>NC_081158.1:32162358-32778608 GCF_012432095.1 Onychostoma macrolepis
AGTCCAAGCCACAGTTTTGTGTTTCTTCCATTTGTGAATAATCGCATCAACTGTTGTCACCTCCTCAACAAGCTGCTTGGTGATGGTCTTGTAGCCCATTCCAGCCTTGTGCACAAGTACTCCAGAGTGCAATCTGGACGATTGGGGCGGGGTGACACATTGGGGCGGGGTGACACGTGTCGCTCCGCCCACCCCCAATTCCATTGGTTTATAACATGGCAAATCTTATTGGTGTAGACCCGAGCATGCGCATTTCTTTGTGTACGATTTTGTATTTAATTTGGCCATATTAAAGAAATATTATGTGCTTAGTAACCATTGTAATTTTAGTCAGATGAAGTCATTGTTTACAAATAAACTCTTGATGACAGCACCTCCGGGTTCTTCAGGCTGAATAGCGCTTCAATCATATTTCCTTGAGGATCGGCAGGCCGCGGATCAGCACTAAATTGGGATTTTATACGCAAATTATGCTAATTTACTGTAGGCCATTTTAGAGATGGACAAACACGAAAATAAGTGGCTGATTTTACGTTTTAACACGCAACCGTTTTTTGTGGTTTAAAGAGATGAGTTATTATAGCCAAAGTTGCTCAGTGTGTCACAAACTTGTAGGTTTTAAAGTGCTAATAAAATGTTTTCATGGCAAGCTCATGTTTCCTTGTTTATATCTTAATAAAATATTTGAGCCTATATTGATTCTCTTACAGTTTTTAAAGGTTCCTATCTTATAGTAAATAAGTGTCTGTGACATGAGATATTAAAAATGCAATTATTTATGTATCCACACCCTCATTGTGCGTGTGTGTGTTCTAATCTGTGTACGGGATGAATTTGGATTCAGTTATTAACACTCGATCATTGTACCCATATAGACCTGCATAACTATCGAATATTAAATCACTCAGAGCTGTAAATCTGTGCAATAGGTAGTACAGGTAGGACTATATCATGGTCATGAATTAAGAATTTGTTCCCCAGACTTAATTCGTGAGCCGCTCATATTACACAGCTCTGTTCTGCCCGAAGTACTCTGAGATCCCGCCACCATAGGAACTTAATCTAACTAATTCGTCATAGGTTTGAAAAAAACCACATTTGTTAATTGATTCTAACTAAAATCGCTGTTGTTAGCACTTAATATGTCTGTAGTACAACCAAACAGCGTAGATCATTCATGAAAACGTATATAAAAGAATGCTCATGCACAAACGTCTACACCAATAAGATCTGCTGTATTATAAGCCAATGAAATTGAAGGTGGGCGGAGCGACACGTGTCGCCCCACCTTAATGTGTCGCCCGCCCATCGTCCAGGGTGCACTCTGGGGCTACTCCTTGTGTAGGTCTACAATCTTGTCCCTGACATCCTTGGACAGCTCTTTGGTCTCGGCCATGGTGGAGAGTTTGGAATCTGATTGATTGCTTCTGTGGACAGGTGTCTTTTATACAGGTAACAAGCTGAGATTAGGAGCAGTCCCTTTAAGAGATCTCCGCTCCTTACCTGTATAAAAGACACCTGGGAGCCAGAAATCTTGCTGATTGATAGGGGATCTAATACTTATTTGACTCATTAAAATGCAAATCAATTTATAACTTTTTTGAAATGCATTTTTTGTTGTTTTTGTTGTTGTTATTCTGTCTCTCACTGTTCAAATAAACCTACCATTAAAATTATAGACTGATCATTTCTTTGTCAGTGGGCAAACGTACAAAATCAGCAGGGGATCAAATAATTTCCCCCCCCACTGTATTCCTGCATTTCCTTTTGCAGCTGTGAGGGCAAACTCATATGATATGGTTCATGCACTGATAAAGGGAGGCGCCTTCGTGCAGCAGGTTTGTTTGAAAAAGTGGACTGTCACCCACGAGGCTGCTAAAGTGGGTTGCGTGGACATCCTGATGCTGCTGCTGAGACATGGGGGGAAGGTCAGGGGACGGGACGGTCATGGGGTCACACCTCTGGGCATTGCCGCAGAGTACGGCCATCCGGAAATACTGGCAATCCTTATCGAATATGGTAAGTCAGGTGTATGGAAGCCTAAATAACTCTAGATCCATCCCTAATGTAAATGATAATTTACACTGATTACAATTGACTAGAACACAGAGGAACGATATCATTGGAATCATTTTCATATATTCTTTTTATCAGTTAATGAACGATAAAAAGATTGACAGCCAATCAGAAAAAAAAATTATTATTACTTTTTTTGGTCAAAATATATTTTAAATAAATGCTAAATATATATGTTTTAAACAATGAAGCTCAATGAAATATATTTACTTTCAACCTTCATATCACAAAATATATGTCAATTAGTATTTCAGGGGCAAGAAGATACATCTCCAATCTAACAGTAGTAAAATGTTGTTATAGGCAACAAATAAAGTTGTTGTTCCAGTGTGAAATTTGGGAATTTTTTTGTACTGAAATATATAAAAAGTAAATACTTTTAAAATATATATTTATAAATTATATTTCCAAAAATATACAAAAATGTCAAATTACAAAAAATAAAAATACAAATCCATTTATATATATATATATATATATATTTATTTATTTATTTTATTATTTTTTTTTTTTTACATTTTTGCTGTATGGGGAGCTCAAGCAAAAAGTGGCAGACAGCATAACTGTAGTACATGCTTATAATAAACAATGTTATTGTCTGTTGTTGTGGACACTAATATAGTTGATTATAGTTATAGTTTTGGGTGTGAACAGGTCTTTATGGCCAATTTAGGCAAATGTACATTGGTTGTACACTATACTATAAATCAGTGCATTATGAGTATAAAAAAAGTGCGCTATAATGAAAACACTACAAATTGAGTGGCATCCTATACAGCACAGTATATAGAAAACAGGGAGCAATTAATTTTTGTATGAAGCAAGTTGAAGGCATTATGTTTCGCCATGTTTAAAATAATTTTTTCTATTTACTTCTATTTAGAGTTATGCAAAATTATTCATTTGATTAAATATGCAGAGCGAACTATAAGGCATTTACAGGTTAATTCCCCCAAAATGAATGTCTTTCTTGCTCTCACCTCTAGGGGGCGACGTCACAGCACAAGCTGCAAATGGAGACAGTGTGTTATATGACGCCGCAGGCTGTGGGAACCTGGACTGCATTGATCTACTCTTACAACATGGTGCCAGTCCGAATGTAGCCAGTCTTTGCTCTCTACTGCCAATTCACCGCGCAGCCTACGAGGGGCACTACCTGTGAGAGCACAGCACATCAATCTCACCACACTTTCCAAACATCTCTGCATTAATAAATATATTCTCTCTTTAACCCGACAGGGCTCTGAAGATGTTCATTCCCATCACCAGTAAGAGGGCCATCCGTTTGTCTGGGATGAGTCCGGTTCATTCTGCGGCGGATGGAGGCCAGGCTGACTGTCTCGAGCTGCTCATCAAGAAAGGTTTTGACGTCAATCCAATCCTGGGCTGCCATATTTCCGAAACCTACGGTGACATGAGGAAGACCCCACTGTACTTCGCCGTCTGCAATGGAGATGTCACCTGCACAGAGATGCTTCTGAAAGCAGGTGCGAAGCCCGACCTGGACCCACTGCGCTGCCTCCTGGTGGCGGTCAGAGCTGGGAAGTACGAGCTGGTGCGGCTGCTTCTCGCCTATGGGGCGGACGTCAACTGCGTCTTCTCCATCGTCAGCGACACCTTATTTCCTACAGCATTGCAGTACTGCCTCAAAGATGAAATGATGCTGCGCCTGCTCCTTAACAGCGGTTACCATACAGAAAGCTGCTTTGAGTGTTACCACGACAACTGTGTAACAACATACACGTGGGCAGAGGCTCGTAGCCAGTCGCACCAATTCAAGAGTGCAACGAATAAAGTAACCGTAAGAATCTTGTTTGGGGTCTAGAAAACAATGGGGTGAAGCACTTTTGCATGCACAAAAACATGCGTAATATTCACTAACCACCTGAGAGTGCAACAGACAATGCATTCAGAGGCTTTATAGTACAGTCAAAACAAGAGCAATCTGAACAAAGTTGCTCTAAAGTATCATGTTTGGGGTCTAGAAAACAATGTGCAAAAACATGCATCTTATTTACTAACCCCTTGAAAACCAGCTTAAGCAGGTGCTAACTGTGCTGGTATAGCGTTGCATCTTGAACATTTAAAACATCTCATATCTGCATAAACCTAATCTATTATAGAATACATTTTTGCTATTAATTTTGCCCAGTAAAGATATTTATGTGCATTCTAGTGTGTTCACTGCAGCAATGCAATGAGAGGTTACAATTAACATTTAGTGAAGTCAAATCTAGCATTCCGAACAAAGTGACTTTAAGCATCATGTCTGGGGTCTAGAAAACAATGGGGTGAATACACTAACAGTTGCATGCGTAAAAACATGCATTTTATTAACTAACCGCCTGAAAATGCAACAAACAATGCAATGAGAGGCTTTTTAGTGAAGTCAAATCAAGAGCAATCTGTACAAAGTGACTCTAAAGCATCATGTTTGGTGTCTAGAAAACAATGGGGTGGAGTTGCGCCTCTTTTGCATGCGCAAATACATGCATCTTATTTACTAACCCCCTGAAAACCAGCTTAACCAGGTGCTACATGTGCTGGCATAGCGCTGTATCTTGAACATTTAAAACATACCTCATCTGCATAAATTAGGTTTATTATAGAATGCATTATTTCAATTAATTTTGTGCAGTTACTATATTTTTACTATAAGATATTTATGTGCATTCTATTGTGATCACTGCAGTAATGCAATAATGCAATGAGAGGTTGCAATTCATTCTTTGTGAAGTCAAATCGAGCAACCTGAACAAAGAGACTATGGGGTGGAGTTGTGCCACTTTTGCATGCACAAAAACATGCACCAGGTGCTACCTGTGCAGGTCTAACCCTGCACCTTGAACATTTAAAACCCAACTCATATCTGTGTAAAACAGGTTTAATATAGAACGCATTGTCACAATAAAGGTTGCGCTGTTACTTTTTTTTTTTTTTTAAGAGACGGGTGTGTGCATTTTAGCATTTTATTTTGATTGCTATAACAATGCCACAAACAATGCAAGAAGTGAGCACAATTCATTCTATGTGGCCTAATTATGCACTCTATTCTGTGTTTTTAAGTTTTGCGAGTTTATTAGCGTCACATGGATGGCGCACTTGGCAGGGAGGGTGGTGCTGACACTTCTAGATTACGTGAACCATGTGCACATCTGCTCTACACTGCAACACATTCTGGAGAGACAGGAGGAGTGGCCCGATATCTGTGATATCCTTAGTAAGACACCTGTTAGCCATTCATGTCATTCCAATCCAAACCTGTATATGAGACAAAAAATAACAATTTCTTTATGTCCATTTGGTATCAGGGAACCCACGCTCTCTGAAACACCAGGCCAGGTTGGTTATCAGGAAACGTATGACACTGAGAAGACTGAATGAGCCAGAGTTCATGAGCACCGTTCCTTTCCCCCCGGCACTGAAGAACTTCCTGCTCTACAAAGAATATGATATTTATGGTCAGATGGATGAACAGTAGATATATGTATTTTATTCCAATTTATATGAGTGAAACTATTTCTAACAGTGTCATTTTGTGATAATGTAAAGAAACAAAATGTAACAAAAACAAAAAGTAAACAAAATGTTAAAGATGTGTTTACAAACAATATTATTATGATTATATAATTTTCATATGTTAATGCTCACAAAACACATCAACAACAAGTCCAGGTCACATTTCACCCTAAAACAATAAGACAAAAGCTAATAATTAAATGAAAAAAAATAAATAAATAGTTTAATACATATGCACCTTTTTGATTTGATTGAAACTTGACCTGGACATGATCCTGACAGATTTCCTAAAATTTACTCTAGATAGTCTGCAGTGTGTCAATTTATATGCTACATAAATACATGATTTACTCTGGAAACAGTTTGACCGACATATTTTTATCACATGCTAAAGGATTGCATTACTTTTCAAACCATAACAATGAGACATCAATTTCAAACTTCACCAACATTGATCCTGGCTCTAATCCAAAAACAATGAGGATTTGTGGAAGCTGTTGTTGCTAGAGATACTTGTTATCAGAGCAACAACATTCCTGCACTGTCAACGCCAGTCAGCGGCTCCAGAGATGCAGCGGACATTGTGTTCCTGTTATAAACACAGATCCTAGCCTTACGCGATTGTTTGGATCCTATGAGACAACAACAGTTTATCTGAGTGTTCACAGAAAATCCAAATCTGATCATTACAGACATAGGCCTGACCTGAGCTTATGGACTTCAAAATCCATTCATATCCACACCATATTAACTTTTAGCCTCTATTTAGATTCACTACATTTTAGGCAAGCTGAGGATTTGACGGTATGACGTATGCTTTGATAAATACAATAATAAAGCAAATTTTAATCCTGATGATGACATCAAAAGCAAGACAAAACCAGTAAAAGGCTACGAGAGAAGAGGATTTTTTAAATCCTAACTATGGTTCATGCCAGGCTGATAACAGTTCTTGGGATAATCTGCCACTCACTATTAGCCTGTGACGTGTTACTTTAGCTCTATGTGATATTTTTGGCACATATGAAAAAACTAAAAGCACCTAAGAGTATTCTGGGTTGTCCAATTCTTAACATACAAAATGAATTGAGGATACCATTTAAATCAGCAACACTAAATTGTACTTTTAATTTTACAATTTGGCACAATTTGCAAAATTGATCGGTTATGTGCAGCCATAAAGACAGCAGCTAGTTGTGATTTCATTTAATGCACCAGTATGAAACCAGTAAACACATACAAAGACATTTAGAATAGGTTTTTCTAATTTAAGTGCTTCAAAATGTAAGTATTTACCACTTTGCTGGCAAAAACGACTCGCTATTATAAGGACATTACCATTTCTCTCTAGCCATCTCCTCAGAGTCTGTCTGCTTATTTTGGACATGAACAATGCAGTCAGCATTCAGTGACAGGCCTCGCTGTGGCCATGTTGTGAGCTCACATGCTTTTTGCAGCTCTGTCTGATTGACTCCTGCCTCCCAAAAAAGCAACGGCATCATGGGCTGGGGCTTTGTATCACGTCTCTCTGATCCCTCTCTTAAGACCCCTCCAGCTGCCCACCGCAGTAGATGAGCACTCACTCTCACTTACAACACTCGAAAGATCACAGACGTCTATCTGATGCACCAATACTGAGACAAAACCAAGACTTTAAGACTCTGAGAAGACTACCGAGAGGCCATGAGTACATTCGGCTACCGGCGGGAACTGAGTAAGTATGAGGATTTGGATGAAGATGAGCTGTTGGCCTCGCTGACTGCTGAGGAGCTCCAGGAGCTAGAGAAGGAGTTGGCTGATATTGACCCAGACGACAATCTTCCCATCGGACTGCGACAGAGAGATCAGACAGCTAAGACTCCCACTGGAACGTTCAGCAGGGAAGCTCTGATGAAATACTGGGAAAATGAGACCCGAAAACTGTTAGAGGAGGAGCGGATCGGATCCACAAGTCCTAGACAGGTCAGTGATCAACAACCTTAAACATTACCTACACTGTCAGGAAAAAGTGCAAAAATTGTACTTTTAGGTGTATGACAGCTTATCAATAGGGTAGTACCCTATGAAGAGAAACGTTTGTATCTAACTCTAAAGAGTGCATATTAGTACCTTAGAAAATAAATATGTACCCTTAGTAATATATACTCTTATGGTAGTATTATGAACACTTTAGGGAAAATTAACTATAGGGACACATTGTAGAGGGTGCTGCCCCAGTGATAAGCTGCATGTGTATGATTTAAACTCAAGAATTGCAATATTTTAAGATTTTTATTTGAATTGTAGAATAGTTATTTGGTAAACTTTGGCAAAAAAGACAAATGGTTTACACAGAATCTGGGTAAAGGAATGATTCGAAGGTGGAGAGACCCCATGGGTCTTTCAAAGAGTAATGAGAAGTCAAAACCAGATCTCATAATGAAAGAGGACCAATTGCACCAAAGTTGTTTTAACAATGACTTTATCAATTCCAGAAAGATGAAGACAGCAGGGAAGAGGAGGAATGCATGACTGAGAGTGACACTGAAGAATCTGGGGATGAAAAAGACGAGGCTGAAGAACGTGAGAAAGACACACAAAAATATTGTGAAGTTGAAGAAGATCAAGAAGAGGAAAGTGAAACAGAGGAGCCGGTAACAGAAGAGGAGGATGTGGAAGAAGAAGAGGAGGAGGAAGAAGAAGAGGAGGAGGAAGAAAACGAAGAAGAGAACAGTCCTAAAATGGCACCGACATTAGATTACACCACTCACTCTTCCAATGGTCAGTCCAATCAGATACAGGCAGAGCCTGTAAGACGATACTCTCCACTGATGAGTGAACCAAAAGTCCAAGCTCAGGAGCCCAGTCGCATGTCAGGAAACCCTACTGTGGTGGACGATGTTTTGGAAAAGATCCTCAACAATGATCCAGATACCACCGAGGTCAACCTTAACAACATTGAAAACATCTCCCAAGACACTCTAATCCGATTTGCCGAAGCCTTGCGTTCTAACACACACGTGCGTTTCTTTAGCCTAGCCAACACACATGCAGTTGACCAGGTGGCTTTTGCCATTGCCAAGATGCTGAGAGAAAACAGCAACATCACAAATCTTAACATTGAGTCCAACTTTATTACAGGGAAGGGTATCCTGGCACTGGTGCAAGCCCTCGCACGAAACAGTACCCTTACGGAAATGCGATTTCACAATCAGAGGCACATTTGTGGAGGTCAGGTGGAAATGGAGGTTGTGAAGTTACTGAGGGAGAATACAACGCTGATAAAGTTGGGTTACCAGTTCGACCTTCCAGGCCCTCGTATAAGCATGACGACCATTCTTACCCGCAACCAAGACCTCCAGAGACAGAAGAGAATGCAGGAGCTGCGCCAACAGCAAGGAGGTGCAGCGACACCAACAAACCCAAGAACAGTCGCCCTTCAGAAGAGCATGACTGCCTCTTCTCCTTACGGCTCCCCTCGGAGTTCACCATGGTCATCTCCAAAGTTACCACACATTGACATGGCAAAGAAGAATGCTCCCCTGCCCCAAAACCTCCCCCCCCACCACCTCCTCCTCCTCCACCTCCACCACCCAAGGCCTGCATCCCAGAGAAGGTGGCTCCCACCAGAATGATTGCAGAAGTCATCAAACTGCAAGAGGGGACTTCCAAGAAACAGCAGCATAGTTCCACCAAATCTAAACCCAAAAAGGGCAAAAAAGGGGCTGCAAAGAAAACAGAAACTGACAGCATATTAAAGGAACTGAAGAATGCTTTGAGACCCATCAATGACAGAGAGAACTCTAGACCGTCCACACCTCTACGCTGCGCTCATGATGAACTCATGGCCTCCATCAGAGGCAGTAGCATCAAACATCTTAGAAGGGTGAGTATCGTAGAGGCCAGGGATCTCCAACCCTGCTTGTGGAGAGCTACCGTCCTGCAGACTTCAGTTCCAGTCCTGCTCCAACACTCCTGCCTGTAATTATCAAGTAACCCTGAACACCTTGATTAGCTAGTTCAGGTGTGTTTGATTGGTGTCGGAGCTGAAATCTGCAGGACGGTAGCTCTCCAGGAGCACGGTTGGAGAACCTTGATAAAGACCAACAAACTCAGTTCCTAGCAAGCTTTCTTGCTGTCTACTGCCTTCTTAGTCAGCTTCCCACCTGAAACGAACCTCAAATGACAGATTAGTGAGACTCCACAAAGGCAGCAAACTTGTCATACAAATAGCAAATAGCGCCAGGGGTGTCCAGTCCTGCTCTCAAAGGGGCCAACATTCTTAAGAGTTTAGCTACAACCAACCAAATTTCTAGTGAGTCTGATTAGCTCATTAGGCCCTCCAGAAACTCCCCTTGACCTACGCAATCCACGCAAGAGAATCATGATTGATTTCAAAGGTTTAGCATGTTGCTAAGCTTATGCATATAAAAGAAAATAATAAATTTTTCAATAAACTGAATATTTTTAACAATGCTTTTCAGTATTGAGAGAACTTGGATGAAGAACATCCATATAAAATGGAAGACAAAGTTGATAAATAACATATCTCTTACTTTGTCTTCCATCTTGGATGGATTTTTTTTTTTTTCCCATTGAGCCTGTCAATGCATCATCAAATTGCCTTCTTCATAAAAGATTCATGCAATGCTGGCTTAGAATTTGGAAGGAAATGTAGCTTATGCTGTCTAGGTGTTGGAACAGATCCACACACTTTTTTATCAGTGTTTTTATGTTAACAAGATAAGGTTAAAAAATGAAAGCAAAACCATGTGGTATTCAGTGAAAAGCATCTTGGAATTGGAGAGTTATGCAATATACAAAGGTCTGTCTTCTTAAGCAGAAATAACTCCCATTGTTGCCACACCTGCTTGTAACATGCGACGTGTCGCAATCCGACCTATAGTTGATGCATTCTTTAAAGACTGTGGTCACCATGATAGAAGAATAGATGTGGGGAAATACACAAAATTATACAAAAAACAAAACTCATCTAGAGTTTCTGTTTAATGCGGCAGTGGAAAATTCAGCATTATCCTCAGATGAGGTATCCTGACCCCACAAATTCCTCACACTTAATGTTGCTATAAATAGAGACCATTTTGCATGTCTCGATAAGGCAGATGCCTTCTAGTGCTGTGGAAAATGGAAAACAGTTTGAGTAAACAGGACTCTAATATAGGTAAACAAAACAAAACAAAAAAAACAGAACGCTTGTCTTGATTGTATTTTTGATCACAGATAATGTATTATTAATATGCAATAAATAAGGTCATGATGATCTAATTCATAATAGTTGAACAGTGACACTGTTCACTAGAGAACACTATAGAAAATGGAGGATCTGACCTTTTAAATCTTGGCAGGTGGAGGTTCCCAAGTATCTTCGGTAACCAGGCTGTAAGACTGAACAGGAAGCCCATCTCCAGAGCATCATCTGCAAAAACATCTGTAAATACAGTTACTGTGTGCTTTTCTCAGAATCACACCAACCTTTCGGGAACAATTCTGGTTAATGCAGGTGTTTGGTGAGTTTGAAGACAAATTCTGTAAATGTGCACTTGATCACAAAAGGGGCATGTTCAATTTAAAACAACAGGGTTTTCGGTTTTGGAAATGGTCTGGATATTTGGATATCTGTATACAATTTTTTAAAATTATTATTACTATTAGTATTAGTGGTAGTTTCTGCTGTTGTTGTGATTGTACTTTCTTGTTTTTAAATGAAAATCATATTTTGCCTTGTTAATGATTTTTAACACTACTTCATGTCTGTATAAATGTAAATATTTGACTTGATTTAAAATGATTAAATGTCATTAGTTCAATAATCAGTTGAAATAATGAGCGCACAATTATTTCTGCCATTCAGTATGTGTAGTACTACTTCTCAAAACAGTTGCAAAGATCAGAAGATTAGCTTCCTATAAGCAAAAGTATAGGGCTAAAATGACTTTACTGGAACGGGAGAGTATTAGTTGTATGAATATCGCAGTCTTTTAATCCGGACCCTGTATGTTTGTATATTTTGGAAAAGTTCCCTGGGACTAAATCCACTCCGCAGCTGTTCACCGTGAAGGGTGAAATGTTTTTAGCAGCAGCAGCAGCAGGAACAGCAGTGAAGTGTGTTCAGGCAAAGAGTGTATCTGAAAGGCAAATACTTTTCCAAAGAAGAGGGTCATATATGAACATTAACAACTTCTAACAGATGTTTAAAGCATGGATGAAACTTCTGATGACACTAGGTGTAAGTTTTTAAACAGGTTATGAAGGAAGCACAGAAATGGAACTAAAAAACTTCCTTAAACCATTTTATTCCAATTCAGCATTATGCATTGTACTTGAACTGACATTTGCACACACTTAAAAAAAAAAAAAAAAAAAAAAGACACGATGGACAATGATCCAGTCCATTCTGAAACAATATCATTACATATGACAGAGAAATCATTCAGTCGATTTGCATGCTTAATGTCGGCCAAATAACTTTAGAGCTCTAAAAAAAGAACACAACAAAATGTCAGATGCAATCAGCTGCCCAGCTAAACCAAAGTAATACCATATCAGACTGCAGGCTTTAAAAATAATCATCCAGTATTAACTTTGTGTCCAGCATAATTTCACGATTAGTAACAATGGTTAAGTTTACCTTGCGGAGTTTCTGCAGGTTTTGTGAAAGTAAATTTAAGACTTTTTACACCAGTAAAGAAAATTCAAGAAATAAATGTAATAAAAATGAAGAAAATCCAAGGAATAAAATTAATCATAATTAGGTATCTGCCAATGGAGCCAGAAATTACTTTTTCAAACAAGTTTGTTCTCGTCTTAAGCATAACCAGAAAGCAAGACTTCATTTGTATTTCAAGCAATTTTATCTTGATTTAAACGTTTTTAGATATTTGTACTGAAAAACGACAAAAATACTTTTTTTTTTTTTTTTGGCAGTGTATGCAACATTTTATGCCAAGGAAATTAAGATTTTATGCTCTGTTTTAAGACCATTTTAAGGCCTTAATTTGTGGTATAGGACTAGTTAAGACTTTGATTGAAACCCCGACTTTGATTTATTCACTCAAGGAAATGTTATGAATCACTTGCTTGGAATTCCAAGGTTTTAGTCACATTTATTGTATGGTTTCACCAATTAAATCAAATAAAACAACCAAATACATAAAGGTTCTGTAAATATTAACATTTATTTGAGTGTACAATTTTAATAATTATTTTTCAACCTCATTTCAAAGGTTTCAAGTCTCAATGCAAAGCAACCCTGTTTGAACGAAGGATGAAAACTGGAAAATATATTTGAATTGCAGTTGAAAACAGTGAAAGTATATGAACCCACCCACTGCGGACCGTCAGGCTTTTTGAATTAGTACAGCATCACAGTGCATTATTAGTAAAACATTGAGAACGATATTTTTCAATGGCACACATGAACATTAAATTTTGACATGAACCGTATCTGACCAACAGAAAAAAAACAAACAAACAAAAAAAAGTGCCCGTGAAATTTGTAGTAATGCCAGTAAAACGCAAACTAGCATATGCAAACAGGTTTATTTCTAATAGCTGTAGTGTTTCTCACATCTAATGTTAAGGACAGTCCAGACATAGTAGCTATAGCACACGATGTGTAAACATAACCGCTGCAATGTGCCATTTCCCCACTTTTTTCTTTTTGATTCGTGCAAAAATAGAAACCGACTCAAACTCTGAGCAAATTTACAAATTAGCAATGGGGCTAAATATGGTTAAGAAAATAACAGCGCTAAACTATGTTCTGAATAAGAAAAGGTAAGAGAAAAGTATGAAAATAGTGTTCTTGCTTTGAGTCACCATATTAATATTAAAGACTCGCTGATCTTGTTCCTTAGAGTCGACGTTCGTTTAAAGAATGACAAAGAAAAAACTAAACAAAAGACCCCAAAACATTCAACTCTACAAATCAAGAAAACTTGATGTAAAATTGCACGAGAATCCAGGAGAGGGAAATAAAACCTTTACAGGAGATGCATGACAAACCTTTACAGATTAAATGAGGTATTGCACAGATTAATACAAAAAAAAAAAAAAAAAAGCATGAAGGCAACAAAAATGTACAACAAATTGGTCATCCATTTACATTACAATTTGATAAGACGAGCAAATGTAGTGTCTTAATTCTTTTGGGCAGCCTTGGTCATCAGTCATCCCACTCATCTTCATCCTCAAAGTCTTCCACGTCATCATCATCCTCATCTTCACCTACAAAACAACAGATTGAACGTTACTTTTTTAAAGTGCCCCTATTATGGATTTTTGTGTGTAACAGCTCTAAGTGAATGAAAACATCCTGCAAAGTTTAAATCTGAAAGTGCACCGTGAATAAAGTTATTGTCTCTCAAAAGAAAGAGTCCACTCTGAATCATTTTTAAAACGCAAATTTTTAAATCCCAAGCCATTTCATGTTGACATCAACGTGAAATATTAGCATATTGTTGCGCGTGTAGACCCGGAAAATTCTTTGCCACTAGGTGCCCTTTTGGAGTGGTAAAAATAGCTGTTTACCCCGGTAACGGCTGTACACAAAGCAGCACTGCGCTCACAAATGCTGCTTTAGGAAAAGGAAATGAAATCAACCAAGCGGACCAATCACCGCAGATTAAAGTCACGCAAAGGAGGGGTTTGGAAAAATGAATCGTTGAGCGAATCGTTTGGGAGTCGTTGAGCAAGTACGGTAAAAATAAATGCATATAAGACAATGAAAGTGTTTTTTCACCTTGCATGCATGTCAACCTGTTGTTGGGGACTCCCAAAACCAAAATATGAACCTTTCATTACCCATAATAGGGGCACTTTAACAAGAAAGAACTCTAACACAATACTAAATGAGTTTGACTGTAATTGTCATAAAGCTCAGGTCAGCACACACCTGAAGAGTGGATCGCTCTGCTTCTCTTCTGCATGACCTCCATCAGTGCCCCCACAATCCCAGAGGAAGGGGCAGGAGTGGGCGGAGCCGAGTCTGGAGAGTCCGGTACCTGAAAATGTCACATGATCAGAATGGTTTTATTCACCTGCATGCAACGCAGTTCTCATGATGGCCTGGGGCCAAAAAAAAAAAAGTGAATCAAGATTTAGTTTTAGTATGGAACTGAAGTAGTGAGAGATGATGTACTTAAAATCACTACACAAAAATAAATTAAATTGAAGAAGTAATGGAAATACTGTAATAGACTAGTCTTCAAAAACTTAGGGTCAGTAGAATTTTTTTTTTTCTAGAAGTAATCTAGAAGTAAATGCAAAAGTAAAAAGCATTGAATAATGTGTTTCTTATATTTATTGCATTTAAACATCTGTGAAATATTGTATTGCTTTACTGTGTAAAAAAGAATTACAATGCAGAAAAAGCATTTTAAGTAAATGTTTGGATTTGAAATCAGAATAATGGATAAATTTGTCTTTGTAGTCAAATGTGTTTGTAGTAAATAGCCATGGATCAGGAGCAGACTCCCATGTGAAAGCACACACTGTTAAAAAAAACACAATAAAAAAAAGTTGACCTAACTAAAAATAAAATAAAGATACCCATCACAATCAACTTAAGTTAACTCAAGTAGCAACCGACAAGTTAAAAACTTGTTCATCTAATGTATAAAAGTCAGTCTACAGCAACCAAAGATTTTTTAGCATTTAACAATGCCAATCTTTTTTAATATCCTCTTTCTTTTGGATTTGTTTATTTTCAAAGCCTTCAACATAATATGGGTATATTTGCCTCTTAAATCTAAAGGCAATGCTGATAGATAAATGTATTAAACAAGTTGCAATGAGATGCACATATACAGTACCTCAGCACACGATTCTCAGCCATGGTGAGAATCAACAAATTTTAAATCAGTAAAAATATGAACTCTGATCCACACAACAGCAGCAGCATAAATTAAGCCAGTGAAATTTAAAACAATGATAATATTTTAATAATAAATAACATAAAATGTTTTCAAGCTGCAATGCATGCTGGGAACTTGTGCAATATTGTTCAATGTAAAATTGTATTTAAGTAAGGTAAACAAAACTTTTGCTAGCGACATGTTTAGAGTATTTTTGTTCAGTTCACACAAAAAATTAAACAGACTTCTACTAAAAATTCTTTGTTCAGGCTACTTTTTTTTTACATTGGTTAGTAGAACTTTTTGAAAGTTGGATTTTTTACAGTGCAGTCAGTGCTTCTGCACCTCTTACGTACCGCACATGGACTGCATACGCACTGCAAACGAAGTATGTGTGAACCTGGTGTAGAAGGCCTATCTCACATACAGCTCATGAAATCAGGCTTGTGCTGTGTGTAAGCTATCGTGCAACAAATGCAAGATTGTCAAAACGAAAATGCAGTGCATGATAAACGTTTAGGTGAGAAAAATATATTTTTGAAAAAGGTCTAAAAAATGCCCTCCACCCCTCGAATTAAAAAATCCTCTCTCACAAGTTACCTAAGAGGGGAATTCATTTTCAAATATTAAATTCAGGCCCTGAATAAATGACTAAAAATCTTGATTGGATCATCACTACAAATAATTCTATAAATGATGATTATGCACTACAAAGATTTCCCCCTCCCAAATATTTTGCAAACATTTGTTTCCGACATTTCTCATAAAAGCACTCTACTCACGTTTTTAAGCTGAATGCCCTGTCGTATTTGGTCTAAGAGTGCGTTACGGCCGCCACCGGACACAGGCGGCTTGTTGTTTTGGTCCACTTTCTTCAGCTGCGCCCCTTCTCGAATTTGGTCCAGGAGTGCAGATTTACCCCCCAGCAGCTCCCCTGAATCCCCTTCCGGTAGTGGAGGAGGTGCGGGAGGAGGGGGTCCTGGAGGAGGGGGTCCTGGAGGAGGCGGTGGTGCCGCCACGCTCATTGAAGATGGAGGAGGAGGAGGTGGAGGGGCTGGAGGAGACAAGGAGGCAGGTTGGGGTGGAGGAGGTGGCGGGGGAGCCGACCCGGGCCCTCTGCTGGGGGGAGGAGGTGGAGGTGCAGCTATACCTTGTCGGGATGGAGGAGGTGGAGGAGGAGGAGCAGAGGTGGGCACTCTTGACGGCGGCGGTGGCGGCGGCGCTCCTCGGCCTCTGGAGGGAGGAGGTGGAGGAGGACCGGAGTTGTGGGGAGGTGGAGGAGGTGGTGGTCCTCCTCTGGATGGTGGAGGTGGAGGTGCTGCAGAAAGACAACAGAATGCTGCGTTACAGTAAACATACCTTCAAAATAGATTAATGTTAAAATCCAGAGCGGGACATGTTTTAAAACATCGAGAGGAGGATAAAGTTGCTATTAAAGGGGTCATATGATACGATTTCAAGTTTTCCTTTCTCTTTGGAGTGTTACAAGCTGTTCGTGCATAGATAAGATGCCTAAATTGGCAAAGACTAAAGTCTCAAACCCAAAGATATATTCTTTATAAAAGTTAAGACTCTTTAGGAAGACACACCTTCCTAAAACGGCTCATTCAAACACGCCCCCACATGTCTACGTCACGGTGTGGGAAGATTTGCATAACACCGCCCAAATGTATACGCAATGAAAGGCGGCGTAACCTTTATTCAAGCTGTAGTATTGTTGCTGCCACCGACATGTCGTGGAGACGCTGTGTTTTATTGTGAAAGCACTTCGTTTGGCCTTCCAAATGAAGCACACAACTAGAAATCAGTGGTTAAGTTATATTTACAACACTGTTCCAGAACAGTACAACGCAAATATTCGAGTGTGTGCAGCGCATTTTACGGAGGACAATTTCCTAAATCTGGGAGAGAGTAGCCTAAAATGTGAACACTATGAATGGCTGTGAACACTATAAAGTGGGGCAATTCCAACGTCGCAAAGACAGTCTGGTGCTTCTGACTCACAGCCTGCAAGTACGTTTCGATATTTAAAGAATTTGCTACTGACTATTCAAACGCGAGTTTTGAGCTGTGTAGAGTAGCGCTTGTTTGGCATTTCTCCGATCACAAATGCAGACATGGTGTTAGGTTTACACGGCGTGACACAACAAGTAAAAAGACCGTATGAGTCATTATAATCAGTAATTATGTCCTCACTGAATGCAACAAATGCCTCGTTTATAATGGGTTTTTATTGTTTTAGTCTCGTCGCGCCGGGACGATAGACTGTAAAAAGGCCGGGACATGGCATCACAACATGGTAAGGGGCGTTACATTTCCGTCACACGCTTGAGGTATTCGGCCAATCACAACGTACCTTTCCAGAAAGGCGGGCATAGAGGAGCAACAATAATGTATAGTATGTAGAAAATAATGTGTTTTTTAACCTCGAAACGTGTAAACACATTGCATTACACCAAATAATGTTATTTTCACAGGGTTCCCACACCTTGGTTAACTTCAAATTCAAGGACCTTTCAAGGACTTTCCAGGTCCAATACCCTCAAATTCAAGTGAGAGCAAAGGTTACGTCGCGTCACCTTGTAAGATACATTGTTACAGTTTTCATGTGTCAAACACAACTATGCAAAAAAGCTTTTTTTTTTTTTTTGCATTTATTTTTGGCCATATGACAGAAATCTGATATTCTATTTGTCGTATTTCTGTTTTGCATAAAACTGAATAATATTTTGTACATACTATACAACTGTATTCTAAAATGATTTTATATTAACTTTTGCATGGATTTTATTGAAAAGAGCTTAGGCTCATGTAACCAGAAGTTTTAATAATATATGAATATGCTTGCCTCATGGCTTTTCATTATTTTAACAAGCAAAGCAATACAACATTACATCCTTTGGATCTTTGTAATCTTCTTTGGTGAGCCAAATATCTTGAAACTTGCATTTTCCAGGCATCACGTTTCAGCAGTTTCAGCCTATTTTTGCTATGTTTCACGGTGTGTCTGTGAAACGTTGAGGTACCATCTTAGTAGTTTTGTGTGTGTGTGTGAACGTTACGGCAATGAACACCACAAAGTACCTCACATGGGAAACACTTAACGTAATGCATAAATGTGCATAACTAACGTAAATCAAGCAAACTAGTATGCATAGGCCACAAAGTGTTGGCGAAATAACACATTAGCGGACCGGAGGGAATAATATGGAATTTTCAAGGACCTGTATCTATGTTTGTTTATTTTCAAAAACTTTCCAGGGCCTTGAAAATTTTTAATCAGATTCACAAACTTTCAAGGATTTCAAGGACCCGTAGGAACCCTGTTTTCAGCAACATCATATGACCCCTTTAAAGCAACACCTTGGAAGATTTGCTCATGGTAAGCTTTTGGAACAGGTGATTGCAGAAACCTCGTTTGGAAATCATGTCCACCGACCAGGTAAAGTAGCCCATATTACACTATGTTCTACAAATATCATTACATAGTTTTATTTATTGTTACTCCAAAATTGAAAACCATAGTTCATATGTAGCATTGTTTGCAAAGGGTGTAATGTGTATAGTATAACATAAAAGGTTGTCCGCGCAATCATGTAGCCATAATGTCCATAATAGCCTATACATTGGACATTGTCGTTAGTTTATAAGCCTGTAAAATAACAGGGCCTCTTTATTTGAATAATATTGATCGATATTGATTTGTGTTCGGGCTCATGTCCGATCACACTCTCTCTTTCTTTTCTTCGCTTCCTCCGACAAAACCCTCTTAGGTTTCATTGCTGGCTCTGCCATGGCGTTGGTTTTAAGACTTGCATATCAGATTGTTTCGTCGTATAGTTAGCTATTTGCTACGAGTAAAATATGTGATGTATGCTGTAAAGCAGGTTGCACTCTTCCGCTGGCAGGGGATGGGCGGGGCTGTGTGTACCGATCCGAACACCAAACTTACAGAGTGTGGTTTTAGCCGATAGGAGGCTGCTCAGGTAGCAGCGGCAGTAGAATTCGTCTGGTTAAGAGTTGTTCTACCGCTGAAATAATTTTAGAGACATTATTTATCGTATATATCATAGTGTTGCTTTAAGACATGCATTCTGCTGTTAAGAGCTGATGTTTATGTTGTTCACAGCTGCTATGCAACAGCAATTTAGAATCCCAGAATTCAGAATCAGAACCAGATCCGATTTAAGTTTCACTATTTTGAAGGTTTTTAAATTAAAATGTTAAAGAATGTGAGAAATGTATAATTAATGAATAATTTTATTATATGGTTTAGGTCCTTTAGCTCCAAATAAATATTAGATTACAAAATAAATCACCTTACAAAAATTAATACATGGCTATTGAACAGAAAAAAACATTATTTGATCAATTTAACGCATTCTTGCACAAAAATGTTAATTTCTTAAGAAAAAAACTTTTTTTCTGTTTACTTCTATATGTCCAGTACAATGCATTACAGTGATATTATATTTTGGTCATACTACCCACCCAAACAATGTGTTAAATTATTAACATCCGATATCCTTGTCCAACAACTCGCTAATGCAGGCGATCACGTCAAAGTCAAAACCAACTTTCACTCCAGGGTTCTTGAATTCATCACAGGACAGAGAAAGCAGCTGTAGAAGCTTCCTTCTAGCTGATGCTCACAGCTGAACTTATTCCAGCAAACCAGAGCTAAGACAAATGCTGACTCTGAAGAATACGTTAAACTGGGGAAAATCGCAGATGTGAGCAGTGAGTAAGACAGAAAAGATGTTCTTCAAACATCTGATCAGAGCTGGAGTGTTGATCTTGTGGTTGAGGCATCAAGATTATATTACAGTGGCTTAATAGTTTTGGTGCGTTTTAAGGGCTTGCCTCCAACTCTGGTTCTGACTTGAAGCACTACAAGTACCTTCTATAAAAGACACACACACACACACACACACAACTTCGGCCTTCAGCCGTCTTTTAGTAACTGCAGTTCAGATGCAAGCCTTTTGATTGGGCCACTGCAGTGCCTGTTTTCGAGGCACAAAACTGATTGACTATTCTTTTTATCACTGCAGACTCATGCAAAAGGGGGAAGTAACCTACCACAAAACCTCGAAGGTCCTGAAGGACAAATTATTTAAACATTACTTTATTATAGTACAACATAAAATAAGGTTTGCTTAGATTCATTCTAATATCAGATTTTTCAAACTCCTGGACTCACCTTGTCGTCGTAGTTCATTTTTGACAGCCTCTACTCCTCCTATCTTCTCAATGAATTCGTAGATGTCTTTAGACGTCTCTTTGTCTTTGAGCTGGGCCTCAGAGATGCCACACATGTCAAACAGGTGCTTTAGGTCTGGGTCCAGATTATTCACCTGAGAAAAGACACACACAAGTCAACAAACGAGAGAAAATCATCTGAATACAAATCAAATTAAAATTAGAATTAACTTCTGCTTCTTGTGGCGCAGTATTCCCCTTTTGTAAGTCACGCTTTTGTAGATCACTATATTAACTATGGACATAGAAAAGTTTGGGGTCAGTAAAATTTTTCAAAATAATTGAATACTTCTATTCAGCAAGGATGCATTAAATTGATCAAAAGTGACAGTGAAGACATTTATATTATTACAAAAAATAATATTTCAAATTAATGCTGTTCTTTTGAACTTTCTAAAGGTTTACAAAAAAATAAAAAAAACTTTATAAAATGTTTCTTAGGCAGCAAATGTTTTTACATTGTACTTATATTTTTAAAAATACCTATATGTATTTACATCTGTAATTAATTTCTGTAATTACATTTATAATTACACTGTTGACCCATCCCTTACACCTTAACCCACCTTTAAACCTACCCAAACCACCAAACCTGTCCCTAACCTTACCCATATCTCACCTCAATAGCAGCAAAAGTGTTTTGCAATACAATATGACCACAATAAGTACATTGTACTTATATTTTGATGTAAGTACATAGTAGTTAAGGCCACCTAATATAAAGTGTAACCCTTTTGAACAATAGTGTATTAGAGTAACAAGAAATAATCAAATACTTTGTCTTCATTTTGAACAGTATATCTATTTATTTATTTTTTTTAATCACTGAAAACCTAATAAATTTCTTCTTGTGAAATGTTTTGCATGAAACAAAACTTTCTTATGATAAATAAATGTCTCTCAGTTTGCTCATTTATTATGCAACACAGTGAGATTCAGACATCTTTTAAACATAACATTTAAAGATATCTTAAGACTTTTGGGGGCCACAATATTTCAGTATATTCTTAAACGGCAGAAACAGATGAATGTGTCGCATAGGGCTTAATAATTCTTTCCTCTGATAATGAGAAATTGCTCCTGCAGACAGTCCACCAGCGCAATCACACGGTAACCTCCAATAAATCCCCTTTATGTAATCTCTCATTCAGGGGAGTTCAAATTAAAAACTGGAGCCACACAGATCTAATACACACTCTCAGCGCAACGCCTGAAATATGATCCTTGATTTTTGGGAGAATGATTGTTTTGGATTATAAAGATACAGCCCCTCCAATTACATTGTGTAAGAGATGACTTGCAATTGTGACTCATATCCTTACGTGACCTCTGACCCAGAAAATGATGAAAACATGTAAATAAATGTGCTTTAAGAGGACATGCATTAAATGTAAACACGTAGTGGCAAAAAAAAAAAAAAAAATAAACTCACATCAAAGCCTGTGTTGGGATCCCAGCCGACATGCCCAACGTGCCTGGAAAAACAAAAAGACATTTTATTAAAGGAACATGAACAAACAGCTCAGAAACTGTAAATGCATTAAGCAAATAAAGATAATACGGAGATTCAAGTACATCAATAAACCTGTTCATTTTTTAAGGACGTCTCATCTGACTTTAACATGACTCCTGGAATACAATGGCCAGATTATCCACGTCTGGGATACATTACAGGAGATTAAAAACAAGTGTCCATCCGATTACACTTTCCATTACAACGTACTAAGCGATCGTCCAGAAATCAAACAGGAACTCTGATTTGATAAAGCAGCTTTAGTGTTTAGTGCACACGGAAGTGTATGCAGTACCTGGTCAAAGCCAACAATGCTAGAAAGGCAAATGTGAAACCAAGTTGGTCTGAACAAAAGTGAACTCACCGGAAATTGCTTGGGGTGCCGATTTCAGCTTTGGATATTTTCTTCTTCTTGTTCTTGCCTTTGCCTTTGTCTTTGTCTTTTCTGTTGAAGTTGCTGTGGAGGTTGATGTTGTTCATTTGAGAGTTATTTTGATAACGCTGATTGTTGATTTCGGGGTTCTTTATATCCACCGTTGCCATTGGAAGTGTTGGTACTGAAGGTCCTGATGGTCCTGAAACATTTTTAAATTATGCATTAATTAATGTGATAAACATTTGGAAGCTTGTTTCTGACACGTATGAAAAAAAAAAAAAGGTAAATTACGACTTTTTAATATCACAATTCTGACTTTCTCACGATTCTGACTTTTATTCTCATAATTGTGTTTATATCTTGCAATTATGATTTTTTTTCTCTGAATTCTGATTTTATATTTCATAATTCTTGCAATTCTGAGAAGAAAAGTGAATTGAGATATCAACTCATTTGCAAGAAAAACATTTTTATAGCATGGCGGAAACAAAAAGGTCAAAATTGCGAGATGTAAACTCAGAATTTGCAGAAAAAAGTCAGAATTGTGAGACGTAAACTCGTAATTGAGAAAAAAAGTCATTACAAGACAAACTAAAAATTTTAAATAAAATCAGAATTGTGAAAAACACGTCAGAATTCTGAGTTTATATCTCAAATTATGAGCTGAAAATTTTGCAATCACATTTTTTAAAATTGTTTTTATTCCATGGCAAAAACTGGCTACTATAATCAAGCACTCACTTTTCTTAAATGCACTGAACACAAGAGACTGCTTTAAGACTAAACCAGCCAATAAAGCACCTCATCCAACCAAAAAGAAGTCTTCAGAGAAACTTCACGAAACATCTCAGGTCACAACCTACCTGTGTCCTCGCGCTCGACACTGTAAGCGGGCGAGAGTAAAAACGACGGGCTACAGCGTCTGCTAATGTCTCCACCCCCTAAACCCACGTTCAGGAGGATTTTACCCATCACCACACAGGTGCGCTCGCTGTGCCGCAAGTTAGCTGCGGGGTCTGAGAACGAACCGTACAGCTCGTCCTGCGGGAGTACCAGGCACTGCAGGGGAGCCAGGCAACCTCCCAAATCCGAAGCCCCATCTAGTATCTCATCAGTCGGCGCGGACAAAAAGGTGGTGCAGAACATCATCTCTGAACACATGTGAATGTCTACGGTGCAGGACTGGTCAGGCTGCTCTTGCTTTTCTCTGCCAGCATTTGAAGGCTGCAGCCAGCCGTAAAGTCCCGCCTCTTTTTAATCCCAGCAAATTATACACCACCGCTGGATTTTACATAACCGTTAAAGCCAGCAATAAGCTGCTGCAAATCTCCTGGGTTCTTCTAAGCACGGTGTGATAAGGACACGCTATAGTTCAACACCAATGAGAAACCCTCCACACAGACAGGGGGCGCTAATCACCTGAGATTGATGTCAGTACTAGGCGACTCCAAGCGGCACAAAATTATGAGAAGGAAAAATGCTGACAAACTAGTAAATTCATATAACCAGCAGAGAACATTCTCTCAAACAGATTAACTACATGTCTAATATTTGTTGTGTTGCTCATCCACAGACATCAAATGGATGTCAGGTCACGAGGTCACGTATACATGAATCACCTACACAGTCGCTCGATGATCCACTTTTGGGTGTTAACAGCACCTTCACACACCAAAAATAGTCTGCCTTTATCTGGATGATACGGTGAAACCTCATGTTACTTCAGAGCTTCAGCATTGCTCGTCTATAGGATGGAAGTGACACGGGTGCCAGATTTTCCAGTATAGCTGGATTTCTACCTCTGGGGTGGTAAAAATGTACTGTTAGCATATGTTTGTTGGGTGGGAGTTATGGTTAGGATAGTTGACGGCCCCTGGGGGACTTATGGTAAAAAGACCATTACCACTGTGAAGATCAAGTTTTTTAACTAATAGCAGAGTAATAAAAGTAATAAAAGAGTAATAAAAAAAATTAATAAAAATAATTTTGGTAACACTTTACAATAAGGTGTCATTTGTTAACATTAGTTAATGTATTAACTAATATGAACAAACAATGAACAACATTTATTACACTATTTATTAATCTTTAATAAAAATAGAGTTGTTCATTGTTTGTTCATATAAGTTAATACATTAATGTTAACAAGCACAACTCGTGATTTTAATAATGTATTAGTAAATGCTGAAATGAACATTAACTAAGATTAATAAATGCTGTAGAAGTATTGTTCATTCTTAGGTCATGTTAACTAATGTAGTTAACTAATGTGAACTAATGAACCTCATTGTAAAGAATTTTGTGTGTGTGTGTGTGTGTGTTTGTGTTTATATAATTTTTTTTTTTTTTTGTGAAATCTAACAATGTAACCCGGACATTTCTTTGCGACCTGATTATTGAACATTTGTTCTGTATTAAGAAACACATATCAAATCATGTACGGACATAAATACATTTTAACCGATTAACTTAAAGTTTGTTGAAGTTTAGACAAAATTAATGTTTATATAATTCCATTAGTAAACAACCTACCATTAGGTGGATCACGTCTTTTTTCTGCAAGACAAAATTAAGATAACCATTACTACTAAATTCACCACAGCACAATATAAATTGTGAGGTTTATCAGTGAAAGAGTAAGAAGGTGAGATCTAGTGGTGTAGGAAAGATCGGGGGTTGTTTGTTTATTATTAGTCGGAAATGTACGGGAAAAGACTCAAATGTACAATCCTCTCCTTGTCCCGGGAAAAGTTGCTGAGTCAGTCGACACAAAGAGAGGAAGTGGTTAAAGAGCAGAGCTAATCAGAAGCAGACCTACACAATCAGACCCAGAGACATCAAAGAGTAAGACGTGGCACAAACAGACCGAAGAAACTGTTTGAGGAGCCTTAGTTAGGAAGAAAATACTGGAAGATTGGGATGTTAAAGAAAGAGTGACAGAGGTAGATAAAGAGGGAATGACTGAATCATGTCAGAAGAAAACCAGATGATGTTTTTCCAGCAGAATACATAAAGACACAGCTCTGTCGTGAAGTGAAGGACAGAAACAGGCTGATTTGCTGTATTTACCGGTTTTCCTCCCTTTTTTATTCACAACTTCATTGGCTGCAGTCTTGAATCGCCTGGCTTCCTCCTCATTGGCAAAATTGAGACCAATCTGGCATGTCTGAGGATAAACACACATTAAAGATGCTTTATATACGCTCCAGACAGACAATAACCATAAATCAAAACATAGATGATTCAGAAGAGTTCTTCAAACAGGTAAAAACCTTGCACTTATAAATTTAAATCTTAAAAAATACACACAAAATGGCATTTGCAACTCATTTTTTTCCCTTTTTTTTTTTTTAAATGTAGCACATATTAGAGTAAAACAATATTACATGAAAAAAAAAAAAAGTTTACATTTACATTTTAATGAAGTATCATAAAGACAAACTTTTTTGAGGATAAAGTGCATGGATGAAGCATGCATTATAAGACCAAAGCAAATGGATTCAGTTTCATGTTTACGTTGATTTTAACTCCGGCTTTATCAGTCTGTGTCCATGATGGCACATACCTTACGGCAGGGCTATTCAATTGGCGGCCCGCGGGCCCAATCCGGCCCGCCAATCATCTTCATCCGGCCCGAGGAAGAGTACGCAGGTTGCACATTCGCCTTGAATTGTTCTTGCACTAATTAGTTTGTCCACAAGGTGGCAACACTGGCCCGGGCCAGCCAAAAAGAAAGACGTAATAACAACAATCTACCGGATACCGTAGATGGCGAGATGGCAGCGTTGACAAGCGCTTATGTGAGGGAGTTATGAGATATCCACAATTATAATGTTAGTTTAAACAAATTTAAAGGCAGTGTTATCGGTCATAACGTCTGGGGAGAAATAGCGCCGACACTGGACGAAGATTTTTATCAAAGCAGGAAGTATAGTTTGAAAATCTGCACGTTTGGCTGTACTCATAAACTGAGCCGCTAAGACAAGCGCACAAAACCACACACAATGATGTAAAAATACGTGGATTTGACGAGTTACCTCATAAACAGTCTAAATCAGTTATAAAATCCTAAATGACCGTAAAGAGTTGGGAGAAAATTGGATGTCACATTAGTTAATTTTGCAGCTGACTATGCATTTAAATTTAATATCCAATTTTATAGGCCCCCCAAAAAAAGATCGGGACAGCCCCCCATATCCTTGGCCCCCTTCAAATGTTCAATTCGATAATCCGGCCCTCAAATGAAGTTAATTGAATAGCCCTGCCTTACGGTCTGCTGAGGGGAAGTACAAGCATACAGCACGATTGCTTGAAAAACACAAAGGGCATGTAGGCACAAGATCTGAGTACTTACATCTCCAGCAAATGTGATAAAGTATGGCCTGGAGCAGTTTATTGAAAAGTTGTTGTAGAGCTCTTGATCAAACAATTGTCTTCCGTCCTGTCAAAGCAGAAAAAGAAACTGTTTACTTAACACCAAGAAAAACATGACTTCCTTGTGTGAAATGTTATTTTATTTATATGAATATAGATTGTTTTTATATAGTATTTAATTTACTCATAGAATTAATAAAATAGTATAAAAATAAATCATAAGTTTTAATATTAAAGAATATATTTAATTTATATATTATTTAATTTATTCATAAAAAAAGAAAAAGTAAGTGTGTATATATACACACACACACACACACTTTTTAGGGCTGTAACGTCCCAGACGATTAGTCGATTAATTGGTCGATACGGTCTGGTTCGACCAAAATTCTGATTGGTCGATTTTTTGCCGCGCTCATTTCATCAGTTTGGCACTTTATTTCGTTTTGGACATTAATAACATAATATAATTTTGCACATTTATTAATTTTAAATACTTGTGGATTTGGGCATTTGATTTATTCATTTTTGTATTTGTTCTGAGTGCAGCTACCTTGTTGTTGTATTCACTTTATTTGGTTTCGTTTAAAATTTGGATGATTAACATGTTGTAGTAGCCTACTTTACTTTTATGGTTCCCTTTTATTATTGTGCAAACTGCAAATTTATTTCTAGTATTATTTATTGGATTTGGGCACTTTTTTTTATTTTTTGTATTTTTTATTTGGAATGCGCAATTGCGCTGTGCCCACTGTTTGTGTTAGTTTTGAGCCTAAGATGCTTTATTTTTCAGTTATGCACTTTATTTGGTTTCTGCTCTTGTTTGTTTAATAAATATTCTTTTTTTATTAAAGTGGACGCGCCTTTTGTGTTTATTAAGAGTAAAAGCTTTAAGTCTATTCGTGTCTCAGCCGCGAAGCTGAGCTCTTATGTTCAGCCTCGATCTGTGCGAGCTGCGCAGAGCGGCTGAAATGATAGTGTCTGACAGTTATACTTATAACATATGACAAAAATAATTTTCTAAATTATGTTGCACATTCCTCAAAAGTTCTTGTGATATCACTAGTTGACAACATAGTACTGTTTTCAGAAATCACAGGCTATGATATTGCGCAGGTGCACGTGATGCACCGCTGTCAGAGACGACAGACTCGTGTGTCAGACTCATTTCAGTGCAAAATAATTAGGTCAAAAACGATTTAATATACTGCAAATAGCCTATTAGTTTTTATGTTTATTTATAATTAATTTAGGCAGACAACAAGGCTACCAAGTACTGAGCACAGTGCGCATCTAATTAATGTAACGTCGTTTTTCGTCGAAAGTTTCAGGACTTCAGTCGACCAAGATTTTCTTTGGTTGATTACAGCCCTATATATATATATATATATATATATATATATAAGTTATTTATAAAATAAATAAAATTAATTATTTTACCTACAACCAAATATAGTTTATTTATATTATTTATTAATTTTATGAACAAATATGAATAACATATAAATTAATTAAAGTATATATTTTACTTATATTAAATTTATTCATAAAATAAGATAATAAATAAAATACATTGGAATATAAATAAATCAATAATAAACATTTTAATATTAAAGGATATATTTTATTTATATATTTTTAACAAAATATTTTTGAATATAAATAAAATATACATGAATATAACGGATATATTTTTAAGAGAAGTTTGTGTTATTGTGCTAAACAATATGTTTGGCTCCAAATGAAAACAACCAAGCTCAATGAAAAGTGCACAGATGTATCAAAAAAGCATCTGACCCACATGGAGCGTCTATTGACTTACTTTCATATCAAACACCCTGATAAAGTAAGATCTCTGAGGGTTATCTTTCACCAGACAGGCCACCCCACAGCACTTCTTCACCCAGCACGAGTTTCTGTCGGCTCCATAGACCTGCACCACTGCTGAAGACAAACTCTGCAGACACAGAAAAGAAACGGCAGAATTAAAACAAATCTGTAAATGAAACTCCATTCTGCACCTGCTTATGTAGGTCACGTTAACTTACTGTGAAAACAGACAACCAGGTATGATTTTCAGGAAGATTTTCAATAAAATAACATTTAAAAAGTCATGATGCACTTCCAAAAATAAACACTGGTAATTTTTGGTTTATTAGTGCATGTGCCATAAAGTGGTCAATTTTAAAGAAAGCTTTAATGCCATAAGAATGCCATAAACTGTAGTGTTTAACAGCTCTGGACATACGGCGGTCACTCTGTAGAGGACATTATCATAGATAGCGCAGTGTCATTCACAGAGCAAACACCTCATGACGGATGTGAGCGAGGACGACAGCGCTCATTGAAAGCGGCCCAGGACCTTTGACAGTCCCCTCACGAAGCTGCCGGTCACAACGCCAGTGAATGAGACGCTCTCTCAGACTAATCAAGAGGAACACGCCGCATTATGCACATTAAGACCACAGTCGAACCTCTTGGCGAAAAGCAAAGCCTATAATCATAGATCATTTTTGCATTACACAGAATGAGAGAATTAAATCCAGCATGTCTATTTAACAAAAACAACCTAAAAAGTCTACAAGATATTTTATATGTTAATGAGTTCTTGATTGTGACATCAAAAACTTTACAATTTCTGAATGACATGCAGGTTATTTCTGAAACAAAATAAATTATATTATATATAGACTCAGAATTGCAAGAAATAAGTCAGAGTTGTTAAATAAAAAGTTGCAATTTTTAATTTTTTAATGTAATAAAAGGAATAAAATAGGATATAAAACAAAAAGGTAATGGCGACTTTTTATATTGTTCTAATTGTTTATATCTCGCAAACATTTTCACTTTTTTTCCTCAGCATTGCAAGAAATGTTTTTTTTTTTTTTTTTTATGAAAGAAAGGAATATTTCTAGAAGATAATTGCGACTGTCACATTTCAAGCTTTTCTTCTCAGAATTGTGAGTTTACCTTTCACAATTCCAATATAACAACTTACATTTATAAGGGAAAAAAAAGAGAAAGTCGTAACTACCTTTTTTCATTTTTGTTTATGGAATAAATGAGTAAAAAACTTTAAAAGTAGCTGCGACTTTCACTATTCTGACTTCAGAATTGCTCATTTATTTTGCAATTTTGAGTCTCACAATTCTGAGAAAAGTCACAATTGGGAGATATAAAGTCAGAAATGTGCGAAAAATTGTGAGAAAGGGTTACATTTAGTTTTTTTATGGAATAAAAAAAATATAATAAAATAAAGGTAATTGCTTTCTCTCACAATTCTTCTCAGAATCGTGAGAACTGTGAAACAAAAACTTAGAATTATGAAAAACAAAATCAAAATTGTGAGAAAAGTCGCATTGATCTTTTAATTTTTTTTTTTTTCGTTTTTGCAGTTTAGTTTTAATAAAAGGACTGGACAGACAGTCAAAATCCTACTTTCCACAATATATCGCCTTCAAGGATACACCCGAGTTTGAAACAACGCATGCATCTAATTAAACGGCTGAGTTTACAAATCAACCATCTGACCTGAGATGAACCATCTGACCTGAGATGAACCATCTGTGAGGAATCAGAACAAAAGAGCCAGTCAATATTCAGCGAAAAGCCACAAAGGACCGTCAAGCTACTCCTAAAAACTGCGTTTGTGACATGTGATGTAATCGCAAACTTCCGAGCAGCACTTTTAAGTGAATAGCTGCAATATGCATGAAGATGAGACATCCTGGCCAAACAGCCACTTTCGGGAATTAACGATCAGCATCCATTCTCAGGACGGGCCAGATGATTTACATAAGCAGAGAGTGGACCAGCAAAGCCAGATGGCCTGCCAGGATCCCGGTCAGGAATGCAGCCACGCCACACATCTGAACAACCCGCTGAAGCCGTTACAGACACACTCAAAGCTTCCATTAACAACAGGATAATAGCCAGAGGAGCAGGATCACACACACAGCGAGAGGGGCTTCTGCGCTCTCATTGGCTGAATGAAGCTGCTGTCTATTATCAGCTCATTTCAGTAATTACTCAAAGTCAGGCGCATCCATCAGAACCCAAGTGCGTGCAACGTTATCTTGCAGCTTATCGCTCATTATTAGTAACTGCAGCTAGCGGAAATTCACCCCCTGGACGAAATCTGGTGACGTAATGTACATGTACTCATGCATGCACTCTGATGACATCAAATAAAAGAGGCATTGTTTGCTGCCAATGCTGCTATTTTTAAACTACTTTTATTCAGCAAGGAGGTGTTAAATTGATCAAAAGTGACATTGAAGACATTTAAAATGTTACAAAATATTTCTATTTCCAATAAATGCTGTTCTTTTGAACTTTCTTTTCATTAAAGAATCTTGAAAAAAAAAAATGTATCAGTTTCCACACAAATATTAAGGAACATTAAAAATAATAAAAAGGAATGTATCTTGAGCAGCAAATGGTTTCTGAAGGAAATGATGAAGTAATGATGCTGAAAATTCAGCTTTGCGTCACAGGAATAAATTTCATTTTAGAATATATTAAAACAGAAAAAAGCTCATTTAATTTGTAATGCTTTTTCATAATATTACTGTTTTTAATAGTATTTTTGATCAAATAAATGCAACCTTGGTAAGCAGAAGAGTTTCAAACACACATCAAATTGAAAATAATATCAAATAAATGAAAAATTATTAAGAAATAAGATTTTAATTTTAAATAACATTTTAAAATAAAATGATAACTACATAAATACTACATCAACTCCATACATCACTACATAAATCCCACATATAAATTTGTATTGCTTTACGTTAACTCTGAAATGCAAAAAAACCTTTGATTATTACTACAATAATTAATAAATAATAAATTGTAACTGACTAAACAGATAAATTCAGTCTAAACAAATTTTTTTTAAGGTAAGTTGTCGCAATCAATTTACTTTAGCTACATTTAAATAAACAAATTTTGCTGAGAGTCAGTCAACTAAATTTGTTTATTTAAATGTAGCTAAAATAAATTGATTGCAACCGCTTTTACCTTAAAAAAATAAATAAAAAAAATGTAGTATTATTTTTTTCAGTGTGGCTGTCATTATACTTTAGGAAGAGTTTAATTAATTTTGCATCAAAAAAACCCTGATCTAAATTTTTTATTATGACAGGACAGATCAGAGCTGACAGGAAGCAAAGTTGGAGAGAGATACCCTGATCTAAAATTACTCAAACTCAACATTAAGCCAAATAAATAAATAAATAAGTGCTAAAAAAAATGAAGTAAACAGCAAAAAACAAATGATTGCTTTGTAACTAGCACTATAACTCAACTTCATGGGGAGAATTGTACAATTCTACAAATTTATCCATCAGCCACTCACTCTTATGTATCAGCACTGGACATCTGAAAACTCACACAGCTGACCACGGCAAGGATAATATTAAGGGTCAAAGCTGAAAAATCTATGACCTTGCTATTATCAGGGCTTTCTGGAGATTTGTAGCTTTCCTCACAGTTCAAACAACCACAAATGACAGAAACTCGGCCAGCAGGAACTACCTGAGAGGATGGACTGGTTCTCCAACCCCCCACATTCTGAACCACATACTGCCAGCAACAGCAGAAAAATTACAGAGGCCCACCGGACCACATCCTCACAGTGGGCTGACCGAGCGATCCCGTTTAAAACTAACGCTGCGTTTCCAGTCAGTGTGTGAACTCCAAAAGCTCCCTAACTAGCAAACCCGCTGGCAGGATACTAACAAGAAAAGGACAAGTTCGAAGTCACAAACTCATGGTTCTGTGATTCAGAGCAGTTAAACTGAATCCTCAGAGAAGTGGACAACACACCCACTTCAATCATGCCACAACATGCCGTTTGAATATAAAAAGACGTACAAAATAAATGTCAAAAGGTGACTAAGCCTTTGGGATGCATTGGGATGCAAACATACGATAAGCAGCGTCATCATCCAATGGTGCCAGGAATGTGAGGCATTCAAGGACTCGTGTCATGCAAGAGAAACAATGAATTTTGAGCGATAAGTCCAGCGACTCAAACCCAGTTCCTGTTCCGCACAGAGAAACGAGGCTCTTTGGAAACCCGCGTGCCCTCATGTGAAAAGGGAAGCTACCTGAAGAACACAACATTCATGTAGGAACAGAACAGGTAATGCGGTGGAATGAGGAAACAGAAAGCCAAACGAACAGGTGAGCGAAAGCAGCACGAGACGTTGGACTACACCTGGACTGAACATTACCCACATAAAACCCCAGTCTAATTTGGGTATCAGCGTGTTACGCAACAACAGCCCGAGGGAAATCTGATTACACTGATGACCAAACAAAACAATAAGGGAACGTGTCCGTAGTGCACTGAAAAAAACTTGAGATCAAAAGGTAACGATTACCTATAATAAAGTGCAACTTATGATGAATAAAGGTCAAACATAAAAGGCGGTTTTCAAGCACCCCAAAAAAAATTAAGTTTAATATAGCATACTTTTATATACATTGTGTGTCCTGTTTTTTTTATTTTATTTTCATTATTATTATTATTAATTTAAAACATAATAAAATGTATTATGTTGCAATTTTACTTTCATATATTTAATAAGTATACTTGTCAGAATCTGTAGGTTCCATTTTTATATTTTTTCCCATTTATTTATTCGTTTTATTTTTACACAAATTTCTTAAGCTGAATGACAGCGGAACATTATTTCACACATTTTATTTTCACAAAAGTTATTTTATGCAAGTAAGCAATCACTTTACTTGCATTTAATATGCTTTTATGTATATAAAATCACTTTTGTAAATTTTATTGATGAAGACACCAAACTGGGACGTCTCATCTTTGACCCATAAACACACAAATCAACAGAGCTGATTATTTTGCAGACTGTATAGTTATTTTGTGATTGTCTGTCAGTTACGTACTAATATTCTACAGTAACTATTGTGTAAAATTAGAGAAATGTGCATAAAATTGTACTATATTATCCGCCAATGTTCAATGTCTTTTCCATTTGCTCCTCCCAATCTTGAATATTTGGTTCCATTCCTGACTGTTTAACCAGACACACCAATGACAACAGTTTCCTCATATGAATCTTAGTTATGAAAACCTGGTTTATGGTCACTGCACACATAGCATAGACTTGGAAATGTAAAGGTCAGTGTCTCGTATTGGAAACCAGGGCTATTTTATGTGAATCCGGAGTAAGAGTTTTATGAGGTGCTGTCAGGTGACGGGATTCATGTCATAAACGCAGGTTAATAAATCAAGCTGTGAGAGGAACATAAAGGCATGTGTAAATACGATGAAAACTCCTAATCAAGTTCACCTACCACCATGATCATCTTTAATTAAATAAGATGAACTATTGATGCAAAGGCGCGCGACTCGTTTATCTGGTCTGGAACGTAAAAATCTATAGCTGTCATTATATTTTAGGAACGAGGTCATCATATTTGCTTCGAGAAGTGTGAAAACGCATCTCTCACGCAAGCTCACCTGAAACTTTGACCGCGTTCTTGATAAAGAAACACCAACAACATTGTCAAGACTGATGCGCGTGTTAAACTTTGATGATTTGTCAGCTGGATCCAGTGTATGTCTGTATTCTGTTAATGGATCATCCAAGTGTTACATTCCAGTGGAATCATTAGTAACACTGTATCGAGTCGATAACATCACACAGCATGACTGAACACTACCTGGCAAAGAAATCAAGCAAATGCTTGAGAACTTACGGTGCATTTCCTGCCCAGATGGTTGAAGAGCACTTCGTTTTCATGCTGGTTGAGAAGAATGGAGCTAGCATTGCTCGCAGGCCTCCTGTTTAAAGGCGGACCACTCATTTTTGACAATCCGATGGTGTGAACTTGTGATCAGGAAGTGTTAAACAGAAAATATGTGTTCATTGATCTCTGATCACCGCAGCTCGGATCCGGAGGCTCTCATAATCAGACCTGTGTGTTTCGGCCGGGGGTGGATTGAGAGAGGTCTTATGTCCTAGAAATAAAACGCGATCCTCGTTTGCTTATCCGATGTCGTCTTGAGACTCGAAACTTTCATCTGAACTCCTGTGCACCACCGAGCTTTCGATCCAACATGGCAGTGCCACCGTTGCGCATGACAGTAAGACGCGGCGAATTTACAAACCCTACTACGGCGAGAGCGTAGCTTATGAATATTAATGACGCTCCGTGGCGTACGATAAGTAGCCGTAGCTGATTGGCTCAGTGCGGGCTTTGGTAGCGAGCGTTAGTCATTTGGCGAATCAGAGAGTCGCGGGATATTGAATGAGTTACGTGACTAGACGCTCCAGGAAGGTTACCAGGCAACGTTAGCATGAGCTAAGAAATAACTATATGAGCTAAGCCTTCGCTATAGTAGGATACAGGTCGCGATTATTCTACTTATTACGTAAAAGAGTCTTTTAAATGTTTTTAAAATGGGTTATTAGACAGCTGTAGCCTTATAAATCGCAGTCAAGGAATATCTGACTATGTTAAAAAAAACAAAACAAAACAGTTTCACAAAGGAATGCAGTGTGGGCGGAGTCGTGACGTGGAGTCAAGTGGGTGATTTTTTAATTGTAAGTAATTTTGCAAATATTTTTAGCAATACAATAATCAGCTTTGAAGCAAGCCTTCCTATACAAACAACAACAGTACAAAAGAAAAGGAGGAAAAAAATAAAATAAAAGAAGAGGAAATAGCCTAACCCATAACAATAAAGCCAAGCTTAATCAGAGGAGGAATGTGACTTATAAGGTCGGTTTGCACATGAAGTCCAAGCCAACAAAATGAACAATCAAAATAACAATTGTTTCTAATTAAAAAATAGCACTTGAACTTATTTTGACCCTTGGACTCTTTAACACTGTCGGCTTGTTTATTGGTGTAATCAGCAGTGCATTGTTTAAGTATGTCAAAATACAACAAAAGGTGGATGTCTCTTCTGATTTGTACCATATTAAACATTTAAAACAATAATGAAGCCGTATGCAAATGGACATGGTAATGTGCAATGTGCAATGAGTCTGTGCTTTCAGTTTAGGTAATATGTTGACGTCAGTAGGCTGTATGAGTGAATTCAATAATTTACAGAAACACCTCAGCTATGTGGATTGTGAATGTTTGTGTGTAAGGGTTGATGTGGTGAAATATTTGCTGCTGACAACACTAATGATGAGTATTTCCAGTCCCGGCTTGAAGTGAGTCACTCCCAAACATGGTTGAGCTGTGAGGTAAATAGACAGAAACCTGAAAAACCAGTTAGATGAGAGAGAGCGACAGAGAGACAGAGAGGGTCAGTGGGTCAGTATTAGACAAAACTGAACATGCCAAAAGAAAGGAATGAAAACACATATTCATTAAAAAAAAAATAAATAAATAAAATTTCAGAAGAATTTAGCTGCTTCTAAATCAGCTTCAATTTTGAACTTCTACTTATTCACTTTTTTAAAATTTTTGTTAATTAATATTGTCATCTTTAAAACTTGACTAAGCAACAAAGGGGCATAAGCACCTATTCCATTTTGAAGTTTATATCTATCTATCTATCTATCTATCTAGTCATTTAGCTATCATTAACTATTATTATTATTAGTTTTTCTGAGTCTGTAGCAGCCCCTATAGCCATATGGTAAAATTATGACATTTGGCCTACAAAAAAATAAATAAAATAAAACAAATAACCCTACAGTGGTACTGTCACAATTCAAGGAGTCACGGAGCGAGGAGACAAAAGCTGAATTCACAAAACGAGAGTCTTTAATAGCCAACAGGGTAACACAAAGCACAGGCAGGGAAGACATTCAGAATGACGTTTAGGACCGACCGACACTAACTGAAAGAACTGGGGCTTTTAAAGACAGGATAACGAGGGATGAAAGGAGACACACCTGGAATCAAATCAACAATCAAAGGGAGACAGAAACTGGGTCACACAGAACACATGGGGAGCAAAAACACAACAAAACAGTCCAGGGGCGTGACATTACTCCCCCCTTCCGGAAGGCACGTCCCGTGCCGTAACTCTTCCACTGGAAAGGGGGGAGAGGGCAGACAGAGTCCAGGGAGGCGACGAAGGAGGGAGGAGGGAGGAGGGAGCCGGAACAGGAGGAGCCAAGTTGGACCCAGGCTGCAACCATAACAGCGGCCCACGGTGGAGCCGACGGAGGGAGGAGCTATGGAGGAGGAATGGCCGCCAACTCCAGGGCGCCGACCGATGGCAGCAGAGCAGGTGGTGAAGGAGCCCGAGACGGAGAGCCGAAGAGCAAGGGCGATGGGGAGGATCCGGTGGCCCAAGGTGGAGCAGATGGCACCGGCGACCGAGGCAGAGGCGAGGATTCAGATGGCCGCGATGGAGCCGGAGCAACAGAGGACTGAGGAGGAGCCGAAGGGATGAAGGAGCCTGAAGGAGCCTGATGGAGCCGGAGGGACCAATGGACGAGGCGCAGCCGGAGGAGTGGAGTCCCGAGGCGCAGGATGGTCGACGCCAGACCGAGGCGGAGCCGGAGGGACAAGGGATCCCGGTGGAGCCAGTGGACAGATGGGCCACGGCGGAGAGGGAGCTAGGAGCCATGGTGGAGCCGACGGGTCGACGGGGCGAGGCGGAGTCCGGGCCTCAGAGGCTGGAGGCAGAGGTGAGGGATACTCCAACCGTGGCAACGCTGGAGGATGGCAGTCCCGTGGGGCTCACACCGTACAGATAGGGGGCTGAGGGCTAGCAGAGGGGCTGCCAGATGACAGCCGTGGAGGAGGCAGTAGCGGGTGGGAAGGCGGGCATTTGTGAGCCTCCGGGCATCCAGGGCTGAACTCAGGAACGGGAGCAGGCACTGGAGGGCGCTCTGGAGGATGCTTTCGGGGAGCGGGCACTGGAGGGTGCTCTGGAGGAGCAGAGCTGGATGGCACCAGCGGAGACGAAGGAGATGAAGAAGGGCTGGACTTGATATCTGTGGCCCTCCCTGGGCCTTGCTGTGGCACAGTCCACGCGCCATACTCAGTTCACCCTCAGCCGCGGTGCAGGGGGCGGAGCTTCTCTCCGTGCTCACACTGTCCGCGGTATTCACACCTTGACTGACATCATCAGCGGCTCTGGCGCAATCCTCAGCACTGTCGCTCCATGCGGTGATGGCTCGTTGGTCGCGGCGGGCTCTGGCTCTCCGTCAGCAGTGGGCTCAGGCATGCGCTCCACGCAGCGGGGAGATGGTGGGCTGGGCACTGGGTCAGGAGTGGACCTGGCGAGATCCTCCGGGGAACAGAGATCTGTTTCTTGCCAGAGTCCACTCCACAAAGGCGGTGAAATTCGCTCGAGGGCCATCCTCGGACGACAGTGCTCTGCACGCGATGTTCAAACTGGCTCTGTAGAACGCACAGAGAGCATCGTCCGGGTAGGTGGGGAGGCTTGCGAGGACCAAAAACAGTCTGGTGTGGCCCTCGAGCGATTTCTCCCCCTGCTCCAGCAGGAGGAGGAGGTATTCCGGGCGAAGGAGGGGGTCCATAGGGAACAACACAACAGAAACAAAACACTGAGGAAAACACGGAAAACAAAAACGGAGGGTAGAAACAGAGGTAACTGTTTCGGTCGGTCCTTCTGTCACAATTCAAGGGGTCACAGAGCAAGGAAACAAAGAATTCACAAAAAAAAAAGAGTCTTTAATAGCCAACAGGGTAACACAAAGCACAGGCAGGGAAGACATTCAGAATGACGTTTAGGACCGACCGACACTAACTGAAAGGACTGGGGCTTTTAAAGACAGGATAACGAGGGACGAAAGGAGACACACCTGGAATCAAATCAACAATCAAAGGGAGACAGAAACTGGGTCACACAGAACACATGGGGAGCAAAAACACAACAAAACATTCCAGGGGTGTGACAGATACCAGCAGGTCTAATTGATGACAGCACCACCTACTGGTCAAAATAATACATCTACTCATAACCTCCTATTCTGTGACCAAACAAATCTACTCAGCCTTGAATCACTTGAATTTACTATTGTTTATTTAATGTGGTATAAATAAATGTGCCAATTTACAGTTTAAAGAACCAAAGAAACTCCAAAGTAATCTAATACACAGCCAGAGAGTCATGTTTTCATTGAAAGCGAGGGAACCAAACTGCTTGCTATAACCATTTACTGTAAACACACCTAAGACATTGACATTTGTCACACAGAGGATGATAAGAACTCCTTATCAGAAATCACACAAGTGTTGCATGTATCCATAGCTCTCTTAACCTTTCACACGTATCTTCTCACTTTTTAATTCAGGTTTCCCGTGCAACTTTCCGCTTTACTATTTTTGTCTCTTTGAGTTCTCACCTTTGCTTGTTTCCTCGTCCTATCTGAGGACCGATTGTGGGCGAGCATAATATTTGGTCTATAATGTTACGGACTTGGCCATGGAAAGCTGAATGCGCTCATCTGAATTACTGCAGTATTAGATTATGCTTATGAAGACCAGCTGTTAGCTACTGTTCAGCGCATGCACATCAAGCACACAGATGGATAGTGTTCATGCCGCTTTTAAGTGGCAATTTTATTTTGTGGCCAGCAATGATTGCTACTATAACCTGACATTTATACCTGCAAAGAAAGAGACATGTAGGTCATAATTATGAGATAAAAAATGGGCAATTTCAACTTTTTAGATCATAATTCTAGCTTTTTATCTTATAATTTTGACATTTTTTCAATTATTTTTTTCCCTGTCATTATGACTTTTTATCTCATAATTTGGATTTATTGTCATAATTTCAAACTTTTTATCTCATAATTGACTTATGAGACTTCAGTCACTGTTTTTACTACGGATGTGGATGTCTTTGCCACTATTATTATTAGTTTAAACATTAACAGATTTACTATTAGGACGTGGTTGCAAAATATGCTTGAAACAGCACTGGGAATTTACACTGATGTCAAAATATGCATTGCACATGCAGTGTTGTATTATTTAGCATGAATCACGGCAGAAGAAATGTACAGTAGTGCAATACTGTTTAGCCAAACCCACCAGACTAATTAACTATAACTATAAAATGGGAGTATATTGAGCTCAAAATCACACATAAGTCCTGAAATGAGTACCAAGACAGCATCAATCATGCCTTCTCAGATTCAGCTGGTCCTGTAGTGTTAAAAAGGTCAATAGAGGAGTAGCTTGTTTTTCCCCTGCACGGCTCCTGGAAGCAGTGCAGCAGCAGAGCTCTGAGGGAATCTGCTTGAGTTATGTAATGTGTGTTGTGTTGCTCTGGTTGGATCTTTTACTGTAATTCGTAAAAAAAAAAAAAAAGAAAGAAAAAAAGACAAAGTAATAAAAACAAGAGACTTTTTTGGGAAGGTGAAGACCCAGATGATGTAAGGCTGTGTTACTAGACTGTTTAACAAGAGGAGAACATGCATGTGAGTCAGAGAGCAGCTGTGTGTTCGCCTGAAAACACTGGCCTCAGGACACACACACACACACACACACAGACAGACACACACACAGAGAGACAGACAGCTGTTTTATAAGCATGAATACAGGCCAGGAGGAAGTAACGCATCAAGAGAAATCCCAGCATGCCCACACAACAAAACCAATTGATTATATAACAAAGAAAAAATATACCGGTAATAGCGAGAAAGATAGAGACCAGTGACATGGAAAGAAACTAGTGAGAAATACATAAGCCCATTTCTGTCACAAGAAAAAAAGAAGAAAGAAAAAAAACCTTTGGTAAATCATAATTATAACGTAAGTCATAACTATGACATAGAAATCATAATTATGACATAAAAGTCAAAATTTTGAAGTCGACATGTTTAACATTATAATTATATCTTTGTCAAATAATTGACATAAAAGTCAAAATTATGAGATAAATCAACATTTTGAATGCTATAATTATGACCTTTTTGTTAATTGGCATAAAAAAAATCTAAATTATCATATAAAAATTCAAAAATGTTACTGTCATAATTATAATTTTCTTGTCAAAATAATTGACAAAATTAAAATGCGATAAAAAGCCATAATTATGACATAAAAAGTTGAAATTGAAAATAAAAAGTAAAAAAAGTCCAATTTGTGACTAGTTGAACATTGTAGGTCATAATAATGACTTTATCTCATAATTTGACATAGCTATATCATAATCAATATTTTGTGTCAATTTCTACTTATGTTATAATTATGACTTTATCTCATAATTGACTTTTAATTATAAGCATTGTTTACTTATGTGGCAGAAATGGGTTTCCGTATGAAAACATGAGATGTGACGGAGGGAAACCTTTTGGGAGAAACATCTTACACGAGACTTAAGAACTCCATTATAGAAGAGCAGCATCTGAACAACGAAATGTGATTCTGTCATTCAGACCTGGCCAAACATCAGCACTAAAGCAGACTGTCCTCTCAGTAAGGATGTCTAGCATCCTATTTCAGAAGCTGAAGCAAAGCAGGGTGCGGTGCACATGACTTTAACACCGCCAATGTAAACACTGATGTCGCATCCTAAAAACCAGCATAGTGTGACAGGAATATTTGGCAGCTGAACCGTATCCTGCACAGCTGACAGAATCAGCACTAACTAAATATTGACCTAAAGATGTCAGCACTGCACAGCAAGCAAATGTATTTCCTCAGTATTTGTTTGACCTTGTTTCTCGCTTTAGCAGCAAAAACACACCAGGCTGTAATGTTCTTCTTGTCCTCTGGGTGGCAGTAGACACCTTATTATTTGTCAAATGGGAACAGTGACAACACCATAATATTCAACACCAGCAAGTTCGTAAAAATGTTTACGAAAAATGTGTGATGTTGAGGTATTTTATGGAACAACAACTGTACTGAATTTTAATGTTTAGGGTTGGTGTTTTGAAATGAGCAATAGAAAACATGTCTAGAAAGTGACATTTGCTCTGTTTGGCATACTACACAAATACACCCATATATATATAAGGTGTGGCGCCCTCTTATGGTAAATATGAATTGTTAGACACATTGCGTAATGTAAGTTAGCACACCTCATCACGACCTCTGCAAGAGCAGGCTTGTTTTCATGATACTTTTTTTCTTTTTTTTTGGTCAAATTTTTCAAATAGAAGTGTTTCTGCCCAGACAAAAACAAAAGAAAAACAAGTAAGTAGAAGAGATGCCTGCTCAGTGAGGTTTCGTTACCTATTTTTCTGCACAATTGCAACTAGGTAGACTGGGTAGTATGATGGTTTATAGTAGACATGTGTTAGTCAGAGTTTTTAGACTTTCATTTATTTCTTATAATGTTATATAATTAAAAATATTATCAAATAATATTATAAAATATTTGAAACATTTTATGTTCCTTTGAATTTTTCTAAGTTTTAGTAATTTTCTATTTATTATTATTATTTAAAATATGTATATATAGTTTTTAAGTTTTAGTTTTTATTTTGAGTTTATTTAGTTTTTATTATTTTTATTTATTAAACTAAATTAAAAATAAATGTAGCCTTGGCAACTAGCTGAAATATTTAAATATTATTAAAAAATAATGATTTGACATACATACAATATATAAATATGTGACCCTGGACCACAAAACCAGTCATAAGTGTCTACATCATCTGCAAGCTGAATAAATAAGGTTTCCATTGATGTATGGTTTGTTAGCATATGACAATATTTGGCCGAGATGCAACTATTTGTAAATCTGGAATCTGAGGGTGCAAAAAAATAAAAATATTGAGAAAATCGCCTTTAAAGTTGTCCAAATGAAGTTCTTAGCAATGCATATTACATATCAAAAATTACGTTTTGATATATTTACAGTAGGAAATTCACTAAATATCTTCATGGAACATGATCTTTACTTAATATCCTAATGATTTTTGGCATAAAAGAAAAATGGATAATTTTGACCCATACAATGTATTTTTGGCTATTGCTACAAATATACCCCAGCGACTTAAGACTGGTTTTGTGGTCCAGGGTCACATATGACTTGGCGATAAGACATCATTCTCAAGTTTATGTCCATCAAGTTCTAAATAAAAAGAGAAAATAATGTATATTAAGTATATCTTTTAATTCACTGCATTATCATAGGTAGCCTTATGGTTATTTCATACATAAGTTTTGTTATGCTGTTTACTGCATCTATTTATTTTCTAAATGTATTAGATCATTTGCATACTATATAATGTATGTCAGGGGTGCTAACGCTGAAAACAAGCCTTCGAGGGCGCAGCTGATGTATCAGATCAGTGTGACGTCGCTGTAGGTGTTTGAGAAGAGCATATGGGTCAAGAGCTGAGGTTACAGCCCCATTATTGTGAGCATGACAGAGATTTGGTTTCAGGATGTAAAATCACACTATCGTTTGTCCTCACCTCTGTGCTGGTCTTCAGTAGCTGCAGGGCACTGTCGGTGAGAGCGCGGCGCTGGGGGCCGCAGGAGCCGTGCTGTGGGGGGCCAGTGCTGATTGCAGAGACAAGGCAATGAAACTTCATCAGTCAACAATTATACTGCTCTCCAAAAGTGCATTTAGATAATTAGTGGTGCTTGCTAAGACAAAAGGTTGGAATGTATCAATCAATCAATCTATCTATCTATCTATCTATCTATCTATCTATCTATCTATCTATCTATCTATCTATCTATCTATCTATCTATCTATCTATCTATCTATCTAAATAGTCATTTAGCTATCATTAACTATTATTATTATTCGTTTTTCTGAGTCTGTATCAGTCCCTAGAACCATATGGTAAAATTATGACAGTGACACCAGCAGGTCTAATTGATGACAGCACCACCTACTGGTCAAAATGATACATCTACTCATAACCTCATATTCTGTGACCAAACAAATCTACTCAGCCTTGAATCACTTGAATTTACTATTGTTTATTTAATGTGGTATAAATAAATGTGCCAATTTACAGTTTAAAGAACCAAAGCAACTCCAAAGTAATCTAATACACAGCCAGAGAGTCATGTTTTCATTGAAAGCGAGGGAATCATCAAACTGCTTGCTATAACCATTTACTGTAAACACACCTAAGACATTGACATTTGCCACACAGAGGATGATAAGAACTCCTTATCAGAAATCACACAAGTGTTGCATGTATCCATAGCTCTCGTAAGCTTTCACATGTATCTTCTCACTTTTTAATTCAGGTTTCCCGTGCAACTTTCCGCTTTACTACCTATCATTGTTTCAGTAGAATTTATCTTTTCATTATGACCAAAACTCTGTCTCTCTCTCTCTTTTTATAAATAGTGAATAGGTTTTTTTTTTTTTCTTTACCTATATTGTAATATACAGTACACTGTCAGAGCCAGTCTGCAGATTTGAGCTGACAGATTTCCCACAAAATTGCGTATGATGATATTTTTTTTCAGGTTCAGACTGATTCCATTCAGACGGAGAATACATGATATTTAGTTTCATAATTTGAGCGGATTCTAGAACACACATTTTTAATTTACATTTCTATACCGTGATAGTATTTATTAATATTTTGAATTTTTTATTTACATTCAGTTTGGTTTTAGATATTTTAGTCCTTTTACTTCAACGTATTTTATTTCAGTTTGTTTCAACATTTATAATGTGTGTTTGATGTTTGTTGTTTACATTGGTAAATATACCCCTGGTTTCAAAAGTCTAATCCCAGACTAAAATGTAAATCTGAGTTGTTTCAGCTGAAAGAAACTTGCACTGACTGATCTTAAAATATGTCAGTGTTTTGTCTCAAGATGCACACCAGTAATGTTTTTTTTTTTCTATGGCACGTTTATAAAAACTACTTAAATGTCCTAATTGACCTATTGCCTAATCCTGGCTTAACCTAAACCCTCTCTATGAAACCAGGCCATAACATGCCTATTTTCCTAACATATGTTCCGATTGGTCATGTACTCTTTTGCAGCCTTTAGAGATCAGAACTGCCCTAGCAACTGCATGGCAACATGCTAACAACCACTTGCATGCTTTATCTGATCTGATCTACTTTGTCTTTCTTTTTCTCAGCCAGAATTCTGTCCGTCTCTGCATCTCGACAGCACTATCAAATTCTCCATCGTCTCTGCCACCACCACCACCACATCTTCCTGTGCACTGTGTGGGAAACGACGACAGCTCTGACAGCTATACCTCCATCTCAGCGCTGACAGGAGCCTGACGGGACGTCCGACCGCGCTGACCTGGAAATAATGACCTGAGCTTTTCCAGGCCTATGAACCACAAACTCTCACAATCACATGAGTATGCAGGGCATCTCTTCCCTAATTTACAATATGACAATTACGAAGGCTTAATATGGCCTGATATACAACACGAGAATTACTATGGCCATGATTATTACCTGATATTTTATCAGTATCATGGCACAATATTAGGGTTAACACATCAAATTTGATTTTGCCTATTATAAAATAAAGACTATTTAAGGATCATCAAGGTTTTTACTTTGGAGCACTATGTTCATAAAAATTAGGCACATTTCACAAAATATGTACAATGTAGTTAGTGATTTTATTGCAAAACACTTTTGCTGCTTATTGAGATACGGGTTGGGAACAGGTTTGGTTAAGGGTGGGTTAAGGTGTAAGGTGTCAACAGTGTCCTTTTGTATGTAATTACAGAAATGACAGATGTTATTACATGCAGGAAAGTTTTTAAGAATAAGTACAACGTAAAAACATGTATGTAAACAATAAGCACATTGTATCAAATTATTTAAATGTAAGTACAAGGTAAGGCCACCATATATAAAGTGGGGCCTCTAATTGTATAATAATAATAATAATAATAATAACAATAATAATTCATGTCTTGAATTAGGTTTTATTTCTATATTTTCTATATTTTAAAAGGCTTTTTGACTTTTAAAACATTTCTCTTCAGCTTTTTAAAAAGTTTTTAATTTAATATTTTATTTATATCAGCTTTTTTCAATTTACCTTTTTATAGTGTTGTCTTTAGTTCACAATAAAAAACACTGGTGACAAATGCAGTTTGTTGTACTGCCTTTATGTTGATTTAAATTAAAAAAAATAAAAATATTTAATTACAGTAATTATCAACGTTATCATGATGTACAATTGAAAAATTGCGGGATTATTTTTGGATTAGATTTTTTTTTTATTGTATTTGTTTATTGAAATTACAGAAATGAGAATTGGGAGAAAATTGCTTAATTGCACAATGCAAAAAATAAAACAAATAAATAAAAACAATGAATGTTGCCAAACATAGCTTTAAATCAAAATCTAATTTCTTCTTTCATTTTTGAAATATGACCTATCCATTAGTCAAGTTATGCGAGCTTCACAAAACTATTTCTGAATTTCTATTTTAGTTTTTGATCAAACCATTGATAAATCAGTAACATCTTAGACATATCAGATTTGTGGTGAAACGCATTCTGATCCAGAGTGAGACGAGAGCAAAAGGCTGCAGCTGTCTGCGGCCCTGCGTATGACACTTTGAATATCATTTGACTATTTAAATATAAAGTGTAAATATTATGGTTCAGTGTTGAGACTGAGAACTGCTCATTTGCTGCATTTGGCACCTTTGAGAAACACTTCCTGAAAGATTGCATTGTGTACACACTGATTACAAACTTGAAATAGTTTCTAAACAGATTACTAATGATTCACAAGGGAAGAGACAGATCCATGCGCACTGCTCATTAATGAACGGCAGATGTTTTCTTCTGAGTACTTAAAGCTCGGGCTGAAAGAGGGCGACTAGGGCATTCAGTAAAGCCCTGGTAAACACTAAAGCAGATTAGAGCTGATGCTTTATCCTTTACTTACTTATGGCAAGAAAATGTCCTTAGACCAACCTTGAATAGCAGCCATGCATTCTTTGTTTTAGGAACAATGTCACATGCATTGCAACGCACCCTTAAAGGTAGCACATGAGCAATCTTCTCTACAAACTGCCCAAATAACAGGGAACGTTCTCAGAACGTTCTGGGAAGGTTCTCTCAAAGTTACGAACAAACATTCTTCCAGGAATGTTAATAGAGTGTTCATTCAAAGTTATCTGGTCTTTAATAACGTTCTCAAAATGTTCGCACAAATATGTTTTTTATACATCATTCATTGGACGTTCGTCTAATGTAGGCTAGTTGTTTCAGAACATTCAGAGAACATTCAAAGTTAATTCTCATCTTGTTTATTAACCTCTTAACTGTCACCGTCCACCCTGTGGGACGCCTACGTTTACTTCACTATTTTACAATTAAATCCTAATCTAATCATGACAAACTATATATCGTTGGAAAGGTCTAGGACTCCTAAATAGGTATTTTACCACTTTTTTTGTTAAAAAATGATGTAGGAAAAGTAATAGATTAATTTATGACAAGAGTGGCCCTAAAAAATGTATATCATAACAGGAGTTCTGACCTTTGTCACAGAAAGTCTTCTTAGTTGCCTTTTTCTCTATCACGCTTTAGAAATCATAAGAAATTATATATCAGTTGAAAACTTAAAATCTCAAAATTCATCCTTTGAAACCCATTTTAAAATCAGACATTGCATTACCATGGAAATGGTACATCAAAATCACATTGGAAAATGTTTTCATTCATGAATTATAAAAAATGAAGTTCGGATAGTGCACTATAATGTCTATGTTCAAAACTGTGAGTGACAGTTAAGGGGTTAAATGAAAACTATTAAATGGAATGTTCCTTTAACATTTGTATAACCCAGAAAAAAAAAAAAGTAAAAAATTGGACTTCATGAATAAGGTTTTCATAATAAAAAACCCCCATCTATTTTAAAACATTTAATATTTTTTAATATTAATGAATATTTCTTGTTTCAGAATGTTCAAAGAACAAAGGTAACATTCTCGTAATGTTTGCAAAATTATATACAATATGGTATACGAATGACACACGAATGGTTATAACCTAGAAAAAAAAACATTTAAAAATGGATTTTGTGATGGTTTCGAAATAACATTTTCTTAACATACATTTAAAAACGCCTCAATTTAAAAAGGTCTTACGACTTCACATTCAACATTCAAATGTAATGCTTTTATAATGTTGCAAAATGATAAAATGGAATAGAGCGTTCATATAACCAAAAAAAAAAACATTTCAAACCATTTCAAAAAAAAAAAAAAGGACATTTTGAATGTTCAGAAATAACGTTTTTTCATAACCTAATGGAGAACTTGGCAAAATGTTCTCAGAACATATTTTTCATAGCTGTGTGTGAATGCTTTAAGACATTCTGTCAGTGCAGAGCCATTAAGCTGATCACCTCTTCTAGTCTGTTGAGTCTCAAGGGACAAGAATCACACGGGACGTGTGCGTAAACCAGACCGTGGCTGTTTTGTTTCTTGACGTCACATATGGAAAATATGCAGGTCCCTTCAGTAACAGCCAAATCTCTCCTGCCCTGACCAGAGTATGGAGAGCACAGCCACCACGGCAACACTGAAATACACCCCAAAAATACACAATACGTCACGTTTGAGCTCTTTAATTTGATCAGTGTAATTAGTGCATATAGTCTGAACTGAGACAAAGATGTGCTACAAGTTTAAAATGCAATAAATTAAAGAAGTGCATCAAATGATGTCTATCGTTCTAGACTCAGACTAACATCCATAAAATGATCTAATTACATGAACAGACAGGAAAATGATAAAAATCATCACCAACCCATTCTTCCACTTATACAAAATGTTCTTCCTCAAAGTCAGAGGGACAAAACAACAAATGACCACATGCATGAAAGATCAGGAGATTTCAGTGACTTTTATGTATTATAGAAAGCTGTCCATTCATCTCACTGGACAAAATGTGAATTATTTATTTATTTATTTTTCTAAAAAGTTGCTAAAATCACAGAGTTTTGAGGCTGATGTATAGACTAGTTCACACAGAAATGAACATTTGCTTAATATGTGCTCACACTCAGGCCATTCAAGATCTAGATGAGTTTGTTTCTTCATCAGATTTGGAGAAATGTATTTCATCACTTGCTCACCAATGGATCTTCTGCAGTGAATGGGTGCCGTCAGAATGAGAGTCCAAACAGCTGATAAAAACATCTCAACAATCCACACCACTCCAGTCCATCAGTTAACATCTTCTGAAGTGAAAAGTTGGTTGTCTCCAGCTGAAATACGAGTCCTCTATCCACAATATAATATCCATAAAAGTGGTCTTGTCTGAATCAGGAGAGAAATCTGCACAGATCAAGCAATGTTTGCAAGCTCAGCAGGACAGCAGGAGTTGGACTTTTTCACTGGAGGAAGTGTTATTGTGCATTATGAACCGTTTCTTAAATATATGCATCTTTTCACTTCAGGAGATGTTAACTGATAGACAGTTTACTTGTGGATTATTGTGATGATTTTATCAGCGGTTTGGACTCTCATTCTGACCATTCACTGCAGAGCAAGTAAGCAAGTGATATAATGCTAATTTTCTCCAAATCAGATGAAGAAACAAACTCATCTACATCTCGGATGGCCTGAGGAGGAATAAATCTCAGCAGATTTTCATTTTTGGGTGAACTATTCCTTTAAAAATTCATTATTCTAAGCTTTGGCAGTTTCTCTCCAACAAATCTTTTGGAAAAGGAAACATTTTTCACAAAGACAAGGAATATAGATAAATTCAGTCATATGTTCAAGAACAACCACTCTTTTGAGGGATCACAGTAGTTATTCACAGTGCACGGTGCTCATATGTTTAATAAAGTTGGACCGTAGTGAAAGTCTCAGTATTCTGAGACAGCGTTGTTGTTCATAAATGCTCAGCTTTAGCTGCCGTAAGTAGCTCGATTACAAATCTGTTTTCTTTATTCCTCAAACTCTGCACCTTGAGGCCTCGTTTTTATAGAAGATGAACTGAGATGCGCCTGAACTCGTTTCTGTACAGATGTAATACTTCTAAAGAGTTTCGATTACAGAAGTCCAGCTGCCTAGAAGTCTTATTGAAGGCACTCAGTTGCTCTCGTCCTGTATAAAACTAAAGGAATCGCTCTGCAGAGTCACAGTTTATCTCACAATCAGTTTTGCTACGGTGTGAGCAGAGCGGCTCATTATCAGGACAAATGCTGCTGTCTCGACATGCAAAATCCTGACGCATGCAGTTATCGTCCTCATAAATCCCATCATGCAGTAAAACTATCATCCAGACGCCCAATATTCAATAACCATCAAAGCCCAGCAGTGTTATTTGTGTTAGCAATTTGTGAAATCCTGCTGTGTGTGTGCAATGGCAGTTCATAAGGTTTATCACAAACACATTAGGTTTAAAAGCACATTAAGGCTGCTAATGCAGCTACCCATGTTTCTCCGAGGAAACATTTCTCTGAGGGTGTAACGCTGGTACAAAATTCCCCCTGAGAACCAGCAGTTTATGGGTTTTCTTATGTTTATACCTCTGAGAACAAGTGTGTCTGTCCGTATGACCACATCCTGGGCTTTCCTGTCATACCAAATGTTTGGAGGTTTTGGCCAGTAAGGTGAATTATCACTAAGCCACCTCATACAATAAACACATCCAAATAAAGTCGGAGAGAACAGGGCTAGTTGTCGCACATGAAACGTGTCACACAGTCAGAGCTGATTAACTACAATTTCTATCTTATAATATTATCTATATCGTCTTTGAAACAATTTTCACTCAGAAATTGTTAGTAAATTTCACAAATAAGTGCAAAGAAGGGGGGGGGGTTTAGCAAAATATTGTTGTTTTTAAAAATTCTGTTCTCCAAGCAAAAATAAGTTAATATTATATTATTATTTTTATAAAGTTGTCACAGTTTTATCAGGGAAAGCCGTCACATGTGTATTAAACATTGTAATTTTACAGAATAATAAATTAATATAAAAATTCTAAATTCTAAAATAATATCAAATATTCTTACAAATTCTATAACACTAATACTGTAGCATTTTTAGCTACTAATGACTAATATACTTTTTTATAAATACTATATATTCTGTAATATAACTATTATTGGCTAAAACAATGATATTTGTCTATGTCAACATTGTTATGGTTTCAAGCTTTTTTGTGCTTCACAATTATTTTAGCATTTAAATATAGAAAAAAAAGCTATTTAACAGCCTATGATATCCTAACAGAAGTCAGGTTCTCGTTGTGACAACTTACCCCATACAGTGTGACGACTTGCCCCACTTATAGTGTTTACAGGACAGTATATTTTTTCTGAATTCTACGGTGCGTCTCGATACAGAAATTGACCTTCAAAATGAAACCTGGAGTGACAGATAGCCCTGACCTCCCCTTTTGAAAAAGCTTCTTAATTCTTTCTCAAGCATCAAACATTAAAAAGCCTTTCTGCTGGTCCCAGGAGGGTATATTAGGAAAAGCCCACATGCTGTTTGTCCTTCTCCAGCTTCCCTTTTGGCAGCAGGCGTCCATTGGCGCCAGCGTTTGGCATCTCCTCGTCATTCCTATCATTGCACACAACCCTCAGCAGAACATTCGACAAGACGTCTTGATACAGACTCAGACAGACCCATCCTGGAAGATACAGCAACGTCACCAGTCCCATGAAATTGAGAGGATAGTGGGAATAGTCCCAGGAACAGGCGTCATATTGTCTCAGAGCGAAGCCCCAGCTGAACTCCCACGCGTAGATGAAGCAGATGTAGATGGGAAGCCGCTGCAAGGTTCCCCATCCTCTCCTGAAGTGCAGATGGAGGTAGAGCTTCTCCACCACGAAGCTGCAGCTCCCATACATGAAGAAGGACCACAGGGACGTGTGGCCCCTCAAGGTCCGGTCCGCTTTCTCGAACAAGTTGAACACAGAGGTGAAGAGCACCTCGTCCAGAAAGCCATGCATCCCGAAGAACAAGAAGCGCAGGACGCCGGGTAACCCATTCGGGCGGGATGACCTCAATAACACCCGCTTTTCCTGATACTGCAGACGCAGGAAGCCTTTATGAAAGACATTTGTGAAGTACAAAGCCAGGATGTAATGCACAATGAGCTGCGTGACGGAAACCACTCTGATGTTCTCAGTGCAGGTCACCACATTCCCTATTAAGATCTGCAGGCAGATGTACAAGGAAGGGTAGAAGACGAGGTGGAAGACGACAGGTCGCTCCTGGAAGCATCTTTTTTGCAGATAGATCTTCTCCAAAACCAGATGCGTAATAGAGTGCACGATGCACAGATACGGAGAGGAGAACCCCAGCAGTTTAAAGTCGTTGTCATCCAGGAACCGGCGCGCGGAGGACAGCAGGATGTCCAGCGTGACTCCGTGCATCCCGTAGAAATACATGCGCATCCACTGCGGTAAAGCAGGCTGCGCTCGCCGGCTGTCCGCTCGTCTCGTCGTCTTCATCATCATCGTATCTGTCCCCAAACGCACTCAGATGTCGACGCGTCTTTGTCCGGCGCTCATTTTACGCCACGAATCGCCGGTGATGAAAGCCTCACTAAACGCATTTCTTCTTGCACGATCATTGGAAGGAGCGAAATGGGAAGAGAAGAAAAGACACAGACATCATGAAACCCACCACAAGATGGCGCTGTCCTATTCACCTAAACCTATACAAAGTAAAACGTCTCAAAAGTGCTATAATAACAAAACGGCATTATACACAGTTCTGCACATCAACACTATATTGGATTATATTAATAATTTTTATATAATAAAATTTAAATCATTTCATTTTATTGTTATATAGTATTTGATTTATATTATTTTTGTGTTATTTTATAAAATAGTGTACTATTATATCATATATAAAGTATATACTATTATATATTATATCAAAATTTATATATATATATATATATATGATTTAAAAAATATTTTTACTATTGCTGCATTTATATGAGCTATTTTAGATATATTTAATTGTATTTTTTATTTTATAAAAATACTATATTACATAAATACATATATTTATGTATTTATACTTTATAAATACGTTATCTTTAATATGTATGTATATTAGTATGTATATAGATTAGTGCTGTCAAACTATTAATCGCGATTAATCGCATACAAAATAAAGGTTTTTGTTTGCATACTATATGTGTGTGTTCTGTGTATATTTATTATGTATTTTGAAAATATTTACATGTATTTACATGTCTATATTTATATTCATACAATTTATATTATAAATAAATATATTTAATATATAAACATAACATATTTTTCTGAAATGTATACATGCATGTGTGTGTATTTATATATACATAATAAATATTCACATCACACATACATATATGATTTTGGATCACGATTAATCATTTGACAGCACTAATATATATATATATATATATATATATACACACATACATATTTGATTTATTTAACATATTTTAGCACTATCCTCACTTGGGTTTTTTATGAACTGGAGTAATATCTCTCTCTGGGATTAGACATTAGTCAACCTAAATCTCAGTTCCTTCATCATTCCACAAGGGACACTTTCCTCTGGGCTAAAAATGTCTTTCATCCATTTTTAAAAGCCCACCATGCTCTCTGATTCATTGATCACCTTGGTATTGTAAAGTTGTAGTGTAATTCATAATTGTACATACAAAATACTTACTTAAGAACTGTTTTAGCTTCCATATTTACAGTATTTTTGTAAATATGAGTCACTGTGAGGTTTGAGCTCAGAGACACTTCTGCATCTACTGAAATATCACACACTGTTATCTCAGAGCTCCAGTGATCCTCTGGTGTTTTTGGAGGTGACAGATTAGCTCTAAGCATCCAGCCGGGAAAACCGTTATCTGTGAGCGCTGCGGGATAACAGAGAACAGGAAGTGGTCAGAGGTCCTCAGAGGCTCCATGATAATATTATAGTGAATCACTTGTTATATTCTTCATTTGTAAGTTGCTTTGAATAAAGTGACTGCTAATTAAAAGGCCATCATTCTGCTAGCACTGTCAATGAACCAACTATGTTAAGTTTACATAAACATTATGGAAGAAAAGAACAAATTACTGTGAAAATGGCAGCAATTTTGAACGAGTTTAATGGCAAAAAATGTAATGCTTTTTTTCTTTTTTTTTTCTTACATTTTTACAATAGCTGCAGCAACACTGCAATTCTTCACAGCGGCCACTAGATAGAAGCAAAGTGAGATTTTAACTTGAGCCTATGGGGCTGCACCCCTGCCCTTAGGAAAGAAAACATAATTTTATGTGAATGTCAAATTATTAGCAAGCTGGTACATGACAGGGTCTTTCGGAGCATTACAGCAATGCTGAAAGCAATAAATCGCTTTAATTTATCCCAGCATGGGCACAGCATTTCAGAGTAGCATCATATAATCTTCATTATGAAATCTCTATTCACCCCTTGGAATGCCTGACTTGAACATGTTAATATGTTATTAAAGACATTCTTATGCTCGTTTGTTTTTTCCTAGTGTTTATGGACATCCCGGGTGTTTGGATAGTTTGTTCACTTACGCTATAATCACTTTAAAATAGGCCATTTGTATCAACTTATGTACGTTTGTCTCGATTCAAATTCGCAGTTTTAAATCACGTTAGGCGTTAGTCAGGGAAGTGCCATATTTATTTTTTGACAGGAATGAAAATGAGGCCGTGAGGAATAGATGTATAGGCCTATGCATTCAAGCAGCAGATGTTCAGCTGATGAAACGTTTTTACGAAAGAAAAAATTTAACAAAAACTCCATGTTTTCCATGTGCATGTTTTTTTTTACTCTCAAAGATTGTGTGCCGATTAACTTGCATTATAGGACTGACAGACTGCAACGGTTTGAGTTAAAAATCTTTGTTTGTGTTCTACTGAAGAAACAAAGTCACCTACATCTTGGATGCCCTGGGGGTAAGCAGATAAACATCAAATTTTCATTTTTGAGTGAACTATCGCTTTAATTACATTAATTACCCTCATGTTGTTCCAAACCCATAAGACTTTGTTCATCTTCGGAACACAAATTAAGATGTTTTTGATTAAATCAGAGAGCTTTCTGACCCTCCATAGAGAGCAACGCAACCGACATGTTCAAGGCCCACAAAGGTAGTAAAGACATTGTTAAAATACTGTGGTTCAGTGGTTCAACCGTAATGTTATGAAGCTTTTTTTGTGTGCAATGAAAACAAAAATTTCTTAGTAACCTACCCTTGCTGTCTACTCTTACGAAAATTAACCATGGTTTTATTGTAGTAAAAGTGTAGTAACCATGTTTTTTTTGGCATATTGATTACCATTTGTTTAACCACAGTTTTCTACAAATACCATGGTTAAAGTATGGTTAGTGTAGCAAAACCATGGTTAATTTGTGGTTACCATGGTTTAACTATAGTAACCATGGTTCTTGGTTCAATTTGTAGTAAAACCATTTTAATTTTCGTAAGGGTATTGAGTGTCAGAAAGCTCTCAGATTGCATCAAAAATATCTTAATTTGTGTTCCGAAGATGAACAAAGTCTTACAGGTTTAGAACAACACGAGGGTTGGAACTTCATTCCAGCCCATGTAAAAATAATGTCCCATCAGTTTTAAGACAGTATGAATGCATTTTACTACACTGTTCACAGAAACCTCTAGTTCATTCATACAGGAGACGTAAGCTTGTCTTAGTTAGTAACAGTAACCAAGTGGTGCAGAGTTTAGCGAAAGGCCAAATACATTTGACAATCATTAGATATATCACCTTATTTTGCAATGCAGAATACGCTATTGATCAGCAGTAAATGGTAAACTATTTGTGATTAACAAGTGGTAAACCAATGTGTTTATAATTCTGACAATGCATTAAAATAGTATGACAATAAATACCAGTTAGCAGTGTAGCATAGCTAAAAATGACTAGAAATAGATGACACCGCAAGTCTCATCGCACATTCAATGCCTGTTTTTACGTTAAAAATAAAGTGGATAGCATGTACTGTAAAGCTGGTCTGAGTTAGAAGCAGTAACCAAGAGGGGCAGAGCTTAACGGAAGGTAATTTTCATTTAGCCAGAGCTGTTCGCGACCATTCTGTTCAGACGTATTCACCTCATTTTGCAATACGGAATTAAGCTATTTTCTGTGAATGTGCGAGACTCCCGATTCGTTAGCCGCTATTGGTAAACAACTACAACTAGCTATAAGAATAAAGTGCAGTAGACTGTAAAAACTATTTGCACTATAAACCACTGTGTTTATAATTACGACAATACATTAATACACACATCTCCACAAAAATAAGTTTTTATTATTTATAGATATGATCAACAGCTCTTCATGATTGATGGTGTCACCTATATTGTGCCGTCAGGCCTGTGAAAAAGATGAACTCAGTACATGGATATCTAAAAATGTAATTTCAGATCCCATTTCCTCCAATTTGCGTCTCTTATTGGTTTGAGCGGCTCTGTTTAGTGTCAGAGGGGCGTGGCCGGGTCACGAGGGGGAGGAAAAAACAAAGTCCCACGAGGGGTTTCACTCTTGTTTACTGCTTCTAGGCTTTATTAGGCATTCCCTTCACTTCCTGCTCTCCCTGGGTCCTCCGTACTGAGCCTCGCATCCGTAATGAGGTTTTAAACGATCTCGGTCGAGATTTCCACAGCGTCCGTGCTAGTCTAGACAGCTAGTTCAGAGCAGATTGAAGCTCGAACTGAATCTGCACGGAAACCGCCAATATATCTCCATTACACCTACACCAGAGCAATTGCCTGACATTATCTTTATCTCCCGTCTGTAATTCATATCTTTGAGGTTACATTCAAAGGCCGTTAAAGCAGAGCAAGGTCATCGCCATGGAGACAATGACTTCAGCTGCAGTCTCTCCCCTCACATTTTCACATTCGGTCAGTTAGCATGTTTACAGCTGAGGCCGGATAAGCATCTGAGGGAGGAGGTGAAAGGTAGGAAAGCGGTATTTTCTCAGCGTTCGACAGAAGGACAGCCAGATGCTGGCGGTCTGTGCGTCCTCAGCACGTCCTTGCGTCTCGGCGTCCAGCTGCGTCATCACCAGGCAAAACACACCTTTGCATTTTACATCTGCTTGTCTTAAACGGTGAGATAGCCCTGTGTGAGAAATAAATAAAGACACAACCGTAGTTCTTTTTTAATGAGCTCCCATGGCAGCCTGAGTATGAGCTGGAAACTAGGCTGAATGTTCTCGTGTTTGAACCGAAGGTAACAATGCATGTCAGGTTGAAAGGCTACAGGACGTTTTTCATGTGACTGCTGCCGAGAACAACATGCTGCCAAACTTATAAAAAGATGACGCTTGTTAATAGAGGAGGAATACAGAACGAACTGACAAAAGATGTAGAATTGAACTAGAAACAGAGCAGGAGAAGTGAGTGGCGAAAGATGGTTGCATACTGTATGTATTCATCACCATAATGATAGGGTCGCCATTCAAAAGTTTGGGGGCAGAAATGAATACTTTTCAAGAAGGATGCATTAAATTGAACAAAAGTGACAGTAAAGACTTTTATAATGTCAGTTCTCTTTCAAATATGCTATTCTTTTTAACTTTCTGTTCATTAAAACGAATTCTAAAAAAAAAAAAATAAATAAAAATGTATCATGGTTTCCACAAAAATCTGAAGCCGCTCAACTGTTTTCAACATTTTGATAATAATCATAAATGTTTCTTGAGCAGCAAATCAGAATGATTTCTGAAGGATCATGTGACACTGAAGACTGGAGTAATGATGCTGAAAATACAGCTTTGATCACAGAAATAAATTACATTTTAAAATATGTTGACATAGAAAACAGTTATTTTAAATTGTAATAATATTTCACAATTTTACTGTTTTTACTGTATTTCTGATCAAATAAATGCAGTCTTGGTGATTAGAAGAGGCTTCTTTTGAAAACAATTAAAAACGGACCCCAAAGTTATAAGGTGTTTTGAGTGATTACTTGCTTTACATTACACAGCACTTACATATTATTGATCTTTGGTTGGTTTGACTGCTTCTATTGTCCTCATTTGTAAGTTGCTTTGGATAAAAGCATCTGCTAAATGACTAAATGTAAACGTAAGACCCCAGTTTATTGATAGTCTATTAATTCTATTGATATACTGGCCTCTACAGCTCAAATCCTTCAAGTCTGTGGGATTATTTTGCTTATTTTATTGTCCATCAAAAGAAAATCATACGTCTGCTTGCTTAAAAAGGAATAGCATGATTTGAGCAATAGCCACAGTGATGCTTTCCTTAGCAAACACCTTACAAGCAGTCTGGCACTTCTGATGTTTCCGCTTGAGCGATTGGTAACCCAGGGGAATATGTAATACAGTAAGGGCATAGAGACATTTTAACTAGCTGAAGATGGGCATTACTATCAATGGTTAGTGTTGGTTTACATTGAGAGGTCATGGGGGCAGGATATGATGTCGTCAGCAACTAGATTATCTGCAGGATATGGCCACTTAGTGATAACTGAGAGGGTATTAGTTGTGTTCCAAAACCTAGTGAGCTCACTGTTGTCTGTCCACACAGACAACAACCTTAAGCATGGCTATTATAGTTAATAAAACTAAAAACTAGGGCTATCAAGTGATTTTTAAAGTCTCATTAATAACACAATGTGGTGATTATTAATCTAATTAATTGCAAATAAAGTGACTATTGTGTTAAACAACGAAAACATCAAATAGATATTACAAAAAGCAGCTTTAGAAAGAAATATTTTGATTCAGCATAGAATTTATTTGTAGGGTACAACTGCCATTATTAATTTATTTTTAGTAGCTACATCTGAATGGGTATTATATATTTACAGATTGTTTGTTGCAGCTCAGAGGTGGCATGAATGCATTTACACTGCAATTACATGCAATTAAATAATGCCGTGGGATTGATGATTATTTTAAATGGGTATTAAAAGAATAGTTCACCCAAAAATGAAATTATTTACACACCCTCATGTCGTTCTGTGGAACATAAAAGAAGAACATTTGATATATATATATATATATATATATATATATATATTTTTTTTTTTTTTTTTCATATGGAAATCAATGGTAACCAAAACAGTTCTTAAAAATATCTTCAAAAATTGTCAACTTCTTTCCTGCTATTTGCCAAGGCAATATTTCTTATTGTCATTTAGTTTAACTTGACAATAAGTAAAGCTAAAACTAAAATAAAAATTAATAAGAAAACTATTTAAACATTAAAAAGGTAAAAGAAAAAGTCAACAAAATTAATAAAATTTTTATAAAAAGTTAAATAAAAACTCAACTCAAAATATTAATAAAACTATAACAGTGTTTCATACTGAACAGTTTCTAAAATTGGGATGTTGAATCTTTAAGAAATAACTATGTGGTGCAAGGTCTGCAGTCTTACAAATTGGCTTGCCAAAAATGTGGAAATATTATTTGATATATTCCTGCCATAATTGGTGTAAAACACCAAACATGGCAGAAATCCTGTTCATTAAAATGCAAAATATTGCTGAGGGAAGGAACAAAGAGCTGCTACATCAGAGATGGACATTGTATCAAACTGCTGACATTTCAGTATCCATGCAATTGTTGAATAAAGAGAATAGAGGCATGAATATGCAAATCAGAAGGGAGTGGCCATGCTGAGTTCAAATGCACTGACCAGAATGTGCAGAGGACAGAGGTTTGGTTAAATGAAGGTCATGCATTGTTGCCGGATTGAGCGTTCGTTTGCTCACCCTGGAGAACTTGATTATTATTCACAGCGTTACTCGTAATAAATGCAAAAATCTGAAGGGCTGGTTTTTCATATCCCCTTTTCAGAAACGTTTGGTTAAAATGCCAGAAGAATGTCAAACTAATGTCAGCAATTAGAGTGAAGTTACAATTTGCATCAACTACCACATCCATCTAACGAGAGAAAACTGTTTTGGAGAAGCCATTAGCCTTGTTAAAAAGTCAGGAAAGGCAGAGTATTTGTTTTCAGAGGCTTTTTGCTCCACCATTTCTCTTTATTAATTATTATTAATTGTTCTAGTGAGATAATGACATAACATAGCATTTGAAGATAAGGCAGCAGTGACAGAGGGACGGAGTGCTCATCAGCTCTTCAAATCTAATTACAGATATCTGCTCCACTAGGGACACAAACCTGCACAGAGCAAATCAAATCAGTTCTCTTTTTTAATCACTGGCCTTCCAACATTGACTTAAAACTGGAGATTCATATAATTATAACTACACTTTTTTTATTTTCTTAACAAAATACGAGTGGTGCTTTCACAGAAATGATTGCCATGATGCTAAGATCAGGAAGGTGCCAGAACATTGTGATGTGGCTGCTAATTCATAGAGGTTTTTAGAATGTTGTTACTGTATATGGTTGTATATGGATAGATGTTTTTAGAACATTGCTATGTGGTTGCTACGATGTTCATTGATGTTTTTAGAATGTTCTTACAGTTTGTGGTTGCTTGAACATAGACAGTGCTGGGTAGATTACTTACAAATTGTAGTCTGTTACTGATTACAGTAAAAACTGTTGTCAGTAATGCAATCTAGATTACTTATTTTAGGTAATCTATTCTGACTACTTTTGGATTACTTTTAAATGACCTAACTTGTTTATAGATTTAAATGGGTTTATTGTTATACAAAAGGGAGAAATAAAATACATGACCATTAACCAACATCAGAGAACATGCAAATGTGTTTAATTAATTTTAAATCTCATGTGAACTTCAGGTAAATATTTTAAATCAAAGAAGTTTGGGAACCCCTGCATCACATGGTCAAAGTCTTCTAGATTTGAAATATTTGGTCAGTTATACATTGGAAATGTTTAGTAACTTGCATAATCAATTATATAATAATAATTATTAATCTCATAGATGGTGTAATTGACAGAGAGATGCATGGACTGCAAATTAATTTACATGGCCATTCTATATTGTGAATACTCAATTGTATTCAAAATGACACACAACAGATTTTTTTAGAAAGCAAAATTTAAAAGACAAAAAATGGAAACATTAGAGAGATTTAATAAATAATTAATAATTTGCTGCCATTGTGTGAATAATTGAACCATGTAATCCATAAAAAAAAGTAACTGTAATGAGCATTATAAAATGTAATAGAATTAAATACAAATAAATACAATAGTACACTGTTAGACATTTCTGTAATTTCCACAGTTATTTACTGTATATCACCCAGTATAATACTGCAAATTCCCTTTACAGTAAATAACTGTAATACCCTTTGCATCATGGGAATTTTCTGTGACATCAGACCCCACATACAGAGACTTACTGTATTTTTTTTAAAATTGCTGTATACTACTAACGGTCTCTTTGGGCCATTATACTGAGGTCGTTTTATTTTCCTCATTTCTTACATTTGGATTGACATAATTTGCCCTACACCGTGTCTACAACGCCGCAGCAGCTTGGGACTGACTAACTTTACTGGATGTGTTAACCTTACATCGCTTGTAATGATTGGAAAATCCGTTTGTACTTCGTGTCAGAAACAGCGCGAGCGCTTGTAGTACATCTGTACATCAGAAATATACCGGGGCATCGCATTACTGTCCGCATCCACTGTAGATAATATATATAATGGGTTCTATATTGTTTTTTATCGAGTCGCGCCGAGGAAGACACGGAAACAGCGGGCAGCGTCGCGGGTTTTTCCCGGGGATGAACCCGCGAGAGTGGGAGAGCTCCGGAGAACATCTGCGCTGTGTGTCGATGCACCTTACGAGAGAAAAAGACCAGCAAGCAAGGTAAAAATATATGTACGTTTGTGTCAGATTTTTGCACACCAGTTTACCTAACATTAGTAACATTTACTAGTCAACATGGCGGTTACAGAACTTTACTATGGTAAACTGCGCTGTCGTTTCAAACGACTTTTGTCACCTTATTGAATTAAGTTACCGAATTAAAATTGTTTTTAACGAGCAACGCTTATCTTATATTAACATTAGGTTAACTAATGTGAAATTTAGTTCAGGTGTTAGTAGTTAATGTTGGCCAGTAGCCTGAGAAAATAAAATCGTATGTTAGCTAGATTAAACTAGTTTTATGGCTAGCTGCCTTTCTAGTTTTAGAATTAGTTTGTTATAGTTTTTAATGGAATTTAAGATTTACTGCATTTTTTTGTATTTGTGTTTTAAAGACAACTGCAATGAAGCATCAAGAAAGACATGGACATGCCAGCCACCCTGAGACTGATAATTCATGGTAAGAGAACAACTATGTTTTTGAGAGGTTTGTGTATTCTATATGAGGTTTGCCTTTTAAAAGTGTGCCATTTCTTCTACTTGTTTTTCAGAGAAGACATTTCTGTCAAAGTGGATGGTGAGCAAAGATGGTGGCCACGTTTTGGAGCAGCACCTGGGTTTTGCAGATGGCTATGTATTCTTTGGCTGCTTGTCTTTATGTTTCTGTTGCCTAAAGATTCTTTGTGAGGATAAATCACAACAAAATGCACTGCAAACCGTCCTAAGACAGGAGAAATGGTGAAGATGCACTGTTCCAGAGTTGGAAGACTGTATTTTTATGTGTTATACATGCAATGTTTTAAATAAAGAATTTGATATTTTGTAATTATTGTGTCTGTTTTAATTGAATGCCAGTAGTACCTATGTAGAATAAAAATAAAATGAATTCTATATAAAAATTATAAAATCCAATGAAATCTATATTAAAATGAATGTATTACAGTAGTATACTGATAAATCAAATACAGTTTGCTACTGTAAATTGTGATTACAGTAACTTACTGTCAACAGTGTTGCCAGTAAGTTACTGTAAAAACCCTTTGAAATTTCTAACAGTGTAGTACTACATTTTTGGAATATGATTATGTAATCCGGATTACATGTATTTACTACCCAGGACTGTTCATAGATGTATTTAGAATGGTAAATGGTTGCTAGGGTGTTCTGAGTGGTTGCTAGGTGATTGCGGTCAGTCTGATCTATCTATCTATCTATAGATGTATATACACATATATGGCTTGAGTCTCTCTTAAAAGCACAAGTCTATAGGGTTTCTAAGTTAAGCTAAAGAACTTAATATTAGAAGAAAAAGAGAAAAGAAGGACAAAGCAAGATATCTGTGAGATGTTTCTTAACTGTTTCTGTTCATGATCTCCTGGGACAGAGCTGGAGATTTATGTGTTGAATCGTTGAGGCATGAGGCATCTTCTTCCATTTCCAAATCCCAGACCTCCCGTCCCGATTGATTGACTGCGGAAGGACAAACATCACTCGTCACCCATCCAGAATGAAAATTGGCTCCATGTTAATCCATTAAAATGCCAGAATCATTCTGTCAGCCCCTCAAAAGCTAAATTATTAAAGCCCTGTGCTGATATAAACGCAAAACATTCATGCAGCGAATCAAAAGCGCTCTTCTGATATTGTGACCGTATCTGAAATTGTATTCAGCGATAGATAGCTTAGCTGGATATCAAATGAGTGGCAATGAAAAGTTCTGCTCTAACAGCTGCATTAGCATGACGCTCAGGTTGTGCGTGGCTCCCACAGCGTGTCAGTGTGTGCATGCGGTAAGCAGGGAATGCTGGGAAATGTCACAGCTTTGGGACGGCTCCCCTGCTCCGAGGTCACTGGGCCGAAGTGAATCTGAACAGTCCAATTAGGATTTGCATAATAAAAGATTAACAGCCTCAAACGGAGGCCTATCTCCACAGGTGACAGCCTTTAGCAGCATAATACACAACGTACATGCATGCAGTCGAAATCCTGAACAAGTGTTCATGTTCAGTCTTCACATCAGTCCATGTGGATTATTATCATCCTAATGCTCAAACTACTGCCTTTGGGTCTGAAAGTGAAATAATAGATGAACCTCACAAGATGATGATCATGCCAGTCTTCAGATTGTATTGATTCTGATTGATGAATGAAATAAATGAATGAAATGTCAAAATATAATATATATATATATATATATATATATATATATATATATATATATATATATATATATATATATTAAATAATTAAATTTAAATCAATATTATGTCTAAAATACTTTATTATTATTTTTTTAAATAAATGAATTAAATAATATCAAAACTTTTTATATTACAGTATTATATTATATTTCTATTTTGGGGTGTAATGTGATTCACCATACGTTACATGAAAAAAAAATGTTATTTGGTTTATAATATATATATATATATATATATATATATATATATATATATATATATAAACTACAATATAAACATTATATAATTATATTTATTTTAATTATTATTTAATAATTATATTTAAATGCAATATTATTATTTCATTATTATTTAAATAAAGAAAATATATTATATTATATTATATTATATTATATTATATTATATTATATTATATTATATTATATTATATTATATTATATTATATTATAGGAAAAAATATACATAATTTTTATTTTTTATTTTGGGGTGTAATGTGGCCTTGGCATGTTTTTGTGAGATTCAACTTAAGTTACATAATATAGGTTTTATTTTAGTCATATAATATCTATTTATTTAAAACAAAATAATAATAATAATTATACAACATTACATTATTTTATTATTTAATAAATTCAATATCATTTCTGTATTATTCAACTCATTAAATAAATGCATTAAATAATAACATAATATAATAAAGAAAGTCTATATATTTATTTTTTTACTTTTAATTTTGGGGTGTAATATGACCTGGACATGTTTTTGTGAGAATCACATTAAGTTGATGAAAAGCATTAGTTTGCATGAATTTGCAGAGTGACCTTTCACTTGTTCTCTAATGAAATGATCCGTGCAAAGAGGAAGGAATCATAGCAGAGGTCCTCGCCACTGAGGCCCCAGAGGATGCTGGGTAGTCTCTGACCCACTGACACACATCTTACACCCTCTGAACATCCATCTGCTTTTGAGACTCCGCTGGAGACACTAATGCCATAGTGCCAGCTCCTCTAAATCACAGGAGGGAGAAAGTGTGTGTGTGTGTTTGTGCATGAGGATGCATCGCTCAACTAGCTTAATATTTACTCTCTCTGTCCTAGCCAGTCTATATAAATTATTCAGCCTCACACACACACTGTCTGCTTCCATGTTGTCACTGTTCCCCAATGTCACATAGCAGGAGCTGGTAACATTCAGATGGAAATGAAAACATCTTGCTCTCTCATACTAGTTCTGACTAGTTCACTATAGTGTTCTCTCCACTGCAATGTGCACGTGTACATCTCTAAATGGGTCATGCAATAAAAAACAGGATTTTTTGCTTTTTTGAGTTTGATGCATCATGCAGAGATACTCATTATTTACATAAAGAAGTCTTAAAGGTACAGTAGTGAAAAAGCCGGAGGGTCAGACAGAAGGTGGACAGTGGTTAATCAAACACTAAATTATGTGTTTTGATGCAAGTTTTAGAGCGTTAGTTCACCCAAAAATGAAAACTTCACCCTGAGACCATCCAAGATGTAGATGAGTTTGTTTCATCATCAGATTTGGAGAAATGTAACAGTACATTACTTGCTCACCAATGGATCCTCTGCAGTGAATGGGTGCCGTCAGAATGAGAGTCCAAACAGCTGATAAAAACATCACAATAATCCCCAAGTAATCCACAACTCTCCAGTCCATCAATTAACATCTTGTGAAGTGAAAAATCAATGTTTGTAAGAATAAAATCCAGTTTTAACTTTAATCTGCCTCTTCTAGACAAAATACGAGTCCATAATCCACAAATAACACTTCCTCCACTGATAATGTCCATCTCCTGTTGTGTCTCAAATCAAAATCCACACACATATTTTTTTAGAGCTGTTTTAGACTTTTTTTTTTTTTTTTTTACTTGTAAACAGAGCTTGATCTGTGCATATTTCTCTCCTGATTCAGACAAGATTACTTTTTCACTGGAAAAAGCAATATTATGGATAGAAAGCAAAGTATTACCACAAAGCAAAGGCGATGGATTTGTTTTTTACAAACACACAGTTTTTTGCTTTATAAGACATTAATTGATGGACTGGAGTGGTGTGGATTACTGACCTTTGAACTCCCATTCTGACGGTACCCATTCACTGCAAGGATCTCTTAAGCACGCATAATATCTCACGAACATTGATCAATACTCATTTATCAGATTCCTCACTATTTTCATTGGTAAAACAACCTAATTTTCTTTTAATTTTCATCCCAAAATTCCTATAGTTATGCCAATGCTTGCTGAAATACTCAAGCTAATTATGAACCAAATCTGCTCTCATTATCAACCGAATCTGCTCTCATTATCTTAGATTATCACAGACTATGAATATGCAGCTACCGATGCATAAATTATGTAAATGTGTGGCTGTGGAGAGAATTGATTGGAACTAATTGATTAATGAGCAGCCCTAATCTGAGATAATGTGCTGTCGGTCAATGTGAGTTTAACGTCACAGTCACGGCCGGACATAAATTCAGCTGCCAAAACACCATCAGTCACTGACCCGCTTCTCCAGACAGACTCTGACACTGACACAGATTCATAATATCACAAAATTACATCTCCAGGAGTTGAATAAACCCAGCACTTTGACTGTAATGTGGCTGAGCGTCGCTTTCTGAGTAGCAGGTGTCAGAGATGAGCATGGAGATGATCATATCAGATCAGACTAATAAAAGTAACAGGCTTTATGCCAGATGATGTATGATGATTTATACGCATGCAGACACTCACTCGATTCATGTTCTCCTGCTCTCCATGACTTTCAAATTCAGACGGCCTCTCTCTCCACATAACGACAGCGATGGAAAAGGAAAATAGATTTTAAAGCTGAATTGAGGTGACATGAGTGATATTTCCTACAGAATAAAAGGTTTTCAAAGCCGTATTTACTTGAGAGATCATCCCTCTAAACCTTCCTGGGTTATTTCATCTTGGCTGAATTTTGTGAAAATATGCACAGTTCATATTTCAACTCAAAATCAAAAAAAAAAAAAAAATAGATACTACGCATACATCAATAATAAAGTTAAAAGAGTTACATAATATAATAATATAATTAAAAGTTAAAACATAACATTATTAATATAATTTCAACTAATTCATGAAAGTAATATGACATTGTCATGTCTTAACTGAATTTCTTTGCAATTCAATAGTGATTCTATTTTATTAAAAATACTGTACTACACAAACTAAAGGCAGAACAATGAATAATTAAATATGTAAATAATAAACAGTTTAAATGATTTAATCATTTTCTTTGCATTACAGTAATGTTTTTGCATTTTTAAGAATATAATAATAATAATAATGCATTTTATTTGTAATGTGCTTTTCTAAACCCAAAGCGTTACAGTGAAATACAATCTTAATAATAATAATAATAATAACAATAATAAGTATTATAATACATGCAAATTTCAATAATTCAAATATACAGGTGCTGGTCATATAATTAGAATATCATCAAAAAGTTGATTTATTTCACTAATTCCATTCAAAAAGTGAAACTTGTATATTATATTCATTCATTACACACAGACTGATATATTTCAAATGTTTATTTCTTTTAATTTTGATGATTAGAGCTTACAGCTCATGAAAGTCAAAAATCAGTATCTCAAAATATTAGAATATTACTTAAGACCAATACAAAGAAAGGATTTTTAGAAATCTTGGCCAACTGAAAAGTATGAAAATGAAAAGTATGAGCATGTACAGCACTCAATACTTAGTTGGGGCTCCTTTTGCCTGAATTACTGCAGCAATGCGGCGTGGCATGGAGTCGATCAGTCTGTGGCACTGCTCAGGTGTTATGAGAGCCCAGGTTGCTCTGATAGTGGCCTTCAGCTCATCTGCATTGTTGGGTCTGGTGTCTCTCATCTTCCTCTTGACAATACCCCATAGATTCTCTATGGGGTTCAGGTCAGGCGAGTTTGCTGGCCAATCAAGCACAGTAACACTATGGTCATTGAACCAGCTTTTGGTACCTTTGGCAGTGTGGGCAGGTGCCAAGTCCTGCTGGAAAATGAAATCAGCATCTCCATAAAGCTTGTCAACAGAAGGAAGCATGAAGTGCTCTAAAATTTCCTGGTAGATGGCTGCGTTGACTGTGGACATCAGAAAACACAGTGGACCAACACCAGCAGATGACATGGCAGCCCAAATCATCACTGACTGTGGAAACTTCACACTGGACTTCAAGCAACATGGATTGTGTGCCTCTCCACTCTTCCTTCAGACTCTGGGACCTTGATTTCCAAATGAAATGTAAAATTTACTTTCATCTGAAAAGAGGACTTTGGACCACTGAGCAACAGTCCAGTTCTTTTTCTCCACAGCCCAGGTAAGATGCTTCTGACGTTGTCTCTGGTTCAGAAGTGGCTTGTTAGCCCTTTTCCTGAAGACGTCTGAGCGTGGTGACTCTTGATGCACTGACTCCAGCTTCAGTTCTCTCCTTGTGAAGTGTTTGAATCGGATTTGCTTGACCGTATTCTCAAGCTTGCGGTCATCCCTGTTGCTTGTGCACCTTTTCCTACCCAAATTCTTCCTTCCAGTCAACTTTGCATTTAATATGCTTTGATACAGCACTCTGTAAACAGCCACACCTTTCAGTAATGACCTTCTGTGACTTACCCTCTTTGTGGAGGGTGTCAATGTTCGTCTTCTGGATCATTGCCAAGTCAGCAGTCTTCCCCATTATTGTGGTTTCAAAGAACAAGAGATACCCAGAATTTATACTGTAGGGATGGTCATTTATTCAAACTCAAATGTAAATATTCTAATATTTTGAGATACTGATTTTTGACTTTCATGAGCTGTAAGCTCTAATCATCAAAATTAAAAGAAATAAACATTTGAAATATATCAGTCTGTGTGTTATGAATGAATATAATTCAATACAAGTTTCACTTTTTGAATGGAATTAGTGAAATAAATCAACTTTTTGATGATATTCTAATTATATGACCAGCACCTGTATATATAAAACAAAAACAAAAACTCAAAGGTCAATATAAAATTAATAGTATAACATTTTCATGACAATTAAAGTACTATTAAAATTAAATTACTATAATGCATCTGGACATTTTACTGACTGACGTAAGCAAATTTCTTTGTAACTCAGTGGTTAATCTTATTATTTAATTCTGATTAAAAAATACTGTAATATATAAACTAAAGACATTACAACGAATACTGATATGATATGTAAATACTTTGCAGTTTAAATGATTTCATTACAGTAATGAGATTTTTTTTTGTTTTGTTTTTTGCATTATACAGTAATGAGATTTTGCAGGAAAAATGTGCTTAATAGTCACAAAAATGTCACAATACAAAACCAAATCTTTACAGGCTTCATTTACCCAAATAAAAACATAATTTCAGTCTATCTTTTGACTTTAGGGTGAAATATGACTATATTTTACAGTCAATAAAACTGGGGTCTGATGGCCTTGCAAAAAAAACAATGACTCTCTCCCTCTCTCTCACACACACACACACACACACACACACACACACACACACGCACAGTGTTTCCAGTAGCAACTCTCTGTAAGCCCTGATGAATCATCACAGTGGGTGACCAGAAGCCCATCCTCCCTCAGCAGCAGCCCTTGTTTTCTGTGTTTATTTATCTTCATTCTAGCTGTACTTCCCATTTTTTTTTTCTTTTGTCTCATTTTCTCTGTCCTTGTCTGAAGTGGTCATATTGTCACGCCACGACAACTGCATATTCCCTCTGGTTCACCCGGCAACAAGCTTCTCTGCTCCCCGACTCAGCTTATTATCCACTAAGACGACTTCAGCATCACGGCACCCCAGCTTTACCTAAGTAGCCTTTTATAGAGATGTGATGAGCGCACACAGGGCTTTAATTTCAACCTGAAAGGAACTCTGGGATGGCAAAGTCAAGGGGAGATATTTCGGTTACTATGGCAATGGCAGGAAATGAATGGATTGTCTCCTTCTGAAGAACAGCGAAGCGAGCAGGAAATTTCCATTCGAGAGCAATTACGGCAATGGCTGGAACACGCCCAGGAGAGGCCTGTAACCTCTCTCCAGGAGAAAGCACTTTAACACGTTAACGTATACGCGGAAACCTCCTTCCTCATTTCAAATTGAGCAGAAAATCACCGCTGATGGGAGGTTTGGGGGGTCGTGCGATCACGCTTCAATACCATCCCAATGTCAGTCTGTTTTCTTCTGATGTGCAGACCTACTGCTTCTACCTGTTAAAAGTGCACAATTTTGTGTTTACGATAATCTGATTCATGACATAAGGATTTCTTTTTTTTATTGTTGCATTTGATTATAAATGAACAAGACATCACACCCCCAACTACACAAAACCATATCATACATGAAAAAAAGCCAACAATTTTTCAATCTCTAATACAGCTTTCCTTTATGTTAAATAAACAATCAAATCAAATCAAATAAACAGTGCTGGGTAGATTACTTACACATTTTTAGTAAGTTACTGATTACAAACTACATACAAACTGTAGTAAGTAACTTAATCTATTAGATTTTAGGTAATGTATTCTTTTGATTACTTTTAGGTAACTCGTTCATCCTATAGATTTGAATAGGATTACCGTTTATCGTATTGATTTATAAAAAGAGAGAAAGAAAATATATTCCATTCTTTGTTATCAACAACACATTCTTAAAAATAAAGGTGCTTCACGATGCCATAGAAGAACCTTTTTGTCTAAATGGTTCCATAAAAGACCTTTAACATCTGAAGAACCTTTCTGTTTCACAAAAGGTTCTTTGTGGTGAAAGAAGGTTCTTCAGATTATAAAAAGCTAAGAAAGAGATGGTTCTTTATAGAACCTTTGACTGAATAGTTCTTTGTGGAACCAAAATTGGTTCTTCTATGGCATCGCTGAGTGCATGAAGTGCATTAAATACCACAGAACATTGTTTCCCAGATTGGGGTAGAGAAAAAATAAGAATTAGGGAGAATCAATAAATTATGAATAATTTACTGCCATGTAATCATGTAATCCACAAAAAAGTAACAATGACCTGATTATGCACAGTTTAAAATCTAATATAACCTAAATACAAGTACTTTTGGAATATAATTACATAATTTGGATTACATGTAATACTACCCACCCAGCACTGTAATAAATAAATTAATAGATAAATATAGTTATAGTTATGGATGTTATATAGATGTTATATAGTTATACATTGTGAAACCTGGATCCTTAAAGGGGTCCTATTATGCTTTTTCACTTTTTGAATTTTAGTCAGTGTGTAGTGTGTATGTTTGGGCATAAAAAGATCTACAAAGTTACAAATCTCAAAGTCCGCTCCAAAGGGAGATATTTCGGTTTTTTTTTTTTAAATACCTTTTCAAGAACGTTTGGACTACAAAGTTGTTTTCCGGTATTTGTGACATCACAAAGCTGCCCATTAGAATATCATTCAAATAAATCCAGCCTATGGAAATTCGAACGGTTGACGGGAGAACGCTTGGTTGAGCACTGCACCTTTCAAAATCGAAACCCGGTGCGGGTGTTTTTATATCACTGTATTTCTGAAGGAAATTTTGGATGTCATTTTCATTTCATCTTACATGAAATGTCTGATAAAGCGGAGCTCTGCTTTGTGTACAGCGTTACTGGGGAAACCTCGCTCTCTACTCCAACAGCGCCTCCTGCTGGCAGAGAATTAATTTGCATATATATGCCGCCACAAATAGTGTAAATCTGTGGGACTGGTATGAATAAATTCAACTGTATAACAGTTTCACTGCAATTCATGTTATAATGTTAGAATTAAAGAACAATAAACATAATACGTATTACAGTTGCACTTATCTGTGCATAGTAAATGCAGTTATTTTTAAGATGTTGTTGACATCCCATCTAAAACGTGATTTAGCCCCAAAAAACAACGATAACGTTACCACTTTAATATGTCTTACAATATCCATGCGTGCAAAGGTTCTGCGCGATCCTCTTGTTCAATATTCTCGGGGTCTGAATCCAGTGATGTGCCCATTTTCGACCCCTGCCAAATTATTACCCCCTCTCGTTGAAATCGCCACCTGATTGCCTAATCCTAACCCCTCCCCCACACCTAACCCTGAACCTACCAATACTAGGGGTGTAATTATCCGGCGGGGGTCAGAATTGGGCACAACACCGGCTCAAATTCATATGGCAATATTGAACTTGCTGTTTTGGCAAGGCGCGGGGCAGTACTGAAACACCGTCTAAACTGTTCGCCAATCACAATGCACTGGGACAGCTAACCAATCACAACACATTTTGTTTTTCAGAAGGCGGGCCTTCATCAAATCCAGAACTAATCGAGCCGTTTGTGCCAGGCTGGGGAGAAAGGTATTGTAATAATGTAAATTATGTGAAAAATAATGCGATTTTCGAACCACCAAGAATGAGAGCATGTTTTAGTACTCCCCCAAAACAAAATCAAGACTTTGTAAAAGAGCATAATAGGACCCCTTTAAGCAAAACCAACTGAGAACCAGTTGGTTGTTTGTATGCTGGTCTTCCTCATTCTTCTGCTGTTGTGTATTTGCTCATACAGCTGCCAAACGTATCCATCATTTCCTCCTTATCTGACCTCCGTGCAGCAGCTGGCCGTCCCGCAGTGGCACGTGTCTTGAGAAAGAGGTGATGTGGTCTTGCACATCCCACTCGTGCGAAGAGCCACAGAGCGGGTATTGTTTCACGCCTGGCATGTGATTTCGACAATGACGCATGTTTGCCACCTCTGTTTGTCCACCCATTGAGCAGATTGCCTCTGAAAATGCCACCAAAGGGTTTTTGCAACAATGCCATTAAAAAAAAACATTTTGGTCCCTCAAAGAACATTTCAGTGAACAGTTCTAAAAAGAACCACTTTATAAACATTTAAAAATCTAAATAACCTTTTTCCACTATAAAGAACTTTGAAATATTCCATGGATTTTTAAGGTTCTTTTCAGAGAGCCACCATTGGCAATAAAAAACAATTTATTTTTGCAGAGTATGAGATATATGTGCACAGAACACCAGCTGACATCCCTGCAGCCCAGATTCTCTGTCAAATCTAGTGAAAGCTGAGATGGAGAAATCACAAAGCAACAGAGAAAGAGAGAAACGAACACACCGCCCCCGCAAAGCAGTGGCGTGGCATGGCCAGAGCTTCAGAAGGGTCTCTGTTGCACAAATGCTTATACAGTGGGAACAATGAGCGCTCTGTGGAGGGCTCTCGGCCGGTGCATTGTGTTCCATCTCTCTCTTGTGTTTCCCCGTCTCAGCAGGCTTTACTCTTCTGGGAGGAGGAGGAGGTCCGGCTCTCAGATGATCTCCAGGGCCTCCGATCTGAGGCTTGATAAGCATGTGACTTCTCAATTCTGTTTGACTGAACAGCTTGGATATCACCCAAGCGAGCGGCCTCTGATCGCCTCTGATACCCAGCAGGAGCGGTTATTTGAGAGAGAAGTGTAAGGCTGACTGATCTGATGAGCTGGTTCAACATCGACCTTGCAGGAGATGAGTGCTGCTTCATCCAGAAACATAATTCAAAAATAGTGCAATGAAACGGCTTCACATAATCACAATTTAGATCTGAACTAACAAAACAAAACTAACAAAATCCCACAGGGGGCTGCGTGTTTACATGTAATGTAACACATATACATTTTAAAAATACTCTGTAAAAAATATGATCAATAAGTCTACAGCAATATATGTTTTTCCATTACTTTATCTCATCAAAACAGTTTAACCAATCTATACAGAGTATTATTTATATATATATATATTCTTTCTCATCTTTAGTGTATCTGTTGTTATGGCACAGTATTGAACTGCATTCATTGCTATTTCCTATTCTGTGATTTATGTTTGTTGCTCTACCGCCTCAATTTCCCTCAGGAGATTAATGAAGAACCAACCCATTCTATCCTACAATAAAAAAAAAACGTGATTTTAAACTTATAGTTTATACAGTTTACTTATAGTTAGACTATATAGTCTTGATATGACTTTTTGCAAGTCTCTAATTCTTTTAAGAATTAATGAATCAATTATTGAAATTATTGATTTAATCACAACAGATTCATTCAGATTGACTGATTTGTTAAGCAATTAAACAAGTGCTGATGTTTATGAGTGAGTCATTGAATTACTCTAACTCATTTATTCAAAAGTATTGACTCATTCATCAACAATACAAGCAACTGTCTTTATGAGGGAATCATTTGTCATTCACAACTGATTTATTTGAAACACTGATTCATTATGAAATGAAACATTTGCTTGTCAGTATGAGTGAATCAATTAAGTCCTTGAATCGCTTAAACAAGTCGTTCAAAAATACTGATTGATTCATCAACAAAAGAAGTAATTGCCTGTATGAGTGAGAAAAACACTGATTCATTAAGGAACAAAATGCTTCTCTTCATGAGCAAGTCACTGAATAATTCATTCAACTGATTCATTCAAAAACAGATTTATAAACAAAAACAGTTGACTGGCTGAGTTAGGAATAGAAAACTAGCATGCTACTCGTACTGCTTGTGCCATATAAAGATACAGCAGAAATAGTAAAAATAGTATGGGAGCATGATACTCCTTATCCAGCCTGTCTTTATGATTTATTCAAACGCACTGATTCATTAGAGAACAAAATAAGTGCCTTTGTTCATGAGTGAGTCATTGAATCATTCATTCAACCCATCCGTCAACAAAACAAGTTTCTGAGTGAGTCATTGCGCATTTACAAAAAATTCATTCGAAAATACCGATTCATTATAGGTGCATAGGAGATCTTGGAAAATGCTAACTTTAGCCTGATAGCAGTGAAAGCAAACATCCCACCCTCACTGCAATCGCTGTCCAAAGCCACGCCCCCTGAACGCACATACGCTCAAAGAACAGAATACCATAGACAACATTAAAATACTACAATAGGCTACATCAACGGTTTCCAATTACAGTCCTCGCTCACCCCCCTCTGCACATTTCATATGTATATCTTATCACGTCATAAGTCATAAGTGCCCTGCCAAGTGGACATCACCAGATATTCCACCATGATTCTAGTTCGAAGCGAGTGTATATGTTCCATACAGAGGGCATTAAAGTGTGCGAGACGTGAATTTAAATTGCATTTATTTACAGAGGTATATTATGTCACACTTCACACTTCTCTAGTAAGCTTCAGACGCTGCGCAGTGCAAATCCATGAATGAATGTTCCCGAAGTGAAATAAGTTTCAAAGGATTTCCCTGCTCAGGCAGTAGGGAGCAATGAACACTGTGTAGGGATCATGTCAATCGGAATCGGAACACAGTTCATGCACGTAGCTCTCTTCTAACGAGCTGGTTATCTGAATCGGGTGTGTTAACTAAGAGAGACATGCAAAATATGCAGAGCGGAGGGCGCGAGGACTGGAATTGGGAAGCGCTTGGCTATGTGTCATTCACCGGTGAGAAAACTTTATAGTACAGCTATTAAAAGGACTACAATACCAGGAAGGAAGATCGGGTTGTTGATGTTTGTCTGCCATTCTCACTCTGTCTGCACAGCATGCGTGAACAGAGGTATGCAAATACATATGTTGACAGGCAGGTAGGAAAGACAATTAAAACACTTGGACCAAGTGTTTTGATTGGACGCACATTTCTTGGTCCTAAACCTTCTACAGAATATAAAAATACAGATAAATACATTTAGACCACTGAACTTATTGATTGCTATAGAGATGTGAAGAGACTTTCAACCAGAATAACAAAAAATGTTTCTGAAGACAATCACCTATTGCACCTTTAAGGAAAGCAACAAGCGTTTGTCTTTATGAATGAGTCATTGAATCATTAACCCAACTGATTTGTTTGAATATAGAAGAGCAACTTCTCTTACTCTTACTATTTGTGTCATTTAAAATGTGGCAGAAACAGTAAAAATAGTATGGTAGTATTCTGCCTGTCTTTCTGAGTGAGTCACTGAACCATTCGCTTGAATGTTTCATTTAAAAATACTCATCCATTTTAACACCAGAGCATGTTATAACAATCTCAAAGAAAGCTCAACATAATGTTGCAGGTTTTTAAATGGATAAAAATTTTCTTAATGGTCTTTCACAGCCAACCTCTAACCTGAACACACACACACTCTCACACAGATGTGTTTACAGCATCAAACCAATGTCACCCCTGGGGCGGTTTTCTTGGAAGCGGCTTAGGGCTAGAGAGGGTGGTAGAGGAAGTGTGTGTGACTGTGTGTGCATGTCGGAGTGTGTTTGCGCGAACGTGTGTGTTGTGAGTTAGTGTCAGCAGGCTAATTCATCACAGGGGGCTTTAAATGGAGTCTCCATTACCACCTGCTTTCCTCTAGACTGACTCTCTCCTGCTCTGCTCAACAGATACTGGGTCAGAGCGTCTACGAGGAGAATCCTCATTAAAAATGGATCAGCAGGATTTTTCTCCAGCTCGGCACTAGAATCTGAAACAGTACCAAATTGATCTCAATCTCAGGTATGCTGAAATCTCAACGATTAGAATAACCCACGAGAAGGGAGAAAACAAAAAGAGGGTGAAAATGAGGGCGGCTTTCTGTAGATAAGAGACCCAGGAGATTGCAAACATACAGGTGCTGAGCTGAAACTTATTCAAGAGCTTCTCGTTGCAAGACAATGAGTGCACACTCACAACGGGTTCATTATATCACCAGATATCACAAAGAACATGAAAGATTGCGAAACTAAGAGTCTTGATTTTAAAAGAGATGTGAAACACAATAGGAACTATATTTAGAATCCTTGATAAACCAGTAATACATATCGTCCTCCGCTTTCAAAGGTTGTCTTGGAAACTGCTGCATGAATAAGACAGATAACTTCGCCGCCAAAGAAAAATTTGGGTGTAATTTTAGCACTTTTAGCCGCGCAGCAGTTTCTTTGGTGCAAGAAATGTCAGGCGTACTGTACTCCAGGCCAAAGCGGTTCATTGTGCTGACATTTGCCAGAATCTGAGACATTCTGTGACATTTCTGTTCAGAAATACACTGTCAGACAGTGTTGAAAATATCCTGCTCTGGAAACACTCAGGACCAACTTTCACAGGCTCTAAGTAATGAACACAGGCTCAGGTCGTGATCCTGAAGGATTAATGGATTAGAAACCACTTATCTTAACGACTTCGAGCAAACGAAGTAGCATCCAATGTCATGTCAGGCACAGTTCACATGTTGGTAATTTTTTGCGAGTGGCTTTTGCTTGTGCAAAACTCGCTGTCATGATGCTATTGAGTTGTGGGTGGTTGCCATGGCGATGCAGAGCCGTATCTATGGTGCTCTGAGTCATTGTAACAGACTGCTATGTGGTGCTGTGGGTGGATGCTTTGGCCCGAGCCACAAGAGCCCACCTCAAGAATGTATGATGTTCTTGTCTTTATATGATTTTATCATTATTTTTTATGAAAAAAAGTCTGTCCTTAAAGGAATAATTTTACCCGCAAAATAAAAATGTACTCACCCTCAGGTCATCCACGATGTTGATGAGTTTGTTTCTTCATCAGATTTGGAGAAATGTAGCATTATATCACTTGTTCACCAGTGGATGCTCTGCAGTCCACAATAATCATCACAATAATCCACAATTAATCCACAAGTAATCAACACCACTCCAGTCGATCAATTAATGTCTTGTGAAGTGAAAAGTTGCTCTAAGAAGAATAAAAATCAACGTACCTGATGAAGTAAACCTCTTTAAAAGTTTGTATGGGGTCGCCCTTGATACATCTGTAAAATCCAAATAATGGTGAATATGTCAAAGTCATTATCATTAATGAGACAGAGATATAAAATATATAGTTTTTTACTAAGTGAAATATTAAAATTGTCCAATAATTGAGACATATCAAATAAAATACATACGCCTGTTATTGGGATCAACTCCAAAACAGCAGAATATGAAGCAATACAGTTACTAAAAAATAAAAATAAAAATAATTAAAAATCAGCATACCTGATGAAAATATCAGTAAACCCCTTTAAATGTTTGTATGGTCACCCTTATTCAAAATACAAGTAAAGGTAACCATGTCAAACTGAATTATAGCATGATTAATGAAATAAAATAATGTGTAATAAATAAATATTCATTTATTATATATTAAAAGGTAGAAAAGCAAAAATGACTTTAAAAGCAAAGACAATGCAGCTAGATTAAAACCTACCTTGAAAAAAGGAAGAGGTGGAGTCAACACAGGAAATGATTAGAGGCACATACTGTAAGGGGGCAGGTAATTAAAGGGGCATACATATTATGTACATATTAAAGTACATTCGGATATATTTTGTGTGATTCCACCCAAAAGAAAAACTACAAGCTACACATAATTTACAGTCCTTAAACTACAATATCAACAAAAAGTAATTCACATCATTGAAGCTATGTAAAAGGACAGTGTATTTGAGATAATTACCAGATTACATCATTTTAAATATTTATAAAACTTAACCACCTAAATTTACACATTAAAATTATTGAAAACATTGTGACATTAATATTTATTCAGCTTCTGGTAAAGAACTCATAAACTCATGCACAGGATCTTTCGTGTACATTACTGACTGATGATTATTGACATTATTGAATATGAACTGGTAAATCTATATTTTTTTAACCATCTGGATGAACTGATTTATTATTAGTGTTGCGGTCCTACTTGCCCCGCTCCGAGCAGGATTCGAACCACAGTCTCTGGTGTGGGAGGTGGGCGCTCTAACAAGGAGGCTAAAGGCCATGACCTCTAGCATCAGTCACTAGAGCACCTCTTGAGATCAGGGGAGCGAGGTTTACCTGCAAAGCACTTACCCTGGCCTCTGCTACACTCACCCCCCTAAACCTCACTCCCATCCGGGTCACGGCACCAATGTTGCCGTCCTACTGATTATTGGCTTAAAATAATAAATAAAAACAGCAATATCCACTGCTATTTGTTAGAGAAATTAGCTTGATACTGGAAAAGGGACACTATTTTTAAAACAGCTGCACTACTGTCATGCAGTTGAAAAATGCATTTAGTAGCCTTGCTAATTTTAGTTAGTTACTCCCCAAACATCAGTGTGTGTGTGGACTGCGGGTTGAACAAACTGCGGCTGTCGACCCAGGCTGGTGGGATGCGTCTGCAGGGAGTGGGAACTTTAAATAGACTGTCTTTAAAACCACACAGTGATGCGAAGCAACAAGCTGTCAAGGTGGCCCTCTGTCATTTACTCCACTGGATGAGATGCGTTTTCACATCGCATTCCTCTTTCTCAGGCTCAGGGCGATGAGGAGTCGCCTTCGTCACTGATAGCGACTCCCGTGTCCGTTGCTGCCCCAAAGGCTTCGGGACCGCCGTGACAATGCCATTAGTTTTCCATCAGCTCCCATATCTGGAGGTATTTTCTGCCGCAGTGGGCTGAGAAATTGGCAAACATCCATGTCATTTGAAGAGGAGGATTACGATACTTGCGTTACTCACAAAACCACACCGATGAGCCTTAGCCAATAGATGATGGCCATAAACTCCCCACGTCTAGCGCTTGCTATCAAAAGCAATCAATATCTCATTGTTTGGGAGCTTAATGTGGCACGGCCGCGTGTGTAAAGCAAGCCTTCTAGCTGTATTACAGATTACCGAATTAAGGCCGAGCATCAGGTCTGGATTTGAGCCAGTGTGCTGTGAGCTTGAATTAATGTTCTTCAGATTCAGATGAAACAAACTTTGGCTGCTACAGCTCTGGATGGCGGGTATGAGAAAGGTTTTGTGCCATTACAACAGCAACGTGCATTTAGTGTTGCAGCAGCGATGGAGAATGAGAGTGGCTGCCCATCGTAGTCAGTGGTGGGTAATTGCGGTGAATGATTACTCTAGACTGCCTGATGCAATTAGCAGCACGGTGTGAAAAATGCACTGAATATGTGTCTGATTCAAAGCCATCAAATTATTTCAAATGGAAATTTTGCTCTTTAATGCAATCAGGGTGCATTAGTGTTGTTTGCCAAGGCGAGCATCAAGTTGAGCATTTCTGCAGCTCAAACAGTAGACTGTGCTCGCAACACTGATGTCATGGGTTTGATTCTCAGAAATGCACAAACTAATTTATGTGGCTTTGGATAAGAATGTCTGCCTAATGCATAAATGCAATGCAAATCGCAAGAAACTATTAAACTAGAAATTATTACACTGCAAAAAGTAATTGTCCTAATTAGTATTTTTGTCTTGTTTTCTATATTCTACAAATAATTTAAAAATGAAATAATCATCGTTCAAAAATTGGGAGTAACTTCAGTACAATGAAACAGCAAATAACACACTGAATCAAATGTGAAATTTTAAAGGAGAAAGGCAGAAATTGTATTTTCTTAAATGTACTCTGATAATCAGTTTTATTTACAACTTAATTTATTTATTTATTTTACAGTGTACAAATATCTAAACATTCAAGATACAGTCACTTAAGATGCAAAATGACTTAGGATAATGAGTCTTGTTTTCTGAAAAATGTATCAGAATTAGTGAGTTTATGCTTAAAACAATAAATCAATCTGCCAGTCGGGTACGAAAAATAAACTTTATTAATTGGGAAAACAATTTTTTTTCTTACCCTATTAGCAGATACTTTTTCTTGTTTCAAGCAAAAATGCATGTAATCTAAAGTAAATGTATCTTAAGTTAAGGACATTTAGGTATTTGTACTTGAAAACAAGACAAAAATAAGAAAATCATTCTTGCAGTGCAATAGTTTCAAGTTGAATAGTTTCTTGAAATTTGCATTGCATTTACACATGAAAAATATCTGCAGACAGAGTAAGAAAAATAAACTTAATTCAAAGATTATTTTTCTTACCCTATTGCCAGATATTTTTCAAATTTTAAGCAAAAACTCACTTAAATTTGATAAATTTTTTTAGAAAACAAGACTTAATATCTTATGTAATTTTGCTTTAAGTAAATGTATCTCGACTCAAGAATATTTAGATAGTTTACTGAAAAACAAGACAAAATACTGAGGAAGAAAATCAATTTTTGCAGTGTACACTTTGATGCATAATTCATTTTACAGAATTTGTGCTGCAGATGTGAATGATGGCTCAAATCGTACAGTTTGTTGCTGAGAGATGTGCTAATGCTTTGCTTGAATTAATAATAGGCACAAAATCCTTTAAAATATCAGCAAAGCACCAAAAACATTTGCATGGGCAAACACAACTGACATATTCCTTAGAACATTTCAAAATCAAGTTAATGTGATCAGCATTGTAAATATAAAGTGAAAAAACAATGTCATAAATGTTAATTTAAACAGACATCACAAAATGATCCCCCGAGGCTGATACCAAACACCGTGACCTCCAGGGCAGGGAGTCTGTCAATCGTGTTAAACCCCACCCACGTCTTCCGTAGTCGCCATGGCGATTCCCACTGCTCATTAGGGCTACTCAATTAAAGAGAGAGCAGCAGGTGTTTCCTCAGGAGCCATCCAGAGTCTGATTATCCCAACCTTTCCCGGCAGAAAGACGTGAGGAGGGAGGGCCTGCGGAGATGGAGCCGAATCCGACAGAGAGGAACGACACAACACACGCCCTAATCCTCACACACTCCACGGGAACACAGAAGCCTGGAAGATCACAAGATAAACTGGCACCTGCTTCACAAACAACAGAAGCACACCTAAGAGCCAAAGACAAGAATAGCCATCAGGGTATTATGAACGTCACATAGTCAAGCCACAGATGTCTGACTAATCTACAGGATGCAGTTGGTTTAAAAAAAGCTTTCACATTGCTTTAGTCCTTTAAAGGAACAGATCGCCTAAAAATGAAGATTTGCTGAAAATGTGCTCACCCTCAGAGCATTCAAAATGTTGATGAGTTTGTTTCTTCATCAGATTTGGAGAAATGTAGCATTCCATCACTTGCTCACAAATGCAGTGAATGGGTGCCGTCAGAATGAGAGTCCAAACAGCTGATAAAAACATCACAAGTAACCCACACCGCTTCTGGCCATCATCGATAATAACGCTTCCTACAGTGAAAAAGTCCATCCTTTGTTGCTGTTTCACATCTAAATCCACCCATATATTTGTTTAGAGCTGTTTGGCTTGTAAACGCTGCTTGATCTGTGCAGATTTCTCTCCTGATTCAGACGAGACGACTTCTTCACAGGATTATGGATATTTTAGCAGGAAGCGGCAGTTTGAAGTTAAAAGCATCTTAGTGACGGATTTGTTTCTTACAAACATGCAGCTTTTCGATTCACAAGATGCTAATTGATGGACTGGAGTGGTGTGGATTATTGTGATGTTTTTATCAGCTGTTTGGACTCTCATTCTGACGGCACCCATTCACTGCAGAGGATCTATTGGTGAGCAAATTTCTCCAAACACATCTACATCTTAGATGGCCTGAAGGCGAGTAAATTTTCAGCAAACCATGTTTGGGTAAACAATCCCCTTAAATAAAACTGATGATTGATTGTTCCTACTTTGCAGTACATTTTCATATCCTTATCATATATAATATTTCATGTTTGCATTTACATAGTTTCATGTGCATTTTTAATTATGCTTGCATATGACAAAACTAGTTGCTTGTCTCTTTTTTTATCTCAGAAAAAGGGGTTTCATATTAAGATGTTTTTTTCCATCTGTTGGTGAACTTGGCAAAAGAACAAGCATCGTGCCCTCTACTATCTCTTTCATCCGTATCTCCAGCCATGAGAGAAAGGTGTCAGCTGAATTGTGCCAAAAACCATGGCTAGAGGTCAATGGCAATGAGCCATTCTTACAATAACAAAAAACACTAATCAGAAAGAACTGATGAATAGAAAACACCCATACAGTAAATTCATCCTGCAAGATGCAAGATGTCATTCCCATGGGAGGGAATGACATAAACTAGACCAACCATCAACCTACATTCTCATTAACCTAGATGAGCCATGGAGGAGAAAAATGGCTCTTGAAAGACAACTACTGCATTTTTTATTCCACCTATTCCAGTGGAAACCGTGATGCTCTTAAACTGGAACTGCTCTGCAGCCATTCAAGCATTCAGTTCCAGCGCTGACCCAGAAATGAAGACAATCATAAAAGAAGAGCCACTCGTTCCCCCAGGAGGACATTCGGAGGGTCACTATGACACACACTGAACAAGAATCAAGCACATTTCAGTTCTGCAGCGGATAAGAAGCGCTAGGGCTTTTCACAGTAGACCGCCTGTCAGAACCAAAGTTATACAGCACATACATATAAATTTGTCATGAAAGCTTATTAAAAAATTTAACAGTAATGTTTATTTGATGTTTTATATGTAACATTAATAGTAATAATAATACAAATAATGAAAACAACAATAATGATAACGATAATAATAGTTTTTGGTAATTGATTTACCTTAAGTAGATATATTTGAAAAAAAAAAACAATTAAAAAAACCAAAAAAACAATCATGTTTTGGCTTATAAAAGCAATTAAAAGAGAGAAAAACTAGAAAAATATATTTTTGGGTGAAATATAATAAAATGTATATAGTACATATATAGAAATATTTAATAAAACTTTATTTAATTACCTTATTTAATATTTTGAATTCATAAAATCATAAATATATATGTATTATTATTATTGTTGTTGTTGTTATATTGGGGTAAAATATGTTCCAGACATTTCTTGAAGGTTTTTGTTCATTGATTTACCTTTTATAGTAAATAAATATATCTGAAATATTATTAAATAATCATGATTTTTCTTATCAAAGCAATTAAAGCAAGCAAAAATGATATATTTTGGTTGGTTTACCTTTTGTAGTAAATCTATTTTATTTATAGTGCACATTGTGTCTTTTCAAAGCAAATAAAGAGATGGAAAAACGTCTTTCATAACATTTGGCATGCATGCATATCTTTTTAAGCCATCGAGAAAGTTTCTGACAAACTAGCGCCAAATATCTTCAGTACATTCACAGATTTTGTGGAGGTTTCGATTCACTGGATCAGATCCTGTTTGAGCCCTTATAAATAAACATGGGAAAACTGCTCCCTCCTCCACACAGCTCCACATGCCAGAACCCACACAGCCGAGCAATCGGTGAAATATTCATCTCGCCATTTCTTTCACTTCAACAATTATTCGTTTGTGCTGTTGAATTATGTATTTTCTCACTGTGAAGTTGGACACTGGTGTTTCTGTTCTTTAAATCTGGCTTTGAACATGTCTATAAAAATGTATGAATGAATCCTGATCAATGTTGGAGAACTTTATGTCCAATGAAAGGTGACCTATAACAACTTGATTAAAGCAATATTTAATACAAGTTAAATTCTATGGTTCGAAAATAAATATCATGTTTACAGTGAAGATTTTACTGTGGAAGCATGTTACAATGCATCAAAAGCACATGAAACTACTTAAACCAACATTAAAATTAAAATTAAGAATGTAAAATAAAAGCTTATTCAAAATATTAATAACTACTATAATAGCATATAAATAATATTATACATATAATATTATGCAGGACATTTGGGATATAGAAGTTTATTTCAAATATAAAATGTCCTTTTAGTGGTCAGACTACTGCTATAAGCACTGTATTGTTGTTAACTAAAACCACAAAATGTTTGGTAATTTAAGTAAAGCTGAAATAAAATCTAACATTATATATATATATATATATATATATATATAAACAACTTACAAGAAAAAAACTTTAATGGAAATTAGAAATGGTGCCTTGGCAGCTAACTGAAAGTTATAAAGTAAGTAAGTAAATAAATACAACTATACAGACATTTTTATATAAAAAAGAGATATTGTAAAAAAAATAAACAATTAAAATTATAATTAAAACTGAACATCTAAAATGAAGCTAATTCAAAATAATAAATACTGATATATAAATAATACTTTCTAGGCAGCGTAACTCTATTTGTGTTGATATTTCTCCAATAATCACTTTCTGATCTCTTTACTACTATCATTTACTTTCTTTACCAGCTGCTCATGACAAGGTTAGTAAATGATTATCTCACATTAGTCTCACATGTTATACACAGAGTGTTTGAATATTGTGTCTATATTTAGGTTTTCGCCCATTGTCTGTAGTAACGGATAACATGCCAAAGATGCTGTTGATAAAACTTAACTTGTTTTGTGTTATCTCTCTGGCACTAGCAGCAGCTCGAGTCCAAGGAACACACACAGGAATACATCTGCCAGATGTAAATGAAAAAATGTCTTTATATTCATTTAAATATTTCACTCATATACAACAGCCTGTGACAAATCAGCAGCGCACACGGAATACTAACGTTCTGCTTTCATAATAGGAGAAGTGATTCTGACAGTGATGGGAAGAGAATAGCTGTGTTTCCGCCTGAGTAAGTCTCCTGTGCTCTCAGGCCCGTCAAACCTCCACACTACGGACCCAACGCATTACCATGAAGACCGCAGACATCCACTGCAACCTAACCAGGTCTGGGGGCAGGTTATTCCTGGCAGTTTCTCAAAAACTAACCTCATTAAAGGAGACAAAACACCTGTTCCTCTCGGACAGAGCTGGAATAAAGCCATAAGGAGCCCTGGAAGAAAACGGCATCAACTCCACAGCTGTAGAGCTTCATAACTGGCTTGGGTTCTGCTGTTATTACTGGAGCATCTGGGAGGAGAGCAGGGCTTCAGGATAATGGGGTGAAACAATAGCCAGCGGCCGCAGGAGGGTTTGACTGAGACACTGTAATGACAGACGTCATGCTGCTCCTCCACAATTACCAGCCAGATATGGCAGATCAATCTCTCCGCTGCGGACGAATCGTGACAAAACGGCAGCGATTCATCTGACGAGAAGACACGAGGACAGAAATCTGTCACAGAACAAAGGACATCTTTGAAAAGAGTCTGAATCCCACAAAACCTGTCAGGAACATGTCATATTCTAGCATTATATCTAGTTATTTTCTACAAACTTTTCATTTTAAATGATTTTTTATTTAGTTTAATAAACCAATTTCTGTTAAATAATTACATTTTTCTTATTATTAACTTTTATTTTCACAGTAAAAAAAAAAGATATAATCTGTAAGTCATGACAACTTATGGTTTTACAATACTTTAATCAAAAGAAGTCAAGCTATTTATTTTTTTACTTTATATTTCATGAGATTAAATCTTAATATTAAGCCAGTTTAATATAATTTAAGTTGAAATGACTTAACCAAGTTGATTATACTTAAAAATGTAAGGCAGGTGGTAAAAATAGATTTTACATAGGTTATTATTATTTCAAGTAACTGCCAAAAGTTGTTTAAATGCATCATTTCTAATAAATTCTAATTATTTTCATAAGATAGAGTTTATTTTTGCGATATTTGCGATTCGTCAAAAAAAAAAAAAGGCGTGGGAAGGTGTCTTAAATAAACATTTTTATTTTTTATTTTTGCAATATCAAATATGTTTTTGCTATTTATTTTTTATTTTATTTTATTTTTTTACATTTTTGCTATTCATTTCATTCATTCATTATATGTTTAAATAATGTTTGGCAGTTATTGAAATAAAAATAGCCTATGTAAAGTTTTTACCAACTGATTTTTTATTGAACATATCATATCAAAGGCAAATGTCATATTAGTCATATTTTACCATGCACAAAATAAGAAACATTTGATATTTTGAATAATTAAAATGAAGCTTAAATCATTTGTAGGCTGATTTTAAAACAAAATGAATACAAAAAAAACCAATCAGCTCTTGGGTCAACCAATTGTGAGAGTTTGGGGAAGGACTATCTGTTTGTTAATTCCAGTAACTAATTTTTAATTGTGAAATTTACTAGCAATTTCTGTTTGTACACCAATTTTCCTTCAGTTTAATGACACAGAAATGAGCAGTTTTATAAATAAAAAGATAAAAAGATCATTTCATTATTTTTTACTGTAATGCAAATTAAAATCACTATTAAGAATGAGAATAAACAAACAGAAACGTAAGAATGCACACATTAAATTAATGACAATTTGGAAGGAAAATATGCGTAATGGCCATCATTTGTCACAATGTAAAACATCTTAATGCTCCTAAAATATGCCTTACTTTGCAAAATCTCTTTTTTGATCTTGTTTTGGGGCCAGTTGCGACCCAGACATGTTATTTTGTTTGTTTTTGTGAGATCTGTCAATTTCAGCAAGATTTGCAAATCTTCAAAGCTTTCCAGAATGATTTCTTTCCCCACATGCACGATTGAGATTAAACATGAGTAGATGACAAATTTTGGGAGTCTGATTACTCTGCAACAAATCAAAGCGTTGTGAAACAGTTTCTGCTGAAACATTTTCATATGTAAATCGTCCAAACACAATCGTTCCTGTCTGTCACTGTCTTCCCACAAAGTGTCCCAAAAATAGCAGATTGCTCCGTTTCTGACATCTCAAATACGGCAGATTCATTTGAAACACGAAAGAGCACCTCCTCCAGCTTGTGGGAGGGGAGTCCGCCATGTTTGGAGTAAGATCTCATCTGGGCCTGTTCAGTGTGAAGCCTGACAGCTAATGCTTTTATGTGGATAAACAATTCCTCAGACACATGCCGGGACGGATGTGAGCCGCTGGCCTTGAATAATGCAGGGGGAAAAGAGTGTGACAGCTTAGAAAAACATTGGAAATCTTTGTTGGAGACTTTAGTTGAGCAAAACCCTCTGTTTGTATTCGGATTGTATTCTTTCTGAACGCACAAAAGCTGGTTTATGATTAGCACACGGCACAAAAGAAATGCACGCAACCACTTTCATATATCAGTTTGCTGTTCTTCAAGCAAACGTGTTGTGTTTATTAAAGAGACATTTCGTTTCGGTTATAAAAACGTTTAGAAACCGTTAACTAGAAGGAGCATCGTGTGGGTGTTGACAGGTATAAGACACATACAGATGCTCTACAGACTTCAAGAACGATTCACAAGAATCACCTTCATCAAGAGAAAGGTCACGGCACGCAACACACAGCCATTTAGAAACATTAGAGAAATGTTACTTTCAAGAAATGCAGAAACACACCGTGCGACATTAACACCGCGTCTACACCGGATGCTAAAAATTAGACAGATTCCTTTACATCAAGCGATGTGATATAACTAGTTCAGCTGTTCTTTATTTTCAGCGTTATCACGATCATGGAAATCTGTAAAAGTGAAATTTCCAAGCCAGGAAAAGTCAGGGAAATTAATAAATAAATCCATTGGCAGCCAAAAAAATGTATTGTATTAAATGACAGCTAAATTGCATTAAATTAAAAGGTAATATAAAATTAAATGAAAAATAAATTAAAATTATGAAAAAATACATAAATTATGAAAAAATGAATTACAAATTAAGAAAAACTGGGATGGATTAAAAATTAAAAATGCATTTTTAAATATTTCAAAATTATTACAAATTCCTGGAAGTATCATGAAAAATAGTTGCAATTCATTCTGTCAAACGATGTGGGAAGCCAGTATTTTCCATTTCTGTCTTCACTACAATGATTTTATTAACAATATCACATATTTTATTTTTGCAATGAATTTCATTCATTCATTTTATATTTCAATAAGTTTTGGCAGTTACTTGAAATAAAAAATAAAACCTATGTAAAGTCAATTATTTGCTCAAAGTAAAAGTTAAAGCAAAAAGTTAATAAACTACAAGCAGTAAAATATTTCAAATTAAATTTAAATTAAATAAAAAATATATATTTATTTTACAATTGGATTTTTGTTGAAAATAATAGTATTTTACATTCAATAGATTTCTTAAATTTTACCTTTAGCCTACCCTGAAACCTAGATGTGACTAGTTTGTGATTAGTGAGCATCTTAAGTCGATGAACACTTCCAGTGCAGACAGACTCAATTTGAAGCGGAGTGACTCCGTTTCGATCGCCTCCAGTGTAGACGCGATGCAAGTGCAGAAACAGAGTGAAGAGAAAGCTAAAGTGTTTGGCAGTGCAAAAAAACTGCAAAATTAAAGCAGTCACTAGTTATTTATATATATATATTTATATATATTAAGGACAATTATACAAAAAAAAAAGTACTTACATAATTTTCAGTCTACATTACCTTCTTTAAAAGAGCAACACACCGGTTGTGGTCAAAGTATTTACACAGTAAAACAAAAGCATGTGCTTGTACAGTACAGTACAGTACAGTAGGCACTGGAATCCCCACACATTCACTCAGCAGTGGGATCCAGTCGCCGTGTAGTTGGACATTTCCCGGCGAATAGTGCTGAACGGCGACAGCTCCAGTTCTGTAGTGCACTCGTGCTCATTGTCGTCGCTGGCCGTGGCTGAGGAGTGAGTGGCGATCCCGCAGGCATCTGCGCAGCAGCAGCAGCAGCACTCCAGAAAGGCACGGCCGAAGGGTCTGCAGAGGCACAGCAGCAGCACCGGTGTGACAGCAGCACGCAGGAACAGCAGCAGCTGACTGAGCAGATGCAACAGCGCCATGGTGCTCTGCGGGACCCCGGCCGCCATGTATGCCGAAACCATGTTGCACACATTCTCGGGAACCACGCACGCGCCGTAGACGATCGCCAGCGCCACTACGGTGCAGTTCATTTGGCTTTCCAGTCGGATTTGCTTCTTGTTGCCTCTGGCACAGCCGCGTTCTGCGCGACGGATGCGCCGGGCGGTGGCCACCGAGCTTCCGATGGTGAAGAGGGTCGGCAGGCAGAAGTAGCAGCCGAAGCACCACCAGAGACGCGCGCCTTCGTAGGTCAGGCCCAGGACGTACAGTGTGTCGGGAAGGGACGTGGAGATGCGGATCAGGCAGCGTTCGGACGCCGGCTCGTCCACCGTTCCGTCACCGTTTTCTGACACCAGCTGGCGGATCAGGAGCTCGGGGAGGGCGAGGAGCAAGGCGCCGATCCAGATGACGGCCAGCTTGGCGGCGGTGGAGGTGCAGTTCTCGATCATCTCGTAGTACATCTGAACGTTGGTCGCGGCGCGGAAACGGTCGATGCAGAGCGCGCAGAGGGTGAAAGTGGTCACGCCGAGAGACGCCACCTGGAAAAACACAAACACAAACACTGGTTATAAAAAAAATGGATGGATGATAAAAGTTCAGGTGCTTTACTACCAAACTCATACTGCAAAAAAATAAATAAATGTAAAAATATGGATAAAAGTGTGATTTTCAAGCCTGCAAAAGTCATGAAAATTTATGCAAAATCATGAAAAAAAACAAACATGAATTTTTTATCATTTATAATATATAATATTTCTAGTTATGCACAACTTTTTCCAAGTAAGTACTGGAAATTTCATTAAAAAATTCATTCGTCAAACAAGAACTAGTAAAAACTAGAACAACATTAATTAAAGAATTACTGCAATTTTGGTTGGAAAAATATTAAACTAAATAATATATAAACAATAAATAACTAAAAAGAAAACTAAAGAAAATTAAAAAAAACTCTTATATAAAAATTATGGAAGATAATGTAAAAAGAAATCTTTACCAATGGAGTTTTGTCAAAAATCTAAGCAGTATTTTACATTCAATTTGTTATTTATATAAATAATCAAAAATCAAATGAATATAAAAGACAACTTTTATTTGACAAAAAAAAAAAATAATAATTACAAAATGTACATTACAAAAAAAAGTTTACCAATTTATTATTTTTGACTAAAAATAGTAGTAGTATTTTACATTCTATGGATTGTGTTGCAATGGATTATATATATGTATAATACATACATATATATATATTATACATATATATATATACATATATATATATATATATATATATATATATATATATATATATATATATACACACACACACACACACACACACACACAGTCACCATTTAATTATAGGAGGTATAATTAACACATTTACATTCATACTGAACCCCCTAATCTTCAGTATTTGGTTTTCTGTATATGAAATGGCATTGGAAACCATGACATTTCTCTGGTATTTTTATCAGATGTCAAAATGTTGGTATCATGACAACCCTGTTTGCGATATCTTTGAGAGCTGTGTTATTTGTCAGTAGGTGTCTAGTGTAAATGGTGTAAGGCCAGTGGCGTAAACAAACCACTTGAAAGGAAAGTCTGAATTATATCTGCCATCTCGCTGAACCCAATCCTACAGCTGGAAACCCTCTCCTAATAATCATTCAGCACATAGCAGCAGGTTCGCCAAACGAGAAACAAACAGCTCTGGTTTTTACAGCCTTTATCTGCTGCATTATTGTGACAGACAGTCAACCTCCTGCAGGCCCGGCAATTAATTCAGCCTGAACAGAGCAGGCCCCAAAACTCTCCCAACGCACCATTCCCACTGCGAAACGGGACATTTTGCGTGACTATTGCCACAATAAATTGGGTGAAATGAAAGAGTATTTACAGAGGCGACACAAAAGAAACAACTGCAATGAATGGGAGACAACTGGAGAGCTTCTTGGCTGCGTTCGAGCCGCTGCGTCCCAGCGGATGATACAAACCCAAATGAAAGAGCCAACTAAGTGTTTGTCTTCATTATCATAATTACAGAGCAATCAGGCACATCAGCATCAAGGAGGAGACAATTAGCGGAACGACGCTCGTGCATCGCTGACTAAATGAAAACTAGTCCGCCTCTTTCATCTCCAAAAGCAGATCGCTGAGATCCTTCATCATTTTTACAAAAGCAGAATCCATTATGGACCACTGTGTCCATTAAGATCCTGTAATGGTGCTATATTACTTCCATAGGTGTGAAATGCATCCATCCTGCCCCATTAGACGCTCGGCACGTTGAATGATCGTCGGTTTACTGCGTGGGTTTGTAGGATGGGAATATTCTCGCAGGTCGGGAAAGTGATGCTTCCGGACTGCAAACTACTGCTGGGTTTCCCTGTGCGAGCCTGTAAAGTTGCAGAAAGACTGTCATTAAACTAGTTTTGATCCTCTCTCCGTAAAACTTGCGAGAGCATTAATGCCACAAAATGGCATTAGCTTGTAAGTTTGATTCATTTCTGTGAATCATTTCATCAACTGACTGATTCAATGAATCGATTCAAAACTCTGAATTAGGAATTTCTTCACAACATCCAAAAAAAAAAAGAAAGAAAAGAAACTTAAAAAAATTAAATACCTAGATTTAACGTTTAACTTGACAAACTTAGTTTCAGTAGATTGTTTACTGTATTTTGCTTGCATTAAAAAAAATGAATCTAGAATGGCTTTTTGGTTGGTTTCTGACAGAAAAATAGGATATGTACTTTTTGATATGTACATTTTCTGAAGAAAATATGAGCAAATAATAATGTATGTATAGTCAATAACGAATATATATATATATATATATATATATAGAGAGAGAGAGAGAGAGAGAGAGCATTAAAATGAATTAATAATAATAATTATATTATTATTAATTCATAACAATACTCTTCATATGAAGAGTTCAGATGCAAAAGCCTCTAAGTGCCGTTTGAAATTTTTGTTTTCAGGCTCCTATGTGTAGGTTCAGTAATTTCACTTTAATGGCAATGAATAGGTTCTTTTCATTGCCATTAAAGTGAAATAACTGAGCATAAAAAAAATGAGGAAAAAAATAGCCTGAGAAAAATGCTCATTTTAGAAAGTGGAAAATATTGGCTTTTTACAGGCTTTTCCCTCAGCATATGACAAAAATCAAGTTGTAAACACTATAAATATTCTTTAAGATTACAAAAAAACAAAAACAAAAAAAAACATATATATTCAGAAATACATTAAATATCTTCAAAATGTGGAAAAATATTGGATTTTTACAGGCTTTATATGTTAAAAAAAAAAATCAATGTGTAAACACTACAAATATATATACAGTGAGGAAAATAAGTATTTGAACACCCTGCTATTTTGCAAGTTCTCCCACTTAGAAATCATGGAGGGGTCTGAAATTGTCATCGAGGTGCATGTCCACTGTGAGAGACATAATCTAAAAAAAAATCCAGAAATCACAATGTATGATTTTTAACTATTTATTTGTATGATACAGCTGCAAATAAGTATTTGAACACCTGTCTATCAGCTAGAATTCTGACCCTCAAAGACCTGTTAGTCTGCCTTTAAAATGTCCACCTCCACTCCATTTATTATCCTAAATTAGATGCACCTGTTTGAGGTCGTTAGCTGCATAAAGACACCTGTCCACCCCATACAATCAGTAAGAATCCAACTACTAACATGGCCAAGACCAAAGAGCTGTCCAAAGACACTAGAGACAAAATTGTACACCTCCACAAGGCTGGAAAGGGCTACGGGAAATTGCCAAGCAGCTTGGTGAAAAAGGTCCACTGTTGGAGCAATCATTAGAAAATGGAAGAAGCTAAACATGACTGTCAATCTCCCTCGGACTGGGGCTCCATGCAAGATCTCACCTCGTGGGGTCTCAATGATCCTAAGAAAGGTGAGAAATCAGCCCAGAACTACACGGGAGGAGCTGGTCAATGACCTGAAAAGAGCTGGGACCACCGCTTCCAAGGTTACTGTTGGTAATACACTAAGACGTCATGGTTTGAAATCATGCATGGCACGGAAGGTTCCCCTGCTTAAACCAGCACATGTCCAGGCCCGACTTAAGTTTGCCAATGACCATTTGGATGATCCAGAGGAGGCATGGGAGAAAGTCATGTGGTCAGATGAGACCAAAATAGAACTTTTGGTCATAATTCCACTAAACGTGTTTGGAGGAAGAAGAATGATGAGTACCATCCCAAGAACACCATCCCTACTGTGAAGCATGGGGTGGTAGCATCATGCTTTGGGGGTGTTTTTCTGCACATGGGACAGGGCGACTGCACTGTATTAAGGAGAGGATGACCGGGGCCATGTATTGCGAGATTTTGGGAACAACCTCCTTCCCTCAGTTAGAGCATTGAAGATGGGTCGAGGCTGGGTCTTCCAACATGACAATGACCAAGCACACAGCCAGGATAACCAAGGAGTGGCTCTGTAAGAAGCATATCAAGGTTCTGGCGTGGCCTAGCCAGTCTCCAGACCTAAACCCAATAGAGAATCTTTGAGGGAGCTCAAACTCCGTGTTTCTCAGCGACAGGCCAGAAACCTGACTGATCTAGAGAAGATCTGTGTGGAGGAGGCCAAAATCCCTCCTGCAGTGTGTGCAAACCTGGTGAAAACTACAGGAAACGCTTTGACCTCTGTAATTGCAAACAAAGGCTACTGTACCAAATATTAACATTGATTTTCTCAGGTGTTCAAATACTTATTTGCAGCTGTATCATACAAATAAATAGTTAAAAATCATACATTGTGATTTCTGGATTTTTTTTAGATTATGTCTCTCACAGTGGACATGCACCCACGATGACAATTTCAGACCCTCCATGATTTCTAAGTGGGAGAACTTGCAAAATAGCAGGGTGTTCAAATACTTATTTTCCTCACTGTATATATGTGTGTGTGTGTGTGTGTGTGTGTGACCCTGAACCACAAAACCAGTCTTAAGTCGCTGGGGTATATTTGTAGCAAAAGCCAAAAATACATTGTATGGGTCAAAATTATTGATTTTTCTTTTATGCCAAAAATCATTAGGGTATTAAATAAAGATCATGTTCCATGAAGATATTTTGTAAATTGCTTACTGTAAATGTATCAAAACTTAATTTTCGATTATTGCTAAGAACTTCATTTGGACAACTTTAAAGGCGATTTTCTCAATATTTTGATTTTTTTGCACCTTCAGATTCAAGATTTTCTAATAGTTGTATCTCGGCCAAATATTGTCCGTTCCTAACAAACCATACATCAATGGAAAGCTTATTTATTCAGCTTTTAGATGATGTATAAATCTCAATTTCGAAAAATTGACACTTAAGACTGGTTTTGTGGTCCAGGGTCACATATACATATGCATACATACATACATACACAAACACATATATACATATATATACAGGTGCTGGTCATATAATTAGAATATCATCAAAAAGTTTATTTATTTCACTAATTCCATTCAAAAAGTGAAACTTGTATATTATATTCATTCATTACACACAGACTGATATATTTCAAATGTTTATTTATTTTAATTTTGATGATTAGAGCTTACAGCTCATGAAAGTCAAAAATCAGTATCTCAAAATATTAGAATATTACTTAAGACCAATACAAAGAAAGGATTTTTAGAAATCTTGGCCAACTGAAAAGTATGAAAATGAAAAGAATGAGCATGTACAGCACTCAATACTTAGTTGGGGCTCCTTTTGCCTGAATTACTGCAGCAATGCGGCGTGGCATGGAGTCGATCAGTCTGTGGCACTGCTCAGGTGTTATGAGAGCCCAGGTTGCTCTGATAGTGGCCTTCAGCTCTTCTGCATTGTTGGGTCTGGTGTCTCTCATCTTCCTCTTGACAATACCCCATAGATTCTCTATGGGGTTCAGGTCAGGCGAGTTTGCTGGCCAATCTTGCACAGCAAAACTATGGTCATTGAACCAGATTTTGGTACCTTTGGCAGTGTGGGCAGGTGCCAAGTCCTGCTGGAAAATGAAATCAGCATCTCCATAAATCTTGTCAACAGAAGGAAGCATGAAGTGCTCTAAAATTTCCTGGTAGATGGCTGCGTTGACTGTGGACATCAGAAAACGCAGTGGACCAACACCAGCAGATGACATGGCAGCCCAAATCATCACTGACTGTGGAAACTTCACACTGGACTTCAAGAAACATGGATTCTGTGCCTCTCCACTCTTCCTCCAGACTCAGGGACCCTGATTTCCAAATGAAATGTAAAATTTACTTTCATCTGAAAAGAGGACTTTGGACCACTGAGCAACAGTCCAGTTCTTTTTCTCCACAACCCAGTTAAGACGCTTCTGACGTTGTCTCTGGTTCAGAAGTGGCTTGGTAGCCCTTTTCCTGAAGACGTCTGAGTGTGGTGACTCTTGATGCACTGACTCCAGCTTCAGTTCTCTCCTTGTGAAGCTCTCCCAAGTGTTTGAATCGGCTTTGCTTGACTGTATTCTCAAGCTTGCGGTCATCCCTGTTGCTTGTGCACCTTTTCCTACCCAAATTCTTCCTTCCAGTCAACTTTGCATTTAATATGCTTTGATACAGCACTCTGTAAACGGCCACACCTTTCAGTAATGACCTTCTGTGACTTACCCTCTTTGTGGAGGGTGTCAATGTTCGTCTTCTGGATCATTGCCAAGTCAGCAGTGTTCCCCATTATTGTGGTTTCAAAGAACAAGAGATACCCAGAATTTATACTGTAGGGATGGTAATTTATTCAAACTCAAATGTAAATATTCTAATATTTTGAGATACTGATTTTTGACCTTCATGAGCTGTAAGCTCTAATCATCAAAATTAAAAGAAATAAACATTTGAAATATATCAGTCTGTGTGTAATGAATTAATATAATATACAAGTTTCACTTTTTGAATGGAATTAGTGAAATAAATCAACTTTTTGATGATATTCTAATTATATGACCAGCACCTGTATATATATACACATATACACACACACACGTATACAGTGGGTACGGAAAGTATTCAGACCCCCTGAATTTTTTCACTCTTTGTTATATTGCAGCCATTTGCTAAAATCATTTAAGTTTTCCTCATTAATGTACACACATCACCCCATATTGACAGAAAACACAGAACTATTGACATTTTTGCAGATTTATTAAAAAAGAAAAACTGAAATATCACATGGTCCTAATTATTCAGACGCTTTGCTCAGTATTTAGTAGAAGCACCCTTTTGATCTAATACAGCCATGAGTCTTTTTGGGAAAGATGCAACAAGTTTTTCACACCTGGATTTGGGGATCCTCTGCCATTCCTCCTTGCAGATCCTCTCCAGTTCTGTCAGGATGGATGGTAAACGTTGGTGGACAGCCATTTTTAGGTCTCTCCAGAGATGCTCAATTGGGTTTAAGTCAGGGCTCTGGCTGAGCCATTCAAGAACAGTCACGGAGTTGTTGTGAAGCCACTCCTTCATTATTTTAGCTGTGTGCTTAGGGTCATTGTCTTGTTGGAAGGTAAACCTTCGGCCCAGTCTGAGGTCCTGAGCACTCTGGAGAAGGTTTTCGTCCAGGATATCCCTGTACTTGGCCGCATTCATCTTTCCCTCGATTGCAACCAGTTGTCCTGTCCCTGCAGCTGAAAAACACCCCCACAGCATTATGCTGCCCCCACCATGCTTCACTGTTGGGACTGTATTGGACAGGTGATAAGCAGTGCCTGGTTTTCTCCACACATAGCACTTAGAATTAAGGCCAAAAAGTTCTATCTTGGTCTCATCAGACCAGAGAATCTTGGAGTCCTCCATGCGGGCTTTCATGTGTCTTGCACTGAGGAGAGGCTTCCGTCGGGCCACTCTGCCATAAAGCCCCGACTGGTGGAGGGCTGCAGTAATGGTTGACTTTCTACAACTTTCTCCCATCTCCCGACTGCATCTCTGGAGCTCAGCCACAGTGATCTTTGGGTTCTTCTTTACCTCTCTCACCAAGGCTCTTCTCCCCCGATAGCTCAGTTTGGCTGGACGGCCAGCTCTAGGAAGGGTTCTGGTCGTCCCAAACGTCTTCCATTTAAGGATTATGGAGGCCACTGTGCTCTTAGGAACCTTAAGTGCAGCAGAAATTTTTTTGCAACCTTGGTCAGATCTGTGCCTTGCCACAATTCTGTCTCTGAGCTCTTCAGGCAGTTCCTTTGACCTCATGATTCTCATTTGCTCTGACATGCACTGTGAGCTGTAAGGTCTTATATAGACAGATGTGTGGCTTTCCTAATCAAGTCCAATCAGTATAATCAAACACAGCTGGACTCAAATGAAGGTGTAGAACCATCTCAAGGATGATCAGAAGAAATGGACAGCACCTGAGTTAAATATATGAGTGTCACAGCAAAGGGTCTGAATACTTAGGACCATGTGACATATCAGTTTTTCTTTTTTAATAAATCTGCAAAAATGTCAACAATTCTGTGTTTTTCTGTCAATATGGGGTGCTGTGTGTACATTAATCAGTCTTGTTCTCCCTTTGTCTTTCTTTGTCATTCAGGAGTTTTCTACATGTCAACATTTGCAATAATTCTTCATTATATAAATGAAGAATTATTGCAAATGTTGACATTTAGAAAACTCCTGAATGACAAAGAAAGACAAAGGGAGAACAAGACTGCAAACAATGTACTTGGAGTCAAGACCACAGGCTGTGATTCATGTGATCATGTGGCTTGAAGCTCACTTTCTGCCTTCATTTCACAGTAATCAAATCTAAGGTCTCTCTGGTCTCCACACACCTCACACTCTGGCACACAGTCCAGACCAGGACTCTCTCTCTCTCGGTCTGATCTGACATTCACATGCGTTTGGAGGCATTTTCTAGCTTACAGGTTTCCTAGCAGCAGGTGATGATAGCGTTGGCTGCAATGGTCTTTACTAACGGCTCATTAATTCTCTGATTAAGAGGCTCTCCATAACGATGGAGGTGCTGGTTATTAATCTGGTTTAACGGTTGCTTTTAGACAGGGTGACTGCAGGCCATTGTTGGGCTACCGGCCAGCAGGGACTGCAATAATTCTTACTTATTGACAAATGAGATGCGCTGAGGCATGAGCGAGCTAGAAGCAAAAGCTATTACAGGAGTATTGTTATATATGATGACCACAGAATGAAACAAATACATATTCAGCTACATAAATTCAGAGCATTAGGAGGAGAGTTAACAGCCTGGATCAAAAACACAAACACAAAGTGGATTAATAATAGAAGAGAAAGCCAACAAAAACCTGTAACGAATCCAAACAATAATATTAAATAAAATGAAATGCCTGACCCTACAAGTGGTTTGAATAAAATAAAATAAAATAAAATAAAATAAAATAAAATAAAATAAAATAAAATAAAATAAAATAAAATAAAATAAAATAAAATAAAATAAAATAAAATAAAATACTCACGACCCTACAAAGGACAAGAGGTTTGAAGAATGAATGCATACAAAATCAAATCAAACACAAACAAACCATACCTATACCAAAAACGAAAACAACAACAACAAAAAAAACAAAAAAAAAAAAAAAACAAGACAACTCGAAGCAAAACAAAACAACTTGAAACAAAACAAAATAACTTGCATGACCATAAGACAAGCAGTTTGGAGAATGGATAAAATAAAGCAAAGTAATGAGTCCAAACAATAAATTAAATAAAATGCAATCCTTTTAAATAAAATAAAATAAAACAAAATAAAATAAAATAAGTACAAGCAGTTTGGAAAATAAAATAAAATACAAGCAGTTTGGAGAATGGAATTTTTTTTTTTTTTAATCTGTAAATATTTTAAGTGGTGTTTGCTAGATCAAATCTCACCACTATGATGCTAAGGTTGCTATCCAGTTCCTAAAACGTTCTGAATGTTTTAATGTTGCTATGACAATGGTAGGAAGCCGAAAGCCAACAGCTGTCAGATACGCCTCTGCAGCATGTTTGTTCCAACGAAATAAGGCCTTCCTGCAAATCTGTGTCTTGTGACTGATGCAATCTCCTAAAACCTAAAGACCAGTCAAAACACAAGTCAAGTTAAAACACTGGCACCGACACGCCGCCCCCAGATTTGCTTGACCTACCGCAGCAAGAAATGTCAGACCTCTGATAAAACAAGCCCAATAATCAGACAAGTTCAACTTGCGTTCGCTGAACTTGCCTGCAGTGGAGCAAAACTCAACAATACATTTCTCCACCCTTGAGCACCAGCTCTCTGCAGGAGACAACCAGTGAAGGGACGTCAAATGTGAAAAGTGTCAGGTCTGAACAAAAGCAGCAACGAGACCCTCTCCCAGAATTCAGATGAACTATCACGCACCAGCATGCATTTGTGTGTGACTAACGGAGCCGGAGGCGTTTTCTCCCTGTAGAGCACTTTGCCCTCAGGACTGGCTTTACTCATCACTTAGCTTGCATGCAGTCGCTGGCGATCAGCATTCATAGCTGCGCTGCAGCCGGAGGGACGAGCACATGCATGCATGCACAGTGGCTCATTTTCATTCAGCTTCACCATTGTCAGGCCGAGCCTCCTGGCCCTCTCTGCCTGTCCCATACAATCACAGCAGGCATGCTGTGTGCCACCAGGACGCCGCATTTGCACAGCTCTCCCTCCAAAACCCAGTCTTAACACCCCCACACACCCTTCACACTCACAAAAACAATCACAGTCTACGTCTCTAAGGCAAACGGATGGGTGAATCTCACCAAAGCCTCTTCAAGGCAAAGGGGTTCAATCGGTGGCCATCTTGGTAACACCCCTGGGCAGCTATTTTCTGTGTATACAAGCACAGCTCATATCTGCTTGAATGGAGGAAGGCTGAAGTCTAGACCAGGGATCCTCAAATCTGGCCCACGACATCCACTTTCCTGCAGAGTTTAGCTCTAACCCTAATCAAACACACCTCAGCATGCTAATCAGTGTCTTCAAGATCATTAGAAAATCACAGGCAGGTGAATTTGATAAGGGTTGGAGCTAAACTCTGCAGCAGATTGGCCCTCCAGAGAAAGATTTGAGGAACCCTGGTCTAGACTCTCAGAAATAAAAGGTACAAAAGCTGCCACTGGGCCTGTACCCTTTGAAAAAAGTACTAATATGTACCATTAGGATACTAATATGTACCTTTATGGTATTTACATGCACCTTTTAGTGGTAAATAAAGTATAAAGGTGCACCTTTTTAAAAGGTACCAACCCAGCTTTTGTACCTTGTATAAAACTATTTGTCAAGTTTGCATTATAGCAAGGGCAGCAATACATGCAATACATTTGGTATTATAAAGCTAATGCAAGACTGATGCCATATTGTGCTTTACAATTTCATTTGTTGTTCTACATGTGGTTGGAGTGATACGTCACCCTAAATTCAAAAAAAGAAAGAAATTATAATTTGTAAATAAAGTAAATGAAGCTTGTTTTAAGGATCATCGAAGGGAGAATTAAAAAATATGAACACAAATGAAGATATTTTGAAGAATATGGGTAACCAAACACTTGATGGTAGCCATTGGTTTCCATAGTATTTTTTCCATACTATGCAAGTCAATGGGCACCACATTCTTCAAAATATCTTCTTTTGTGCTCAACTCATGTTAAGTTAATCATGAAAATTTTCATTTTTGGGTGAACTGTCCCTTCAAGATGTTTTGCATTATTATTGTTTGCATGACAATTCAACACATATTATATAAGAAAATCTTCTCATTACTGCAATGTGAGATTAAATGACAGTAAAGGCAGTACTGTCTTTACATTAAATCAATGCATTAAATTAATGCTTTTATAATTGAATAAATGAAAAAATGCATTACTGTACAAATGACTGTATTACAATAAAATATATCATGAGAATAAACAAGAATAGGAATTACAGATAAATCTGGACAAAAATCTTGGGGAAATGCTTAATTTATGAAAAATATTTTGCAATGCAATAAATAATTAAAAAAACACTTAAAAACAGGCTTCAAGCATTTTACTTCATGCAGAATAAAACATTCTCTCGCCTATTTGATTTTAGGGTGAAATATGATCTGGATATGTTTTTGTGAGGTTCACCAGGACAGGTTTCCAGCCATAAAATGAGTCCACAATTATTTGACACTAAAGAAGCGAGGTGTTTGGATGGTGTAAAGTGAGCTCTGCTGAAACTGGGTGTGGTGAGGAGATCAGGATGGCAGCAGGCTGCTGCAGATTTCACCTCAAATAAGCACTTATGGTTGCGCCATACAGTATGTGACAGGAGTGGGGCAGAGGTCAGAGCATGTGTCCTGAGGGCAGGGTGGATGATCTTTTGTATGCAGGGAGCACTGACGTCTCTCGAAACGAGACCAAATTACCCACGATGCCATGGTTTCAATACCTCATCCTCAAGAAAAGCAAACCTTAATACTGCTAAACTTACTTGTGCGTGAAAAACTAGATCATTGCAATGTAAAAGAACACAAAAGAAGATATCTTAAAGAAGGTTGGGGTCCAAACAACACTGGCTTTCATTGTAAATTAAAAAAATATATATTTAGGCCTAATATATGTTTTTTTTTAACTGAAAAAAATAAAATTTTATTTTCACCACAATAAACAGATTCAAACTGATTTCAAGCAATTTGCATAAACGCATTTTGAAAATATGATTTAAATCAAATCAAATAGATGCATATTGTTAATAATAAACCAAACCATAATTTTTTTGAGTGCAGAAATCTTACTGGTGTCATTCATATTAAGTTTATTGGTTTTATGTTAAAGCTGTGTAACCCAAATTTTTATATGAGATTAGAATTTTTTGAATTTTATAAGATTTAGACATTTAAATCTTAAATTTGGGCCTAAACTTTTTTTATTTTTTTTTGTAGTCAATCCACACGGAGACATTTTTCCAAATATCTCCTTCTCTGTCCCACAAAAAAATAAAAAATAAAAATAATAATAATAATTGGGCCAACAATATGAGGGCGACGAATTGACAAAATTTGTATCTTTTGGGTGAAAAAGTGCCAAGATGTAAAGTTGTTAGTGGTTTACTCTATTTAAGCTCAAATGCCATTATTAAAAGCAATGATTTGTACCCATCCCACATAATATGCACGCAAACATTTAAAACCTGTTATGAATGAACATGGAATCCATTACCTCAATATACGGTACGACTTTACAGGTGAACTGGCCCAGCAGCCAGGTCTTTGTGAGTTCGTGGAACACCACGAGTGGCAGGCACAACAAGAGCAGTGCAAAGTCCCAAATGGCCAGGTTAGCCAGCAGAGCATTTGAGATGCTCCTCATGTAGTAATTATGGCACACCACACACATTATTGCTATGTTCCCCGTTATTCCCACAGCGAAAATGAGGATGGAAACGATGCTGATTGCATACGCCCCGTATGTCTCGCTAGTGACGGGGTAGAAAGGATTGGGGAAGAATTCGCTCTCCTCATCCTCGGCGTACGGAGGGGTCATCGGCGTGGCGTCCCATGGGTCGTCTATCTGTTTGGTGTGGAACTCGGCATACCTGGTGAGATCGAATGGGAAATCTGTGGAGGTGAGCGCTAGAGGCTTGGGCATCGGTTCCCACATGGATAAAGAGGATGTCAGGGCGTTATAATAAGTTTCGACTGGTGTCAATGGGGCAGCGCTTTTATTCTGGCCCCTTTTCAAGCTCCTAAACGCTTTCTTGTGGTGTTCCTTTGTGCCTCTTTTGCGTCTGTGGTTTCTTTCTCGCTTGCTTGCTGAATACGGCTTAGAGTTATTGTGTCCACCTACTGTTCCCATGGTAGCAGGCATCTCGCCATTCAACTTTTTCCTTTTATGTCGCCGAGAGCGCTTATGGAGGATCGTGGCACTCTCCGTGACCGCATGTGTTCTGTTCGACAAGAGATGTCTGTATCCATACCGCTTACCTCCGCTCTCCAAAAGCAGCCAGAGATGTGAAGACAAGTTACTGTTGTCTTCTGAAGTCTGTTTGATGTCAAAGGCAGGTGTACCTGCGGCTCGATGCCTCGCAGGGTGTGTGGCACTGGGTTTGGCATCATGAAGGCTCCTAAGAGCGACTGGTTCTTTGGTGTGTGCATTACGGGTTTCTCCGTGCAACAAAACATGTGGACAACCTGCAATGAAAAAGATCGTTCTTAAAAGCAGCAGCATCTGCATCTTCACCGAGTCAGTGTGCTGAAGATGTTAGAAAAACACTCTCGTGTGGTGCATCGCAAAGAACACACGCTGTTTTCCCAGATTCACATTGTTAGAAGGAAAAGTTCACACGCGAACGATCAGTAAAGGCTAATTAGATCCATGCAAATGACTTTTCCTGTTACATCCACTCCGGTGTCGTGCGGCAAATAAAAACCACCTCCTCTAGATTCTTTGCGTTCCTCGTCTTAAAGTGCCAGAAAGACGAGATTGCCTCCGAACGACATCATTTGCATTTCTGCTTGTGCATCCCAGCCAGCTGCAGGAGTCGGTCGCATCTCGTGTTCTGTTGGGCGCGGCAACCTGGACTCTTCCTGCGCCTCTGCTGTGCGTGGAGAAGCGGAGTCCGGTAGCGCCGCTGCTGCTGCTGCTGCTGTGAGTGAGGAGCCGATGAAGAAAATGGACGGACTCTCTTCTGGCGGATAACCTTGTTCTGTCAAGCCGGATCCATCAGCATCAGCCCCTTGGACCACCGCAGCTGGAGGCGACCCCGCCCCGCCCGTGCGTAGTACATTCATTACCATGCGTAATTACGCATGTCAACAGAATCATAATCCGATCAATCTTGAGAGTAACACGGGTTTATACGAGTTCAATTACAGCTGTGTGTCACAGTAACATGCAGGAAAAGTGCAACTGCAAAATAATTCACAATGCACCGTTATTACGAGACACAAGCTACTACAATAAATCAGCGGGAAATATTACATTAATGGTTTTCATAGGCTATGCGTTATATTTGCAGAACAAAAATCCTTGTAAATAAATGTATCAATTATTAAAATTAATTACGAGACAAGCTACTGTAATAAACAACCGTTAATACTAGTTGTCATTTATAGGCTATAGTTTATACGTAATATTTGCATGCAAACATGCAAACAATTACGATTCTTGTAAATAATGTATAAAACAAGTGATTGTTAATATATTAACTACGAGTCACTCCATTTTCATAGTCTATACGTTATATTTGCATATTCTACACATACATTGTACATGCAACAATAACAATCCTTGTAAATAAATGTATAAAACAAGTGATCATTAATATATTCATTACGAGTCACTCCTTTTTCTATACGAGTCTATACGTTATATTTGCAGATTCTACACATGCTATGAGCATGCAAACAGTAATAAAAATATAAAACGTGAATCATGATATTTACAGTTTGCACTGTACATACATGCATATTATACACAACATAGTAATTAGAAAAAAGTTAATTTATAAATTTGAGTGCTGGTGACACTTGTTGTGATCTTTGTAATGTAGTGCAATGACAATCAGGCATTATGTGTGCAACTAAAAAGTCCAAATGCTTTTAGGGGGCACTGCATCTGTTACTTTCAGTTCTGAAAGCTCTTTAATGCATTGGTATGTCAAACAGGTTTCTCTGCCTGTGGCAATGTCACAACAGAGCAAAGTACTCTGAGCGGAAGGGCAAGTGCTGGCTTGCTTAAGGTTTGTTTCCTTCTGGACAGAAATCTTGGGCTCAGAGGCGTACATTTGCAAACAGCCAACAGCCTATCATTGCCTTGCAAAACATAAGTGATTATGTGGAAACGCTCCTTATTTAGCATCAGACATGCTTTGGTTTCTTTGTTCTGCCAGGTCCAAAGTTTCACCTCTAAGTCCTGCTGGTCAATGAAAGCCTGGCTGAATATTGAAGTGTAAAACAGGGAGGCCAGGTGCAGAACACTAGCTACTGGAGTTGGCACAGCCTTGACGAGTACTGATACTCTGCTGCCAAATCTAAGCATGGGGTTCAAAACACTAAATAAAAGTGTGAGCCGCAAGGTCAGATAGCTGAAAGCTGACTGAAACGTTTTTGCGAATGGAATGAATGGAATCAACAAAATGATTTGTGCAACACGATGAACAAGAGGTTCAAGATGATTTCATTCGTGAATAGTCTTTCTTCACACTTCATCTCTTAAAATATTGCTTAAAATTTTTCTCCATTTATTTGCACCCTCTTCTTTTAATACCTTAATGAACCAGTTGCAATGATTTTTTTTCCCCTAATCAGAACAGCTAGAACAAAGATTTTCAAAAAAGATACACGTCATGCAAAGCAAAACTGCATTGTAAAAATGTTTTGAAAAAATCTTGAATATAAACATGTTAGGCCACGTCCAAATGCAACATTTTAATGTTGTTTCAAGCATACATTTTCACCAAATTTAGATGAAAACTAAACTTACTTACTTTCAATATACATTTTTTGAAATAAGCTCTTATGTTATGCAATTGTGTTTGGACTGCATGTTTGGATTATGATGAGAAAACAAGACAAATAGACTGATTTTTAATGATTTTTGGTTATACCGTATATGTTAACAATGCTTGTTTTTACGAGGGTGATTTAACTATCCAAATCTAAGGATATTACAGACTCAAAAAGCATTATAAACACAGACGTTCATATCACTAAGCAACTGGGTGGGTAATTTGAGTGGGATTTGGCAATCCACAGCGCCACTTGGCGGTCTAAAGCGGTATTGCACAAACACGAAAAAATGCAGTGTGACAACAGACGAGACACACACTCACCCTAAAATCGCACTTATAGAGTGCAAGACAGGTGTACTGCATGTCTAGTACAGTGTGAACCTACTTAATGCAGTATAAAGGGTACTGAAGTGTGACTCTCTGAGGGAACGAAGCTCGAATAACCCAGTGACAGTGCATTACTGTGATCAATCACCTGCTGTCCACATGAGCGCCAGATGATGAATGACTCATATCTCTGAACAAGCACCAGCAATATCTCACTACTGTACATGCACAATATCACAGATAAGAGTTGGCATTAATCAATCAATCAAATCAATCAATCAATCACACACACAGGCACAGTTTATCTGAAAATGAAGCTCAGTCATCATTTACACTCCCTCATGTTGCTCTAAACCTTTATGACTTTTTCTTTCTTTGGAACACAGAAGTCTAGCAAACCATCCAGGTTTCTGTCTTTCCATATGGTGAAAAAAAAAAAAAAAAATCTTTTTGGATGAAATAAGTACCACAGCAAGGCCTCATACTCATCATAACAGCATCACAACATTAACAGCCTAAACCTGATGCCACATGACCACTCATACTGGGTCAGTAGAGGTCTGAGGAAAAGCCATTCAATTCTCCACACAATAGGACAGAAACATCGTATCACTTAGAAAAGTGGCGTGATGACAGCAGTTAGTGGTGAGTGCAGCGGGGAGCGAATGGAAGAGGACTGTCAGTAATGGCCTGTCGGATTGCTCTGGATGACTCAGACACACTCAGATCCTCCTTTCCGCGAATGCACCGACTGAACCATACGACAAATGTGTCTCTGAAAGCAATTTCAATAATGCAATCTTTAAGTACCAAAAAATCATAATAAAATAACAATAAATGAAAACAAAAATGCTAGTATAAATGTGCTGTCAATATGCTAGGGTATTGTGGGTGTTTTAAAGCATTGCTAAGCAGTTTATAAGGTATCCTGGGTGCGTTTTAGCACTAAGTAGTTGCTAGGGTGCTCTAGATGTTTGCTTACTAGGTCAAGTAAAACCCGTAAGTGCCTATAATATTCTGATCTCGAGTCCCTCCAGTGGAAGTCTATGGGATCCAACAGACTATAATTGTCTATCTGATCAGTTACACTCCTAAAAATAAAGGCTCTTTATTGGCACACACTTTTTTAGGAACCAAAAATGGTTCTTCCATCTATGAACCATAAACCTTGTTTTTTTTTTTTTTTTTAATCTAAAAACCCACTTTTGGAAGCTTTATTTTAAGTGTATAAAAATGTTTTTGTGCAATGGAAAGGTTCCATGGATGATGAAGGCTCTTAATTCTTGGAACATCAAAAGAACCTTTATTTTAAAGGTGAAAGGTTCTTCATGTCAGAAAAAGGTTCTTTAGATTTTTAAATTGTTCTTCACAATAACAACAACAATAATAATAATAATAATAAAATAAAAAAAATGTATAGCATCATGAAAACCCCTTTTTGAAACCTTTATGTTCAATAGTGTAGTGTTTTTTGGGGGGTGTGAAAGTAATTGTATAGTATGCAATAATAACTAGTAAAATAGTGACATTCAGATGAGCTTTGAAAATGACTTCTATAGCAGACTAATAACAGACCTCTTAGACTGCAGAAAAGTACATCTGAGGTTTGTCACAGTGCAGCAGTGCCAAAAACTCAATCAACGTGTGCTGGTGAAAATGTACGTGGGGATCTATCTGTCAGAGACTAACCCATCATTGCAAACCCTTCACTTTCTGACATGCACACACTTCTGTGTTTAACCCAGCTGTCTGTTCTCCACTGCTTCCTCAAGGGCAATTCCTTTCGCATCTGACACACTTGCACATATCGACAACTGACAAAAGGAAAGAGAAACACACTTCCCTTTATTCAAATACGAACACAACCTCGTTTCAAAGGCCATTTGGAGTGCAGCCGAGAACTCTGTCCCGGATGACAGGAAAAAAAGAGCTATTGTTCTTCATTCAAATGCTGATTGCTAAAACAAATCCAAAATCTCCTCTAAGCAACCACAGCTCATACCAAGCATCCCACAACCTGCATCAGATTTTTCAGTATGGATTCACCACCATTCACTTCTTTGGAAAAGAGCAACGAGAACATTCTTCCTAATGTCTCATTTTGTCTTACAAGGAAGAAAGTAAGTCATGCCGGTCTGTAATGAAGAAGTAAATGACTGAATTTTCACATATATTGAGCCCGGTACTATATAAACGTATAGGCTGCCAATATGCTTTTACATGAAGACAAATACTGGTTCTGAAAGGGATAATTACCAATCCTTGTGACGATCTTTGCAGTCACTCTAAATGTGCATGACACAACAGGTTAAGACATTTCAATAAATTACTGTACCCTTTCATCAACTACAGCCAAAACTCACAGTCTGCAACCCGTGTGCTAAAGTATAGTAGTCACAGGTGGACAAGTCTCCGAGTCCAACTCTTTTACAGCTCTGACAGAGGTTATGCCACATGACTCACGTAAAACCAGGCTTGCTTATGGTCTCGTAATAGAGCTGCTTCGGTGCACTGTAAAAGAAAATCATTTACAGTAAAACATGTGCAGACATGCCAGAAGCACCGTGGAAGACGTGATAACTTAATGTTTATCGAAAGTGGCCTTTTCTGCAACTTCAGAAAGAAAATGTAATCAGTTAGTACACATTACTCTAAAAATTCAATACATATTAACTCGACAATATGAAGTGCAATATAAAACACACACACAAATGCATGTAACCAATAACAAAAATAAGAAGAAACACAACTTTATATACATATATGTTAGCTAATATTATGGTAATGCCATTCATACTTGCACAAAACAATATCGTGTTAAGAATGTACATGAATTGCCTTAAGTTTAATTGAAGATATATATATATATATATATATATATAATAAATTACCATAAATTGGGCACTCCATGTATATGAAGACTTAAGATTCAAAAACCCCTAAGTCTGTCTAGGATTTTTCTGAGATTTGTTTTCTTTTTAATGTGCATTTTTAACAGTCTCCTATATTTAGTTTCAGTAATTTCACTTTAATTGCAATTAGAAGGTTATTAGTTAGAGCATAAAAATGCTCTTTTAAAAGAATATCTCAGATGGGCTTAGATGTTTTTGCATCTAAAGTCCTCATATATATATATATACACTGTATATATTAACAATATTTTAATATTTACATTTTTCAAATAATATACTTTTCATATACTGAATCATTTTTACAGCCCCTTCCACAAGAGAACATGCATTTTTTAACTTGGCCACACGATGGAGCTCATTGGTCAATCTTCAAGTTTCATACCTGAATAGATTTGACACTCTCTTACAAGACTGCAATTTTGTCTTCTAATCTTATCATTTTAGCTGACTGCAGGACCCTTATAAAAGGAGAAAAAAAAACAGCATTACACTTACATCGTCTCTATTACAGGGCTAAAATCGTGGACTGAAGCCGAGCCAGGGAGTGAGAGTGTGTTGGCAGCTGTACAGGAAGCCTGCTATCATCAGGTTTGCAGGCTCAACTCAGACAGCACTGAAGGATGATACACACACTGATACTGAGATGATCCTAGAGGACGACTGGAGCCACTTTCATCTCCCTCACAGACCAAAACATATCAGCATTTTCAGCTGCCATAGATCGTTTCATCCTTTTGAATGATTATGACTTGTTTCTTGATTATGGTTTCAACACTAACCCCCAGACCAAACATTGATCAGCATTCATTTTCAAACTGGAATAAATTGAAACCCCCAGTTCTCCTGAATGAAGGTATAAGGTGTCCTAGGTGCTTTGGTGGTTGCTAGGGTGTTCTAAATGGTAGCTAGGTGGTTATTTATGACCAAGTCAAATCATTCTGGTCTCTTGAAATTTTATTATCCAAAGGCTAAATTCCCAAGTGTAAATTGCTTAGAAAAGTAATAGCAATGCATTTGAAGTATCATTCATGTCAGTAGCACAAACAGTGTGGGACGAGTTACGCATCGAATTGGAATAATTATGGGATTAATCAAATCCCTCACCATAAGTACAAGAAATATAGTGATGCTTGTCTTAGCAGCATCAAACTACAATGACAAAGTAGATGGGAAGAAAGACCAAGCGGGATCAAAACAAGATATTTACTGAGGATTATTGAATGGTCCTATACTAACGAGACCGCAACAACTACCGAAATATTCTCTCTCCAAGGAATAATTCATATCCATACGCTCTTCAGAAGCCGCAAACAGCAAACAATTCATCATCACCGAAGGAAAAATTCATCATGTTTGATAGAAAAATAATAAAAAGAAAACAAAAACAATTCTAAATGAAAACCGTGGCATATTACAGTAGCCTATATGAAATCCAGACACCAGGCGAATGGTTATATAAATCATAACTCTTTTTGCAGTAAGCCTCCCTGTCATATTTCATAAAAGTGGTGCTAGCGACAAAAACACGTCTTTGACACCTTAGTATGGTTCATTCTGATTCAGTGTGGGGTGAAACTGCTGATTGGAGAGAAAAGGAAGTCAGAGATAGAGGAAGTCGAGGAGTATAAGGAAGACGAGATGAGGGGGGATTTGCAGTGACACCTGTATCATCTTCTGCAGGGTGTGATGTCAGTAAAGTTTGGACTTAACTTTCTCAACAACTAATTTTAATGGCCAATTAAACAAATTAAGTTTCCCAGTTCCGCGGCATGTATGGCCCTCGAGATAGAGACCATCAAACACGATGTGACGGCAGCTTTTGCACCGCTGCTCCAAACGAAAGTGTGAGATCAAAAACTCCTTCATTAAAAAGTCTCCTGTCGCCACACCTCTAAGACAACGGATTAGGATCCTGATCCAGTGCAAGACAAGTGAATGACATAAATATTTAAGCATATTCGGAAGGCTCTGTTTGGATTTATTTTACCCCTAAAGGTCTCATCTGAACCAAAGCACTGTTGCTTTTAACAAATGAGTCTGGCTGAAGTTTTGTGTGCTCATGCTTCATATACCGTATACTGACTTCTTGTGATAAGACTACGTAACGCTTTATAATTATACAAGAAAATGCATTGTACTTACCCATGCAATACCAGCTCCACAATGCTGGGATGGTTGCCAGGGAGTTGCTGACTGGTCCAAGTCAAAAAGAAATCCAGCTTCAAGTCTCTGTTCTGGTCTGTAGATAATGGTTCAGGGGCTAGAGTCACAAAAGGAAGTTTCTTAAAATAAAATCTAAGACGTTTGTAAGCACATGCAATTCTAGGAAAATTCTTTAAAGAAGTTATCATGCTGGTTTTTACTAAAGACTTGGTCAGGAATAAAAATAAAAATTATACATATAATTCCAATTATAAGGTTAAAAACAATGCACCTCTGAGTAGTTTTTGTAGTGCTACTACCAATACATTATAGTGCCACTTCAGATTACTTGTGCACACCCATAGAAATAGTAATATCTATTTTTTGTAGCTAGTGTTTTGTAATGCTTAATATTTGAAACATCCCATTAAATTCATTAAACAGCTTACTGTACTTTTGGGGACTTAAGACGAGTTGGAGGTTATCCTTACTTTAAGACATCTTTAAAGATGATTTTTATAAACATTCTTTTAAAGGATTCAAATTTTTCAGCTTTTGTCTTTAGAATAGTCTTTAGCATAAAGAAAAAATAAACCAACATAACATTTTTATGAAAACTCGGTCCTGGCGGGCCAATGTCCAGCAGAGTTTAGCTCCAGCTTGCCTCAACACACCTGTCTGGAAGTTGCCAGCATGCCTAGCAAGTGCTTGATTAGCTGGTTCAGGTGTGTTTATCTTGGCTTGGAGCTAAGCTCTGCAGGACACCGGCCCTCCAGGACCAAGTTTGGGCACCCATGAGCAGTATGACAGTCCATCAGCCCCGCCCTCAACTGCTGATGGACTGTCCCGTATTAGCATATTTCTGCCCTCAGCCAGTTATGCTGTCTGACATTTTCTCTGCGCTCGAGCAGCTGTAGCTACAACGTCTCATAAGCAATGCAGATGTTTTGTAGTTAGATGTAAAAGTGAAAAATTAGTTTTGTTTTTCATTGTAAAGCACCACCAAATACAAAAAACGGAAGAGATGGTGGGAAGAGCAGTAGCTCATTATCATTTGAAGTAGAGATGCACACTATTATCGGAACCTTATCAGAATCGGCCGATAATAGCTTAAAATGTAAACACTGGTCGATTTGAAAAAAAAATATGCCAATATGCCTTGCCGATAAGACGGATAGCTCATACATGCTCAGGGTGTGATAGGGATAAGGTCAAGTCAGCAGTGTGGTCATTCTTGAAGCTAACTTTTGCCTGAATGATGATTAGATTCACTGTTTTAGATTGCCGCATTAAATTTGAGTATGCATGTATAGAACGACGGCGTTCTAGGGCGTGCATTAGCAGCAGCGGCAGCCTCCCCCGGGTCCTAATGCTCGTCCTGTAAGGCGTTTTATTTACTTAGGGGGCGCTGTTGGCCTACTTGGAATATGAAATGAAAGTAAAATATACAAATATCATCCTGAATAAACAAAGCAGTGTCAATGTCATAAAACCACAAGTCTGTTTTGATTTAAAGGTCAGAATCTATAGCTTACATGAATAAAAATCACAAACATGACACTTGTAAATTAAATAATTTAATATTACAGATTAATTCAGTAATATGTAATATATATATATTTTTTTCAAATGGTGTATAAATATAAGGCGCTTAAATTGTATTTATTTATTTTAATTTTTACAGCTCTTTTACTTTAGACCATCTATTAATATTAAATCCACAAATAAAATAAAAAGGTTTCAACTGCATCTGTCTGAGAGAAGAAAAAACAAACAAACAAAAACATAGCCGAGATTATATTTCAGTTATTTTCAACGCTTTTAATGTACTCTGCATAAAATATCAGCATATCAGATATCTTCAAAAATCTAATATCATGCATCCCTAATTTAAAGTGACGTGCACTGAAAAAGGTCATTGTGAACAGAGCTGCTTTTGATGAATTTTAACCAAAGTATGTAGCAGACATTTCATGAAGACCCTAAAGAATCATACCAACTTGTAGAAAATGGCCATCCGATATCCCCTTTAAGAATGCTTGTGAATCTGGCACAAATATTAGTACATAGAACTAAATATAAGCAATATCTTGCCTTCCAAAGTGCCACTAACTACTAGATTTGATAAACTGGATAACTTGTAATCTTAGGCCTATGTGCCAATCAGCCACAAAGTCCTTCCGGAGGGGCTTCTCAGTGAGGATTATGGGATACGGATTGGACAGGCGATGACCCAAAGCCCTGCTGAGCCCGCAATGCGTCTGTCCAATTCAACCTCTGATCCAGAGCTCAGACAGAGGATCGCTGCGTGTAATTCGATATCACTCTGATAGATTGAATTATGTAATCTAATGTCCCCAAAACATCATAATTCTGACAAATGGTTCAAGACTCCAAACATTTGATCAGCACGTTTTCAAGTGTTTGTAAATAACAGTGTTACGGCTTTGTTATCTTTGGCCCGAAAAAAAGAGCCATTTGTCACGCCGATCACTGTGGCAGTGTCTTGACTTTTATTACAAGTAGGGTTTTTTCATGGAAAGGCTCATGACTCAGGCTGTCAGCAGATGGCACTGTGGCCCAGTGACAGATGCGTAGTCATTACAAGTGTGCGAGAGAATGCAATTACAACCACTGGGGGAAACAATTAAGTGGTAGAGGTAGAGCTCTCTACACCGCTGCAGTCTGGGAGAGAGCCCACTTCTGTGCTTCTCAGCTTTAGTGCCCGCAGGCGATGGTGAGGAAGAGGCAGAGACCGAGAGAAAGAGAGAGACCTTCTGGCAGCGCTGCTGTGCTAGCCACTAATAGGCTGCAGCATGCTTCAGTGGGATGGTGTTTGATAGCAGTACTGTGAGGAAATGTGCATGTGTGTATAAAACTGTAGGAGAATAAGGACAATATAAATAAGATTTTCCTTAAGAGAATCTGAGCGGTGTTTGCCCATGCAAAAGTGACTGTTATAATGCTAGAGGACATTGCTATCCATTGGTGATTTGGCATGTTCCTACACAGTTGTGAAGGTGTTTTTTTCCTTGTTGCAGTGTAGTTGGTATGGTGTTCTTGGTAGTTGCTAGGGCATAGCATTTCTTGAGGCCAATTCACACCACACCGACGGTCACCAGATCATAGTACATCAATTCTCAGACATTACAAGATCTGACAAGCACTGGTTCAAGATGTTCAGTCGGTAAAAATAAGTGGCAACCAATGGCAACAGATGCTGATGAGGTAACACACTGATCTGACAAATCCTGACAAATGTGTCTGTTGCCGCTTGTCTGCATCTATCAGTGCAGGGTGAATTGGTCTTTAGGTGTTCTAATTTGTTGCTACGTGGTTGCCAAGGTGTTCTGAGTGGTTGTTAACTTGTTACTTGATGGTTGCCTGGATATTGCTAAACAATTGCTAGAAAGTGTTCAAAATATTTTTAACTTGTTGTGGTTGCTATGGTGTTCTTAGTGGTTGCTAGGACATAGGTGTTCTTAGGTGTTCTAAGTGTTTTAACTTGTTGCTGTGCGGTTGTCAAGGTGTTCCTATATAGTTTTAAAGGTGTTCTGGGTGGTTGTCAAGAAATTTGCTCAACGGTTGTTAGCGTGTTTAAAGCATTTGTAACTTCTTGTGGTTGCTATGGTGTTCTTAGTAGTTGCTAGGGCATAGCATTTCTTAGGTGTTCTAAGTGTTTTGATTTGTTGCTATACACTTGCAAAGGTGTTCTGAGTGGTTGACTGGTGGTAAACCAGTGGTAAACTTGTGGTTGTTAGGTATTGTTAAGTGGTGTTTTTGGTAGCTATTAGGGCATTGCTATACAGTCTGTAAGATGTTCTAAGACTTTTAGGCTTGTTGCTATGTCGTTGGTATGTTGTTTTTATTAGCTGCTTGGGATTTCTAAGGCGTTCTAAGTGTTTTAAATTGTTGCTATGTGGTTGCCAAGGTGTTCTGAGTAATCATTATATTGTTGTCATGCAGTTGCTAAGGAGGTGTCATGATAGGTTGTCAAGATATTGCTAAGTGGTTACTATGGTATTCTTGATAGTTGCTATGGCATTGCTAGGCAGTCTGTAAGATGTTCTATGTGTTTTTTAGTTTGTTGCTATGTGGTTGTAAAGGTGTTCCTATACTGTTGGGTGCTATGAGTGGTTAATTTTTTGCTAGGAGGTCCTGGGTGGTTGAAAAAGGATTGGTTAAGTGGTTCAGGGTGCTTAAACCTAGACATCACTAAACGATTGCTAAGGTGTTCTAAATTTTAGGTGTTCTAATTTAATGTTTTAATTTGTTGCTATGTGGTTGCTAAGGTTTTCTGATTGCTTCCTGTACAGTTAGGAGTTATGAGTGGTTCTTATGGTGTGCTGTGTGGCTGTTTAAGTATTGCTAAGTGGTTGCTAGGGTATTAAAAGTAGTATTAACTTGTTACTATGTGGTTGTTATTACTATGTGGTTTCTGTGGTGTTCTGGGTGGTTACCAAGCCTACGTGTTGGTAAGTGTTTTTAGCTTTTTGCAGTGCAGTTGCAATTGTGCTCTTGGTGGTTGCTAGGGTATTGCTATATGGCGATCTAAGTGTTGCTCTGAGGGTGTTCCTATACAGTTTCAAAGGTGTTCTGAGTGGTTAACGTGTTACCTGGTGGTTGCTATGGTGTCCTGGGTTGTTGTCAAGAAATTGCTCAAAGGTAAGCTGTTGCTAGTGTGTTCCGAGTATCTTTAAGATGTTGTGGTTGCTATGTTGATGCTAGTTGCTGGGCATAGCATTTCTTAAGTGTTCTAAGTGTTTTAACTTGTTGCTGTTCAGCTGTCAAGGTGCTCCTATACAGTTGCAAATTTGTTCTGAGTGGTTGTTAACTTGCTGTTTCTAGGTAGGTGTTCTAAGAGGTTGTCAAGGCATTGCTAAGTGTTTCTTGATCATTGCTCAGCTTGTTGGATTGGCGTTCTTGGTAGTTGTTTGGGAGTTTCTGTGTGGTTTTTAAGATGTTCTAAGTGTTTTTAAGCTTGTTACTATGCAGTCACTATGGTGTTCTGAGTAGTTGCCTGGGCATCGCTTTGAGGTTGCTAAGTTGTTTTAAGACGGTTGTGAAAGCATTCTTATACAGCTGCAAAAATGTTCAAGGTGATTAACATATTACCATGCTGTTGTTAGGATGTCCTACTTAGTGGTATCACGGAATTGCTATGTGGTTGCTAGGGTGTTCTTAGTAGTTTTGTAATTTGTTGTTAGGTTGTTCAGGATGGCTTGCCTCAAAAACTTTGTGAGATGCTTAAATTTAATACTTAAGGTTAGTGATTTTAACAAGCCCTGAACCCAAAGTATGAGCAACAGTAACAGTGATGCTTAGCTTACCAACAACCGTCTAAATGTGTATACGCGACGTGCAAGCATATGAGAGCGTGTGACAGCGAGAGAATGATAAAGACTCATGTTGTGGGTGTGTGTGGGCTGAAGTCGCCACACTGAGCGAGTCTATCTGATTGTTAGTGTGTATGGCTAACGGCTAACAGTGCAGTATGACAGAGACCGCAGTGGTGTGTGTGCCGCTTTACAGCATCATTAATCTTGTATTGTGAAACCCCCTGCACTTTACTGCATGCGCACAGTGCTACTCACAAATTCATCAACCGTTTCATAACTTATACTATTCTGTCGATCAACAGTAAACAGGGTTTGCTTCTTGAGCTAGTTGTGTAACATGGCAAGATTCCAATGGGGAAAAAAAGAAGGTAAAAGAAGACACAGTCTCAATCAATCTAGTTAGCATCAGTGGTTTCCAGTTACCTGTGGTCAGGAGTTCACATGTGCGGTTTACTAAAGACAGCCAGGTCAGTTTGTTCTGACCTTCTCTTTGACCTGTTTCTATCTTCAAGACACCTTCCAAACCATCACACTTTGTGCAAAGCCCTAAGGTTGACTTGTAAGAAAGTCTTTCAGCATCCAAACCCAGCAGACTTACGCATTAGATCAACGCAGGGTGTTTGCACAGGATGAGAAAAATGAGCAGAAACGATGGCCAATAAGTGCAGCCCACAGCATGATTAAACGCTGCAGTTACTTCTGCCATATCCCTGCAATTCCTGTTTATAGTTATTTGTAAAAAGTCGCTCTGAAAAGGGAACATTAAACCTCGCAGGCACCGAGCACCGCTGTAACAAATCTATTTGTGTTCAATGCATTGAGTTCAATACATTGTGCATTTACGACACTGTTAATAAAGAGATTAGGGTTGGAATAATGCGGCAAATATGCAGCAATGCATGTACACGTGTTTGAGCGTGCAAATGAATTAAATATTTATACTCATACTGAATAATACATACACACACACATACATATATATACCTGGTCATATTTAACTCTAAAATAAATATATAAATAGGGTCCCACTTCATATTAGGTGGCCTTAACTACTGTGTACTTATTGTGTTCCTGTTATATTGCTGCTATTGATGTGTGATACGGGTAAGGTTAGGGGCATGTTTGGTGGTATGGGTAGGTTTAAAGGTGGATTAAGGTGTAAGGGATGGGTCAACAGTGTAATTATAAATGTAATTACAGAAATTAATGTTTATTACATGCAGGCATTTTTGAAATATAAGTACAATGTAAAAACATGTATATACACCATAACTGCATCAAATTTTTTATTTAAATGTAAGTACATAGTAGTTATAGCCACTTAATGTAAAGTGGGCCATAAATAATTATAATTTAAATAAATGATAACTTGATTGTCATTAAGACAATTAGGCACATTTCCCCCCAAAATCTCATGCAAAATATTATCCATTTCTTGTAATTCCTTACTTTTTTATTCTGGTTATGTGGTGAAATGTGACCTGGACATGTTTTCACGAGACTCCCCTACACGTGACCCAGTGCATTAACCAAAAGTGACTCAGTCTCAACTCTTTCCCATCATCTCCTTGTAACAGAGACTGACACCAAACACTTGTGCTCGCCTGCAATCATCTTACCCAGCACACGCACAAAAACACTCCCAGCACAGAGAGCCCTTCACACACAGGCGCTGAAGCACCGCTGCTCCGGAACTGATGTGACCAACTGTGCATTATGGGATATCGAAGGGGGAGGGAAACGATTGGGCCAAAGTGTGACACAAGTCCATACTTATCTCTGCAGTGCTCTTCACTCCAAACTACAAAAACAACAGAAATTAAATGAAAAGCAGACTGGTGCTGTTGACTGAAGGAATGGGTATGGCGTGGGTGAAGAGTGGAGAAAAAGCAGCGGCAAGAGAAAATTTAACTAATTTCATAAGTTTAATTCAATTATACGTGAAAGAAAGTTTATTTTTCTTAGCCCACTGGCACTTTTTCCTTTTTCTTTTAAGCATAAACATGATTAAAATGCTTTATGTATCTCTAAAACCAAGACTTAATAAAGTATGACATTATGTGTGACAGTCTGTGGAAGAACCGAACATTTTTAACAACATTACCTGTAGCCTCAGAACCTCAGGCAAACAGGTATTCTTTTTTTCAACGAACTGTTTCAAATAACCAATTCACCAGTTTGTTTATGTAATCACACTGTATTATAAAAACACCCAACAAAGATGTGAAACACAGATGTTTTTCATGTCTAAAGCACATAATGTGAAGAAAATAATCTTAGTCAACTCACCTTTTTACATTGAGAAATCATTCAAACCTTCATTCAAGTGCTCGATTCACGCATATGCATATCAGCGGCTCATCAGTCTCAATGGTTTCCTCAGTTCAGTGACTATTGGAGGAACTGGAGTGCTGAATGAGCTAGCAAAAAACAGCATCATAGGATCATTTACACCGTATATTGATACATACATGATATATTGGCTAAAGACCCAAATATATTCATTACTGTTCTAATGCAGGAAAAAATTCACCTATCTCGGAAATCTGAAATCTCGGGTGAGCCAATCCACATGCACAAATTCAGTCTTAATGTATGCATGCAACTGGGTCCATCTTCAGGTTGTGCTTTATACCGCAGACCACAGAGTTAGATCCAATGTTTCTCCGCATTATGCTAAACTATTAACATGTGAAAAAAAAGGTTAATGATCACAGGTGGCTCCCTATCTGTGCAGAGAGTTTCCTGCACTCTGCTTCTGTGCAGATATTGATGGAGGCGTCAGAGAAAGGGAGTGGGTGAATCTCCCCTCCCGCAGGTGCTTGAGCGTTTGGTGGAGGTGGCTGCTGTCTCAGCAGTGCTTCAGGTGGATAGTGTTGCAGTCTGCTTCGATATCTGACACTCCGCAGGGAGGGGAGACTGAAAATGAGAGGAGGGCTACAGAGAGGACAGATGGTGAAGACTTGGGTACATGGAGCTGATTCAGGAGTTTTATTAGGCACTTTGAGACAATATCGAGTACACTGCAGTGGAGTTTGCATTCATTAATATTCACACATGCATTTATGTTTGTATTGCTGGTCGTAATTCAATATCTCCTTGATTGAATTATGCCGTCTGATTACTAATGCTCTCCAAAATGACATATTCATAATTGTGACAAATGGTTCAGCAGTCTAAACTTTTCATCAGCACATTTTTGAGTGTTTGTTAATAACAGAGTTATGGCTTTATCATTTTTTGGAGAGAAAAGGGCCATTTTTTTATGATAATTTTGATGGTGTCATTTCTTTTTATAAGATGACAGCTTGTTTGTTTTATGTATAACATAAAATGTGTTAATCTTTTCCACAACAATACTGAAGAAAATGTTAATGTAGGGTTTCGTGATTTTATTACTTTATGTACATCATGAAACTAATTAAACTATTTTAATTAAAGCATTCTGATGACAGTTTGTCTAATATACATTTTTTTGGAATATTTTCAATTCTTCAACTAAACCAAACTTAAACTAAAGTTTGTTACTGACACTGAAATATTGACTACATTTTAAGACAAACTAATACTAGTACAAAAAATAAACAAAATAATATATAAAAATAAAAATACATACACACAAAAATTATAAATATATAAATAAATTTACACTGCCGGTAGCCTGCATTTTTATGTGCATTTGGCATGTTGATGTGACAGTTTCAGGAAGAACATTTTGTTTAACTCAAAACATGACCTAGAAAACATTTTTAGGCATCATAGGCATTTCTGATGCAAATCTTGTTCCAAAAGCTTGGCAGTATAATTATGCTGCCTTGTGGGCCGATTCTAAAGTTATGTTACTTACATGTTTTGTAGAGAAGTCAATCCCAGAATGCATTGAGGGAAAAAAAATAAAAATAAAAATCAATCCAATATGGTCAAAAAAGTTTACAGGAATTCTCTCTCACTGTACAAAAAGAACAAGTTAGTACCAGCAAGAAATACCATTGGAAAAAAATAAACATGGTGAGACCTTTCGATCTGTGAAGTGTAAATTGCAAGGCAGATCTGAATAGTATCTAATTTGAATCCAATTTGCTTTGTGTGTTTTATGGCATAATGAAATATGCATGTGCATTCATAAAACAACATACCTGCACTGGCATGGTATTCCATCTCGTGTGGGTGGTAGAAAGGTTGTAAGACAATGATGAATGACCTGCCATTCAGAGACTGACAGACAGTGACACAGTGAACTCTGGAAAAAGGTACAGAGGACACAGATTCACAGGGATCTTTACTTTCATAAACCAGGTCATCATCCTTTCTTATCCAGCATAAACTGTATCACAGTTTAGAAATCAAACCTGCCAGCCATTGTGACAGTGTGCGGCTCTACCTCGGAGAACATCAAATCATTTCATGCATGAAGGCACATGGGGATTCTCCAAATTGCTCTGGAAGTACAAACTTTCTCTTCAAATATTTACAGAGCTGAGAGAAAAGGGGGGAGATATCATGGATGGATTTGCGAGCTAGACAACTGGAGGAAAGCGCTGAAGTATAAGACAATTTCTAAACAAGCCATCTCAGACTCTCTTTGGGGATGCACTCAACTCCCCGTGTCAGCTAGAAATATGAGGAACATCGCCAGCCTCCTGGCCTCAATAAGATGAGAAAGTGGAGTGGAAAAGGGGAAAAAAAGAAAAGAAAACTGTTAGATGCATCTGCTGCTAGCGTTGTTTTCACAGGCTACATCCTGTAAAAAAACAGAGAAAAAGATAAACAATGACAACACATGGAGAACAAAACTATACCACTGTTCTTCTTGCTAACTTCCTTCCAGTGGTGGAGAACTAAAAAAAAGGGAAAACTACCAACTTAACTACATTTTACAACTACTTTTTTCTAATGATTAGCTGTGCAAATGTAACCAAATGATACACTTTGCATTTGTTATTTTTTTTTGTATCAGTTTGTTGTACTTATAAAGGTTGGTTTAAAGAAAAATTCTAATAATAAACATTCTAAAAATCTCCTTCCACTTTAAAATACACTTTCGTGGAATGGAAATGTTCCATGGATGCTAAATGTTCTGCATGGAACCATCAATGCCATAAAGAACCTTTTTCCCCACTTTAAAGGGTTAGTTCCCCCAAAAATGAAAATTACCCCATGATTTATTCACCCTCAAGACATCCTAGTTGTATATGACTTTCTTCTTTCAGATGAATACAATCAGAGTTACATTAAAAAACATCCTGGCTCTTCCATTTGAAGCCCAAAAAAGTGCATCCATCCATCATAAAAAGTGCTCCACATGGCTCCGGGGTGTTAATAAAGGCCTTTTGAAGCAAAGCGATGCGTTTGTGTAAGAAAAATATCCATATTTAAAACTTTATAAACTGTAATCTCCAGTTTACACTAACACGTGTTAGTGTAAACTGGAGATTACAGTTTATAAAGTTTTAAATATGGACAGTTTATAAAGTTTTTTCACTATCACTGAAAAAAATGATTTATTGAATTTACTAAATTTTTTGAAGGTAAGTGGTTGCAATCAATTTATTTTAGCTACATTTAAATAAATCTAGTTGACTAACTTTCAAATTTTGTATTTTTATTTAAATGTAGCTAAAATAAATTGTTTGCAACCACTTACCTTAAAAAAATGTAGTATAATTATTTTCAGTGTAGAGAGTGGTGTTCCAGCGGATGATGTAGGACACGTGGCGTAAGAGCCAGGACATTGATTGTATTCATCTGAAAGAAGAAAGTCATATACACCTAGGATGACTTGAGGGTGAGTAAATCATGAGGTTATTTTCATTTTTGGGTGAACTATCTAATCTTAAATGATACTTTTGTGGAATGAAAAGGTTTCATAGATGCTAAAAGTTCTCCATGAAACCATTAATGCCAATAAACAACCCTTATGTTTAAGAGAGTGGAACGGTTTGTTACAATGAAAGGGAGACTCAGTTATCTTCAAATGTCTGTGCAATTGAGAATAGAAAATGTCTATCAGCTCTTTGCTATAGAAAAAGCAGTTGGGAAGACAACACGACAGACTAAAGATGGCTTAAAACGGAGGAGGATAGCTTTTGTTTGCTGTGTGGCCTGCCTGTTGTTCTTGCGGGTATTGTGCATACACTGGAAAGGCCGCGTGGAGGCGTTTGAGCGTATTAGAGACTGAATTGATGAAGCGTCTTAAGCATTGCATCATAACACATCAAACCCTGACCACACAGATGAATTAGCACTTCCACTAGGCAAGCAAACAACAATTCATCACCATCGGTCGTGCTGAGGGACGAAAATGCTGGAGAAATGAAAAAGGGAATGAATAAGGGAAAAGTAGAGCAAGGGAAAATAGCAAATTGTCTGTTAATAAGATGAACAGGGACATTGTCATTCTGGAAAACTTTCAACAGTGATAAACACACACTGGATGGATGAGACTGAGAAAATGAAATCCCATTGTGGGTGTTGTTCGAGGTTACAGTGAACTAGGACAAATACTGATGTCGTAAGTCAAGTGGGTTTGTAAAATACTGACAAAACCACAAAAATCATGTTAATACATTTTCAAAGTGACATTAAATTGATATACTGAAACTTTGTATTGACATTTAATTATATTTGCTCAAATGATGCAAAAAACAAAAAAACAAAACAAAAAAACAAACAAAAAAACCCCCAAAGTTTTGGTACACAAAGAACATAAAGCTTGTCTTTCCATTAGATCAATCAAGACCCTCAATTTAATTTCAACTGAGAACCTCCTAAACTGGAGAAAAAAAACCTCGCTAGCAAATATCACAAAAAAACAAACAAACCAATAACAACAAACAACAAGCAAACATAGAGATGGGAACACATTGAATTAAATTTTTAAAGACTATAACATACGTAAACCATACTCAAAAAATCCTTATTTATAACTCCTTAGATTATTTAAGTTTCATAACATTAACTATTTTAAAGCATTTTACATTTTCAACATGTCTAAATTCAGGTCTTAAATGCAGAATCGCTGGACAGAGGAATAGCAATTAACTGGCAGATACTGTCTGAAATGCCACATCACCACAAATACGAGACGCCAAAGGCCAAGCGTGGCTTGGTTCATGCATTTGTGGTTCATCATATACAAAAGCACACAACTAAAATAAGAAAAATAGGTCACATTGGATCCATCGGAGCATCAAAACTGGTCTGTAAAGAGGCAGATTAAAACAACTAGATGCCCTTTTATCTGTTTTTGCGTTAAAGCACTGGGAATGTATCATAAGTGCCTGTAAAGGGCAAGCAAAATGCCACATGCAATGAAGACTCATTGTGCTTCTAATGACAGACCAATGCTAAATATGAATCATATATCCATCTATGCCCGCATTTCAGATTTAAGAGAGTTCAGTTTATCCCATTCTACAGCTGTATTATAATGCATTTCCAAGCAAAACAGGATTTGAAGTCAAATACATTAAGTAAAGAATGCATTTCGATTGTCTTAGTCATCTTCGAGTGATAAACTCAAAGAGATTTTTCTTAAGTTCTCCACGGCTGAATTCAATTAGAAAGATGGAGACTATTGTTTTGGAATTCTCATCAATGAGAAAAAAAGACCTGTTAAGACAACATGCATCATTTTAGCAGCTGGCTGGTAGATCGATAAGCTAATTGAGTCGCTAGTGCTCCATCACTCTTCCTCTCTTCATCTACTCGCGCGTGATCTCATTTCGCCTGGCTTCAGTGGCAACAAATTTAACTTCAGACAATCAAAGGGTTTTCTCCCATCCCACAAAAAGTCATTCCCAGCACTCCATCTTAATGTCAAACCATTCCTTAATAAGGTAGAGGACTGCCCTGCTCAATATTTTCCAGATAACAAAACCCTCCTTTTTCACGGCCCCTTGTCAATTATAAGACCTATTCCCAGAGGGAGCCTTTTTCAGAGCTTTCTGTTTCCTTTCAATCAAGACCTTCATGTTCAAAGGATAATTTACCTCAGCAGAGTGACTCCGCGTCTGTCTGTTTTGTGCCCTCAGACGAAAGGAGAAACAGGGATATTGAGTGAATGTGATTTGTGCGTTTGTTTGTGTTTACAGCCTTCAGAAATGAGCTTGTACATAGAGAAAATCAATAAAAAAAACTGTATTACATGTTTTCAAAATTGAAACTAAACAAACTGAAGATAGCAGACAAGAAAAAAGCTCAGCCTTTAGTTAAAATATGTTTAAGCAATGACCTTCTACACTTAAAAACAACATTTTTACTGCACTCCACTCTAGAAAATAAATAATCGATATAAATATGCACAGCGCAAGACTGTCAATTTGAATCAAGCTTTGACTTAGTGCCCTTTCTCAGTCTATTAGTGGAGAACATCTCAATTTTCCTCGAACAGTTTTTTTCTTCTTCTGTTCACTAGCACACTGCTTACTGCAGTAAGTCTTAAGTTATACGATAACTTTATGTGAAGACTTGAATTTAGGTCATACTTTGAGCAGAATTTGAGTGGTTGCACAACACGTTTGATCTTTTAAGTATTTTCTGTATGTGTTGTGATGGATTATACAATCATTTGCAACCCTTACCCCATCTTAACCTAGGGATGCGTCTCTATAATGGAGGCCGATGCGATATGCATCTCAATGCATAGCCAATGATATGATACATTAAAGATACATATGAAGCTGAATGATACATTTGAATGATACACCCCTATTACGATGAGTTTGATCTGATTTCAATTCGATTCAACACAATGCGATTCAATGCAACAGGATGCAATTGAGAAAATATGATAAGATAGTTGATAAGATAGTTTGCTTTTATTTCTTTGGCTCAGACAGACAGCAAATCAGAAATTAACTTAAGTGCCTTCTGACTTCTCGGTCAGAACTCCTCAGTCTCCGCAGTGGTGATAAGAGAACGTGCTTGAGAAAAAGTTTAGAGAGGGGAAATCAATCTACATATAAAATATTGGTCACAAATTATTGCTCACTTTCTAAATAATAAAAGTATAGTGCATCTACTAATAATTATATATATATAAATCGGGTTTTTACCGATGCAAATATTTTAGAAACAATGCATTGTGTACACAGTGCAAGTCTGAGGTTTACCTGTGGAATTGGGCTACATTAACATTGTTGCCGTGGGTTGATTTTTAGCATGTGGGTTAAAACAGTCTCCCTCAGAATGCAAAAAAAAAAAAAAAAAAAAACTAATTGGGTTGGTTTTATTTCGCAGACCTGCCAACCCTACATGTACAACACCTTAAAGAATTCCCACTGGCAAGTACAAGTCCCAATTTCTTTCTGTATAAGATTACCAGAGCGAAAGTGCTGACAAAATGGACATTTTTGCATGCTTGATCTTATGCATCATGAAAAACTATGGTACTGTATATAACTGCACTATCCATGCAATTGTAACTTGACATTGAGTGATAACCTCTAGAGACACCTGGACCAACGTTTAAAACTTTTATCTACCCTTTAAAACAGGCCTTCCCTTTCTTGCGCTGATGGAAAGACATGCTAAGAATAGAGCTCCTTTTAGTGCAAGACTGACATCGAGGCATTAAGCCTTGCTGCAGTGTGTTGGCTATTCAGGGATTCAACATGCCACTCAATGTGCTCACCACTACAGGCACTTAGCAGGACGCCCAACAGGGGGCCTTACTGATGGACACTTTTGCCTATATCTCAGGCAGCCTGTCTAATGTATGCGCCACATCAACCATGTCCGAACTGCCTATGAAACACAGAAACACAACCCTCACTCCTGCACACTAAAACAGAGGTCTGCAACCCCAAAACTGGTTGCAGGTTCTAAATCAAATCAATTGCACAGACTAATCTATGCAAATGCAAATGATACAATTAACCATATAAGTACATAATTAGCATAGAGAAACTTACCATATCCTGTGTTGTCAACATCAAAGGTTGGGCGTCCAATCAAATTAATCTGTCACTTGGTAGACGCTAATCATATTAGGCCAATGCTAACGTTGGCAGGTTTTGTAACAAAAACCAAGAAGAAAACTACACAAGAAAATACAGCCCAAACTACAAAGGTTCATTTGCAAGCTGAAAAAAAGGTTTGTGCCAACAATAAGTTTCATGCTATAAATTTGGAAACATTTGGAACCCTTTTTTTTAAACTTTTGTGCAACAATTTTGGTACTGTATTGGGTCTCAATTTATTGTCCAATGTAAAATCAAGGTCCTGAAGCGAAACCAGTTGAAAACTATTTGATTATTGTACACTGAAGTAAACAGAAATTCCCTGTTGAAATGCACGTAAAAAATGCATTGATTTGTTTAATGGGATTCCCATATTTCTCCATGATGTTTGTACCCGAGGTGAGGTATTTAAGGATGGTGATGTCTGGGGTTTACTGTAGGGCTGGTTAATATTTAAGAGGTCTGTGCTTTCCGTGATACATAAGTAACGTTCATTATATTGCTCTCATTTCTCTTCATCTTTTTTTTGAGGCAGGCAATATTTACAGTACCTTGAGGGTCCTATGAATGCGTGGCAGATCCCTTCAAGGCAAAGAATTTATATGGCTTCTTCTCTGTGTATCTTAGAGGCTCAGTGTTGATTATCATCTGTCAGAAAACTCACTGCTGCGTGAAGAGATTCTTCAGGAAGAGGGACCCTGACTCAAAGAAAGTCTCGGAAATCAAAAACAGGCTTCGGAAAGTACCGACGACAAAAACCAGCCTCCATTTTAACTGTCGCGGTGCAGACACCAGTTCCTGGGTGTCTTTCTATTGATCCTTTGAATCAGCACACAAAAGCTCCTGATTAAAACTGGATGAGAGGAGCCGAAGAGTCTCGCATCAAAACCCGGTCAAACATCCAGTGGGGGGAATAAAAATTGATCTACCCATCACTCTTGCACTGACACTGTGACCGTGGACAAGTACAGATCAATGATTTAAATGTGCTAAGGTGCAGATAATCGCATGTGCCGTGTGGCGAAGGACTTTGGTGTGGACGAGCCTTGATTGGGTTGAAGGGTTCTGTTTCACTAACCCCCAATTTACTACAGGGATTGATCAAAGATGATTTAAGAGATGCATTTCATGGCAAATGACAAACACACCACAACTTATGAGCATAGTGGGACGGTGAGACGTGTGAGAGCAGGGCCAAAAATTAACTTTTGTCATGCCTGCCATTGGGAAATGAATCAAGCTACCAGCAGAAATATTTCTTACCTGCCATGAAACCTAATATTTGGGGGAAAAAATCATACATTTGTTTTAGTTACATTCGTATATTCTTCATGTGTGTCACCACTGAATTCTGAAAAAAAAAAAAAATTATTGCTCAATAAATAAATAAATCATATTCTACATATGCTACTTTTATATCTCACTTATCACTTCAGTCTCCCTCTTCTCACACAATACAGCAATTCAACTCAAATCAATATTTCAAGACCGTTTATTTATTTATTTGGTAAGTAGCCATGTATTAAGCGGAACAACACAGTCAGGTTGTCTTTATTACAAAATAAATCATTTTAAGGCGACACAGGGTTTGTTTTGCAATAATTATTGTCTGACTGCACAATATCACTCATTTAAAAGTTTTTTTTTATTTTAATTTTTTCAGTGCGAAGGGAGCCTTAAAATGTTTTGTAAGCATTGCTAAATGTATGAGCAGGTAAATAGTTTACACCAGTACCTCATTACGAAGTAGGAAAAACATTCATTTGCTTATTTGGATAGCATGAAATGCCATTGCATATATTTTTCAACAGATGGCGCTGTGGTATCTATATTTACGACACGTGGCTCATCTATGGAGAACACATGAAGAAGAGGAGGTGACTGATCTTATCACCCATAAATGAGATTACAGCGAGTAAGATGAGAAAAAGAAGAATGGCTCTCTTCGTAGATTTCCACTTCACTTTTACATAACCTACAAAATACCAACACATTCGTATATACAAATCCATAAACATTTCAGTACCTGCAGCAGACCGGTGACAGAGGACATGAGCAAGATCTTCGAGAGATCGTCTCATCAGCGTGTCGTATCAGTGCCACACTTCCTCCATCACAGTTAAATCCTGTTTCCTCACGAGCCGCTGTGAACGTTTTCCTTCCTTTACACTTACCGTGTGGAGATCCGACGTGGATTTGCTGTGGTCATCTTGTCCTTGTTCTGCAGGCGGTGGAGGTTTGCAGCTAATTCCCTCGGTTTTCACATCTGCAGCATCTAGGAGAGAACGTCTGGAGAAAATGAATACCTCGAAATATTGCGATGAAAGTTGTGTCTGCTGAGGGCGACTGGAAGCTTCCCACCGCACTTGAGCAAACAATCTCTGCTGAACACCAAATTTCATTACATTTCCAAGGGTTGCTAGCATTTGAGGCCTGCAGAGAAAGTTGGAAATGAAGTCAAATTTAGCTCTGCCTGAGGCGGCAGACTGCAGCTAAGCCTTATCGACCAGAAGCGAGCTTAAACCTTAAAGTGGCCATATTTTACACTTTTGTAGCATTTTAATATTTTTCCCCGCCAGAGTGCACTTATAATGGTAAAGTTTCTTGCACCAAAAAGTTGTAATTCCATTTTTCATGACTATTTTCCACCTCAGCTCCACTATTACTCTGGCCATTTTTGCTATTGTTAATGACATCTTTTATGATCGGCTAACATCTACACACTGTTTGATATACGTGTAAATCTAAGTGGTTACATGCACTCAGGATTGTGTAGATATACTGCAAGTTAGGAACTACCTGTGACAACTTACTTTCCATAAATGGGAGTGAGTTTAGGATTCTGAACGTTTAATTAGATCACATGCAATTAACAGCAAGATGGTCTTTTGAAAGTGCCCCATTATAGATTTTTGAAAATTGCCTTTCATGCAGTGTGTAATGTAGCTGAATGTAAAGAGTCTGAAAAGTTGAAAGCGCATCATAAATAAAGTTATTGTCTCTCAAAAGAAAGAGTTGTCTCAAATCCCATTTCCGTGAAGTTCACACTAAGTTACCACATTTGAATAATGCCCACCTACGATCTGTGTGGACATCCTGCAAAAACTTTTCACTTCCAAAGGAGGAGGCTGTGAAGAATTAGTGGTTAAAAATCATCTTTACTACGATACCACAACAGTATAATCCCAAACTTTTGATGTGTTCCCGTCCTTTCACTGATGACTACTTCCCCAATCTCTGTGCGTTCAATGCAGGATTCGTAAACCGGTTGTCCTTGAAAGATGGGTCAGTGGCCAGTTTGTTTGGACCAGCTTGCTTGAATCACAGCCTGTAAATAAGATTAATAATAGTTGCTTTAATGTTCTGTCAAGTGTGCAAAATATGTAGTTTTGTGAGGTGTTGTGTTCTGTAGGTCTCCTGCTAATTCATGTTATAGTTCTGCTAATCAGCTGTGGGCCTGCTATTGTCTAAATGTGTCGATTAATATAGACTGTCCGTTGTTCTTATTACTTGGAGTCATGATAAATGATGGAGCAATACGGTGGTATACAATCTTCAGTGATTTATCAGTACTCCATGTCTGTGTTCAGCTAATGCATATATGTTTGAGTCTTTACAACGTTCTGTTTCCAACATGCACTGTACGCAGTAGGCCAATCAAGACTGGGTCATCAGACTAATTAGAGCAGAGTAGCCTTCGCAAGAACCGTTTGAGAAATCACTGAGAAATAGGGTAAATCTAAATGCACATAAGAAAATGAAAGTGCTTTTTGACCTTGCATGCATTTAATCCTGTTTTTGGGGACTCCCAAAACCAAATGATGTACCTTTCAAAAAGCATACAGTAATAGGGGCACTTCAGGATGAATTCACAATATTTGTTTAGTTTCTTTGGGAAAACATCGGTCTAACGTTAGAGGCACTTTATAGTGCACTCCAAGAAAGACACGCAGACGTACACTGAATGACTAAACACTTATTTTCCTGGTGCACCACATCATCAGCACAACAACACTTAAGCACCTGCTTCCTCTTTTGTGAATGTGCCTGTTGATGCGACGGTAAAACGTGGCATTACATAATGCATGGAGCTGCACTAGAGCATGAAGGGGTCCCATGGAGATCACAGCAAGGTTTGCATAAAGGGCAAGAGTGGAGGGGGGGCTGTCAGATTTTGTGACCTGTGATGGTTGATTTTTAAACGGAAGTAAGAAAACCAGAGCAGTCCAGCTCCTACTCAATATAAAAGTAATTGTAGTTGTGCTTTTGTGAGTCTTGGTTAATACACGCGCTCATTATGTATTATACTCTCCTATAATCATGCTGGAATTATGATTTATGAAATGAGTGCACACAAACACCACCACAATGTCGTAAAACCAGTGAGAAATGTCTTTGCGTCCTTGACTTTCCCAAGTGGTCAATTAAAGAATCATGGCAAAGCTACTTCTTATTAATCATAATAAACTGTAATTATGAATGTTGATATTACAGTTCAGTTTGTGCACGTTTTGATTACTGTTAATAAAGAACAGCTACAAAGCCTGCCAGATGTCTGACTAAAACACTAAATACTGAAGCGACAGGCTTGAGCATCCAATATTCTACATTAATATCTGCAGTACCACAATATTATAAAATAAGCAACGGGAAACCATGCGTAACTGGGATCTTACAACGGGTAAGGGGTGTCCAACTGGAACTAACCAAAACAAACTATTCGTCCATCAAGTAACACACTTAGCTGTAAGCTATTTATATTTTGTGGGAGAGCAGGACCACAACTTTTGTTTTTTGCGGTGTACCAAAGATCAAGTCTGGTGTACTCTGACTTGTGAATTCCTAGGACATATCGATCTCGACTCAATACAAAGAAAACAAACTTCGAAGGCTTGCTGCATAGCAGACAAAAGTAAATAATACATTTTAAGGTACTAAAGTTAACATTATTTGTTATATGTAATTTATTATTTATTTAAAGGAGGAGCTCTAGAGCTCAACATCACATCCTGTTGCGGGTGCAAAATAATAAGATTTGTCACTTTGCCTTTACAATGCAAACACACTCCAGTCAACCTCATGAGCGTCACTGGCTCTCCACAAAGCACTGATGTTGTCATGCAGAGCTGCTATTAGTTTGACTAAACACACAGATGTGCACACACAGGCAGGGCAGCTGCGCAGAAAGCTGGGTCCAGCATTTTCAGGTCAAAGGTCAGCAACATGCATCTCTGATGCACAGACACCACGGCACGCGCATGAGTCACGGAGGTAGAATGCTGCTGACATCACCTCCTCTCGCTCAAGGGTGGAAGCCCCACAAACACCCAGACAAAGAGCTCATTATATTTGAGTTCTGCTGTCTGTTTGTGTGTGTGCTACTAACAAACTTCAAACAGATTAGTGCACAGTGTGTGAAAGAGAGCAGTAAATAAAAGAGTATCAGATCTCATTACGCTGAAACGTCTCTCCTAAAGCATCATCATGTTCTTGTATCATCGAGTGAGGTGAGAGGGCGTACCGAGCACATGCAGTACACAAGGTCGACCGTGTGAACTTCAACTTCGCTGTCTCTCCTTGTACACTCTTAAAAATAAGGTTCTAAAAGTGAGGTTTTCACAGAAGAACCATTTTGGTTTTCCAAAGAGCCTTTCACTGAACAGTTCTGAGTGTGAAGTGTGATTTTAAAAAGAATCATAAAGAACCTATTGTGGAATGGAAAGGAACCACAAATTCCAATAAAGAACCTTTACTTAAAGCCTTTATGTATAATGCATTATAAAGGGCTATTAAAGGGTATAATGCATCATAATTATTCATAATATGCATTGTAATATCTTGCCGTAAATAATTATAACCCAATTTAAAAATGCACAGTGTAACAATGAAATTGCACAAGGCATGAGGTGCATTACAAGGCGTAATTAATGCATTAAAACTACTTTTATAATGCATTATGCATAAAGGCTTTAAGTAAAGCGTTACCAAACCTTTATTTTTAAGAGCATATGGAAAACATCAGGCACACCCATAATAAGATTTTAATACTCCGATGAGTTCTCAGACTTCATTTCAGCATAGTTTTGTCTCAAACACTTCTAAAATTGCTTTGGAAAAATAAAAAATGGACACAAATGAGACAATTGCTGACATGCAATGGGGAAAAAAATTATTTGATCCCCTGCTGACAGGGCTGGTTCTAGACATTAGGAGGCAAAAATCATGTTGGAGGCCCCCCCACCCGCGATAAAAAGCACTTGAAACAAATATGATTCTAACCTTTTGATTTATACATTAACTTTAAATTTTGTATATTTATACTTATACGGTATACAAAAATTTTTAAAATTACTATTTTAAGTGTTTTTGAAAGAAGTCTCTTACACTCATCAAGCCTGGATTTACCCTATTTGATCAAAAATACAGGGGAAAAAAACAATAATATTGTGAAATATTATTACAATTCAAAATAATGATTTTCTATTTTACTATACTTTAAAATATATTTCTGTGACGCAATACTGATGTTTCATCAGCCATTACTCCAGCCTTCAGTGTCATAAATCATTCAAATATGCTGATTTATTATCAATGTTAGAAACTGCTTAATGTTTATTTTATAACATGTGGCACTTTTTTTTCAGGATTTTTGATGTTTAAAAATTAAAAATATTTCATAACAATATAAGTCTTTACTATCACTTTTTATCTATTTAACACATCATTGCTGAATATTACAGGTTTTTTTCTGTATTTTTGATCAAATAAATGCAGGCTTGATGAGCATGAGAAATTTCTTTCAAAAACATTAAAAATAGTAATGGGTCCAAACTTTTGAGCAGTACTGTATGTAAATATTCATCAAACTTCATCTAAGGTAATCTCTTTTTTGTTTGATGAAGATGTTATTGTTGTATTACCGGTATTTATTTTGCTGTTTTATTTAATTTAATCACAGTTCCAGAATACCACTTCAGTAAGTGCTTTTATAATTTTTTTCCTATGGGCAGGATTTCCCCCTCCCATTTAATCAATATTGACCGATATTGTCATATTATTAATATCAATAATATTATATTATAACATTAATATGATAATATATTAATAATATTAATAATATTGCATTGTTACCCTAAATATGACATACAGTATCTCACAGAAGTGAGTACACCCCTCTCATTTTTGTAAAATATTTTATTATATATTTTCATGTGACAACACTGAAAAAATAACACTTTGCTACAATGTAAAGTAGTGAGTGTACAGCTTGTATAACAGTGTAAATTTGCTGCCCCCTCAAAATAACTCAACACACAGCCATTAATGTCTAAACCGCTGGCCACAAAAGTGAGTACACCCCTAAGTGAAAATGTCCAAATTGGGCCCAAAGTGTCAATATTTTGTGCAGCCACCATTATTTTCCAGCACTGCCTTAACCTTCTTGGTCATGGAGTTCACCAGAGCTTCACAGGTTGCCACTGGAGTGCTCTTCCACTCCCCCATGACGACATCACAGAGCTGGTGGATGTTAGAGACCTTGCGCTCCTCCACCTTCCGTTTGAGGATGCCCCACAGATGCTCAATAGGGTTTAGGTCTGGAGACACGCTTGGCAAGTCCATCACCTTTACCCTCAGCTTCTTTAGCAAGGCTGTGGTCGTCTTGGAGGTGTGTTTGGGATTATTATCATGTTGGAATACTGCCCTGCGGCCCAGTCTCTGAAGGGAGGCGATCATGCTCTGCTTCAGTATGTCACAGTACATGTTGGCATTCGTGGTTCCCTCAATGAACTGTAGTTCCCCAGTGCCGGCAGCACTCATGCAGCCCGAGACCATGACACTCCCACCACCATGCTCGACTGTAGGCAAGACACACTTGTCTTTGTACTCCTCACCTGGTTGCCGCCACACACGCTTGACACCATCTGAACCAAATAAGTTTATCTTGGTCTCATCAGACCGCAGGACATGGTTCCAGTAATCCATGTCCTTAGTCTGCTTGTCTTCAGCAAACTGTTTACGGGCTTTCTTGTGCATCATCTTTAGAAGAGGCTTCCTTCTGGGACGACAGCCATGCAGACCAATTTGATGCATTGTGCGGCGTATGGTCTGAGCATGACAGGCTGACCCCCCACCCCTTCAACCTCTGCAGGAATGCTGGCAGCACTCATACGTCTATTTCCCAAACACAACCTCTGGATATGACAGCTGCAGCTCAGTTTCAGGGTCTTGGCAATCTTCTTATAGCCTACACCATCTTTATGTAGAGCAACAATTCTTGTTTTCAGATCCTCAGAGAGTTCTTTGCCATGAGGTGCCATGTTGAACTTCCAGTGACCAGTATGAGAGAGTGAGAGCGATAAGACCAAATTTAACACACACCTGCTCCCCATTCACATCTGAGACCTTGTAACACTAACGAGTCACATGACACCGGGGTGAGAAAATGGCTAATTGGGCCCAATTTGGACATTTTCACTTAGGGGTGTACTCACTTTTGTGGCTAGCGGTTTAGACATTAATGGCTGTGTGTTGAGTTATTTTGAAGGGACAGCAAATTTACTCTGTTATAAAAGCTGTGCACTCACTACTTTACATTGTAGCAAAGTGCCATTTCTTCAGTGTTGTCACATGAAAAGATATAGTAAAATATTTTTAAAAATGTGAGGGGTGTACTCATTTCTATGAGATACTGTATATACACAAATCAAGTGGAACAGAAAGACACGATCGCTACACTGTAAAAAGTGATAAGTTGACAACTTGAGGAAACCTTCGCTGGCTGTGCTGATTTAAATCTAGCGGTTCTGTTGTGTCTCATGTCGCAAGTTCAATGACGCAGGCAGTGACGATTTTCTCCGGCCAATCAGTGATCAGCAGAGTTTACACGTCACGTTTTGGTTACGGTACGGTTCGCTTGGAACCTCAACCAACCTCAACCTGCATGGTGGAAAAGTGGAAAAGAGTATAGAAGATATAGAAGACCAAGAGGTGAAACTCTTCCACTGAGCTTGAACAGAGGCGCCCTGAGCTTCCGCCATTTTGGGGTGAAAGCAACTCGGCATTCCAATAGATTCTAGCTGTTGCTATGGCAAATCAGCTGATTTGTTTAAAAAAAAACGTGCATTAAAGCTGAAATACAGCCTGAATGATGACACCAATAACGTACAATCACTAGACTAGTGATCATCAAATCCTTTTAACAGTTTATTTTACAGACTTTATTTTAAAGTCTTCCATTTTTTTCACAAAACCTTTTGCTCTCTAGACACCATGTCGGTTTCGGCTGAAAATATTTCAAGTTCAAGTGTTAGCATTATAAACACTGAATTAATACCAACATATGAAATTAATTAAATTAATGACAGAAAAATTAGGAATGTTGGTCAATAAATATATAACAGGAATATAACAGCTTGACAGTAAACTGTTTTTGTAGTATTACAGTTAACCATCAGATCCTCCTGTCCACTCTCAGAAGGATGGGCATCTCAGGAACCGCGCTCCTGTGGTTCGAATCTTACCTCTCAGATAGGTCCTTCAGAGTGTGTTGGAGGGGTGAGGTTTCAAAGTCACAAATTCTTGCTACTGGGGTTCCTCAAGGCTCAGTGCTTGGACCACTTCTCTCCTCCATCTACATGTCGTCATTAGGATCGGTCATTCAGAAGCATGGCTTTTCTTATCACTGCTATGCTGATGACACAACTCTACTTCTCATTCCAACCAGATGATCCGACGGTAGCTGCTCGCATTGCAGCCTGTTTGAGTGACATTTCTAAATGGATGAAAGACCATCACCTTCAGCTCAACCTTGCCAAGACAGAACTGCTCGTGGTCTCAGCCAATCCATCACTTCACCACAACTTCTCTATACAGCTGGGTTCGTCAACCATAACTCTTTGCAGGACGGCTAGGAACCTTGGAGTTGTGATCGATGATCAGTTAAGCTTCACAGACCATATTGCTACAACGGCCCGTTCCTGCAGATTCGCCTTATACAACATTAGGAAGATTAGACCCTTCCTGTCGGAGCATGCCGCACAACTCCTCGTCCAAGCTCTTGTTCTCTCCAGACTGGACTATTGTAATGCTCTCTTGGCGGGCCTTCCCACATGTACTATCAAGCCTCTGCAACTGATCCAGAATGCAGCAGCCAGAGTGGTTTTTAATGAACCAAAGAAAGCTCACGTTACCCCTCTCTTCATCAGGTTACACTGGCTACCAATAGCCGCTCGCATCAAATTCAAGGTACTGATGTTTGCCTACAAGACGACAACTAGCACTGCACCAATATATCTAAACTAGTTCAAACTTATGCACCCTCCAGAAGCTTGCGTTCTGCAAGTGAACGACGCCTTGTGGTGCCATCACAAAGAGGTACCAAATCCCTCTTACGGACCTTTTCCTGGACTGTGCCCAGCTGGTGGAATGACCTCCCAATCAAAATTCGAACAGCTGAATCTTTATCCATTTTCAAAAAAACATCTAAAGACGCATCTTTTTTTCGCCAGCACCTGACCAACTAATACTAACACTTACCTATTCTATTTAAAAAAAAAAAATAAAACCCTAGCTACGTGTACTGTACTGGGCTAACTGAAACTTGTCATGGCACTTGTATACTGCTGCACTCTCGATGGTCTCATTGCTTCTATTGTTCTCATATTGTACGTCGCTTTGGATAAAAGCGTCTGCTAAATGATTAAATGTAAATGTATTGTCTTATATTAATGTCCGTTAAAGGAAGACTGTAAAAAAAAAAAAAAAAAAAGTTTTTATGAACAAACCCGATTCCAAAAAAGTTGGGACACTGTACAAATTGTGAATAAAAAAGAAATGCAGTAATTTACAAATCTCATAAACTTATATTTTATTCACAATTTGTACAGTGTCCCAACTGTTTTGGAATCGGGTTTGTAAAAAACAAAACAAAAAACACATGTACAGCCACTTTCTCCAAAATTGTTTAATTATTTAATTATGACAGACACAGCAATGCATCATGTTCTAGATAATCACTTTGTAGTGTGTTCCAGGGGATTAAAACGTACAGTATATATTTCAGACCAAGTGGAGTAATAGTAAATAATAATATAGTAAGTAATTGTAAATGTGTAAAGTTGCATAAGCTCATTATAACTTAGTGTCATCCATAAATCATTATTATGTTTTCTATGGCTAGGACCTGCAGTTCCTAAAAGGATTTAAGTTTACTACTAGACTAAGAAAACAGTTAAAGTTAGCAGCTGCAAAAGACAGCGCTACGTCCCACTTCAAAATACACAATATTTTTACACTTTTGTGAATATTCACCTGTCAGGGTCTTTGAAAAAATGATGAAAGGCTTTTACTGTCACACTGATAGTTTTTGCAGCGGATGGCCCAACATTGCGTTCTTTTATTCCACTTTGACTTCTCTTTCGTTGTTATTTGGTCTATTTCGGTGTATCTGTGCTGTTGTCCATTTGGAATTTTCACCCCAAAATGGCGCCCGCTCTACCGAATCACCACCTAGTGGCTGTTACCCAAAACACACCAGAGTTTCGCCTCTTGGTCTCCTATACTCTTTGCCGCAACCAAGGTGGTACTGAAAAAAGTACCAGGTACTGTACCCAGTGGAAACCCCCCCAGAAGTGAACTGTACCGTGCTGTACCATGCAGTGAATAAGCACCATTAGAGCAGTAATCCTAATCATCAGTCGAATTTAGAAGATACACCTGAGATCCTTTATTTGAACCATTAAAAAAAATGTTCTAGTGTGTTTCCTTTGAATTTGCATTGAACACAACTTTCTCTGCTTTTACTTTTGTAACTATTTTGCTAGTCAGCTCCCGGCGCGATGTCATTACGCTTTGAATTTGTACGCACAAATTCAAAGCGTCGCGTCCGGTCGCGTCAGTGGTGCTCGCGCTCCTTTAAACTCAAAATAAAGTGGTCAATGATCTTTCCATAAATTACGCTGACCGAAGTTTATATTTAAAATATATTGCAATCACTCCAAAATAGATAACAACAACTCACACACCTGCATTAGGAGCTACTTCTTCGAGTGCCTATAGCCTTTTGCATCGCATAGCTTGCAGCACCTGAAAGATGTGTTTGTTGTGCAAACATTCAGAAGGCGGGACCCACTTTGAAACTCCAACATTAATTGGTTTAATTGCAGATGAGTGACCATTCAAATATATCCAATGAACAATGAGGCTAGTATTTCTGCCCGTCTTGACTGGTGGACTGGCCTACAGGGGATGTTACGGTTATGGAGGCCCCTCCTCAAAACCCGAGGCCCTAGGCAATCGCCTGCTCTGCCTATAGCGCCGGCCCTGCCTGCTGATTTTGTATGTTTGCCCACTGACAAAGAAATGATTGGTCTATAATTTTAATAGTACGTTTATTTTAACAGGGGGAGACAGAATAACAAAAAAAAAAAAAAAATCCAGGAAAATGCATTTCAAAAAAATTATAAATTGATTTGCATTTTAATGAGTAAATTAAAGTATTTGACCCCTTCGCAAAAGACGACTTAGTACTTGGTGGCAAAACCCTGGTTGGCAATCACAGAGGTCAGATGTTTCTCGTAGTTGGCCTCCAGGTTTGCTCACATCTCAGAAGGGATTTTATCCCACTCCTCTTTACAGATCCTCTCTAAATCATTAAGGTTTCGAGGCTGACATTTGGCAACTCGAACCTTCAGTTCCCTCCACAGATTTTCTATGTGATTACGGTCTGGACACTGGCTCGGCCACTCCAGGACCTTAATGTGCTTCTTCTTGAGCCACTCCTTTGTTGCCTTGGCCATGTGTTTTGGGTCATTGTCATGCTGGAATACCCATCCACGCAGGGGCGCGGGAAGATGTTTTAGGTTGGGGGTGCTGTACGCGCGCGCGGGGGGTGGGGGAGGGGGGTGTTGCGATAGAGGCTATTTACACTAAGTGAAAATAGCAGTATTATTCTTTAGTGATATGCTATTTACACAGTGCAAATAGCTTTAGATTGTATTTATTCTATGTTAAAATAGCAGGATCCTGTTAATTACTTATTGCAAATATTGAATAAAAGGGTGATTAATTGTGGCGAAAAACATTATTAGAGAAAAACATTACTTATTGCAAATAGTGGCAATTATCTGCAGTGTAATACATTATAAAATAGTATGCAATAACTTATTGAGTGTAATTTTTTAAGTTTATTTCAAATTATTAAATGGATGCCACCTTATTGGGAAAGCTCTCCCTACACTTACCCTAACCCTACCCGATACTTTATTTTCAACTTTTTGATTATTTCCTTCATTTTTATTAAAACATAAATGCTTTTCTGATGTGATTTGAAATTTAAAAAGGTAGAAAAAAAGTTAGCCAAAAGGCAGATTCGGACCCCGGTCGATCGTGTCAAAAGAAGCGTAACACACGCTTTACCATCTGCGCCACAGAAGTAACTACCGTCTTTTGCAAATTTGACTATCCTAACCATACGTTTGTGGGTGGAGTTAGTGTAAATAGCCTCTTCCAACAACATGGCTATTTGCACTTAAATAGACACTCCGATTTTTTTTTTTTTATATATTCCCAACAATTAAACAGTTGCCCACAGAAAAAAACAGGGGGTGCTGCAGCACCCTCAGCACCCCCACTTCCCGCGCCTCTGCATCCACGACCCATTTTCAATGCCCTGGCTGGCTTCAATGCCTTGTTTTTTCCCCACAAGAGTATGGAGCTATACAATGAACACAGATATACCTAAAAAGACATGGTCTTGGAAGAGTTTGATGAGAAAGGTGTTCATACTGAGATTTGATTGCAAACTAGGGTTTCTTGGCAAATCTGAGCACAATTTGAGGCATTGTAGAGATATCTAAAGGAAACGCAAGTGACATTTCAATGATCCATTTTTGGAACCAGTTTTGACTGCACGTTGAGAATTTCGACATTTCTGAATGAAACTGGATATTCTCTGAGGAAAAAATAAGTTGGGAAAATTCCATACATCAGGTACAACATCACTATCAAGAAGGTGATGGGTTTGTCAGCTAAAAATAGTCTTAGATTATTATATTTTGATTCAATATTACAAAAACAAGCATTTAGAAAGTAAATTGGGTAAATTTTGATTTCATGTTGACCTTTGGCTATTCAGCCTCATTGCTGTCTAGACGAAACAACGTAGATCCTATTTGTGATTTTTCTTTTCTACAGAACTGCAGAAAACTCACAACAGCTCCATTCAGCATGTTTCTTACAGGCTTTCTGTGAACCTCTGTGTCAAACAATGCAGAAAACCCTCAAGCCAACACTATGACGAGGGTACAGATGGGACTGAAAGAATAAAAGATGGGGTGATGGTGGTATTAAAAGTCCCTTGTGGCCCCGTGGGTGACGGCAAAGTTCTCGTCAACCATTAGTGCTGCTTTTTGGCTCATGAAGAGCAGTGGTGCCCCTACCCAGCATGCACCTGGCGGGCAGGGAGCAGGTAAGTGCAGCAGACAGATCTGTTAAATTGAAAGCAGAAACAGCAGTCAGACAGCATGAGTGCTTTCCCCTGTAAACCTGGAGTGATGGCAAGCGGAAAAGTACTCCATACAGTTTCGAAACTACCTGCTCAACCAGATCGAATCCAAGTGAAACATCCTCCTTTCAAAAGCAGCAAATGCACCTCTAGATGGACAGATTCTTCAAGGAAAGAGACAAGACTCATTAGACCATCTTGACTCTAAAAAAATTGGTCTATTTTAAGATGTTTTTGAGGCTCTGCGTGAATACAGTCTTTATGAATTGTTTAAAAGCTCTTTGAATCGGTGACCTAACAGAAGAGTATACTTAAGAAACATGTCTTGTCCTGTTCTTATAGAGGAAAACATGATTTCACTAATGCATTCAGTATATGAAAGGACAAGGGCAACCGATTGGTTGAGGTGTGTAATACTCTCAAATCCTTTATTTAACATAGCACATTTTGTAAAAAAAAAAAAATGCAGGTCATGTTTTATTTAAACCAACCTATAATGGCAAACTCCCGGCTGGATCATATTTTTTTTTCAATTTGATTCTACTGTCAAATGAAACATTTTGCATAGAGAAAACAAAGACTACTTTTATGCTTTATATTTATTTGCATAGGTTGCATTATTTCATTCCCTGTAAAAAAAACATTAATAAAATGAAAACAAAATGAATTTTAATCAGATTTAAATCACATTCTCATTACTGTAATCCATCCAGGCATTTCCATTATTCTCAATGCTTCTCATTACTGTATGATAAAGTAAAATTATAAAAATGTAAATAAGCATAAATGAAAGGTTGTAAAAGCACTACAGTGATGTATAAATTCTTCTCAGATTTTCTACACAGTAAATTTTGCAGTGTTAAATGAACTCTATAAGAGTTAAATTTAACACTCGGCCCGAGTGTATTTGGTCCCACTCAGAATTGGTGATAAATTGACTCTCGTCATAGTGTTAACTTTTCAGAGTTAAATTAACTCTATTTTGAGTAAAAAATTAACACTGCTCAACACTGAATAGTGTTACTAGAGTTTAACACTAGGGGAAATTAACTCCGTGTTAATTTCTGTGTTACCACAATTTAACTCTGCAGGAAAATGTACTCTAATTAGTGTTAATATTTCACTTATGTAGAGTTCATTTACATTTATAATAGTGAAAAAATTCTCTAATTTTAAATCCCATTTGGTGTTTTAAAAACAGAACAGAAAACAAGATCAACGACGTCAAATTCAAAACATTTATTACAATGCTGTCATGCTCAAGAAACATACACAATTTCATGCACAAAAATACATCACGTGACGTCTGCATGAAATGACAATACATCACTATATTCAGTACAGAGCCTGTTGAACCACCTAGCTAAGCAGCCTTGCTCTAACCTCAGCAATACAAGGACCTTCACTTTGCCAACATCTTTGTTGTACACAGTGGTCTGAATGAAAGTGTACATCTTGTGTAGAATAGTGTTATAAGTGGTGCCAAAAACAAAGTGTGCCTTAAGAAGTTTGTTCACCAAAAATCAGAATTCTCATTAATTACTCACCCTCGTGTCATTCCAACCCTATAAGACTTTTGTTCATTTTCGGAACACAAATGAAGATATTTTTAATGAAATCTGGCAGACTTCTATCCTTTCATCAACAGCCTATAACTACAACGTTCAAGGCCCGGAAAGGTGTTAAAGACATCATTAAATTAACCCGTGTGACTCTGGTGATTTAACTTCAGTTTTATTAAGCAACACGAGCGCTTTGTTTGCACGAAGAAGAAAAAATAATAATTTACCACTTTATGAAAGTATTAATCCCTGACAAGCGTACACGAGAGCACGACGACGGATGAGAGTTTTGTTGTAATTAAAGCAGACGTTGTGAATGCATGCATAAAATTGAGGTTAAACCAGTGGAGTCACATGATAACTTTAATGATGTCATTACTACCTTTCTGGGCCTTGAATGTGCTAGCTTGCGTGGACTCCCAATGTAAGGACAGAAATCTCTCAGATTTCATTAAAATATCTTCATTGGTGTTTTGAAGATGAACGAAAGTCTTACAGGTTTGGAACGACATGAGGGTGAGTAAATGATGACAATTTTCATTTTTGGGTAAACAGTTTGTTAAAGGCATCAAGAGAAGAGACTGACTTGCATGGAATGGCATTCTGATCAAAATTGAAGTACTGGTGAACTGAATAATTCTTCCCAGAGCCAGTAGACAGGGCTGAGCACTTCCAGCGATGTCTTGAATATGCTCCTCAATGCTTGTTCCACTCTGAAAAAACCAAGCAAATTGCAGAGGACTATCACTGATATGTTAAAGAAAAAAACGACAAAAAAAATAAATTAATTAATAATAAATAAAAACAAACCTTCTAGAAGATATCCCTACTTAAGACGTAGACACCTTTCCTGGTCTCTTCTGGCCTTAACAAGACACAAACAACAAGGCATTTTAAGATCATCAACACTGCTTAAAAGAATGCTATATCAAGTTAATCCTTAGTCACAGTTTAAAGCAACTCAGTAGCTACAAAACTGCTGTGAAAAGTGGCACAATGAGTTTTCTCAAATTATATTCCTCGTTCTTTAGAAATGTCTCTCTGTATAGTTATGATTCCGGTGCTTCTTAGAAAGACAAAAATACAGAAAAAGGAGGAGAAAATGTGTTTTAAAATCCAAGAGAAATATACACCACCTGTATTATGGGCATGTGATCAAAACATTTAAATGTTGTCAACAACGCATTAAAACTAAAACAAAAACAGTGTGATACTTACATAGCCATTTTTGAAGAAGGTACGGGAACAAAAGCACAATTCCTCTGGCTTCGTTCACCTTCCTTGGTGGTGATGTACTGCAGAAATAAAAAAAAAAGTGTTAAATATAAAAATGTTTATATATTTTACACACAGTTATCATATATACACAGTTATTCATATGAAATATTACCTATTCTTTTCTTTAATGTCAGCTGTCAGAATATTGAGTTTTTCTTGTTTCATCGAGAATCGATCAGACCAGCTTAATAATAATTTTAAAAAATAAAATGTAAAAAAAAAATCCAAGCAAAAACATAATTATGGTATATAAACAATAAAAATACTTCTTCAAACAATACTTAATTTTAAATACTTTAACCTTATAAAGATCAAATTAATCTTGTATTTTTAAGTATATTTATGAGTTTGCAACAGTCCCCCAAAAGCATAAGCAATAAAAACTTATTGCCCACCTTTTAGCTCCATCATCTAGTCTCATTCCTTTACTGGAAGACCTTTCTTCAATAATGAGTGTGTCCTGCGAGTCACTGGAGTCAAAGGATGAAGACAGGGACTGATTTGACTGCACAGGAGGAGCTTGTTACTTAAAAAAAAGGAGAAAGATAATACATTAGTTCTGCAATATGTGCTATGCCATGCCATTAACAGTCACTCCAAATAAACAGGCAACATTTAAAAATGCGTTAACATTACTTGTAACAGCACTTACATGTACCGCTCGGATCAGGCCAACTAACTGTGTATGTCTAATAACAACAACGTAAAATAGTTGTTTGTGGTACCCAGGGGCGTAAATTTCATCTAACAGACAATAAACATAAAATTTCTCAAGATCAATTTTTGAAGGGGACACAAATAATACAGCCAAAATTGTACTTGTAAGGATAGCTATGCATACACAGCATGTGTACATAGCATGGACCGTGTTTAAATATGAGTTCGGTTCGTGGTTCACCAAGCGGTCATATTATAATTATTATTTTGCGTCACCCATAGTATTTTAGATTTCGTCTGAAACCGAGTATGTCTCTTTAGATATTCAACCGCATTAAGCCCACTGATCTGCCACTTAACATCATATTGAGCAAAACCCAACACATAGGTAGGTCTACAATATTAGCCTAATATCAGTTCACACACAGGCTTATCGCCGTGTTAGTTGTAGTGGGTGACAAGCTACAATATTAAGCTTGTTAATCTTATAATCACTCATAGAAAAAACATCCGACATCATAATTTTTTTGTCATGACTAATTTATTAATGATCCAGCATCATCTGTATTAAAGAGAGAGAATAATTTCACCCGATGTTTAAAGAGAATAAAATAGCCGTGGCAGCCTAAGTTACTTACACATAACTAACTGTTACTGAGGAACTTTCTCTCTCTCACCAGAATCGTGCGCGTGTGTCGGTAAAAGAGGAAAGCAGGCAGTGGACCAAACCACTGTGAGGCAAGGGAGGGGGGAATCAAAACATTTCTGAACTTAAACGGTTTTTTGCGTTTATTTTGTTTTACTACTCACGCAATTATTTTAAGTATATGTCAATTATATTATTTTTAATACACAGAGTCGCTTGTAATTATATTTTTAGGGGGGACAACCCTCAGATACGGGGGGTCCTGTCCCCCCCGTCCCAGCCGGGATTTACGCCTATGGTGGTACCCTAAGGTTAAAATAACGAAAAACAAAGACGCGGCTGTTTTTAAATGAGATGTTCCGCCTGCCCCATTCTCTTCTTCGTCGCGCAGCATTGAGTCGAGTTAACGCTAATACCACAGCGCCATCTACATGCCTTCAATAAAGATGCAATGGCGGCGTTAGACTAATTTGTCTTCACAGAACTTAAATTAATCCCGTTTACACATTTAGTCTTTCGTGAGCTGAACAGTAGCAAATATAGAGTTTATATAACATTCCAACGGTTTACATAACATCATATAATTTATTCAGAGTTACGTATCTAACGTCGTAGGACATGCTAAAACATTTAATTCCACAACTAACGTTACATAACGTGCTGTAACGTTACTTACATTCTAACATCAGGCAAACCCAGGCCACAGTCCTACCGAGAACATTTCGACCGTCCAATACATACAGATGTGTCAGCTTAACGTATTAAAAAACGTTTAAAAAACAAATTAAGTAGATATACCAAAGCTAAATACAGCTGAAAATCAAATTAAGTAATATTACTGACATCATTTAAACTTTTATCATTACCACATTGAGATGGAAAAAACATTTCTCCAACATACTAACTTGCCTATTCAATACCTATTCGATATTCCCGAGTTTAAACCAATCAAATTACACAAAGTTAAACTTATGCATTAATAGTAACACAATTATTAACCTCAAATATTAAACTTATGTTTTAATAAATTAATTAAAAGAGCTTATTGGTGCAAGGCAAAAGAAAATGGCGACGAGAGAACTTTAGCTCTGGTCTTCGGGGTTGGCTTGAGGGGCGGAGCTTAACAGAGTAAAGTTAACAATGCAGAATTCAACTCTGATCATTTTCACCAACACTAGGGGGCATTTTTAGGGGACTCTTTTTTCTTTCTGTTGATTTTCAGGGAAAATATAGTGCATGCATGTTCCTGACAGGTTTTGTGAGATTCACTCTGATCCAAAACTCGATCACGTAACAAACTTCTGTTCTACTTTGCTCATGTGAAGCCATGTGTTTGTCGACCGAGTCCCATCTGTCATTATTAAGGGGAAGCAAGAGCTGCCCAACTGTCATCCTTCATCCACAGGTAGAGAGCAGCAAGGAGTGGTAGAAATAGAGCGTTTCAGACCCCAACTCTGAGCCATGGAAACAAGACGATGTCAGCTGCATTATGCATATCGCAAGTTAATAGGCCTGTCACACTCAATACTCGCCAGTTTCCCTTAGTGAGGAACGTAGTCACACATGCTCGTCCTGTGCATGGTATCCATTGAAAGATTAATAAATCATTTATAATTCACCTGGTGAGTTCAATATTTTATTAAACATATTGAGTGGATGCTGCACGAACATGAAAAACTGTCAGTTTATTGAAGAAAGGCGTTTCTTAATTTTTTATTTCCTCTAACTGAATTGTTTCAAACAAAACATGTTTTTGTGCAAATACTAACAACAGCTTCAATATCACTGTGCATTCTGTCTAGCAAAATTCAGTGACATGAACAGTGCCGTTCACCCCCCAAAAATACAAGTCTGTCATAATTTACTCACCCTCATGATGTTCCAATCTTTTTTCTTCTGTGAAACAAAAAAGATAACATTTTGAAAAATCTCTTAATGTGTGGGAACAATTTAGTTTGGGGACCAATTCTCACTATTAACCAGCATGTTAGCATGCATATTACTAGCACATTGGCTTATAAAGCAATTGGCTTATAAAACTAATATAAGTATTAGTACTTATAAAGCACATATTAACACCTTATTCTGCACAACAATATTTTAGATCCCTTAATCCAACCCATATCTAACCGTAAATACCTTTCTAATTCTATTTATAAGAAGTTACTGGCACACAAGATGAAGTTAATAGTCAGTTAACACTGAGAATTGTTCCTGAAACTAAAGTGTGACCAAATGTGTGTTTATATACCGCATTTCCCTTACAGAGCAATGGATATCTATACTGTAGTTCTTTATTCCCATCCTTAATTGTATTGCTATTGTGTAAATAAAATGTTCTCTTTAAGAAAGAGGTACCACATGGAAAGACGTTATCATCTGTCAGAATAGAAAAATGACACAAATGCATTGCTGTATATTAATGTAACCCGTTTAAATATGGTCTATATGTAGTCTGTAACATTTTTCTGTTAATATTTGTTCCAATTTGACAAAAAGTACCACAAAATTACCAAGACCTTTTTAAAGAAATACTTAAATAAAAAAATTAAATAAAATTAAATAAAAAACAAACATATTAATTATTTTGAATTTACAGTGTTCAAAATGTTACAGCAGAATGGGAACGACCCCTGGAGTGAAAGTGCAGTTAGTGCTGATTCAAATAGTCACTCTGAATTGCTGTTTTATACGGTGGGAAATTTCTGGACTGTAGTTAATGGATTCTGGCCATATGCTGTTGTGATTCAATAACACTAAAGTTCCATATGCTTGCCCACTTTAACAGCATGGTCATAAAACAACATTTTTTTTCCAAGTGTGTAGCTATTCATGCTATATTAACTTCCTGTTAAATTGTTGAAACGAGTTGGACAAAGAACGGACAGGTAGCTTTAGCAGAATATCAAGCCTTCTTTTCTCAACTGTACATTTTGTAAATGATAAAACCACGTATACCTATTATGTTGGGGGGGGGGGTATAATCCTGTATGCAATTATTCACAAATAAGCATTCCTCCTTGGGTACCAAGCGATACCGAGAAATGAGATGAGAGGGGAGAGAAGAGCACAGGTGGGGAGGAGGAGATGAGAGCAGAGAGCAGCAAACCTGCAGAGCGAATGAAAAGCGAGGAGAAAGAACTACAAAGAAAAGTTTGAATATTGGTGTGCAACAACAGTTTACAGGTTATACAGGTCTTGTGTAGTCTGAATACTTGCTGTTCATGGAAATCTTGATCAATCCAATGGTGCATTTTATTTTTTCTTTAATGTCAAGAAGATTGTTATATTAACATATTTAGTAGAGGAAGAGTTATTGTAAAGAAGTCAGATCAATGTATTACTCCTTGGATCAAAATAGCAAAAGTACATTTCTATGGAATGAAGACATATCTCTACATTCCAGGATTTCACTTTAGGCACATATTCTTATTTAAAGTTAAAGCTGTGTGGGTAGAAAATGAGGAAGTAAGAGAAAGCAAATAGAAAGTGCTGGGAATGAAAATCCAGGGATCGTAGAAATTTTTTTTTTACCTCTGCTCAAGGCTTAGCTGTCTGTTATGTCATATCCTGCCATTACTTCCTGTCAGAGAGAACGGGGACGGCATCGCTGCAGGTAAGCTGGGTAAATTGCGCTGTCTGTCTGTCCCCTGCCAAAAAAGCTTTTAAGCCCACATCAAAATAAACAGTTGCCTTTAGGTTTAAAATGACAAAAACAGCTGGTCAAAATTGAGTCAAATAAGTCATTGTTATCACTGTTTATACCTACCAGTCAACAGTGGTATCAACAATTCATGATATTTTTCCTTTTCTTTTGACAGTAAATGCACAACACCCAGCTACACACATTCACTGAGTACAGGCCTACCTGTTTTTTTTTTGTTTTTTTAAAGTCCTCTTCATAGCAAAGGTACCAATGGAAAAATTATTTATCACCTGTCAGAAAAGAAAAATGACAATTTATAGTTATGCACAAAAATGCAATGATGCATATTATAATTGTAAACATAGTATAAACATGGCATATATTGTATGTAGTGTGACAAATAACAAAAGGTAAAGATCTGCTTTCTGCAAATTTATCAACTAATAAATTAATTAAAATTAAAAAAAAAAAACGTGTGAACAATTTTATTAACCTATTTTAAGCTGATAATACATCTTATTTTAAGGAAACGGCCACTAAGCCAAAAATATGTTACTCACAAATGAACTATATAAAGCCAATTTAGTTATTACAAATAAAAAATGTAAAACATAACCATAAGAATAATACAGCTGAAATCACAAACCAATCTTCAACTGAGCCAAAATCTTAAATCCATTTGCCAATAAGTAAGTAATAAAGCATTGTAATAAAACTAAGACAGCGGTGACCATTATCTGCTGCTGATTTAGGCCTAACTGCAGTGCACCAAAACATTGTAGACAACCATATTAGCACAAACTGAGGCAGATTCCCCTGCGAGAGGGTTTTCTAAATGCCTGCAGATTACCATCTCAGGGAAAGTCTCTTTATGTGCTCCGACTCTTTTGTTTCATTACAAAACTGGGCAATTTATCAGCTTGACTACGTGTGGAACATTAGGTTTCAGAAACAGAAATTCTTTTAAGATGATTTATTTTATTTACATGGTTTTCGCAGAGCCACCCTTTGTCTTACCTTCAAGATGACGCGAATAATAGCAGTTGCCAGGGTGGAAAAAGGCGGTAGAGCATTGTAAAAGGAGAACGGCTTGAAGCACATCACCCGGTTTATCTGACAGGGCTGACATGTTTGTTTGTGTCACCACAGACAACCACATCCACTGCACCAGCCTGAGAGACACTCTCACGTCACTGAGCCACTGGCTTTCATTACCGGCCGCCACAGCAGAGCTCAACATTACTCTCCCTCAAGGCAAAGGGCGGCTCTGTCTCTCAAGGTTTAGGTAATGGGAGTCTCTGTCACAAGTTTCCTGCTTTATCTGCGGTTCAGATAAGCACCTGTGAGTGTTTTGAAAAGTAAAGAACTCAACATAACTGCCAGGGCACTAAGAATAGAAACGTTAGCTTGCACTCTCCAAACTGTTGCCGTTGCCCGACGGTGTAAATGTCTAGCGCAAAAAGCAATTACCTGTCCTTTGTCAAATAAACTAGGGTAGTGCTCTTACATGCTGACAATTGAACTTCTTTAAAAAATTTTGAACAATAGAAATAAAGGTAGTCTTAATCATTTGTGGCAAGCGGTGCCCTGGATAGCAGAGGGAAAAGACATTTATATTCAGAGGTGCTGTCAAACTATACGTCTAAGCTGTGCCTTTGGCGACACATTTGCAGTCTTAAAGTGGAAATCCGGTTGGTCAGTGACTCTGCCAATATGTTAGAATTGGTAAAGACAAAAATCAAGTATGCCACTGTCATTCACACTTAAACCCAGAGTTGGACTGGTTATAGAGAGCAGTCCAACTTTGCCATCCAACTTTAGATACAAAGTAAGCACACAAAGGTGTGCAGTTATTTTGAAGTTCGAATGCTTTATCGTATCCGGCTATGGAGAGACCGTTTTATGTTATACTTGCATAGTTTGATTCGATTTGATTTCGGGGAAGGGGTTGCAATTTGGCCAGAAATTAAAAACTCTTTTAATGAGGAAAAAGTCCCGGCTTTGAAAGAAAACAATGCCAATATTACAAAATATAACATTAAAAAGTGTATAAATCACTTGTTTTTCTAAAGAAACATTGTCCAACAGTAGGTAAAGTTACAGCAGGATTCCGCGTCTCCCTGGCCTCCCCTGAGCCCATTAAATTTTAACAGAGAATGAATGGGGGACAGTCACGTGAGAGGAAGCAATGCCTAAATCGCGATATGATTGGATATGACCGGTCATGTTTGTCTGTGATTGCTTCACGCGATGAATCCTGCATGTGTGGTGATTCAAAGAAAAAAAAAGGAAAATAATAATTAATAAATAAATGTGTAAAACTAAGAAAAAATAAATAAATAAATTATATTAGAGTAACACTGAACTTAAAACAAGTGAATGTATGTTTTTTTGAATGCACTTTATAGGGTCTTATCTGTGATGATTAATGTTCCCTGCTCAGCTTGAATGATTCACTGATTGCTTGATTGTTTTCCCCTGGGAAGTGTTCACCTGTTTGGGGAGGGGGCGGAGTAGCATCTGCCTGCAAAACCGGAGGCTGCATTTTCAGGAACGCAGTCCTAGGACCGCATTTCTAGGACCCTAGGTTTTTAGTGACAGCGCCACCTACCGAATTAGAGGACCAGCGAAGATGGCTGACAGTCAGAGTGTGAGTATCAAATGTGAATACATTTTTATTTGTTTAACATTAAAAACAATTGTGATGCATTTCATTGGAAAGTTAACGTAGCCGAAGTGATCGTGATTTGCTAAACAGTCTTGAATGCATAGCCATCATATATTAGCCTCTAATGCTGTAAAATGAATTGTTAGCATGATAAGCCTGTGTTGAATTATTGACAGCACAATAAACTGTAGCACGTTCGTTGTGAAAGCTTGTTAATTACTCATTGTTTTTCCATTTTAATTAAGTTAAAATAATCTTAATGTTTTAACTGTCACGTGCGCATTCAGCCTGTTTAACGTTACCTCATAAAACATGTTATGAGTACGTCTCTTCATTTTGACATGGTTTTATAATATTGATTGAGACATATGACATTTTAATAGTCAGACATAACATAGAGGCCATCATAATAATTGACTGTTAAAATACCACGTGTTAGATTGTGTCATTTAATGTGTACTGTACTCTATATGAAGTGCTTTCAAGGATACAGCTCAGGGCAGGCAATATTATGACAAAAGATAAATAAATAAATTGGTCAAGTATTGGAATTGTTTTTACAAAATGTCCTATGTATCCTTTTTTAAGCGTTAACAGTATTTCTGTTAACCTAGCAGTGATTATTTTCTCCATTTACTATTTCAGTGAAGTGGAAGAATTAAATAGGGTGACAGAGAAACAACTGAGAAAAGAGGGGAGAGCATCCAGGTGGTAGCAAGGCTTTAATATTTAAAGTCATGTCAATAATATGTTATTTCTATTCAGATTTCTTGCATCTCTCTCTATTATTTTTTTTCTCAGTTCAGATGGGCTTTATTGACATGAATGTTTCAAGAAACTTTGTTCCCACAACATCAAAATAATTTTTTTCCAAATCTTTGAACAGTAGCTATGCAATAATAGTATTATGAACATTAATTAGTATGAAGATTGATATAATTATTTTTGGATCGTATATGTGTGTGCGCTCTGTGGTAACTAAGATCTTTTAAATATGAAATATAAAATCAGAGAGTAGAACAGGTTCAACTAAATGTTCCTTATTTCATTCACTTCTCTCTCTTAGGAGTCAGTGAAGACGTCGTCCATGAAGTTCTTTCTATGTGGTTCACGTCATGAACAAATTTGTTTTTGTGTGTTTTCAAGTTCAACTGTTGTAATATATTATTTTATAAAATATACACAATCTTAAATCTACCCCCAGAGTCATCCTTGTGTCTTCCCACTGTACTTGAAAATGTGGTTGATCTAGTGACTGAAAAGACTATACCATGATTCCTTGTTTATTTTACTTGAGTTATTATATTATGCTATTCCTAGGAACCAGGTTTAATTGCAATAAAGAAAGTAGTATTTGGGTGTAATAAAACTTTTAAAAAACTCTAAAATTCTAATGTAGTTAAAAATGGGTGGAAATACTGCCTTAGTGGCACTTTTTTCAGTCCTCCAAAACTAGGGTCCTGGAAATGCGTTCCTGGGACTGCGGTTCTCCGGCTCGATAGGTGGCACTGTCACAAAAAAAACTAGGGTCCTAGAAGTGCGGTCCTACAACTGCGGTCCTGAAAGTGCGGCCTCCGGTATTGCAGACGGATAATATTGAGGGGGCGCGCTGCTCAGAAAATACAGAGACTCTGATGGTGAAGCAGCAGCTCCGTGTCCTGTGTTTCATTAACTATTCACATCTCCCCTCATCAGGTATAACATTCTTGAAAATGTCAAAAGAATGCCTTCTTAATGTGTATATGTTATGAGAAATGCAAATTTTATCCTTTTAAGTATCAATATGTTGTTGTTTTCGGATATTTCAAAGTTTGTATTGAGTTAAGCGTGTGCTAATCACACATTCCATGCTAATGATGGAGACAACGTGTTCTCGTCGTCAATGCTGCGATGTGATGTATTTGAGCGAAATACAAAAAATAACACATTTGTGATAAATGTGACAAAAAAACGGTATCAGTTACAAATATGTGTTCTAAAAGTTAAATAGTTGATTAAGGTTCATATACTTTCCTGTATTTAAAAAAATGCAGATGACATCCCGCAGAGCTTATCAGTTAAAATGTGTACATCAAATCGATTGTAACAGTTCAAGTCATGTTCACATTATGTGAGTATATAAAATGTATCTATAAAATGATTATTTGTCTAAATTTAACTGTTACGAGTTCTCTGAAACCTAAAAGAAACACTGAGAATATTCTAAATGGGTAAAAAGGGTGTATAAAGTGTTTGAATACCTGTACCGTTCATATGTTTGAAAGAACATCTTAAAGGAAAGTACCATGAACGTGTTGCCAGTTAAAAATGTATTTCATGTAATTTAAACACTCTCAGGTCACTCATGTCTCAGCTATGTTGAAATGGAAAAAAACTTGATAAAATGTGTTGCAATATAAGTTACAGGTATTTTTAAAAAAATTATTGTTTTAATCGGTTGCATTTGAAGATTTTTTTTCATCAAAATGTTCATCAAAAAAACAGAAAATACAGAGACTCTGATGGTGAAGCAGCAGCTCCGTGTCCTGTGTTTCATTAACTATTCACATCTCCCCTCATCAGGCGGTGAGGGCGCTACACATGTTCAGCATTCGCGAATCAGTCTGAAAGAACAATATATTGGCATTAATGAGTAGACTAAAAGTTAACTAAAAAGAATAGCTGAACACAAGTTCACAAATAAAATATGTTGTTTAAATTGTTACATGCCTAGAGTTATTATTTTTGGAATAAATGTAAAATGCTTAAAACACTAACTTGATGAGATGCATAGGCTTTAACAAACTGAATACTGATTACATTATTAATGTGAAAAAAAAAAAAAACTTCTATTATATAATTGTGTACGTAGTGCTTATATAACCAAGAAAATGTGATTTGAATTTACTTTGAGGATTTTGCCGCCTCATTTCTGAACACCACAGCACAACACGGATTTAAATGCAAGTTTAATTGTAAGATTGGACTATTGTTCAATCAAATTGTGCAGCCATTACAATGTAAAATGGCTGTTACCATTTACAAATTAATACATAATCTATATAATACAGCAGATGATCGTCTGTATTAGGTTGGCATAGGTCCCAGACTGTTTTTTGTCCTAGTCCATCCATGCTTAAACCGATGTTTTTGAAAGACACCTTCACTGGTAGCAATAAGTTGTTAACTACAAAAAAATTGTGCATTATGGAACTGCTAAAAAACTTTATGCAACAAAGTTGGATAATGAAGTGCCAATGGTCAGAGTTTATGACTTCCACCCAAGTATAAGGGTGAGGGTGACTCCTGACAGATGGAATGCAAGATGCGAGCCTCGTAAAGCCATCATCACTTAGCATTGAAAGCCCACTGAGAAGCAGTCGTCCAGCACTAAAGTGTCTAGAAGTCACAGCAGACGTTTGTCATTACCCTCTGCTTAGCCTCCGGCTGAATATCCTATTAAAGACGACGCTGTGCATGAGTTTAGAAAGGCCTTTCTTTTACAACCAGAATGATAGCAGTCTGGGGTAATTACCAAACTCCAAGGTTATGGCAATTTACTTCTCAAAGGACTTCTGAAAGATATTGCAATCAGCACACCTTCAAAACTCTCAAGGCCTTCCTAGGGAAGTCTAATCAGAGCGTTGACAGCCTTCTGTCATCCATTATCACTCCATCTAGGTCAAGATTTTTCTGGCCATATACAGGTTCAGTAAAAGTTTTATAAACAGCATTTGTGGCATGCTGTCTTTTACTTTCACTTTCATGCAGTGTTTTGAGTAACACACTTTCAATAGAAATGGTGCATGACATTCCAGTTTAAAAACAGAAATCTAAAGCTCATATTTTATGTTAAAGTGCTTATCTCATTATTTATTCCATTAAATGTGTCATGTCACAGATGCTGTGGACTTTTTATTGAACCTGGAACATTCCTTTATAGTAAATGCAAATATTAATTGAGAATAAAGTTGATTTTAAGAAAAGTGTGGGTCACATCTTTTTCTTTTTTCTCAAATGACCACTGAAAACTTTTTACAAGACATGCATGGTCACAACATTAAGCTTGTAAGGATTTGGGACACACGGACTTGTAGACTGGCTATCATGTTTGTGGTTGAGTAAATTGTAACTGACTGTGAATGAGCTCTATGTTCCGTGGGCTTAATTGCAGAGGAGGCTTTGATGAGAGATTTGTTTAACATGGTGTGTGACAAACATGGGAAAATGGCCCTTTAAAATCCTATTTAGCTCCCCACTCACAAACAGCTGTAGAGACAAAGAAAAGACAACCCTGTGGGTAGTGAAATAATGGCCCACACTCCAAAGCCTACATACTGCAGCACCAAATCAGGAATTTGGATGTAAAATGACCAAAAAAAAGCTTTAAAATTCACATTGTATTATGTATCATTGTATTACAGCGTTTTAGAATGCTGAAAATCTAAGTGTTGCATCTCTGACCCCTCAAACGTGTAGTTGAGATAATGCACTTTAAGCTCCGCACACCATTAGCAGGTGACTCATATTTTAGGTTTTAGGACAACTTTGTTGATTTTTTGATGAAGGTTTTGATCCACTTCAAGTGTATATTTGATCGTGCTAAATATTGCAAGTATAATTTTGGTACACTTTAAATATCTTGCATTTAAAGACCGATATTATTCAAAGATCATATAAGCCTCATCAAGAGTGACATTAAAACACTTAACATTAAGAAATATTTCATTAAGTCTCGAGCGATATGTTGGTAAATAATAGTATGTTAATAGATTTGAACTATAATATATGTATTTTTAAATATATTACTTTTTTTTTTTTTACTAGGGTGATAACCTCACAATTAAAAATCACAAAAATAATTTGAATAAAACTCATAATCCATTTATTTGTTCTATTATTGTTGCCTTTTCTCCATAGCCTGATAAAAATCGAACCCAACAATCTCTAAGTATTTCTGTAAACATGCAGATTTTTAAGTTTAATAAGATTTGTTTCAGTCATGAACAACTGAACATTTTGAACATAATTTGCTTTTAATGATGCAGTGTTGCATTTCAATATCAAAAAGAAAAAATCTAAATTACCATCATATTAAGCATGTCATTAAAAAATGAACACAAATTTGCTTATCTGATTAGACCTAAATGTAATATTTCTCATTTATTTAATATAAACTTTTATTTATTTTTAAGGATAAAAAAGATATATTTAAATATTCCAATGTGGTCTCAGACTTACGAACCCACATGCCAATTGAATTGTGCAATGCAGTCAAGACATCAACATTAAACCTTCCCATCCATCCGTCTTCATTAAATATGCAAGTTCTCCGAACCCTGAAACGTGTAGTTGAGATAATGCACTTTAAGCTCTGCACATGTAGGAACCAAGTGTGACGATGAATTGCAGCTTCCAACGGTTTCTCATTACCGAGAGACTCTCTGAGTCATGCTGGGCACAGCTAGAGTCCTTTGGGTGACCATTGAGTCAGCACAAAACGAAACTAGAACCCCAAACTCTCCCTTCCCACAATTTCTTATTCCTCATTATCTCTTGATGTATGCCAAAGTGTCCGGCAGATGAAGATTAATGATGCGGTGGTATGATTAAATCAGAAAAGTAAACTCTAACACAAACTTTTGCAGGCAGCCGTGCTCTCTGAGTAACTGTCACGGTGCCTTAAAAGCCATTATTTCATAATAGACATTTGCAAGATGAATGGTCAACACAAAATGTCAAGCTCAGTGTTGTAGATAATTTGTATTCTCTGGTTCCTACACACCATTAGCAGGTGACTCATATTCTTCCGGACCGTAAGTTCAGAGATGCAGAGTTAACAAATGCATTAACAATAGCTGTGTTTCAATTGTGAGCAATTCTGTTTTTTTAAACGAATCCTTTAAGTGAACAAATCATTCTTGTACACCTTTATGCACTGACTCATATTTTTGTTCTTAAAGCATTTGAATGCTTTCCTGCCTTCAAAAACTGATTATTGCTCCAACAAACAGTGCTGGTTGCAGAGCAGTATTAATGGTTGGACCTCACGTTCATGTTTTGAGACTAAACTACCTGAACAAAACGTTATTTGTAAATGAACGAGACATGCTGTTCACAAACAAACTTAAAGCATATCCATCATGTATGAGGACAAACAGTGACGGAATTAAAGGTATCATGCCATTCGTTTATCTTGTTCAACAAGGCAACAGCAAGACTTTTAGTATAATAACCTGGTATTACTTACAAAGTTTGCTGAATTGGAACAACTAATTTTGTACTTTAATGCACTTTTATTGTGCGGAAGTCCAACTAAAGATATATTGAGGTATCAAAAAAGTTAATCAAAGCTGTCCTGAGACAAGAATGTATTTTGGTTTTAGGTTTTAGGACAACTTTGATGATATTTCGATGAAGGTTTTGATCTACTTCAAATGTTGACTAGTGTATATTTGATTGCAGTCAAGACATCGACATTAAACCTTCCCATCCATCCGTCTTCATTAAATATGCAAGTTCTCTGAACCCTGAAACGTGTAGTTGAGATAATGCACTTTAAGCTCCACACATGTTCTCTGGTTCCTACACACCGTTAGCAGGTGACTCATATTTTAGGTTTTGATCCACTTCAAATGTTGACTAGTGTATATTTGATTGTGCTAAAGTGGAACTATTGCAAGTATAGTTTAGGTACACTTTAAATATCTTGCCTTATTCAAAGATCATATAATCCTCATCAAGAGTGACATTAAAACACTTAACATCAAGAAATGTGCATTGTGCACAAGTAGTACTCCAAATAAAGTTTAATTATAATTTTTATTTCAGTAAGTCTCGAGCAATATGTTAGTAAAAATCTGAAAAATAATTTTAATAAAACTCATAATCCATTTATTTGTCCTATTATTGTTGCCTTTTCTCCATAGCCTGATAAAAATCGAGCCCAGCAATCTCTTAGTATTTCTGTAAACATGCAGATTTTTAAGTTTAATAAGATTTGTTTCAGTAATGAACAACTGAACATTTTGAACATAATTTGCTTTTAATGATGCAATGACTTACCCTTAATTAAAAAAGAAGAAGAAAAAAAAAAGACACTCAACTGGTCTGCAACTACAGTACTGATGTGATCACCTAATGAATCAATGCACAAATCTTTCTGGGTGATTTGTATTTCTGGGATGAATTCAAATTGTGTAAAAGTGTGTACTTTTACTTTTTTCAGTTTGGTAATGGTGCAGAATTATACAGTTCTTGTTTAATAATAGCAGAAAAATTGCTTGGAAAAAATCATTCTACTGAGAGAGAGAGAGAGAGAGAGAGAGAAAAAGAAATGCTGGAATGGATTCTACCATTATTACATTATGGAGAAGTGACACTTTACATAGGGACTAAAGATGGCTCCCTGGTGCTTGTTCAATGGAGGAATTAATCCTACCCCTCCCTCTTTCAAAAATCACCCCCATTAACTGAGAGCCTTAGCTTTATGGAGTCGATTACATTGTCTTCCAGGACACATATATCACAGCGCAGCCTCCGGGCCTCGGCGACAGTGCCGCTTTCATCAGGTTTCCATATTATCAATTACTTGCAGTCTCCAACAAGTAGCCACTTCCAGTGCTGATAAGAGGCTTATTATGAATCCCAAAACATATACTGTCAGGATGGCCATGTCATGCAAACGGCCTTGGAGCGTTTCTCCCAGAGATGATGCAAACCAGGCGTGCTAATAATGGTTGGGCTCAGATTTGTTCTTTCGGATTAAGACTCATTAAATCCTCATTCTGCAGAGTGTCACGCTGCAAAACGCTAGCTTTCGCGAGCATATGCACCGCTGCATAAATTTGCAGTGTCCCACTTTGCGACAAGATCGTTGAGGTGCATCGCTGGCTACCTTTCAGGAGCCAGGCAAGCTGTCAGACTGGATGGCACTTTTCTTTTTTTTTACAACGCAGTCTTGAGTTTCTCCCTTCTCCAACTCCCAAGCATTCTGCTGTCGTCAAAGTATTTACCGTACGCTAATTAAAGAATTCAGGGGGGTAAATGCATGCAGAGTACCACATCTGACAAACTCTCGCCAAAGTTGGGCACAGAAACACACACATACATCCAAGCCCAACTAACATGCGCACACACAAAAGGTATCTGGTTTCTCTTTTTTGCTGTTTGTTTGCCAGTTACCCCGGGGAATGATGTTGGCATGGCTGACACAGTGTGAATCAAACTAATTAATCCTGGGGAGAAATGTTGGTGCTCAACACACACACACACACACACATGCACAATTGCACTGGCTACGGAAGCTTCCCTCAGTGAAGACAACTAGAGAGGGTCATTATCTCTGTTTCACTTCCAACAAAATTAAATGTTCAAATACAACAGGCGGTCTGCATCAAAGCAGATGGCTCTCGGATTTAAAAACTGTTCTATCTTCCTGCAAATGCTAACTGCAGCAGGGAAAACCTGGACCTAGATTTTTTTCCTCCCTCCCAGATCGCTTATTAGTCCTCAGGCAAGGTGTAAGCAGCGGGTCACGCTTTCTCCACGGACCACATTATGAGAGAAGTGCAATATCAATCTGCCGCTAATTAATTTAGTCTTGTCTGAGAGAGCAAGGGACAAGCAAATGAAGTCAATTTTTGGACGCCGATACCGAAACTTTCCCAGTATGGTGTCAAACTAAATGAAACTCATTATTTAGATGACAAGGGAGACAGGCTGCGTTCTCCACTACAGTTTTTTTCTGTATGAGACACAGAGCACACACTAGCTCAAAGACATCCCAGGGTGCCGCACAGTCATTTCTGAATAGATATAACAACCACAACATGGGAATGAGCAAAATTTGGCAGGGGAAATTCCTATGACTGACCACAGGGAGGGGGGTAAACAAGGAGTCTTAAAGCAACTGAGCATAAACTTGTGTGCATTTACTGAGAAGGAAAGAAAAAGCACAGATAGGCGACAGCATTTAGGAGAGCTTAATTTCAACAGACCAATATCAGAGGAAGTTAATGTCAAAGATTAAATATACGCAAGCAAGTGAAGATGCTCAGGGGTTGGAAATACAATAATTCTGTAGTAATCTGGGTGAATAAACATCTTAGGCCTTTATAGGGTGCCCTGAATGACATTAAAACTTTAAAGAGCGTCAAAGGATCCCTTCTATCCTTTTATGAATTTCTTCTTATTTGTGAAAATCATGTATCTACTGTATGCAGAGGCTTTCACGACAAGATTTATTTGACTTTGATAAATAAAGAGTGATATTACTTTCTGTGTCCCTATACATCAGATGGGCTTCATTTAAACTAGCTGCTGCAGTGAATTAAAAAACAAAAACACTAAATATATTTAAAAAACATACAATAGTGTACTTGAGAGAGTTGCAACATGTGCTTTATGGTTACTAATGTATACTGGCTGTCAAGCCCAGGGCTGGTCCATTGAGTTGTTATTAGCATTTGAAGGTGGTTCATTACCTTGATGTAAAATGATGGTTGTCATTTCCATTTATAACACACAAGTGTTGTCGGTGGAGGATTTTCTTTGCAGAGACAGATCTCACTGTAGCAAAGTGTCATGATCATTGCACTGTAGAAAATACATGCCTCACTGTGCCCCAACGGAAAATAAGACATCACCTATGATGGTTATTGCAGAGAGAAATTCCTTTGACATGAATATAAACGTGACTCAGCTTCATTTGTTAAAAGGTCACCCAAAATAAAACGTTTGTCATAATTTATTCACCCACCGCTGAAATACAAAAGGAGCTGATGAATGTCCGAGCTGCTCATTTCCACAAAATGGCTTACATTTCTTTTTGTAGGGAGGCTTTGATCTCCTCATGAAGCCAAACACTCAGGAACTCTCGCAACACACATGCCATCCAACAAAACAATAAACTCTCTAATCTGACAAGAAGATCTGGCAGAAAGACCATTTGCTCATCAGCTCCTTCACCCATCCTTCCCCCCGGGCACATGGTCCAGGTCACTCTGTCAAGTTGACAGAGAAATGTCAAGAACTAAAGTTGCTATACTTATATCATGCATTTACTGTATCTTCAGAATTCGTAATCATAACTCTTTCATGTTTGGTATCATTTTAAAGGTCTCTGTGTGATTGGTAAATTGGTCTCAATTTCACAGTAGTCACTTGTATTATGAGAAATATGAAAACCTTTGTAGAATTGTGTTCTGCTGAGGAGGGGGTGTGTCCCCCTTTAGGGGTCTGCGGGAATGTTTATCCATCTTCATCCAGGTGCGACCCTAGAGCACTAGAACCAAAAACACCAAAAGGTCTTTTATGTTTTTACAACTGATTTGAAGATTTTTTAGTTTTTCTTATTTGGGTATATAAGGGAAGTGACAAAACACTACTTTGGAATTTCTGTAGTCAGAAAACTCCATGCAGTGTGTGAGGGTCTCTGGATCTCTCGCTGCTGTGTGTCTCTCTGCTGTCAGGTATGATTTAAAAGTGTAATTGTGTTAAACACATTGTGCCCACAGAGCACACTGTACAGTTGTTTGTGCTACTGCACGTGCACATAGGCTAATTAAGTTTATTCTCTAAAACATCTGAGTGCTTTGCTATGCATTTTAGACCATGTGTCTTGTGTTAAATTAGGATAACTGTTACATGTGTGACTATGTTAAATTTGTTCGTCTCCTGCGTAGGTCACTTGGCTATTTCCCATATAGCCACAGTCTCTATGTACAGGAGCAGGGTTGCCACGTGGTTACAATGGGATTCACAATTGCATTATCCTTTCTAAATTGGCTTCTAATTGTTTCATTATGTAATTGGCATGATACAACTTTACCTGACTAATAATAAATTGTTATATTTGATTTATTCTGATAACTTCTGAAATCATTATGACTATTAGATTGTGAGGAGGCTTTTGTTACCGCAAATCTACGGCCAGGATAGGTCAAACTGAAGGCTCATGAATGAACGGAGCAGTAGGCACGTCATCGGAGACCTCAGATTTCTGTCTATCACTGGTGCTAGCAAGTTGTATGGGAAACAACTAAGTACACTACACATTTTGTCATAAGCAAGCGGCAGACAATTAGGTATTAGTCTACCTACATCCTCTGACTAACATGGGACTGGCAAGTTAAAACCTACGCAAAACCCGGGGCGTGAGACTCTGTGTGACAATAGGTCCCCAGTGAACGGATAATTGAAAGTATGGGATGTCTAGGATAATCAAATATCTAAATTAATATACGATCGATGTCAGTGATCAATTCTTTATTATAAATATTGTCTAAATTTAATGATCACTTGAAACTTGAGTCAGATCAAGCACGGAACTAGACTAAAATTGAAACTAAATCCTGATAAATTCAGAAGCGCAAGTAAAATGCACATTAAACCTTCGACTAGGCCGCTGGATTCCGTTGTTTGGACTAGCGGGTGGATCCTTACATTTTAATGCTGCATTGTCACTGTGACCTGATGTTGTGTTGATGCAATGGAGGACAACACTTGTCAGTGTGACTGAAACATTGAGAAATGAATGTAGATTACTTTGCCTTCTCAATTGTAACACACTGTATTGAGAGACACTGATAACTGGAGACAAAAGAAAGGCAAGGAGAAAGAAAGCAGAATAAAGGAAGTCCATTTTAATGTATTTTCCATTAGCCATTAAATGCCTGTTAAAAGTCACCTAGAAATGAAAGATTAAAGAGTCCCACCTTTATCTGATCCATCGTAACTGCTGAATAAAATATACAAGAGTTTTCCTTGGGAAATTCACCTGAATGTAATGGACAAGACAAGTTTACTCCTGTGGGTGATGGATTCAAATTGACTTATTGTGATCAGACAGACTCCTGGGAGAATCTTGCAAGTGGAAGTGCGCCATCCTGGAGGTGCGCCAAAACCTGTCTATGCAATAAAATGGGCTGCTGACAATGCCAGCAAGACTAAGGGAATAAAACATGATGGTAAAGGGATGTCTGTAGGGAAATGAAGAAAGCAAGGATCTTTAGAAACCACAGTCTGCATTGTGGGCTTCACAATAAATTATAAAAAAGCATAAAAGCAACAGAGGTTTACGGAGGAACCTTTAAAAAATAGTGAATACTGTTTAAACTCTTTAATGGGGGGGGGGGGGGTATCTTTCTTGAATGTGCTAAAGTGTAATACTCAGGGTTTAAACTCAACGTATAAGCAACAGTAAAAGCGTTGTTTAACTTAGTTAGCACACATTACATCACAACAAATCAACAGTGTTGTCTCCACCCAATGGTTTAGCCCTTGGGCCTTTTTACGTGAATATAATTGCTCTTATTTAATAAGATTGCAGTGTTATGTGACTGGAAGGCACACTGGAATCAGTCTCCAGATACAGTATATTAACCTTGCCTAATGTGTAGGGAGAGCTGGGAAAGATCCTGGGTTTTTTAATCATCTGGGGGCCGATTACTTCTATAAGGCAATCGTATGAGAGGCTCCAAGGCACAGCATGGATAACTTATCACCTTGTGGCAAGAGCCATACACAACCTAAGTCCAGAAGTTCTCGGTCATGTCTGACAGCTGTGAGAGGGTTCTGCTCTCTCGGGGTGAGAGATGACATGCTGGAGGCAACGTGGAGAGGTTATGAAAAGAGTCACACTGCCAAATTCTCCTGCTGAACAGAGGACGAGGGTTTGGTTGAATTACACAGTCACACAAAGATAAAACAGACAAACAAAGCCGATAGTGGCAGAAATATTGGAAGGAATAATGCACCCTCTTGGGCTTTCATTTCCTCATCAAACAGAAGAGCGGGCTTGCAGAGAGCTGGATTTGTTTGTCAAAAAAAGACAAACAAACAGGCATCATCTGAAAAGTCCCTTCCTGATTCAAAGGCTGGAAAAGGGGAGAGTAAAAGCCAGAGTTCCAGCACTTCTTTTTATCTGCTCATCAAAGGCTGGCCCGACTACTTCACCAGCACTCAGCTCTCTGCTTAAAGATGACTCGCTGACCGCGGCTGTGTTCAAAACCCTATCCATCCACTGTGACTTCAGTCTAAACAGCAACTGAATAATCTGTTTGAATAACCGAAAGACTACAGTGTCTGTTACAAGTCAACATGAAACGCCATTTGAAACCAATATTCTAATTGTTATTCTTTCTGAGCAAAATCTATTTCCATTAGGCACACGAATCCGTGCAGTGTACCATTCTTTTCAATATTTAAAGATATTGTAGTAAACAAGACAGCTTCTGTTTTATACTGAGCATCAATGCAAATGCAGATGGACTTCACTTAAAACTCCATCTGCACAGGAGAAATATTAGAAAGGAAATTTTACGCTGGGTTGACACCACTTGATTTTAGCCCTGATGTTTATTAACTTCCAGTTTTGTGGAAATTTCCAACAAATGGCTGAAATCAAAGGCAAACCGGTGCACGTGTGTGACAACTGTGTAGTGTGCGTTATCTGAGAGAAGTGCCTATGCATCGCCAATGCACGCAAGATATCTGGCATGCTAAAGAGCTGGACCTGTTGGCGACTGTGTGAAATGTGTTTGACTGGAAACGACATCAGTGACAACCTACAGCCAATGAGAGCACAGTACAGGGAAGGGAAATTTCAGGGGTGGAGTCATAATGGATCTGCAACACAACATCAGCAAGCAATCATTCTTTCCTTCATATTCTTCTTTGTTTATTTTTTTATTTTTCACTGCAAATCAGTGTACAGACAACTTGGATTGCAAGCTTTTTGCAGGCTACTGTTTTTAACAGGAATGAATCCTTTTACTGGATCAATTCTTGCATGTGTTTGGTTCTTGGAAACAGTTTGTAGACAAGGCAGAGCTGTTGGTGATTATTTCCATTGAAAAGCTGTGTAATGTGTGACCTGATCCGTTGCGTAGTGCACACAACAGCAACTAGATTGTACCCCAGACAGTCGTGCAGTGTGAGAAGAGCAACATCAAATCGTGAAAATCGTGGAGTGGGAACCTGGGATTAGAGGGGAGATTCTGTAAACTGTTTTACTTCTGTATTGTAGAATTGCATACCCAGGATAGTCAACTAGGGAAAAATCATGAAATGTGGGTGACCCATACCTGATTTCAAAGTCAACCGTGAATTTCTACTTCCTCCCTGAAACACCAAGAGCACCACTGGTTGACAAGCTGTCATTTACAAGGCTGAGCATGTTGCCATATTGAGGAATTATTAATTTTCCTTTGAGATAATGTGCACTGTGCATGCACAATGAGATCAGGAATGAGTATACAAACAGCAAACAGGGACAATTTTGATTACAGTTAGAATTTAAAAACGATTGCTGCACAACTACCCTTACAAAAAAATACTGTGATGATACCATAATTAAGTGTCCTACTGAAACTTATACAAGCCTAAGTTTGTATGTTGATCTTAGATGGTTCCCCAAATTAGTCAATCTGCAGCTAAACTTCATTGATTTTCTCAGTTAAACATTTGACTTTCTGACTAAATGCAAGCCTGTGGGGTGACAACAGTGTGGAAAAAACAAAATGCTTTGGGGTAAAGACTCAACAGAACAAACGTTACATCTGCAATCATGTATGAATGCATCTGTCTTCTAGAGTTGCTACATATTTCCTTTGAGAGATAGAAGCACAGTGGATGATTATGAATTATACAACAGTATCACAGATGCTGCTGATGTGTATGTTCCTGCCAAGGTTCCAATGTCCAAAAAAATCCCCCAAAAAAACAACAACAACAAAAAAAACGTTCTGTTCAACTTTTGAAGACATGGTTTTGCAGAAAAACCTTCATAGAAGCAGTAATAAACATTGGTGTGAAGTGTGGACTAATGATAAGTGTATTGCACTGAAACACAATAAACAAAGTGGAGGAAGGGCATGTTTTAATTACAAACTGCATATATTTAAATTTATTTCTATGTTTTTTTTTTTAGTCCTGACTGGTGCTTCAAAGGTCTTAAGATACAGTTACACTAGATTTTAAGCAGAATTATTCGGATAATTGCAATGATATAAGGTTATACTTGTTTTAAAAATGAAAAACAAATAATTTATATATATATATATATATATATATATATATATATATATATATATATATATATATATATATATATATATATATATATATATATATATATATACATACATATACCGGTATATATATATATATCCCAAATGTCGAAATACTCTAAAATATGAACCACAATACTCATTGTGCAACATTGCAGTTAAGGCTGATTTATTTATTTTTCTACTTTATATTCTTGAAATTTATGTAGCAGGTTTAAACACGTTCAGGTTCACATAATGGATAATTAAGGCAGAAGAATTTACATCCAAATATATTTCAACGGTGGAGAGACTTTGCACATTAAAATAGTTACTATGCATTCAAATCGTGTCTTCTATTTAGATCTGTGTTTCTCATAAGCAGTCAGAATGAGAAAGCAATTGTTTGAACAAAAAAACAATACCAACGAGAGTTGTCAATTTTAGTCAGTTTACACAACTACAAGGAAGAGGTAATAAAAAGACAACCTCTAGCTATGATGAATATTGCACTAAGTTTGCCTTAGGCTACACTTAGCTGTAGTCTAATCACTGGGCTGAATGACTTCTGTATAGATACCAGAGAATGTCTTGTCTGTGCATCACATTGAATGCAAACCTCCTCCAAGCTCAGGGCAGACCTGAGCTGTAAAGGTTCTTTGACCTAGAAAAGCAAGCCCCTTCTTCATACATATCCTTCATGTTTGATCCTCTTCAAAATCACCAGTCTTTGAAGTGAAAGAATTAATGAGTTTCAGAAAACTGACTCAATTCTTCTGAGCTGTGAAAATTACAGATGCACACCTGTTGTAAGAAAATGTCTAGGACAGCATCTCTACTCTTCTACGGTCCCAGAAAGAAAAAAACAAACAAAAAAACAAACAAATCTAAATTCAGATAACAAAAGGCAACAAACTATACACTCAAATATAGATTGGACAACATATAGGCTTATCAGCTTTTAAAAGATAAAAGTTAAAAGAAAGAAATTGACAGCTCCACAAGAACACAGTCACAAGCCCAACAGTAAGCAACTATCCTGGGCTTTGACATTAAAGACAGAAGATATTCTCTGTGTAACCCTCGAGAAAAAGAAGCTGGTAAAAATGATATATATAAAATAAAAAAAAAACTGCTCCATGTTAACAAAAAGGAATACATTCAAATACATACTCAAATACATTTGAATGGCCATCGATGGAAGGCAGGTGCTTTTTAGAACCAGATGGTGAAGTATTATCTACCAGCAGAAGCTAATGGAACCATGCCAACCGGCCAAACCTTGACCACACATGAAAATATTAACATTGAGGTCTCATGCATGCCAAAAAACGACGGAACCTTGAAATTCTTTGATTTTTGAGATATTGCCTTCACCCACCGGTAAATATTTCAAGATCCTATTTACACAAAAGAGGGCTTTACCACTCGAAAATAATAAAAATCTGAGGCAGAGGAACAGGCAGAGTAACATAGCAATTGTGCGCAATGGTGATCTGTCCTGCTCTCAGAATTCTCCGAAGAAGGAAGTGAATGATCTTTAAACAAAACCAGCTTGAAATGAATCCAGCTGAGGCCTTCAGCCTATTCAACCCTTTGAGTGATTTTACAGTAGCCATGTGGAGGTTTTAAAAAGCACTACGTAGTGAGTACATATATAATCGCTTATAAAAACCATCCCTTCTTCTGCTGAAAAAGGTGTGTGGGTGTGGAGAAAAGCTTACAACGCTGCGTTGGCTGTGAAACAAGCTCTGAATTGAGGAGATGCAGCCCCTTCATCGGCAGCCCTGAGGGAAAGTGGCGATGGAGAGGCACATCCTGTCAGCATGTAAGCCGTCTCCACTCTTTGTTTACACCGACCCGTTTAAACCATTCCAGGATGCGTGTGGCTGCCTCATCTGCATAATCTCTGTCAAGAGTGACAAAAGCTTCCCAAAAATAGGCAATGAAAGAGTCACAGGCTGGAACCAGAGCAGAGTGGAGGTCTTAGTGGTCTATAGAGTTGAAGAACATGGGAAAAACATAACATAGGAGAATTTGATCTGCAGCCTTGCGTCTGAGCCGTTTATGTAACAGTGACCCATTCTGGTGCCAGGAAGATCATAGTCATCATAAAATAAAATAATAATAAAAAATCTATTACATAATTAAACATAAAATGTCACATATCTTGTATATGCAAGGCTTCATACATTTATGGTTTTCCTTGTAGAGCTTGAAGGATCTGTCATACAACATCTTCTAACGTTTCTCAACTTTCACAATCAGTCAGTGATCATGTTTGAGGTTTATTATTCCAGGAATCCATTAAGATGTTATTGTGCACAGGGGTACCCAGTGCAACGGCACAGGAATAAAAATGAATAAGCAAAGAAAATGTAGTGCTGCTCATTGTGGGTAGGTTATAAAAATAACTTGTAAAATAGAAAAGATGCTTTTGATCATTTGTTGCTTGTGCTGTGTCATGAAGGAATTTACATGAAGAATCATCTTTAGGATTTATTTTTTTTCTTAAATATTTTAACTATTTAAAAAATAAATAAATAAATAAAATTGACTCTGGGTCAACTTGTCCTGTACTTACAATCCTGTGAATCTCTGTGGTTCAAAGGTGTGAATAAAACAGCAACGCAGGAGTGGATTTCTGGAATCTACAGTACGAATGTCTTGCTCTTTTCTTTTAGATTCAGAGCGAGCAAGACCTTCAATGTTCACAATCTTCCGTCACCGGGTTCTTCAGTGAAGCAGAACTACAGTGGTAAGCCAAATGTCTCTGTGTGGGGGTCGAAGAGAACAAGGGGGTCTGATTTTAAAATTACAATCCTCTATTCATCCTTGATGACTGCTCGAAAGTTCAATTACCCACCAGCAGAATATGATTGCTCAGTTTTCTTCTAGTCTGGAGAGTTATCAGTATGGCTGCGGAAGACCGCAGGAGACTCAGCCGTGATCCTCTTGGTCTGACAAGCACTCCCAGCATTCAACCAATGTTTCATAATAAAGTCTTCAGTGAGCTGAATCCTGTACATATTGCCTAGAAAAAAAAAATATATATATATTCTTTTACCAATGTGTATGCTATTACATTCCCAAATTAAAAAAAGAAAAGAAAAGAAAAGGCAAAACCAAATGTGCCAATAGTGCAAGGCATGCGAGTGACTGGTGGGTGAAAAATGCCAAAATTGCTGTCTGAGACTGACGGTATAATTGTACCTCCTTTCTGCAGCAATCCAACAAAACATTCTATCCCCAATCTACCAATCATGGATGACTTATCTGGCAGAGGGACTTGTCAGAGAACAGGGCAAAGCTAGCGCACATGCGCTCTACAAAACAGATGCTTTTGGCTAAAAATATCAAAATACTAAAGGCCGTGTGGGAATCCCGTAGATGCCTGCAATACAAACTCTCTCAGTGACGAGTCTGGATGTAGGGCGACATCTGAAGTGACGGCATGGCACCGACACCAATCACAATATATGATGAGCATGTCAGACTTTACAGCATGAAGCCTATTTATCTTAACGGATTAACAGCTATATAATTAAAGCAATCATTACATTGTGTTGTAAAGTTAAAATTTGTTTTTGTTGTAAAATTTAGAGTGTCTAGATGAGACATCTCCATTATCATGTTCTGCAACTGTCTGCAATCACGCCAAATTATGTCTGAAATGTAATTGTTCGTTGGAAAGATAAAATGACAAAATGAATACCACGAATGAGCTTTCCTGTCTGTACATCCGTTCTGCACTATGGGCCGCTGGAGAACACCAGAGACGAGGTGAGCCTTCATCACTTGTGCCGTTTCAGACACAATAACTACCTGAGTGAAGGCATTTCATTTCATATGTAAAGTGGAATTAAACCACTCCATCCAATGGCAGGTTGACAAAAAGTATATGCCTACTGGGTTATTGGTAATGAACATTTCAGGCTATCACAGGTTAGGAAAAAATATTTAAGAGTTAATAAATAAAACCTTCAGCCTTATCAAAGTATCAGCAATTGCTTTGCATCCACATTGGATTTTGATGGGATCTGTGAGTTCATCGTCAGGTTGCGCATTTAAGGCTGTTCACTGGTAGGGGGTTTGAGTTGCTTCCTGTCAGCTGAAAATGAAAAGAGATTGCAGGCAGACCTTACACGTCACACTCTCTTATTGAGTTTGAAACAACACACATATCAGAGTGATGAGAAGACACGATAGGAAACTTGCAAGAACAATCCTGAGAGGTGGCTGTACGTCACCTCCCTGACCTATGATGATAGTGAAACGATCGCCTTTGCCTCTCCTGAGAGGTCTGGAGCAAGAATGCAAGGTCAGCTTTAATAATATGATAACCTCAAATGAGAAATTCACAGGACTGGTTTCACCGACGCACCTCACTAGGGAGATGGCCTGCAGTACGCATGGAGTTCATGGCTCAAGGGCTTTCTACAACAAACTTCTTGAATGGTTTATTTATTGACTGAATAATTTTTATAATACCACTACCACACAAAATATCCCATCACAACGCCATCCCAATTCTCTAAATCAAAGCAAACACCTTGAAGTAGGGGTAGGCAATATGACCAAAATCTAAAAAAAAACCCAATATGAGTAATTTTATTTCACTGTAACGATATGTATCAAGATAGAGTTATTTTTGCTTTCAATAAGCTCTTTATGATATCAAAATTTTTGATACCATAGTAATTTTATAATTCTTGTCACCAGTGTCAATATCACAAAAACCTAATACTGGCCTAAAAAACACACAAAAAAAACAACAACAAGCAGCTCACTGAAGACATGTAATCAGTCAGTGATTAAATAAGAATAAGAAACTCATTACAAGCAATAGGAGCAAATGAATAAGAAATGCTACACCCTGTCATTTAAAGAGCTGCCCGGATCCAATATACTGTTACAAATTTGTTTTCTTTCTTTGCGGTTTGCCTTCACTTAAGACCTAAATTTCCCGCGTTTACAAGGATATTTGCAAAGATGGGCATTTTGACACATACAAATGTGTGTGTTTAACCATTCAAGGCCTATAAAGTGGCAAAAATACTCCCACGCTCTTTGAGCACCGTCTTCACAAGCGCACCTCTCTGGCAGCACTGAAAGTGCGCGCATATAGCGAAATGAGTTCTCTTTCATTGCTGATTGCATTTGAACAGTTTAAAACACTTGTTTTAAACCTCAATGCTTAAAAACGAGTGCAAATGATAAGTTTTCGTGACCATGTAGCACAGCAATGTCACGTGAACGTGTAACTGTGATAGAGATGGTAGTCCAAAATCTCTACCGGCTGAAAAATTTCTACAGGTTAATTGTGTCTACCGGTATATCGCCCGCCCCTACCCTGAACACGTCTTAGGTCACAGCAAACCACAGACATCTGAATAGACAAAATGTTTCATTGTGTGTAAAGCAAGTCATTCCTCATTCAGCTGGTTTAGTGCATAGAATAAATTCCCTTTGTCCTTTTGACTAACTCACTTCACAGAATGACACCTCAAATTCTGTAGCTTGTAGAGGCGTGCTATTTTTTCCAAATGATGAGACTCGTGATTTTTGACAGACAATAGAACTGGTTAACACAAAAAAAGCAACAAATTTACAATGAAAAAAGAGATCATTCAGAATATCATGAATATTTGCTCACACTTTATTTTAAGGTCCAATTCTCACTATTAACAAACCATTAACTGTGACTTTTGCCTCAATAAGCTCCCAATTTGCTGCTTATTAATAATTAGTAAGGTAGTTGTTAAGTTTATGTATTGGTTTGGATTAGGGATATAGAATATGGTCATGCAGAATACGTGCTTTATAAGTACTGATAAACAGCCAATAAGTTAATAATAGGCATGCTAATAAGCAACTAGTCAATAGTGAGAATTGGTCCCTATACTAAAGTGTTACCAAATATTCGTTTGACTTCGGACAGTAAATAACCTCTTAGCAAATCCAGAAAACTCTAGCAAGCATCCACAACATCCCAGAATGACACAGCGACAAGTACAAATCACATTTACACGGTTTTATTTACAAGAATATAACTACAAAAAAACTTGTTTTGAATATTCCATGCCGTATTATACTGTACCAGGTTATTGCATTACTAAAAATCTTTTAAATGGAAAGGTCGTATAAATACATATTATGAATTATTAACACAATAAGTCCCATTTGACTTAGAGGGGTACATAATTCCTGCTGATTATTCTACAATTATAAAGACACAAAACAAGACTTACATAGATTTTTCCCCTGTTTGGAAATCCTGCTGGTTGCCACGAGAGGCTAATTAGCTGTAGCAATTATCATGCAATCCTAGTGCTTATTATGACTTCAGACTGGGCCCAAGGTGCATCGAAATTCAGGTGGTGGTTTGACTTTGAAAACTCTTTGCAGTCCGCAGTTCATTTGTTCCTTTTACACAGGGAGCCAGAGACTGGGTTTGTTTGGGCTAACTTAATGTGACCGTGAAGGTCATGTAATCAGCAAGAAAAAAAGGAGGTTTGAGCTCAAGTAATTACTTTGCTCTAATTACAGTAGCTGGTTTCCAAGAAAGGTGGAATACTGGGTCTCGCTGTGTAATTTCACAGGCTCAGTTTGAAACTTAAAAATATGTCTGTGTATTTAATTGTTACATGTATGACCTGTTTTAGTTTAGTTTTCTATGTCTCCGCCTGCCTGCCTAGTTTGTTTCCATGGTTTTTGATTAATTAGTTCCACACCTGTTTTCAGTTCCTCCCTGATTGCGTTCAGTATATATAGTCTGTGTCCGTTTTGGATTTATGTTTGGTTGTGCCCTTCCCAGTCTGTGAAATATTAAAACGAATTGTACTCCTTTGTCGTGCGCGTTACTTTACACACCAGACAACGTAACATTAATGAATGCTACATCACAGTTATGTTTGCAGTCAAGACACAGAAGATGACCTTTAAGCAGCTTCAAATAACTTGCTATCCACCTTATTTTTCAACGAGGAAGTAAGGCGTTTTCTGTGAATGTGTTCGCGCTTCCGGTTCATTAGCCGCTGTAGGGAAATAACGAGAAGAATAACAATGTGCAGTAAACTGTAAAACTGTTTGCACTACAAACCAGTGTGTTCATAATTAAGATAATATATTAAAATAACATGGTAAGACACCCCAGTTTGCAATATCAAGCAGCAAAACGAGGTGTTTTGAACAGCTTAAAATAGCTGGACGCGAATGACACCGGAATCCAAACACATTAAATTTGCAAATGGCCGCGACCGCTCTAACGGGAAAAATAAGGTAGATAGATTTATTCAAATTGGCTACACTTAGTTTATAATAAGATGATAGTTGCAACATTGAAACACTCTTCAAAAGACCAAATAAATACTAACGTCGCTGAAAAACATTTTGATAAAGATGAAAATGGAGAAAACCTAAAGGGAGGGAACAAATCACTGGTGTCAAAAGTATTCACATTCATTACTCAGGTAGAAGTATAGATACTAGGGTTTAAAAAAACTTCTGTAGAAGTTGAAGTATCAACTCAAGCTTTTTACTCAAGTAAAAGTGTAAAAGTACTGGTTTAAAAACTACTTAAAGTATAAAAGTAAAAGTAATGTAAGGAAGAAAATGCCATTAAGGACAAAAGCTTAGGCCGCGCTGCAGGGGCCTATTGTGCACTACCCCACCTCCTCAAAAAACATTTTTCTAAAGGCCATAATGACTATAATGTTATATTAAAATGTTAATGTTGAAAAATTTGGGTTGCACTAGGCTACCTGTTTCAGCCGCATATATGCCCATTAAAAATGAACGCATTTTAGTACAATGCAAATACATTAAAGAACCATATATGTGTACTACTGAGCATTAACATGTTTCATGGAGCGGAAGATATGATGACTCCCTATAAGTATTGTAATGGTGCAAAAAGTCAAACTTCAGAGGAATGTCATCATTAACCTTTATTGGAAAGTAAATGTACACCCAAGCTTAGCTGCAGGAATCTGTGAGGGCAACGGACAAAAAAATTGCTGTACCCAGGGCAGGCTTAGTAACAATTACCCTTGTATGGTTGTCTATATACAGGGGTGCACATAAGTTTTTCAGCCTGGTTCTCACATGAGAACCTGGAGATTTGGTTTGGTCCTCACACAGGCCATGGCATGTAGTGTGACCCATAAACTATAACTATAAAAAAAATAATTAATAATAGTGATAATAATATTATTGCGCTTCATTTTTTAAAAAATTTATATATATATATATATATAATAATCAAGTGTGATAATACAAATGCAATTATTTCATAGTAAACTTAAAAATAAAATGTTAATATTTTTATTATTATCATTTTTTTAATTTTAATTTTCATCATTTTCAAACGTAAAATCAGCGAGCTTTTATTTTGGCGGGTTGCCGGCAAGTAAGTATTATGCGCTTCCGGGTTTAGCGCTGCTGATGGAATTGCGTCAGTGTATGAAATGTCACAGACAGGTTTGCTTTGAAAACGGCAGCAGGTAGCCTAGATTATGCTTTCAGTTTGGATAGAAATCTTATACAGTACAGTTTGTCGATCTAAAATGGTCAACCATGTCGGTACGCAAATGCGCTGTCAAAACTTATTTACGCAGTGCATTTTTAATTTTGGTCGCGCATGCGGACCACTTATGTGCACCCCTGTCTATATACAATAAACATTAGTGCTGTCAAAATTAATGATTAATCCAAGTGATTAATAAACTCAATCCTGATAGCTTCCTGGTTTGTACTATGCTCAATTCTATAGCTAATGGCAACAATGTCACATTTAACTAGAAGATGTAACAAACACTTTGGACTCAATGCTGTATGTACAACAACAGGGTAATCTACATCAGTTACATTTCGCTCGAGTTCTCTTCTCGAGTCTCTGCCACGGACATCTTCGTACTTGGCTACATACGTCTGCTGTGTCCAGTGTTGTGGGTAACGAGTTACAAAGTTAGTATAGCCTACTTATCACAACATTGTCAATCGCAAACGCTAATTTATTCAAACGTCTCTCTACCGAACTACTTACTGTAGCTTAATTTGCGGAGGACGAAGAGAAAGCACCCGTTTGATAAATGAGCCAGTAGTGGAGAAATAATAACTTTTAAGAAATAATCTTTTTTGAGTAACGACCCCAGTCCTTGCTAAAGTGTGACGTGATTTGTGTCATGTGCAGGTGCGATGGATCGCGTACAAACCAATAGGGTGTCGGAATGGTATGTGTTTATACTTCTCATCCAACCACAATCAAATTCACTCTATCCGGATGGCGCGATTTATCTGGATAGGTTTTTTTTGAACGATGATAAGCCGGAATGAAAACAAGCCGAAATGAAATAGGAGTAACGAGGCTATTTTTAAAATGTAAGGAGTAGAAAGTACAGATAATTGCGTGAAAATGTAAGGAGTAGAAGTAAAAAGTCGGCTGAAAAATAATTACTCCAGTAAAGTATAGATACCCAAAATTTCTACTTAAGTAAGGTAACGAAGTATTTGTACTTCGTTACTTGACACCTCTGGAACAAATAATACAAATTTAAAGAATACTTCTCTCAAAAAATGAAAATTCTATCATCGCTGACTGGCCCTCTGTCTTTCCAAACATTTGATTATATTTCAAAATATCTTTTTTTTGTGTATTCCACAGAAGAAATGACTGTAGGTTATACAAGTTTGGAATTTACTCTTTTGGGTGAACTATCCTTTAAATCTTCAGAAAATTGCAAAGTCTTAATTTACATCTGACGATGAAGGAACCACATTCCACAGTCCTTTTCAAAAGCACTGAAATAATTAATTTCCTGTTCTTACAACACCCTTTTTAACTGTGCAGTTCAGAGTGGTAATAGCATCTTCTGAACATGAAAATATGTGCGATGGTTTCGTTGCCAGTTCCGGATATCTCATTACGTTTTTCACAACCTTGGTTGAATTACTTTACAGAGTTCCTAGAAGTCAGGGACACAACACAATTGGGGGAAAAATACTTTTAGCACATCTTGGTAATGTATAACATAATGTAGACATAATATTACATGACAAGACAAAAAAAAAAATTACGTACACTTTTGCAACTAAAAGCACATTACTCAGCAATACCCAGAAGCAGGTGAAATATGTAATTTCTACACCACTAGCAACACTATTTAGAACTGCAAACATATCAGATTTTGAACACTTTACAATTTGTGTTTGTCCTATATTCATGCATTACTTGAGCCACAAACTAAAAATCCACTTGGTGCCACTAAGTGGGAAAACTACACTCTTCGCCTTCATCAAAACTTTAAGCTGACTAGGATAGGAATGGTGGTGAATTAACATGCAATTATAAGCACAACTTAATTATTTGTAATATGGGCATCAATCGGACACGATTAACAGTAAACACTGGCACATCCTGCTCCCGTTTGGCATTTAATCAATGTTTTTAATTCTGCTTGTGTGCAGACTACGACATGGAAGGGAACGAAGGGGTTCCGGTTTATTTATATGAATCAGGTCTTCAGAGAGCCTGGCAGTTATCAGATTTCATCCAACACACTGCACAATGAAATTGAGTTTTAAGGCCAAGAGAAACATTTTGGCAGCTTTTAAAATTTGTTACTAACCTTAGCATGGTCTCAGAGGGGCTAAAACTTTGTGTTGAGTGCAGGGTGTGCGTTCATGTAATATAAAGAGGAGAGCTGAGCAGGCCAAGCTGTCACTGTGATTCTGACTCCACATTCACATCCAGCAAATAGAACTCAATTCATCTCCACTAAGGGTTTTCTTAAGTAATGTATGTAATAACCTTTTAGAATTTTTATGAAATTTCACTCCCAAAAGGACATGCAATGCTTTAGAAATTTTAGTAGCGTATTTATTATATTATTTTTAGTTGAATGCATTTTTAAAAGCTGTAATACACTAATGACGATTCAAAGAAAAAACATTTTACAATAAACCGATTTCCAAAATGCATCAAAAGCAAAACATCTGGATCCATTTTGCTTATGCAAAATGCGATTTATTCCTTTTGATTTTTAGGATGAAATGTGAATTATACATACTAATGCTTGTATAGTACCTAGAAAACTGACTGCAATAATGGAGCACTGTTGAAGCTTGTTGTGTACATTAAACCTTTAGCATTCTTATCTCAACCATCTCCTCACTGCTGTGGCATTTCTGTCATATGTGCATTCATTAAAGTGCAGCTTCTGACAGCTTATCACACTGCTTTATGTGTCACAATGATACCTGTAGCTGTGATTTACTTTCTGATGGAAGCTGTTAGTGGAGGGAGTCTGCCAAGCTGTAACAGCTGATGAATAGCTGCTCTTAAATTACTGTTTCTTGTATTGAAATAATCAGCACTGCATTCAGGGAGAGGGTCATACGCAGGTGGGATGGTGTCTTCACATTACATAAGTACGGACTGCGTGTGAGTGTGCGTCTGTTTTTCTTGAGCCCACTTGTAAGGGCCAAAATATCCTCCACACAATTTTTGTTTATGTCCTTGACTTTTCGGGGACACATTAAAATCCTGTAAAAACTTGTCATATTACACTTCATCCTATTTCTCAAAAAACATTTGAACATAAATGTGTATATTCAAGCATGTATTTGAGGTAACAGCTCTTTAAAACATCTCTGTCATTATGTTTTTGCTGTCATACAGAAGGCAGATAACCCTGACTCATTAAAATCTCATTAGGCAATTTTTGCCATCACTGATTTTAAATTTGTCATTGCCTGATAAAGCACTATGCATGCAGCAGACATATGTTTACTTCCATTATAAATACAATTCTTAACTAGATACACAAAGTTCATTGTGTGATTCACAAAAAGCTAAACATTCACATGCACCTACACTGGTCTGATTTCTTTGTATAGGCCTCATCTTCCCAATAAGCCACAGGCGCAATATTCATTAGCAAGTCCTAATGAGCTTTTATGGGGTTGTTTTTTCCCAGTAATTTTAATTTGCAGTATACAATACACTTTCAGATGCAGTGGAGGGCTATTGTGCAGCTTATTCAGGCATTATTAAGTTTTTTTTTTTTCAGTCATCATTAGCATTGGCCAAGCCTGATTGCTGCACAATACGAAACACGGCACAGATAAAGACCCACCTGCACAATGTTCCCTCAGGTGCTTCCAAGAAAAACAGACAATTTGCATCAGCGGCAAAACTGGAAATGCCAACCGTGAACAAAACCGCCAACTCCAGAGCTAACTTATAATCATTCTGGGAACCTCAACAGCAAAGAACAAATGAATCAACAGCTTTTAAAGGACTCTGAATGTGTCAATAAAAATAAATTAGGGCTGACAATTTCCATATTGCGGAAGAGTTAACAGTTCGAATGAAGATGAAATATGCCAGAAGAACACATTTTTGTTCTTGAAGGGTTTGTGTGGAATCCAGGTTCTTTAGTGGTCCACCATGCTTCCGGCACATTAGCCTACTGTGGTACTATCATTTGTTATTTTGGCAGCTCGGCTGTCATTAAAATACTCCCAAGCTCGGGCTCCATCAGAATGGCAGTTTAAAGAGAGTCAGCACTCTATTAGGCTCATAATAGAGACAGTCTCCACCGTTTTTATAAGTAACACTTTATGGGCAATAAAATATTCTTTTCTCATTTTTCACCCACTCGAAGAAGCATTTTTTTTTTTTTGCCAGAGAATGACCATATAAGAGAAGGCCAACATTTGGCACAGGCGTGTTTCAATTTGGCATGCATTATCAACACACTGCTTTTTTTATATTTTCAGATCATACCCGAGTACTTCAAAAGGCCCTCAGGCGCTACACTAGTGGACGGCCCACAGGCTGTTTACTGAGCACCTTACACATACTGCAGACAAAATTGACAAGAACTGTCTGAAATCAGCAATTCCAGTCTTGCTGACTAAATGGTGGTGATCCCGGACTTTATGCCGATGGTCTAAAGTCTAGCTATGACGAGTGGAAAATATGCTTTAAAGGGTATGCCAATAAGTGGCATATACTGTAGTATATTTCCTTAAATGCTATTTATTTTGGAACTCATTTACAACAAGACCCACCAGTAATGGATGTCAGAAGGAAAGGACAAACTGACCTCCACTCCTTCTAAAATCTCATCTCTTCATCAGAAGCACCCCTACTGCTTCTGAAAACAGCACAAGGACAAATTGTCAACAAATCCAAGGGGTTCCATAAGCCCCGACTCTCTTTGCTACAAGCACACTTTCAAGTGTTCAAAGAAATGAGGGCCATACCAAGCTCGTTATCTCTGTTCAGAGAAAAAAGGCATAAAATTGCTTACTGACAGTGTTTTTAATGCATAAAGAATGACCTTAATAACTTGTTTCATCTTACGTTAAAACAATTTAGTAGATACATGAAACAATCTTTCAGAGAGTTTAATCTGGTAAGCTTTAAGCAGACATCAGTGCTTAGGTGAGCGTTGTTTCTCTTGTGGAAACCACATTAATACCCACCGAAAGCAGTGCACAGAGGACCTTTAAAACACAAGAGCGCTATTAAGATTACAAAAGATCTTGAAGTAATCAAGGATTTGACCTGAAAAGAAAATTAATTGCTTAGCATCACAATACAATTCTTTCACCTTCTGAGAGCTGTGGTTCCTTTTGTGTTGAGAGATTGCCATTTTTCTTCTTCCAAAAAAGAATTCGAGTGTTTCATTTACAAATGTAAACAGTCGGCTCAGCCAGTAAGCTGGAAATATGTAAGCATTCTGAATTTCACAGTGCTAATTTATAGTTCAATATAAAACTGAAATTTAGTGAATCGTTAATCCTCTTATTCATAAAAATGTGAAAAACAAATGCTACAAATGTTAAGGCCATTACTTTTTATAAGTTCAACGCACAGCAAAGTTTCTCATCAGGAAATACTGAAGTAATTTAAGTTATTTTTCCATTTACTCTCGGTTAAGAGTGGGAGATGCTTTATTTTCCTCATAAATAACTGACAAAGTCATTTTTCTGCATTGGTAAGAGCAATTAATGTAGCAGTCCTATAATGATATGGCACAGAAATGCATAAATACTGCATTACAATGAAACTATTCTCAGGGAGCTTTCACACTTTGGTTCTTTGGTGTGCTAAGTGTCATTCTGTGAATATAATGGTTCAGATCCAAATAGTACAATGTGGAAAGACACCAGTGCAGGGAGGTGAAAGAGGGTGCAAATGAAATAAACAGAATGAGAAAAACAGACTCAAAAACTTCTATTAACAATTCTGTCAAACCTTAGATATAAATCACAGCCTATCTTTCATAACTACTCATATTTGAATAATATTGGGGAATATGCAAAGGCAAATGAAGACAGCTGGTTCTGAAAAGTAATGAATATTGAATTATGAGATGATTTCCTAAAGAAGATGCTATCATGGCAGAGCGGAACAGATTGCGGTAATCCTGAACGTCCGGCTTCATTCCACTGACCATTCATCACCCCTGGCCCCTGCTCTGCATTGAGATGGCAGCCGCTGTGGCCAAGAAGGCCGAAAAAAATGATCACCAAAGAAGACTTGTGAGTAAGAATGGCAGTGAAATATGTTACCTTTCACCTCATCCAGATGCCCGTTGTTCCAAAGCTTTTTCATGTGGAGGAAGCATGACAATCCTTTTTTCCACCACCAGCACAAAACCCAGTTAAATATGATTCATGGCCCCAGTCATGTCTCTCTTTATTGGAGATTGGCTAAGCTGAAACACCGGGGGGTATATTTTAAATCATAGCTTACCCACACTTTTTCCCCATCGTCTCTTCATTAAAGAGTGTTAAAGCTGAACAAAGCAGATGCATCATGTGTAACCCATGCAGCAATGCAATCAGTGGCATTGTGTGGTCATTCAACTAAATACAGGCTCTGAACCCAGACAACCTGCACTGTGCAATTCAGTAAACCACTGCCAGTAGATCTGAGTAATTTGACTAATTTATTTATTTCACAAAAAGGGACAGTGTACATTAATCAACATTCATGAATGTAAATGTACCCAAATTAGCCCAAAGGCTAGTTTTCATTGGTAGTCCCTTTGCCAGATGTTATTAGGCCAAAAAACTAGAGGAAAAAAGAAACAACGAAATAGAAAAAAACAATAACAACGAAATTCAACCAAAAATTAAACAACAATTTATACAAACCGACAATAAAGAAATATGTATTGAAAAAATTCAAATATAAAGCAGCTTATTAAGATATATAAACAACATTAATGTACACATTGTTGGTTATGAAGAAGCCATTTCTTAAAATGATCATATGATCGTTCGGGCTTAATTACTGAAACTGAAGCGTGTTGTTCTTTTATTTCCTTTTGAATTACACAATCTTGTGAGAATCTCCTGTGTCAGGGTTCATTCAGAATGTCTGCAGCAAAACGTAACTGATCAACGGAAACAAAAGTCTTTTTAGGGCATGTACGAGATAACAGCTAATTAAGAAACAAGCCCAATCTTGCTGTGCCCCTTGGTTCAGAACTACATCAGTGATATGATGGATTTTCTTCTATTATTGTATAAATACTGAAGATTACGACACTTGAGAAAGGAACTGAAATTTTCATCTGCAAAATTATTCAACAAACCTCTACCTGTTCTAACAGAGTACCGTAATTAATATTTGCCTGATAACACAGTTGTGCTTGAAACAAAAAGATAATTATAATTTCTCCTAATTTCTCATGATTACTCGTAATTACCACTCTATGATCTAATAAGCTTTCTTTTACACTTTTACTGGTGTTAGTAAAATAACTTTTAAAAAGGAAAGCACCAACACTTTATGGTATATCTCACCCAAAAAAAAGAAATTACCCCATGATTTAGCCATCCTAGGTGTATATGACATTCTTCTTTCAGACAAATACAATCTAAGTTATATTAAAACTGTCCTGGCTCTTCCAAGATTTATAAGTAAAAAGGGGTGCTTTTAATTTTTGGGTGAACTACCCCTTTAAGCTCTATCAGGAACCAACTGATGCTAAAAGCTGTCCATCAGCACACTGAATATGTGAAAGACACATAAGACAAGCTGAAATTATTTAATGCCAAAGATGATGTAGGATAAAGCATCATCAACTCATCCTCAAATTTGTCAAGAGCCTTGAGAGGCCCATTAAAAAAGGTTGACAGACCCTTTTTGTGCCATCTTTGGCTGTAACATGTGGGTCACCATGAATGGCAATCTATCTGGAAGGGCTAACACTCAATATTCGGTCCCTTCTCATAAATGTGCATTTAAGTCATAAGATACTGTTAGGCGATTGGCTGCTACATAGAGTTAAGAAATCTGAATATACATGTGTGCTAACTCTTGAACAACTTTCAACAAATCCATCTAACGAACCTTGCAAACTTTGATTAATCCAGCAATTAGTTCATCCTTGGAAACACTTTCTGTAGCAGCAAACACACTATAAATGTGACTTAACCTGCGGACTAATAAAAACCTGATCATTTTAATTCACAAACTGAGTAAGGATAGTCAGATTAGAACTCAGAGTTTTAAGAAGGGGAAAAACAAAATACTCATCAATGGACTCATCAAGTGGTCCACAAACAGCCTATAAACTGGGACCAGGAAAGCAGATTTGCATAGCATCGAGGGAACAGACCTACTTACTAGCATATACAAAACTCTGCTTAAATACAAGTGTTTGATATGTCAAGGGTTGATATGTCAGCTATATGAAAAAATATTTCTTCGTATAACATTGTCATAGCCAAAACTCTCTCAGCAAACATCTGAGAGAAGTTCTGCTGCATTATAAGATCAAATATGAACACCGCCATCACAATTCTGACCTGGATATTGTGAAACAAACATGAGTTTTTTCCTTCCTGTGGTTGTCCTTGTAGCTTACAAAAATCAAAAGGAATTGGGAATGGACAAACGACAATTTGATTTGACATCCTTGACCAAGATATCGATTTCCTGCTTGTCAGTCATTTATTACTAGTGGTCTGAGCTCAGGGAATGGGCTTCCCAACTTCCTAACAAGTGCACTCTTTGGAAAAAAAGCACACGCGGAGGGTGTAAGGATTATTGAAATACAGGACAAAGTTGAAGCCGGTAATTCCCAAAGGTGTGCAGCTGCGTATGAATTTGTATGCTTTGCACATGTGTGCATTAGTAAGCTTTTCTGGCAGAAAGACAGGCAGGTGCAGCTCAGTAGGGGAAGATCGTTCAACTGCCGCCCATGAGATGCCTCCTGAGGATTGTGGGATTGACAGCCAGAGGGTGGCATGCCTGCTAGAGAGGGTGGCTTCTCATGAGACCTTGCTTCTCCTGTCATATTTTCTCTTCTGTCAATGCCAATTAAAGAAGGATAAGACACTTCATGAGTCATTTCCTGTCAGGAAGGAAGCCATTGCTCTTTTGTAGCACTGTTCAGACAGATTCAGTTTTTTTGAGTCTGAGCGGTGTGCTTCTGAAAGGTTTCAGGGAGCTCTGCATTGGGTTTCATTTACATTTAGCGATGAGCAAGACTTGAAGCTTAAAAGCACAGAGTGGGATAGAAGTGTCAAAGAGTCTCACTTCTGCCTCCACCTCACAGCTGGTATTGGATTACGTATTCCAGGAGGATAACTTTCTTACTGTTATCTCTTGAGTATCTTAGAATTAAAGAAGATCCTTTGGCTCATCAACAGCACTCCTTATTTACATATTTGCAAATGGACAGAGCTCATGTAGTCTCCAGGAAAAAATGAGCAGTGTTGCAGAAAAAATTCATCCATATAATTAACTGATTCTAAATAAATAAATACATAGAAAATAAGTGAAAAACAAACAGGCTATTTGTAATGTGAAGCAAAAGGGTGTGGTAGTAAATAATTTTTGAAATAGGCAATTGATTCCAATGAGTGACATTTGATTGCGTTGAATGCACTGAGCCAGTGTTACACATCAAGTGGACTAAATGTAGGTAGACAGGCACTGAATTGATAGCAGTCTGAGGAATTACTTGGACATCTATAGTAAAATGATTCTATGAAACAATAGGAAAATTAACGACTGCACAAAAGTATAGGATGGGATTCAGAGATGTGTTTCACAAATACAGAAAATGTAAGAGATGGCAGAAAAGAGGCAGACAACATTCAAAGCCAGGGATAAGAAACAAAATGTTTTTCATTTTGGTTCATCTAGAGCAGAAACAGTATTTTAAGAGTATTCCATAATCTCAAAAATAATTTTACCACAACAAAATTAATAATAAAACTTCATATAGTAAAAATAATAATATTTGAACCATGTCTAATTCCTGCTCAGAATTGCAAGCCTTATGCATTAGTTGGATAATTGTGGTACATCACATGGTACATGGTTGAAATATTTAGCGGTGCTTGCCAAGGCAAGTTGTTAATCCTAATCACACTATTAAAAGCTATGGTCATTATGGATGAAACTGTAGGATATTGATTTTCCATGAGGTCTGACTTTCCCCCCCCCTTTTCAATACAGTTCTCACTCTGCAGTGATAAAGCAAACAAAGACAATCAATACAGAACCTGTGTGTTGTAAATCTTAGAATTTTAAGTCTTTGGGAGCACAGATGTTTGCACACCAACCGAAGGGTTAAACGAAACTCATTTTCCATACTGAATTCAATCAACGTATTAATTTACTCAAAAGACATGAAAATAGTGTCTGCCACCCACCTAAGAGAGCAAAAAAGTCAGATCAATCCCATGGTTCAGCCTGGCTGCCACAGTGTAATGAAAAGGTTGTTTACAGCAGCATGTGTGAATTTGATCTGTTTAACTGTGTGTCAGCCTAAATTCAGAGAAGCCAAATTTCTGCTTCCATGCTGGAAGAGGATTTGGTCCATATCAAATGTCCAAAGCTTGCAGCTATAACTCTGACATATACTTAATAGCTGTTCTAAACCTCACGACTTTCCTCGCTGTCTACTGCCTACATAGGTTCTAAGGCATTGTCGAACTGTCCTGGAATTTCATTATAGACGAGTTTGAAATGCTCAGCACTTAAAAGTCATGCATGACAAACTCAACTCACAGAATATGGCATTAACACATTTATAAAGTATACAATAAATTAAGCAAAACAATACAGATTTGATCAATACTACATTAAATACGCAAAATAATTTTTAGCTTGTAGAATCTTGGATAATTTCATCACTCAGTTTGTTGCAAAGCATTCTGGGCTTGCCTTAATGATGAAAGATACATGCAATTATACTTCAGAATCTACTTTTCTTAAAGCACCATGCCTTTAGAAACAGCCTTTGGATTGGCAGCCCACCTTTTAGAATGAGAGGGAACCTATTGCATGCCAACAATTTCCACTATTATCACATGTGCCGGAATTCCATAACTCTAAATGCCATATGTAATGTAAGACCATTACAAAATATAGAAAAAAAGAATATTCTAGTTTCAGGTATTGCCTGAAGAAAGTATACGACTGTAATTTATGAATGTGTAGCAGTAATATGAGGCATGGGAATCATACTAGAAAACCAATAGCCAGGAACACAGAACAGAAGTATCAGCATTCAAATGACTCCAGTGAAGGGAAAAGTGGCTAGTTTTTGTCCCAGCCCATGGGGCTAGTAAAATAGACAGTGATATGTTGCCATTCTGAGCCCAAGCACAGCTTTGAGATGAAGTACTAGATGTTGAACCAGACACAAAAGGTAGCAGTATGTCATTAACTCCACCAATATGGCTGCCTGTTAGAGCTCCATGTTGCCGCGGGCACAACACCAAACCATCAGGTGGTACGGAGGAAACAGCATTCATTTATTTTCTTTTGTACTCCAAAACAATGTGCAGAGACCCACAGCTGCACAGTGCCAGGCATGAGTTTCTGCGTTTCACAAAACAAGAATAAAAAAATAAAAAATACAGAGTCCATTAATATCATCTGACCACTCCAGGGAGTTAGCCTTTCCTGATTAAAATAGATCTGGAGAGGTTTACTGCTGCTGGAACTGAATTAATTCATTAGTAAAACAAAGAGGAAATACAAATGTAAATGAGTGGAGTCTTCATTAAAGGGCAGACAATAAACAATACGTTTTATGTTTATGCAAATATTTCATTTTAACTACAGGAGGCTATCAGATGTAAAAATCCCAATAATGGACAATGACTGCAATAAGCAATACAGTAAATCCCCCTCCGCAGAAGAACCTAATGAGCTATGAGACCAGTGTCGATTTTGCATAATTACAGACAGAACATATTCAGAACTCAAATTAATTGCCTTTTTTCCTGATAAGAGTGCAATTCATTGAGTTTGTTGAGGCTGAACCAGGAATGGCACCTACATCCAATAAATGTGTCACTTGCAATTCATTCTTTGTTATTATGGCCAAGTCGTTTTCTTGGTGTGTCACAGAGACAGCATATGCATTTTGTTCAATGGCGTTCTCATGATAACTGTGTTGAGCTCTCCCAATGGTGCATCACAGTGCAGTCACGACTCCTGCTATTGATACTGCGTCTTATCTTGCAGGCCCAGTCCCGCCAACATCCCGCAAACACAAGCAGGCAGCAAAACAAAAGACTGACTAAAAAGCCTCAGGGTCATCGTCATTTCCATGGCAACCGCTGTTCCAGTCAAATATAAATGTATGAAAAGACATGTTGGTTAAATGTGAAGGACAGTGGCATGCTCCTACACACAATTTGCTTTCTTTTAGAAAGATGGCACTGGATGGGTGGAGGTGGAGAAGAGAAGAGAAAGGTGTAGCATAAGGAAAGTACGGAGCCCTTTAAAGGACATGGTGGGAAAAATTCGGGGTGAGTGGAAAAAATTCAGGGTGGGAGGAAAAAATATTTTTCAAATGTTTTGCATTCCCTCGAGAAACTTTTGCATTCTCTCGCAAAACCATTTGAGTTCGGACAAACTCTTCCTGTTTACTTTACAGCTCACAGTGGGTACAGATTGTATGTTCACAATGGAGCGGTTCATAGAGTTTTATTTTGAACTTGGACTCAAATAAATTAATAAGTCAGTGGTTAGCTCAAGGCACGGTTTTGGGACATAATAAAAAGCTTAATGTGGCTTAATGTTTTAAAACAGTGACTTGGAGGACCAAATTAAGATAATAATAAAAGCTTATAAAATTATTAGGCTAATATTAATAACCTAATTACAGAATAACCCAGAATATGAACGCAACACCCTGCATATAAGCTTTTTCTCTTTCTAAAGTATTACTTTATTGAGTCCAAGTTCAAATTAAACTCTATGAACCGCTCCATTGTGAACATAAGAGCTGTAACCACTGCAAACTGTAAAGTAAACAGGAAGAATTTGTCCAAACTCAAATGGTTTTGTGAGAGAACGCAAAATATTTGAAAAATATTTTTTCCTCCCACCCTGAATTTTTTCCACTCACCCTGAATTTTTCCTACCGCAATGTCCGGGCTCCGTAGGAAAGGAAGTTTAAATATATCCATTTCAAAAACTAGGTTACAAAGAAAAAATGAATAAATAGTCATATTTCTTAGTCATATATAGTCATATTTTCATATTTCTCTCCTGTCAGCGCAGAATTATGACGAATGCCGATCTAGAGTTACATACGTAAAAGTGACCCGAAATGGCCGTTCAGACTGAGGCTGCACTGCAAAACATCTGACCTGAATTTAGGACCACATATGAAAGTGGCCAAAATGAGAATGGAAAAGATCAGATTCCATGTGGTTTGTCCAGTTCACACTGTCATGAAACAAAACGATCTAGATAAGGCTTGGTTCCTTTCTTTTAAAACAACTCACAATATACCGGTATTGATGATAATCGTAATAATCAAATAACAAAATATCGTTATCGTATTAATTAGGTTTACTTGAATGCTTTTGTTTAGATGTAAAAAGAAAAAAGTTATGCACTATTTGCTTCTTTCTTATATTTGTTTTACTGTTTTTTTTTTTGTTTGGTTGTTTTTTTTGCATCTGTTCTTATTTTTAATTACAAAGATAAAATAAAAAATGGCTATATTGTGATTATTAATATAGTAATTAATATTAAGAAAGGAGTTGCAACGTTGCTTGGTGATTTTGCTTCGGAACCTTCGCAAAACTCGATTTTACACAAAACTGACTTTACTGACTTCAACTTCAAACGGGTGTAGCCCAGTCATTGTTTATGAGATTCCAACAAATTACATAATTTTGAAGGTCTTAATAAATAACTCATTTTTGAAAATGTGCTTATTGTGAATCATTTTGCCAGCACAGGTATTTTCTGAGGTATTTTCATATGGATAATGCATATTTATGTTGCAATGCTAATCTACATCATTTTTATCACAGTATAGGATACTATAAATTAAGAATCAGTTCAAAGAACTTTTGGAATAAAAATCTCTTATTTTGATACTATGTTAAATTAAAAATGATTAGCATTTCAGTCTCTTCTGTTTAGTGTAATTGTTCCTTTTGTATGCAGTGGTGTGATTCATTGGACAAAAAAGAAAATAAATAAATAAAGAATAATTTGACTGATAGTATGGTTTTTTTCAAGATTTCTATAGATATCACGAGATATCATTTTCGTGAATTTTTGAGGCCACCATAATCATGTAGTGAAAAATCTGATATCGTGACAGCCCTACTCTGAATTATGTTTTCATGTGCAAGTGTGCTCACAGTCTGCAGCACAAATTGTGGGACGACTGCATCAAAGTTTAATACTTAAAGCTTGTTCAAAGCTCCAACCTTAATACTAGTGAAACTTGTCTTAGCAAGCACCACTAAACACAAAGTCCCACGCGTAAAAAAAACCAGCGTCAAAGCTCATTCCATTCAATTAACCACATTAAACACTAATATTCATGGCTTGGCACTGTAACAAAATCCCAACTCTCTGAAAAATAAGAAGCACAGCTGGTCAGCTCCGAGACTGAGTTTCCATTACGAGCAGACAGCTCGCGCAGAGGCACTGAGAGTGTTTACACGCTGAGTTACGGTCTACTCCTGAGAGACGCTTTGCTTTTACCAATGGACAAACATCAAGCTCAGTGCTGTCAGTCAAACTGGCCCCCAAATCCCAAGCCTCCCAAAGCCCCCGGTCCCTCCCACCGCAGCGGCATGTTAACTGAGGCATGGACACTATCACCAGACTCCCTGCCCTTCACTCTTCTGCAATGTATGGACAAACTGCTTTGGAAAAATGTCCTGCTAGTTGGAATGTAACACATTTGGCTTAAAGGCAACAGAATTACCTTCAATAGTGCCTTTAAGCCAAATGTGTTACTTAGATAGTTATATATAATATCTGGACTATTGAGCATAATAATCAAGTAATATTAGTGGGCTGGTTTAACCATAATTTTAACACAAAGTGTTTCCCAAACCTGTCCTGAAGGCCCCCTACCACTATACATCAAGCACACCTCATCAGCAACATCTGAATTGGATGTGCTCAATAAGGTAGACATGTAAACTGTGCAGTTGTGGGTACCTCTTGGTTAGGTTTGGGAAGCACATATGTTTGCAAATGGCAACCTTGCCCTTTCTGAATCAGATTTACAACATTTTTGTTAAAGGTGGCTTGTCAAATTCATCGTCTTGCAGTGCCTGAGTGGAGATCTTGAGAATTTGTATTTAAAAACCAATTCACAATCAACAGCAGCACAACCCTGGGAAGCACAGGCATGCATTTAAATTGCACAATGTTTGCACATCAATTTTATTTTGTGTAATTGCCTTTTGGTGGAAGTCTCATGGATTCAGTGAAATTAGATCAAACACTTTCATTTACATTTTGTCACAATGTAATTACGTCTAGTGTTATTGTCCAATATTAGCGAATGTACAACGTGACTAATATCACAATAGAGCAAGGGTTTCAACCTCTGGTGGTCTGAAAGCTTCCACCCACATATTCCAATTAAATTTCTCAAGCCTGCAGAAGATCTTGTGCATGCACTGAGTTGCCTAGCCATTCAAGTGAAAGAAAGTCATTAATGAAAGATGAAAACAAGACAACATGACATTTGCTTAGTGAGTGATGTGGCTGGCCTATTTCCATATTAATATATAAACATGCAAATACATGGTTTGAAGTGCCTAATTAGTTGTAAGAAGTATGAATTTGTTAATAAACATTATTTATGGAGTTTGTCTCAGTTCTTTGATTTCTCAGGTTAGAAGAGAGAGACTGTTGTGTAAAGTATTGATGAAGGGGCTCCTTTTAAGTTCCTCCGGACAGTTTTACATGAGTAATGGTATGAACACTACTTAACCAAAGTTCCTAAATGTATGGCTATGGTGACTATTCATGCACTAGAATAAGAAGGAGCTGTAGGTGGGGTTTTGTCAAAAAAGTTCATGAATACTGGAATACTTAAAAAAAAAAAAATCAATTCTTTGCCCTAAGACTATCAGTCAAGTCATTGTTGAAGCTTACAAAGACTCTGGACTCTCTGCTTGCTCTGTGGAAGTGATTAACCATGTCTACACATCTCAGTACTCTCATTTTAAGAGCTCTGTAACTCTGTAAGTGGGGAAAAGAACATTTCATTGCTAATAGTTGTAGAAGGTCATACTTTTGAAGGGAAGTTCACCTAAATTATGTCATCTACTGACCAAGTTGCTCAAACTTTGTTAGAAGGCAGGATTTGAACTAAAATCTTAACTGAATCCTCACAAAAATATATTGTGTGACTTCAGAAAACTTGGAATTGGAGTTGTACAGACTTATTTTTGGATGTTTTTGGCCCCTTTGGAGATTGGGATTTCCAGTAAATATCCATATTGCCTTTCTGTTTTTAAAGGAGGAGAAAAAAAAAAAAAATCTCAAGTCTGAATCAGTATGAATGTGGGTATGACAGATCTTTTATTCCTGGGTGAACTACTCTTTTACACAAGCTAAACTTAACAGAGTCTGTGTCTGTTTCACACTCACCTAAATCTCCTTCAGCAATGGCCCAATGATGTAATCTTTAAAGAATATTAGTAAAAGATTTCATTCTGTGAAGATTTCATTCTGCAACCCAGAGACAAAAACAAGAATACCTTTTTTAAAAAGAACCACTGAAGCAGAAGGGATATTATTATGATAACATTATGGCAAGCAAGCATTAAGAATATGCCCAATTATTCCCCTACAATTATGTTAATTATCGTATTTAGTGCAAATTGTGGTTCACAGTCTGAAATACATAATCAGTGGGTTCAGAGTAATCATGTAAATTGTGAACAATTAAAATGGGTTGGACTTAAAGCATATTTGAATAGCCATAACACAGCACTACCATAACCTTCAAGTTGTATCTCATTAGCATCTTGCAGGTCAGTCCCCTTAGTTGTTTTTTAAGCACTTGAAGAGCTTTCAATGCAAAAAACAAAAAACTCTATATTTTAGTGTAATGTAAGTTAAATAGAGCCATTTGTTAGTTCAGGGACTTATAGATAACTTATAGACATCTGCTATTAGATGCAATGCACAGAGCATCCAAATCCATCCCAAAAGTACTTTGTATACAGAAGGTGTAAAGTTCAGTTCCTGTTGCTACAAACTCTCAAGCTCTCAGATGGCATCCAGAGGCTTGATGAATTAACAATAAAAATCACTACAGTCAGTCTTCTCTGCCAGGATGAATAAATGACAAATTGAATCAATATCTTGAACTCAGCCTTTTTAGGGCTGAATGGCTTTAGAGAAAAGTCCACATATTTCTAATGTGTATGTTTGTCATACACAAAATCTATTAGTCTCTTACTAATTGTATGAAAATATATCTGTATTATATACACTTGTCAGATAGGAGCTGCAGAAATGTTAGTTTTAACTACAGAGTTACCAGACCCTAAACAATATTCAAAACATTTGGTCAGTTTTAAAAAGAAGACTTTGTCAATCAAAAACCAAATAATAGAATGCTTGTAGACTCAGTTTAATCAATATTTATATCCATGGTAGGTCAAAGCTGACAAACTACCATAAACACAGCACACAGTGGATTTATCACAGAATAAATAAGTGTGCCATAGAATAAGCAGGTTCGTAAAGGAAGACTAGGGCTGAATCATCAGGTTTTGTCCCAGCACAGAGTAGAAGACTGACTCAGCAGCCAAGCTGGGTTAATAGATTTTCACCCTCATCTTGTGGGACAACTCAATGTACTGAACAAGCTTATCTACCCGTACAAGCAAATGTTGTGCGAAATGTCGCTGCTACATGGCCGGGACAACGTATGTAGTTCTCCCAGATTCCCAGAGTCAGTTTCTATTGACTTAAGAGCTGTACAACATAAATGAGTTGCATAGTCTGTCCACAAACAAACATACAGGTGCATCTCAATAAATTAGAATGTCGTGGAAAAGTTTATTTCAGTAATTCAACTCAAATTGTGAAACTCATGTATTAAATAAATTCAATGCACACAGACCGAAGTAGTTTAAGTCTTTGGTTCTTTTAATTATGATGATTTTGGCTCACATTTAACAAAAACCTGGACTGTTGCCCAGTGGTCCAAAGTCCTCTTTTCAGATGAGAGCAAGCTTTGTATTTCATTTGGAAACCAAGGTCCTAGAGTCTGGAGGAAAGGTGGAGAAGCTCATAGCCCAAGTTGCTTGAAGTCCAGTGTTAAGTTTCCACAGTCTGTGATGATTTGGGGTGCAATGTCATCTGCTGGTGTTGGTCCATTGTGTTTTTTGAAAACCAAAGTCACTTCACCCGTTTACCAAGACATTTTTGAGCACTTCATGCTTCCTTCTGCTGACCAGCTTTTTAAAGATGCTGATTTCATTTTCCAGCAGGACTTGGCACCTGCCCACACTGCCAAAAGCACCAAAAGTTGGTTAAATGACCATGGTGTTGGTGTGCTTGACTGGCCAGCAAACTCACCAGACCTGAACCCCATCGAGAATCTATGGGGTATTGTCAAGAGGAAAATGAGAAACAAGAGACCAAAAAATGCAGATGAGCTGAAGGCTACTGTCAAAGAAACCTGGGCTTCCATACCACCTCAGCAGTGCCACAGACTGATCACCTCCATGCCACGCCGAATTGAGGCAGTAATTAAAGCAAAAGGAGCCCCTACCAAGTATTGAGCAGATATATAGTAAATGACATACTTTCCAGAAGGCCAACAATTCACTAAAATTGCTTTTTTTTTAATTGGTTTTATGAAGTATTCTAATGTGTTGAGATAGTGAATTGGTGGGTTTTTGTTAATGTGAGCCAAAATCATCAAAGAACCAAAGACTTAAACTACTTCAGTCTGTGTGCATTGAATTTATTTAATACACGAGTTTCACAATTTGAGTTGAATTACTTAAATAAATTAACTTTTCCACGACATTCTAATTTATTGAGATGCACCTGTACTCTCTCTTAGTTTTGAGAACATATATAAACATCAGCACATTCCTGATCATTACATCAAATGCAGCTTATGATAACTGAAGTTACACAATAATAAAAAATAAAAATAAACAGTGAATTCAGACGGCTATCGGGACAAGACCACAGGAACCAAATGAGTCCTTTACACAATCTGACTTTGCTACAGTTGGGATTGAACTGCTGGTTCGTCTGGTCAGAGGAGAATTGGCCCCCCGACTGAGCCTGGTTTCTCCCAAGGTTTTATTCTCCATTCTGTCACCGATGGAGTTTTGGTTCCTTACTGCTGTCGCCTCTGGCTTCACTGTTAGACATTTCAAAGGGTTTTTACAGTAACTTACTGGAAACACTGTTGCTAGTAAGTTACTGTAAGATTTACAGTAGCAAACTGTATTTGCTTTACAGTTGCAAACTAAAGTAAATTACTGTAATTCAATTCATCAGTATACTACTTAATTCATTTTAATATAGATTTCATTAGATTTGATTATTTGTATATAGAATTCATTTTATTTTTACTCTACATAGGTACTACTGGCATTCAATTAAAACAGACACAATAATTACAAAATATCAAATTCTTTATTTAAAACATTGCATGTATAACGCTTAAAAATATAGTCTTCCAATGCTGGAACAGTGCATCTTCAGCATTTCTCCTGTCTTAGGACGTTTTGCAGTGCATTATGTTGTGTCCTCTGGATTTATCCTCACAAAGAATCTTTAGGCAACAGAAACACTTTTTTGGGAAAAAAGACAAACATCTGCAAAACCCAGGTGCTGCTCCAAAATGTGGCCACCACCTTTGCTCATCATCCACTTTGTTAGTGACAGAAATGTATCCTCTGAAAAACAAGTAGTAGAAATGGCACACTTTTAAAAGGCAAACTCCATATAGAATACACAAACCTCTCAAAACCATAGTTGTTCTCTTACCATGAATTATGGGTGGCTGGCGCTGCTCCACGTCTTTCTTGATGCTTCATTGCAGTTGCCTTTAAAACACAAATACAAAAAAAAAAAAATGCAGTAAATCTTAAATTCCATTAAAAACTATAACAAACTAATTCTAAAACTAGAAAAGGCAGCTAGCCATAAAACTTGTAGCCGGGTACACACTGTGCAATTTTTTTAAAAGTCCTTTAGGATTGTACATGTCAGACTGTACGAACATGATGATCAAGTCAGACTATGGGATCTCAGTTGTCATTAAATGTCAGACGGTATGACAGTCAAGACGAGTTAAAAATGAGTTTTACATTATCAACCCATACACGTCCAGTGACTGCGAACTGCATTGCACACGGGACCGAAATGCTGGCTATCATGAAAAGTATATGAACGGCGGCAATACCGGCATATGTAAGAAGAATAATGTATGCAGCTCTAGACACCCACATGAAAACAGCAGCGCAACCGGTGTTTATAAGAACAAAGGCAACATATCATATGAATTCTGTGAGTGGAGGACGGGAGCGCCAGAGTTTATGAAATCTCCAGCATTAATTCTGATTATGCTTGTCTTGAAAAACTAACAGTTTGATGCTCGTTGTAGGAGTAGTCACACTGCAGGACTGTGCGCCAAATCTTCTGACACTGCCAGAATTTCGTCGGAGGTAAAATTTGATCGCAACAGCCATTAATCGGCTGTCGGTGAACATGTCAAACTAACGATCAAAGACTACAGATTTTAGCCTAGGATTATAAGAATCTTTTAGGATTTTCAAAATTCGTCTCAGATGGACAAATCGTGGCCAAAATCGCACAGTGTGAGCCGGGATAGCTAACATACGATTTTATTTTCTACACCTGAACAAAATTTCACATTAGTTAACCCAATGTTAATATAAGATAAGCGTTACTCCTTAAAAATAATTTGAATTCGGTAACTTAATTCAACAAGCTGACAAAAGTCATTTGAAACGACAGCGCAGTTTACCAGTTTGTTACGGCCATGTTGACTGGTAAATGTTACTAACTTTTTAGGTAAACTGGTGTGCAAAAATTTGACACAAACACACAGACAAATGTACATATATTTTTACCTTGCTTGTGGTTCTTATTATCTCGTTAGGTGCATTGACGCACAGTGCAAAGGTTCTCCGGAACTCTTTCACTCTCGCCGGTTCATCCCTGGGAAAAACCCGCGGCGCTGCCCTGCTGGATCCGTGTCTTCCTCGGACGCGAGTGGCAAGGCGCGACTCGATAAAAAAACAATATTGAACCCATTATATATACTATCTACAGTGGATGCGGACAGTTAACTGATGCCCCGGTATTTTTCTGACGTACAGATGTACTCCAAGTGCTCCCGCTGTCCCTCTGACACGAAGTACAAACGGATTTTTCAATCATTACAAGCGATGTAACACATCCAGTGTTACAGACACGTTATAGACACGGTGCACGGTGCAGGGAAAATCGTGTCAATCCAAATGTAAGAAATGAGGAAAATATAACAACCTCAATAGAATGGCGCCAAAGAGGCCGTTACAGCAAATACAGTAGTATACAGCAATTTTTTTAAAATACAGTGAGTCTCTGTATGTGGGGTCTGACGTCACACAAAATTCCCATGATGCAAAGGGTATTACAGTTATTTACTGTAAAGGGAATTTGCAGTATTATACTGGGTGATATACAGTAAATAACTGCAGAAATTACAGAAATGTCTAACAGTGTTGCTTAGTTGGGGACACTTCATTTCCAGCGATATCGTCGACTTGGTTGCACAGATACTATTTAAACTGAACTGAGCTGGACGATGACATCACTGAATTCAATAATGAAATGCCTTTAACTGAAAATGGAGTGCTTAATCTTGTCATTTTACATTATTGACACACTATTTTCCTATTTTTATATTGTAAAGTTATTTTGACACAATTTGTATTGTTAAAAGCGCTATATAAATAAAGGTGACTTGACTTCATATGATATTAGCTGATTGATTCAGTAACGAAACACTGTTGTGTGTTGCTCAGAGACACAAAACAGTTCTGCTGTGGCTTTGTTGTGTCTAAAATGTAATTCAGATTGTTTGGTTTTGCAATATACTCGATAATGTCAAATCGCATATAGTTTATACCAACTCTTTCCCAATCCCAGTCCTCATGCCCTCCCCCCTCTCTGCACGAAATATGAAGGGGGGGTGCTGCTGCGAGGACTGGGATTGGGAAACGCTGGTTTATTCTATATATAAATCGCACACCCTACCCAGACTTATTTGTTGTTATTCTGAAATATGCATCTACACTTACCAAAATCTAGCCAGCTGTGGTATTACTTTAATTTGGCTAATACAGATTGCGAAACAGAGAGCTTACATAAAACCGGTTATGACAGAGCTCCTGATAAAGGCTTAAAAAAGTAAGATGACAAATATTCAGATGACAACAAATCAGATTGGCTAAACAGCCCAATGTTTTCTGCTATCGAGGTCATAGGATTTTATGTTTGATTATCAATTTAAATCTCAGTCATGTTTGTTCTTGACAAACTACTGTATCGGTAATTGCCTGCAAGTACAACTTTACATGATTACTTTGTATCATCTTCAACATTAATGAACACTGCTCTGTCTATATAAGTACTTATCAGTCTTTATAGCCTACTTACCCTCATCTAGACTTATCCTTATCATTTACCCATTTAGGACTTTTTGGAAATCAAAAAAACGTCAGGCTAAATGAAGGGCTGCCACATTTCTACCCTATCCACATTCTTAACCTTACACACATACACACACGCGCACACACCGGATCTGTCAGGCATGGTGAGGCTGCAGGGCTCCTTTAACATTCTGATGAGAGACATCTATTAAATGTCACCCTGCTAGACAGAGAACCACAGGCCCAGATTCTAACACCAGGGAGCAAAGAGAACGAAACTGAGAAAGGGACAGTTAGGAGAGTCCCTAAAGAAATTTACAGGTATGAGTCACTCAGAAAATGACAATAAGCGTAACCTTTTCACCAGTGCAGTGTTTGAGACAAGAACATGACAGCATCAAGCCAGTCTGTCAGAGAAGTTCACTTCAAGTTTACTGTACAAACAGAATATACAAAACATTCTGCTCCCTAATAGCCTTGCAGGCACATCTGAAAAAAACGTTTGACTCCAAATGTACCATTCTTGCAAATGCTATTACAAAATCAAGCAAAAGCAAAAGGTTGCAGTTACAATTTCCCACTGCAAGAAAGTACTAACTAAGAGAAACACTCATTTATTGGACAGTAAAGATGCCTGCAATGCATTTGCATGCCGATGAGCATCTCACGCTCACAAAAGCCAAAAGCCAAGAAACAACAGAACACAGTGAATTGGTCGACACTTGGACTGCAAGTTAGACGGAATCAGGCAGACTCTGGGGAAGAGCTCTAGAGAAACAGAATCTTTACCGGTTCCGAACATCGCCATGGCAACAGGAGCCCTTTAGAAGGGTGTGTGTGCACACAGCAGGGAGAAGCCTGGGACTGCGGTTTTCAGCACTTCATTTTTCTCCTCCTTTTTTAGCCATTAATTTTCACTCAGCTGCTTCTAACTCAAATCACAAAAGTGTTACAGTTTTTTACAATCGCTATGACATTTTTTCCAATACTTCTAACAATTTTCCTAAACTCTTAATGCACCAACACACCTACAACACACAATTGACAAAACAGTTAATTTCATGTTCAAAATCACACATTGCAAACTAAACTCTAACACGAATTTTCAAATTACAATAATATACTAACACAATACACTACATCTACCTAAACACTGCAAACATGTCTCAAAATCAAATTATTATTCCAAAACTCTAACACATGTTCTCAGGAACATTTAGTCGATCATGGTACAATATCATAAAAACACTAACATCAAATGGAATTACAGAAACTGTATTTTAGGTGTCAGGTCTGACCTTAATAGACAGTATATTGCATTGATCATAGATTGTGTTTTACACTACAGTTTCTTTTTCTTTTTGGGTTTAGTAAATGAATGTATTTTGTCTTATTGCTGCAGAAATTCAATACAAAATTTGAATGACCCATCTCAGAGTAGCTTTATAGAATGAACGGTTTATGGGAGAAAACGAGACTGAGACAGAATTGCAGTAAAGGCTTTATTTGCAACAGGACATTAGAAAAACAAGAAAGAAAACAAGAATGCATGAAAACAAAAGATATGCAATATTCTATCATTTATTATGTGAAAGTACAAAATATACAAACAGAAAAAGCCACAGAAGAATTATAAATAAATGTAATCTCATCTGCCCGGCCTTCTGTGTTTGGCCACATGTTTCACACCTGATATCTTCTCTGGCAAGGCATCTTGGGAAGAATCTTTTGGTTTGCCTTATCCACCCCTGCAGTGTTCAGCTGTAATGTCTTGGTATGCAGCATCCATTGCATCCTGGAGGGACATTTGGTCCTGTGGACGATGGTCAAAAACCTTCCATCTCCAGGCTCAGAAAAACTCCTCAATGGGGTTGAGGAAAGGGGAGGAAAGGGCAAGGAAAGGAGACATCATTCTCGATTGGGTGTCAGACCAGGCTCTGACTGCACTGGGAATGGTGGAATGCCACATTGTTCCATGTGATCACATATATTGGCAAGTTGTCTCCCACCCGTCCCCTTTCTCTGGCACCAGTCTTTGGTGCAGATTCTTAAATCTCACATTTATGCAGGAGTGCACTTTTCCACACAAGATCGGCCCAAAGAGTTCCTCTTTTACTGTATATCATATGCTCATGTGATTGAAAGAACCCCAACACCTGAGTGTGTTTCCTAGATGGGAATCAGCTGCAATTTACATTTACATTACATTTATATTTAGCACACGCTTTTATCCAAAGCGACTTACAAACGAGGACAATAGAAGCAATCAAAACCAACAAAAGAACAATAAGATGCAAGCGCTATGACAAATCTCTCTAATGCAGTACACATAGCAAGGTTTATTTTGTTTTGTTTTGTTTTTTAATGAAAGAAAACAAGTAGAATAGAAAAAAGCTAGCAAGAATAGAAAAAAAAAATAAAACTAGTGTTAGAGGGTCAGATAGATACAAAGAATAGATACAAAGAAGACAGACAGATAAAATAGAATTAGAATAGAGAGGTCAAATAAAGATGGAAGAGATGTGTTTTTAGCCATTTCTTGAAGATGGCTAAGTACTCAGCTGCTAGGATTGAGTGTGGTAGGTCATTCCACCAGGAGGGAACAGTTAATGTAAAAGTCAGTGAAAGTGATTTTGTGCATCTTTGGGATGAACAATAAAGAGACGTTCACTTGCCAAATGAAGTGCAAATTGATAAACAGAGGTGTGACGTGCATTCTTTTTGGCTCATTAAAAATTAATCTTGCTGCCGCGTTCTGGATTAATTGTAGAGGTTTGATGGAACTGGCTGAAAGACCTGCCAAGAGAGCATTGCAATAGTCCAGTCTGGACAGAACAAAAGCTTAATTTATTATTACTTGTAATTTATATATTTGCATAACTTCAACCAGCTGTTTCTCATTAGCAATGGAATAAAATACAGGGGACATATTTGTGTTTCAGTTCACTATATACTGTATATACAGCTGTTCACTTTGACTTTATCCTACAAGTTAGTTTTAGAACATGATGTTATCTGTTCTGACATACAGTGTGAAAGCATTTGAAAATTTGACAGTAAAATTACATTGTTTGGGTCTTGGTTGAGCTTGTGTGCAAAAGAAGTTCAAGCATTTTAAATTTGAGTTAACTGTATGCATTTTGTGTCAAAGCATCGAGAAATGTGTTAATTGTATAGCCTACACATACAGATGTTGTGGTAACTGTGAAGAGTTTAGGAAAATTGTTAAAAGTATTGAAAACATTGTCATAGCAATTGTAAAAAACTGTAAGTCACTCTTCCACCATTTTTGATATGCATCCCTTACATGAATGTGTCCAGAATGTTTGTGTGTATTTAGGGGTCTCCATTTAATAGTTTTAAAACGGCATTATTAATAAGCGCTACGTGCTGTGAGGAGTACGATTAATTAGGTGTGTGGATAGGGATGTGTAAATCTGACAGGCTGCCCTTTAATGCAGGATCTCTGTCTTTGTCCTGTTGCAGATTCATGCACATTTCTAAACACTTTTTTGCTGCAGGATGCTATGCCACAGATTTCTTGCTTTACGCATCTTACTGAAAATTGCGTTATTGATTGTCACCCCTCCAGTTTGCACTATCAAATAAGCCTTCGACCTCAAAAGATTGCAGAGTCAATATATAAGCATAAGACAAATGTTGAAGTGCTCTCATATGGCTCCGCAAGTTCTCTTGTAAGATGCTGTATAAGCCTAGTTTCGCAAGAGTCATGGTATTCGACAAGTCTAACCATCTGATAGTCTTCTGGTTGATATTTGACATAAGATCAATGCATTCATCGACCTTCAGCTACATGCGAGGAAATTCCAAGTCTTAGTTTGCAGAGTTTTAATAAAAAGTTAAGCATTCAAACTGCCCTGATTATCAGTTTGTATGATCAATGGCAGAAGTGAAAACCAGTTTGGAAATGGTCATTTCTTTTATAATTACATTTGGTGATACTAGCACTGAGAAAATTACAAACTTCAACTTTAGCAATGCCTCATTAAGCCTGAAAAATATGTTCCAGCTTAAAAACTATTTTTAAAACAGAAATGCTCCATGTATTTTTTCCCCCAAATATCTTAATCATTTCTTCCTTCTTCCCGAAGCAAGCGATTGCAAACTCAACCGATTTTAGTACTTTGCTTAGAATACAGACCTAAATCCCAGAAAGCTTGTTATTTCCAGTAGAGATGTTGGAAGGAGTTAAAGTCCTGTCATGAATGATAAAACGGCTTCTTCAAACCTGTGCATTGTCCTCATTATGGACTATTACGGATAACAAAGAAGGATCCATAGAGTAAACATCGGTCGAAGAATTGAGGGCTGATGAGCCTTTATGCAGATGAATTTACCACTCAACTGAGCTACAGCATGGCTTCTTAGGGCTTTCGTCCAAGGATAATAACAATGATTTATACAAGCTGTACAGCACTGAAGGAAATACGTTAGTTTACTTCATGAGCCTATTAGGGGAAGCACAACAAGGGCCATTACAGCTTACAACAACAATAAGAAAGGATAACTCAGCCTGACCAATTTATGTAATTGAAAATGAGTCTGTCATCACTGAATTATAATACACATTATATTACAGAGAAAAATATTTAAGGGCTCTTCATTTCTTCAGCACAACCATGTGCATATATTGCTTTTCTCAAACTGGTCTCATAAAAATACGTACCTCTGCGCACTTTTTGTGCGACACCGTTTTACGTACCTTGCTGCACGTTTCGCCGCAGTTTCAAATAGAAATGTCCACTGAGTGGCGCTAAAACACAGGTTCAGTATGTGAACCCCGGCACGTTTTTATTACGTAGATATTTGTACGTATTGCTGTTTTATTATTACGTTGCTTCAGATACGTATTGCAGCGGTTCAGAATTCAAATATTCGGGAACTGTGCCCTACACCAAATCCAGCCCTAAACCTACCCGATAGTGTTAACAAATGCAAAACTGATATAAAAAACGTATTGGCTGATGCAACTGTGCCATTTGAACTTCCTCTTACGCATATTTTAACTGCTTTGTCGAACTGTAGTTACACGGGAATCGAACCGGTGTTTCTTGTCTCCTAAGTCCGTCTCCGTACTCCGTGAGCTACCGAACAAACTTATCATCCATGAAAACCTATAGATATGAAGCTGGATGTATGTGATGCTAACGTTCAAAAGTATCCGTTTTCAAATCTCCCAGCATATTAATATTGTTTTGAAGTCATAGCATAACATTCTTCAAGTAATTGTGTGAAAATTACGCTTTATTAATTGCAACTCTGTAAATTTGTGTGAAAGTGTTCATTTATTTTGGAAACTGCAGTGATATGTACTTATTGGTACATATTTCATGTCACGCTAAAAATTGCACCCAGGTACGTAAATGCCATGAGACCAGGTAGGCTTTTCTGCTGGGTTCAGATCTGTGTGGTTTTCAGTCCATATTTCTTACAAATACTTACACACACACACACACACACACCTACACCTGTCCATCCCAAACCCTGTGCCATAAAAGTGGAAACCCTGACAGATTCGTGCCTACAGGATCCATTATTTATCAGTACCAGACAGGGGCAGCGTTTTGCTTCTGGAGAATATTTATGTAGCTCTATTACGGATGCTGTTCACACAACAGCATTTCTGCCGAAGCGTGGGATTATTTTTAAATGTTACGCATTACGGAGGCTTCCTGGAGACTTTGGGGATTCCGTGTTTCTTGCCAAAAATGGAACACACAGTTGGACAGAGGACAGATTCTGTAATGGCCGAGGGAACATGTAAGGAATGCTAAATGCATGTTGTCGGGAATGGTGTGTATTGTGAAGACACAAATTGCATAGGGATGATGCAGTTTGGTAATCTCTGGAGAGAAGCGCCAGGTGGGGGGCAGCCAGTTGGTTCTGCGTCACAACAGGAAGACAAAGTAAGTACTCAGGGCAGGCAAGGACAGTGTTTGGGCCCTTGAGGCAGTCTGGAGGGTCTGAACAGAACGGCAAAGTGCCAGACAAAAATGCCCTGACCACAGCCTCTGAATCATTAAACCATCCCCCTCTACATCTTGCTTACTTCTGTTGCATTTGTGTAAAAAAAAATATAGTTACAGTGATGCTATGTGCCTACTCAACACATACCACATATACACTGCCATGTATAGACTAAATCTGTCGAGTACATTTCACATTTTCTTCTCCCAGCACTTTTCTTCAAGCATTTACCAAACTGCATCATGCCTTCAAAATTGCTACAAAAATAAATAAATAAGTGGGGAAAAATGCTTGCCCATGCAAAACTTGTCAGCACAATGCAGGGGTGTTCTAAGTGGTTTGTATCAGTTATTCTAAGGACCAAAATGCAAAAAATACCACCCCCAAGATATTTTGGAGTCTCAGTTTAAGTCTTTATGGTATTTTGTGACATTGTATTGCCTGGCAGGTGAAAAATTTAAATCAGATCAGATAAAAAAAAAATATATATATATATATATATATATATAGTGGGGCAAAAAAGTATTTAGTCAGCCACCAATTGAGCAAGTTCTTCCACTTAAAAAGATGAGAGAGGCCTGTAATTTTCATCATAGGTATACCTCAACTATGAGAGACAAAATGAGAAAAAAAAATCCAGAAAATCACATTTTTTAAGAACTAATTGGTAAATTTTTAAAGAATTAATTGGTAAATTCCTCGGTAAAATAAGTATTTGGTCACCTACAAACAAGCAAGATTTCTGGCTCTCACAGAGCTGTAACTTCTTCTTTAAGAGGCTCCTCTATCCTCCACTCGTTACCTGTATTAATGGCATCTGTTTGAACTTGTTATCGGTATAAAAGACACCTGTCCACAACCTCAAACAGTCCAACTCCAAACTCCACCATGGCCAAGACCAAAGAGCTGTCAAAGGACACCAGAAACAAAATTGTAGACCTGCACCAGGCTGGGAAGACTGAATCTGCAATAGGTAAGCAGCTTGGTGTGAAGAAATCAAAGGTGGGAGCAATTATTAGAAAATGGAAGACATACAAGACCACTGATAATCTCCCGCGATCTGGGGCTCCACGCAAGATCTCACCCCGTGGGGTCAAAATGATCACAAGAACTGTGAGCAAAAATCCCAGAACCACACGGGGGACCTAGTGAATGACCTGCAGAGAGCTGGGACCAAAGTAACAAAGGCCTCAAATCCTGCAGTGCCAGACGTGTCCCCCTGCTTAAGCCAGTACATGTCCGGACCCGTCTGAAGTTTGCTAGAGAGCATTTGGATGATCCAGAAGAGGATTGGGAGAATGTCATATGGTCAGATGAAACCAAAATAGAACTTTTTGGTAAAAACTCAACTTGTCGTGTTTGGAGGAGAAAGAACACCATACCTACTGTGAAGCATGGGGGTGGAAACATCATGCTTTGGGGCTGTTTTTCTGCAAAGGGACCAGGACGACTGATCCGTGTAAACGAAAGAATGAATGGGGCCATGTATCGTGAGATTTTGAGTGAAAACCTCCTTCCATCAGCAAGGGCATTGAAGATGAAACGTGGCTGGGTCTTTCAGCATGACAATGATCCCAAACACACCGCCCGGGCAACGAAGGAGTGGCTTCATAAGAAGCATTCAAGGTCCTGGAGTGGCCTAGCCAGTCTCCAGATCTCAACCCCATCGAAAATCTTTGGAGGGAGTTGAAAGTCCGTGTTGCCCAGCGACAGTCCCAAAACATTACTGCTCTAGAGGAGATCTGCATGGAGGAATGGGCCAAAATACCAGCAACAGTGTGTGAAAACCTTGTGAAGACTTACAGAAAACGTTTGACCTCACACCTAGCTGTCATTGCCAACAAAGGGTATATAACAAAGTATTGAGATGAAATTTTGTTATTGACCAAATACTTATTTTCCAACATAATTTGCAAATAAATTCTTTAAAAATCCTACAATGTGATTTTCTGGATTTTCTTTTCTCATTTTGTCTCTCATAGTTGAGGTATACCTATGATGAAAATTACAGGCCTGTCTCATCTTTTTAAGTGGGAGAACTTGCACAATTGACCTGTCGGTAAGCCCCGGCCCCCTTAGTTACTGTTGCTCCCTCGGACAAACAAACGGAGTTGCTCACTGTCTTTCAATGACAGCTACAGTGTGAAAACCTTGTCCCACAATGTTTTTGCACAATTTTGGACACAGAAGGCCACCAAATGGGAATTAAATATTCCATGGAGGGATTCATAACATATTTAAAAAATAAATACGGTGGGTAACTCGAAGCGAGGGTTTACAGATCACAATGTAAGCAGGAGAAGTCTCATATTACGGTCGGTCCTCATGCATGTATCGCAGGGAATGATTAAATTAATGTACATTTAACCAGTTTAATATGGAGAGGCACTGAAATGTAGTCCTTCGTTTATGTGTTTTTGACCTACACTGTACAAGACACGAGAACAGTCCACTATTTAGGTTTGTACATTAGCATGGACCCACTAACTTTAACGTTAGCTAGTTTTAGCCAGAGATACCTTGCTAAAGCACAATAACATTAACGTTCTGCTTGAGCAGATGAAAACTGTAACTTAATGAGTGTATGACAACCAGAAAATGAACGTTTTTGTCCTCATTTGTATTGGGGTGAATACTTAGGGACATTTTGCTCTGTTTTGTTTGGATTCAGGAAATGTAATAAAATAAATTATATCGTCCATCCTCTCAGGATACCTGGAATCAGTGTTACGAGTACCCCAGACACATCGTTTTTCCATTTTTGAAGCATAAACCCCATAAAACCGATGCGAGCTTCGGATCTTCCAATGTTTCTCTATGGCGCTGAAACCTAAAGATGTCCGAGTTCCGCTCCCCCTGCAACTGATACTCAACTGCCATTGGCTAGTCCGCGTTCGAGGGGAGGGGCTTACCGATAGGTCAATTGGTGGCTGACTAAATACTTTTTTGCCCCACTGTATACACATATACAGTGAGGAAAATAAGTATTTGAACACCCTGCTATTTTGCAAGTTCTCCCACTTAGAAATCATGGAGGGGTCTGAAATTGTCATCATAGGTGCATGTCCACTGTGAGAGACATAATCTAAAAAAAAAAATCCAGAAATCACAATGTATGATTTTTTAACTATTTATTTGTATGATACAGCTGTCTATCAGCTTGAATTCTGACCCTCAAAGACCTGTTAGTCTGCCTTTAAAATGTCCACCTCCACTCCATTTATTATCCTAAATTAGATGCACCTGTTTGAGGTCGTTAGCTGCATAAAGACACCTGTCCACCCCATACAATCAGTAAGAATCCAACTACTAACATGGCCAAGACCAAAGAGCTGTCCAAAGACACTAGAGACAAAATTGTACACCTCCACAAGGCTGGAAAGGGCTACGGGGAAATTGCCAAGCAGCTTGGTGAAAAAAGGTCCACTGTTGGAGCAATCATTAGAAAATGGAAGAAGCTAAACATGACTGTCAATCTCCCTCGGACTGGGGCTCCATGCAAGATCTCACCTCGTGGGGTCTCAATGATCCTAAGAAAGGTGAGAAATCAGCCCAGAACTACACGGGAGGAGCTGGTCAATGACCTGAAAAGAGCTGGAACCACCGTTTCCAAGGTTACTGTTGGTAATACACTAAGACGTCATGGTTTGAAATCATGCATGGCACGGAAGGTTCCCCTGCTTAAACCAGCACATGTCCAGGCCCGACTTAAGTTTGCCAATGACCACTTGGATGATCCAGAGGAGTCATGGGAGAAAGTCATGTGGTCAGATGAGACCAAAATATAACTTTTTGGTCATAATTCCACTAAACATGTTTGGAGGAAGAAGAATGATGAGTACCATCCCAAGAACACCATCCCTACTGTGAAGCATGGGGGTGGTAGCATCATGCTTTGGGGTGTTTTTCTGCACATGGGTCAGGCGACTGCACTGTATTAAGGAGAGGATGACCGGGGCCATGTATTGCAGATTTTGGGGAACAACCTCCTTCCCTCAGTTAGAGCATTGAAGATGGGTCGAGGCTGGGTCTTCCAACATGACAATGACCCGAAGCACACAGCCAGGATAACCAAGGAGTGGCTCTGTAAGAAGCATATCAAGGTTCTGGCATGGCCTAGCCAGTCTCCAGACCTAAACCCAATAGAGAATCTTTGGAGGGAGCTCAAACTCCGTGTTTCTCAGCGACAGGCCAGAAACCTGACTGATCTAGAGAAGATCTGTGTGGAGGAGTGGGCCAAAATCCCTCCTGCAGTGTGTGCAAACCTGGTGAAAAACTACAGGAAACGTTTGACCTCTGTAATTGCAAACAAAGGCTACTGTACCAAATATTAACATTGATTTTCTCAGGTGTTCAAATACTTATTTGCAGCTGTATCATACAAATAAATAGTTAAAAAATCATACATTGTGATTTCTGGATTTTTTTTTTTAGATTATGTCTCTCACAGTGGACATGCACCTACGATGACAATTTCAGACCCCTCCATGATTTCTAAGTGGGAGAACTTGCAAAATAGCAGTGTGTTCAAATACTTATTTTCCTCACTGTATATATATATATATATATAATAGCATTGCCTTTCTTTAACAAGCAAACATTATTTGAGGTATCATTCATAGCAAATGTAATACATTCAGTATATGACAGAAATCTCACTAACCTTAAGATTACCCAAAGGTGAACCATTCTGGATCATCTTGATCACCCATCTGCCTGAAAAAAAAATCATGTTTTAGCTTTTAGTGAAGGTGTGGAGAGGAAAATTGTAACTATTTATCCTTCAGTTATCTTCCCTTATTGAGGAGTGGTTCATTCTCTGTTGTGAGAACTGATGACGTCTTACTATTGTTAAGATGTATGGGCACCATTGGTCAGTGATGTTACTTAAGTCTCTGGACTAACTGGGGTTTATGAAGATGATGGAAGTTTAATTTACCTCTTGACTTCACCTAAGAAAAGGTTGGGTATTTTGAAAAGAATGTAAAAAATGCAACTGCACATTTTCCAGTTTAAGAAACATTTGAGTTTCAAATACTAAAAAAATGCTATTTTCTTGAAACTACATAAAAACCCTAGTCAGACCAACAAAATAACCCCAAATGTTGTCCCAACAAGTCAAACAGTTATCTGAACAAAGAATTTCATATTGTTGAAATTAAGGCTTTGTGAGTTCCTAGCAAACATTGCAGCATGAATAAATGATGCAGTGTTATAGGATTGTTTTGCCGTTTGCTGACTTTGTTTTATCTTTAATGTTAATTATTTGTTGTACTGAGATGCAAAAAGCTCATCTTCTTAACATTTCTTGAGAATGTTCAGCCTGATATCCATTTCCTGGATATCTTAGTCTTGTAAGTTGTTTTGCAAGCGACAATGTTGTCTACATATTAGACTAAGTCAGTGGTCCTCAAACCTCTCCATGAAGTACCCCCAGCACTGCACATTTTGTATATCTCTCTATATCTGACACACCCACTTCAGGTCTTGCAGTCTCCATTTATGAGCTGATGACTTGAATTAGGAGTGATAGATGATGGAGACATACAAAATGTGCATGGCTGGGGGTACTCCAAGACAGGTTTGAGAACCACTGGACTAAGTTATCCATTAAGGTTTGTCATTTGTAAATAAACAAAATTGATAATGTGGTTACTTTTTTTTCTTCCAGGAAACAGAAAAAAATAGATCACCTCAACAACATTAACTGATGTTTCAGTTGCTGTGACAATTTTTCTATTAGCAAAATAAGACAATCAGCATTGCATGAACAAAGTTACCTTGGCTAAACAAAGTATCTTTACTGAGAAGAACTAAAATACTATTGTTGAGAGAACTCAAAAGTGGCATCAAGTTGCCTTATTTTTTTTTACGTTTTCTCAACTATTTATTTTTGTTTGTTTTTCTACAGTGAATAAGAGAAGAGTCAGAGGTATACGTACTGAAGGGTAAGGCTTAAGAAAATACATTTTTAGCTGAAGTATAAATCCTGTCTTCAGGAAGTATGGGAAAAATCATCACTGGATCAATTAAAAGTCCAGCCTTGACAGTTATGGAGGAGAAAAATGCTGCTCACTCTGGCATAAACGCTGCTTTTAACACTTCTCATGGAGCTGTGCTTGAGGACTACTAATCGGGCTTGACCTAGCAGCAACCTTCTGAAGTAACAAAAAAAAAAACCTGACTGGGCTTTTATCAGAGCCAGACATCATTCTCAGAGGAACGAAAACAGCCAATTAAAACAGGAGTATGCTAGGCTCAGTTACAGTATAATGTTTGCCAGTGCAGTTACTGAATAATGCATATGCACCCACCCACAACACACATCCCTGATATATATTAGAGACACTCCCACACGTTTGCTCACTGAATAGGCTGCACAATCTTTTTTTTTTAATGAAACAACTAGGTTTATGGCATTCAATAAGTATCATCTGGGGCTGGGTGTTTATCAAATAACTTGCTATAAAATTAAATGGCATTTAAGCTGATGAATTTAAAATGTCCATTTCAATATGAATAACTTCATAATTCTGGTTCAATCATCCGTTTGAATCAATATTCAACATTTTCAACATTCGCCATTCCATGGGGTATTTATTTTATTTTTTTTTACTTGGGGAACCAAAAAGGCATAGCTTCAGTCTGAGAAATTCAATACACTGTAATGCCTTTGTGCCATAATTAAGTTTAATGATTCCTGAATGACCAATATCTGTGCTTTGCAAATATACTTCATTCATAGTGAAGTCACTCATAGAGAAGACTTCATGAAATCACTCATAGAAGACTTCATGTTTTCAAATACTGGCCTGTTTCACCCTTTGGTTAATAAGCACGTCAGAGAATTTGTATAACTCTGCTTATAGAAACAGCCCTAAGAGGAATGATGTATTGAAAGCCAGTGACTCTCTCCAGGGAAAGAGTGCTATTATGCGTTAAGAGAGACATGAGCAGTCAGGCTGCAGTAATGGAGATTATAGGTGCAGTTATGAATGTAGAAATGTAAAATTAATGGGGCCTTGTTGACACAGTTCCTTTGTTAATTTTAAAGCACTTTAATTGTTGAAGAGGCATACTCTCTCTTTCTCATTTTTCACTCTTACTTGCTGTCTTCCACCACTGAATTTTCAGTTGTATTACACAGAAGAAAACTAAAAATCAACTCTGCCGATGTTTGAAGATGTTTCTCCTAAATTTCTGGAAATTAACATTTCAATAAGACATTCATTGACAGAATAAGAGCATATGACTACAAAATTAAAGAAGAGTTCACCACAAAAAAAATAAATAAATAAATAAAATAATAATAATAATAGTTAAAAATTTAAATAATCTTGCTTCACCTGTTTGTCCAAATAATGAAAGTCAGTAGGTTCCCAAACAACACTGTATGGATTTTTTTTTTTTTTTTTTTTTACATTGTTTTGATCTGTTCAAGAGAAGAAAGTAAGCCATACAGATTTGGAAACAAATGAGGAAGGATGTGTAAATAATGACAATTTTCATTTTAGGATGAACTATCCCAATGTATCAAGGGGAGCTCTATCTCCTCTGTGCCAAGGTTAGGCCAGGGGGAAAAGTACAAACAAAGTTGAGCAGAGGGAACTCTGCTGGGACAGAAAATGAGATTTATTTATCTCTTTCTCCCTCCTTTAAAAATTCAGAGAATAGCAATTTATATTCAAGAGGAGATGTAGTTTGTGCTCTAAATTCTCCACTACATTCTGAAAGTAACCACAGGCGCTGAGGAAAAGGCAAGAAAGGGACCTAATCTTTCTTCCACATACAAACAGGGCATGCCAAGCTCTCTGTCAGAGTGCCGGGTAAAAGAATAAACAAGAGGAACACCAGTGGCGCTGCTACAGGCCTCTTTTCACCATGCGGTGCATCCTCTAATGAGGGAAAGCTTCTCAGATGTGCTTCTTTAAAATTCTGCTTCTGTCTCCAGCACATTCACACCTAGCTGGACAAAAACATGTTATAAACTGGTTAGAAATAACTATGGCGAGAGGAGATATGCAGGCACAGTAAAATAAGAACCTCATTCAACAGATTTTCTGTTTTAGGTGATTATTTAATGCTCTGTTTTCCTTTTGACTAAATTATTTTAAACTAGATTTTTACATTTAAATACATACATTTGGCTGAAGCTTGTGCAAACGTGTGCTCCTGAGAATTGGACCCATGACCTTGTCAGATGAGCTACAAGAACATTTTCCATCCCTTTTAGATTTGACCACCACAATGTTAGGTGTTTGCCTGTGAAGTTGGTAAAGTGTTCTAGGCTTATATATGTTAAAATACTTAATAGAAAGAAAATATCAAATCACAATTTCATATACAAGTAATAATTACATACAAAGTTTGAATAGTCTTCATGTTAAGCAGTTGGAATAGAGTTCAGTGCAGAGTTTCCGTACAACACTGCCTTGCAAGCACTGTAGAAATGTGCACAATAGTGAAAGCTTGTCTCAAAAGCATGACTGCAAAAGGTTAAGAAGGTGAAGCGGGAACAGGCCAGCGATTCGTCTGTAGGATTCACTGAAAATCAATTTGTGGTAGTATGGTCACACAAGGGTAGGCTTCAAAGAGACCCCTCAAAACAGCATATCGTAGAAAGAGTGTTTGTGTAAACTCTCACAGATACGGCACACTGTGCCGTGATGTTAAACATGAAAGGTGCTTTTTGATATTTGAGGCTGTTGTGTTGTTTAATTGTGGGAAATAAGGAAATCCAGAACATGAATGAGATCCATCAGTCAAAGAAGAAGAGATTGGAAACAAGCATTACTCATGTTGTTGTTGCAAAGATTTGACCTGTAACCTTTGCACCTTCTTCATAAGACCCTGCTGCCCTCCTGCAAAGTATCAAGATGTGGGATAATTTACCAAAACCAGAATTAACAGATTTGTGATATTCCTTGGAGGATCTTGTGTGAGTGATTTCAGATGTGGTTGTTTTATCCATTTATCAAACGCTGTGCTACAGTTGCTAAGCTCAGGCTTGTCACTTGTGTTTGTATCTCATCTCAAGTGTCCCTGGAGAGAATCTTGACTGAGTCTGCCACTGAACAAGGCTGAACGATACACAACCATTTGGGTGTTTAAAATTCTTGTAATAACCTTCAGGATCAGATACTGGGGTATATGAAAAAGTCATGTCAGCATGACAGGAAATAGAGGTAGCATTGAATAAATAACTCCATTTGGCTTTCCTTTCATAACATGAAATTGTACTTTGTCATATCTACTGCAAACATATATGATTCTGCATTTCTTTCAGTAATTGGATGTCAGTCCTCTGAATCAGACAGCTATTTTAATGGAGTAGATCAAGACCTTGAAACTGACAAAGAATCCAGATCCTTGTTTCTGAAGTTATTACAGAGATGCCATTCTTGGTCCAATGAATGAGGACTATAAAGAAACGCATTACAAGGATCAAACCTATAAGGTATACAGAAAGATATTTGCTAATTGCTCAGGCAGTAAGCTAAGGCAGAAGGCCAATTAGCAGCATTATAGAACGGTTGCTGTATCAAAAGCACTTTACATCAAACTTTAACATTTAAAAAATAAATAAATACTCTATATCCTTGACATGGAGATAAACATCATGAATCTCTGCCCTAAATAAAAAAAAAAAAGTGCTGAAGTTGTATTTGACTGAACCACTTTCATCCAAGAAATAAGATTGGTTGAAAAGAATTGTAACTATACGACAATGATCGATGACCACTTTTCACCCAGTCCACAATGACATTTACACATATAAAAAACAAAAAAAACAATGAGGACATTATAACCTTTCATGAATCATCCTGGTGCCCACACTCCAGACAGAATTGTGACTATGGATATGACATCAGGCATACGGGTTACAGTAATGTTAGAAACAAAAAACTAGCCTATTCCAAAACGTCCAATTACACATAAGATGATACTGGCCCAAATAAGAAGCGATGTGGCAAGGTTTGAATATAGTTAGTCTCATCTATTCCGAATGTGTTGCACACACACGTTGAAATGTCACTGGTAATGGACTTTTTCAATTTTTAAAGGAGTTCTCTTGCACTGACATTTAAAGGCATGAAATAGCCTTAGGGTGACAAGAGATGGCCGATTCGCTTTGTTTGGCGTTTTAATTACAAATTTGATGGGACATGGTCCAATTAGGACAAATTGGGATTCAAATTTGGTACAAATAGAAAATTCTGCAAAAAGTTTTAATGAACATACTGAAGGTAGACGTTAACTGGTGCCTAAAGATGTGACCAGACAAATGTTTGATATTTATTTATTGTAAATATCTAAAGAAAGCTCAGTTGCAACAGATTTCAGCCGATAAATGCCTTGCAGCACACAGGGGAAAAAACAAGTGTACTTCACAATGTACATCCTTAAATAAAAATTCAACTAGTGATAATGTGTGACAATAATATGGACGACAAAACCCGTCTTGTGTAAATTTTTCGAAATTGAGATTTATACAAGCTATATATATATCTATATATAATAAATAAGCTTTCCATTGATGTATGGTTTGTTAGGATCGGACAATATTTGACTGAGATACAACTATTTGAAAATCTGGAATCTGAGGGTGCAAAAAAATCTAAATATTGAGAAAATCGCCTTTAAAGTTGTCCAAATGAAGTTATTAGCAATGCATATTACTAATCAAAAATTAAGTTTTGATACATTTACGGTAAGAAATTTACAAAATATCTTCATGGAACATGATCTTTACTTAATATCCTAATGATTTTTGGCATAAAAGAAAAATCGATAATTTTGACCCATACAATGTATTTTTGGCTATTGCTACAAATATACCCCAGCGACTTAAGACTGGTTTTGTGGTCCAGGGTCACATATAGTTAATTATAGATATTTATCTGTAAAATAAGCTTCAAAGAGAACACTAAGAACAATGTTAGGAACTATTTCTCATCTGAATGGCTGACTTTTCTAGGTTCTTTGGAAACACCCCACATATTGTTAGTGTATGACATAGCTAAATTATAAGCAGAACTTTTCCTCTTAGAATCATTTTGTCTGATTTGATGGTTTAGTGCCTGACAGGACACTAGGGCACTTTATTCATTATAGCAGCTGCCAAGTAGCACTAATGAACAATGAGGTTGTCTGAGCAGAGATAAGGTCAGCCTTTGGTTGAAAGAGCTGATTGGGAAATCTAGTCCCTTTGGGCATTGAAAAAATATGAGAAGGTAGCCGTAATAACCCTGGAAACCAGAAGGGGGCAATGAAGGCCAAATGAGTTTACCATGGTTTGTATATGTTCCTTTATCTCTCTGTGCTTTTCTCTTTCTCTCTCACCATTACTCTGGCTACATCATAGTCTATCATAAAGGCAAGGCTGCACAACATGGTCAAAATTATATGGCAACAAAATATTTGGCAAATATTGCAAGTGTACAACAAATTGGTCTTTTTGTCATGACAAATGCTGCCAACAGAAAGAGCTACTCTTTTAAATACATCACACTTAATTTCTCTGCAGGAAAGCATTTCAGTGAATTCTGAATTTAGATAACTATTCATTTTATAAAATTTGAAGAATGCTCTTCAGACCTATTGTGCAGAATAGTTCCAGAATCCAAGATGGAAAAACTCCCTATACTTAGCCACCTTTTTCAAAAAGCTACCTCAATCACTGCAGCACCATTAGTTACATACTTCTGCTTGCCTGATAGTGTTTCAGCAGACTGAAAGTTTGCTTAGCCAAACTATTTAGAAGAAATAATAAGAAAAAAAAACTAAGATTCAAGACTGCAGATTCTCTCACGTTTGACTTGAGCTGCTGGAAGAGTATTCTGTCAGCACATAGACAGGGCAGAGGAAGGACTGGAGCCACAGGTCAGATTTGGACAGTGGCCATTTCAATTTGTCACTTGGATTACCGTAGATTGAACAGACTGCTACAGACACCAGGGACAATGATAGCAGCTCGGGCAGTATGACAGATTCTCTAAAAAGTTTTACTTCTTATTTACTTTTTTTTTTATTTTTTGGAGTATCATTCAAAAGAGTCGTTTTGTGTAACACTGTAATTTTCAGTGTTGTGAACATATATCACATGACCAAATGGACTAAAATGAAAAGGCATATTGCATTCAAAAAAAAAAAAAAAAAACTATATTGTGACATTTTCTTTTCATTATATATATATATATATATATATATATATATAAACCTATTGTCATCTTTCCATTGAGTTGCTAATCATTTTTAAGTATTTTGTGCCTTGTGGTATTTAGGCCTGATACTGTTACTGCCACTGCCACTTGCCTGCATTGTCACTTCTCTTCTTCTCTGTAATTGCTTTCTCAGCTCATCCTGATCATCATTTAACATTTGACTCCACTGAGACGGTGAATGCTGAAGGACTGGACACTTCAGTCGTAAGTGAGATGCATCTGTTGCATTGAATTCAAGACTCCATCCCACCAGAGACTTGAGGACAAACTCCTTGTGCTTGTTCTTGAAAGCACATGTGGAAATTTAAAAGAGAAGATCCTGCTGGAGATGGAGAGGCACAATGATTATGGGATTTACTATAAGATGAAATCTACTGCAATACTCATCGTCATTGTCATTATTGACAATGATTATATCCTTATTATAATCTTCGTCACAGTGGTTATCAACACTCGAATTCCATCTATTTTTCTTGATCATTTAATGCTTATGTAGCCTCCACACTTTGACATTAGTATAATTCCTTGAATGAAAAAAAGTCGAGCTTTGGTACTCTTGAATAGTTTTAATTCTTTTAATTTTAATGAAACCAGTGATGATTGACATACCTGCGCCCCTGAACTGCAGCAGAAAAAAAGTAGAGTCCAAATACTTCTGGAGGCAATAGTGAACGCTTACTTCAGATGTGGTGAATATGAACTAGGCAACTAAGTAAACAGGCAGTTTCAAATTAGAAATTCAAACCCACACCACAGTGGCCTACATTTTGCTGACACAAAGCCGAATAACATACAGTACATACTGTACAGTAATACAGTGAAATATACATCTATATAATTATAAATTCGTCAACATTTTAACAAGTATCAAAAATGTTACATTGTTTACAGCATAAACGTTTGTCAGGTTTAAATCATGTCGTTGACGCTGTGAACTTGACGATCATAATTTGCACTTGCCGATAAACTCCAAGATGCTTTCCAAATTTACCTGACAAATAGTGCTGTTATTATGACACAGAATAAAGGTAATGTACTTACCTTAATCAATGGGGGGCTATTTATAGGGTTATTTGAAGCCACAACGCCGCTTTTCACTTCTACGTTTGTCTTCAGCTGAGGTAACGTAAATTCTTTCAAATTTGGCGCTCAGCGTCTGTTGCCAGAGCGCGCACGTCATTAGCGTCATCGTCTTGACCTCACGTCCGGGTCCGTATGACAGCTTCAAAACAGAAATGTTAATTGAACTGCTATATTTCGGCGATGTCACCATCTTGCTGATCTTTGTTACTTCTCGGAAACTTCTCTTTTTTTCTTGTTCTTTTCCTTTGGCAATTTTATGTTTGTGTATTTAGACTTGCTCTAGTCTTGCATGATTTCCTACAGTTTTATAAATTGGCTGCATGAGCTGGACCATCTGGAACCGCCACAGCTGAATATGAGGCAATTGTCCACTAGGTACAGTACAAACAACAAAAGTGCTGCAAGGGTATAATGTGAAAGTAGTGTCTTCTGTATAGTGTAGTAGTCTAGTTGATGAAGGTCTGTTTTACACATGTTTCTGTGACGCATATTCACACTGCCCACACGAGCAACATGGTGCTACGTTCCAGAAGCAGCACTGAGAGTACAGTATGTTTCTTCTTGCCATGCATCACACACTGAATTCAGCAGAAAATATGTTGAAAATGCACTTTATCCACGTAATCTTTTTTGCAATATAGGCTTTTATGAAGCAACATACAATAATGGAGTGAACCCTATGGAGTCAATTTAATGCTGCATATATATGCAAAAGAAAATAAAGTTTTGCAAAAGAAAATGAAGTATTGCAAGAAGAAAATAAGTTTTGCAAAGAAAAATAAAGAATTGCAAAATATAAATAAAACAGAGCAAAAGCAATGATTTTGCAATACATATTTTCCATGGCCATATCTACTAATTTATTTGCAATGCAGCTTTTATTTTGCGTTTCAGTCAAGTTTGAGCTTGCGCTTCACGTTTCTGCGCGTCTCACTTTGTGGCGCTGTTTTGACATGGGGGTGGAGTCAGGGGACGGGGGCGTGTCCAACAGGCCTGGGCATGCCTCCCTGGAAGTGAAGTCATCGGCCCGAGACGCAGATCACAGCTGATCCACACTGTAAAAACTAAAGGTGCCTCAAATATCCCTTTGAGTACTCGAGGAACTTCAAAATGTAATTTAAGTGCCTCAAAGCTCTTTTTTTCATAATAGGGTTCCTGGAGGAACCATTTCAGTCTTTGCAGTTCTTGCAAGAACTTATGGGATCCTTGAAGCACTTTGTTTCCACTTCTGAGGTTCTGGAGTCACCCTTTCATTACACTGAGACCTCAAAGTGCTCTGGAGGTTCCTGGAGGAACTCAAATTTTTTAAAAGGGTTATTGTAAGATCTGTTAACATTGAAATGGTTCCTGGAAGATCTAACTTGTATAAACCAGCATCTGGAGGAACCCAGAGATTCATGTGACAGAAATGAAATAGGACTGATTATTATTATTGTTATTATTATTATTATTTACTTTTTTGGAATGGTATGGAACATAATCACTTTTGTGGCACTTGGCATGTGAAAACAAAAAACTTGGGCATGATTAGAAAATAGTAAATAGTCTTACAAATTGTCAAAAAAAAAGGGACATGCAAAATACAAATCAGCCAGGTATGTCTAAAAATTATGTCTGAAAACACTGTTTTCAGCAATAGGGAATATACACATATAAGGCCATACAGGCAGTGGCTACACCATGGTATTACAGATTATTTTCTTTATTTCTTTCTGTCAGATTGCACTTTTATGCCTCCATTTGTTGGATTTTAAATACTTTTGTTGTATAACTTAAATACTGCAATAACTGAAAAATAGTTTTTAGTTTAGAAACAAATGTAAAATTATTTGAAGGTAGATATTGTTTTCCCTGAAACTTTAAAGCAAACATTACAAATATTATTGAACTAAATATGGCTCAACACATTGATTTCATTAAAAATACACTAATTATAACAATCAGTACAAGTGTAATATTTAGAATTTTTATTTCCCTAATGAAATAAGTTTCAATTATTCAGAAATAATTGTTTAACAATTAATATAATAAAAAAGTATGCTGTTGTCAAGAAGAAGAAAATGTCCTCGCGCATCTGCTGTCTGCTCGCGCGCGCGCAAGTGCGATTTCAAATACAAAGTATCATCATTAACGGTTCCTCTCCTCAAACAATCACAGCGCAGGACTGTCTAACAAAAGGTGAGTAAATTCTCCAAAATAAATATACAGATTTACTATTCGTACACAAATTTCTGTACTGACACGCTTAACTGTATGTTTTTATATTTAAATGTTTGTTGTTTACCATTTTAACCGCTAATTTAATAGCCGCGATGCTAGCTATCATAATGAACTTCGTGGGACGAAATGGAGAGTATTAAATCACAAACGGCGATTTTTAGTCAGCTTTGTTCATTATATTCACTTTTAGTCATTGTAACTCTGTTCTTTTCTGAACTAATTTGTTGTCGTTTACGTTTGTTAATCGTTACCCATCCATGTTACATGTAGACTATCTAATAGCTTATTTTTCGATTCATTTAACTTACAGAAAAAAACAGTTTTTGTCCTTTTCTCTCCTCAGAACCTATACATTTAACAGGGTTCACTGAGCAGCACTAATGTAAGTAGACCTATTTTTATTTTTTACTTTGAAATAACTGAAATAGTGTTTCAGAGTGAGGCCTAACATTAATCCAAAATTATATATGAATCCAGTCTTATATACAATATTAATGTTACACTGAATTGAATTAAAGAGTTTATAATTTATGTTTTCTTTTGTTTTTGTTTTTTAGCAGTTAATGAAGACGTTGTATGTTTCATGAATATGGCTCTGTAGTGGACTGCTGGAGCTGCTGATGTCTGTTGCTGGCTGACAATAAAGTGATCTCTTTGGACTTACCTCATCTTTTGAAGGTGTGTAAATAAGTGAACAATTGAGGAGAAACATCAGAAACCGATCTAAAACATTCAATTACTTATAGTTTATATATTTTATTTTTTTTCCACTTTTATTTTCTTCTAAGAAATCCGAGCCTTGCTCCTGATCCTGCTGTGCTGGACGGTATATGATTAATTGAGGTAAGTCTGAGTTTGTGCATTTTGAGGTTTACACACACACATATACATACATATACATACATATATATGTATATATATATATATATATACACATACACATACACACACACATATACACACAGGTGCATCAAAAAAAAAAACAAATTAGGATATCATGAAAAAGTGTTTTTTTGTAACTTATTTCAAAAAGTGAAACTTTCATATATTCTAGATTAATTACATGTAAAGTAAAACATTTCAAAAGTTTTTTTTTGTTTGTTTTAATTTTGATGATTAGAGCTTACAGCTCAAGTCAAAAATCCAGCATTGGATTGCTGCAGTTAAAGCTATTGCTATTCAAATCATCAATCTTATTGTCTCTAGCAAAACAAATCATTACAGCTCCAAGTGAACCATGTTCGACAGCTCACCAAACTATTGTTCAGGCTTTAATGTGTGTTGCTGCAGACACCCGGAATTTGTACTGTAGGGATGGTCATTTAATTCAACTAAAATGTAAATATTTTTGGCTTTCGTGATCTGTAAGCTGTAATCATTAAGATTAAAACAAAAAAATTTTTTTTTAAATGTTTTACTTTACATGTAATGAATCTAGAATATCTGAAAGTTTCAGTTTTTGAAACAAGTTACAGAAAAAAATTGAACTTTTTCACGATATTCAAATTTTTTTAGATGCACCTGTGTACAGTATATATACATACACACGAACACATACATTCAAATATACATACACTGTGTTATTGCAATAGATATTGCATTGAACTAGTCCACAACCATTAATCAGTACGCTAATATAACAAAATACTCATTTTAAAGATACTCTGAATAAAACCATGTGCTAAATGAATAAATGCCAATATTTTGTTATTAAATTTTATGTAAATCCCTCCTTTTTCAACGAACTACACAAAACTTACACTAACTGTGGTAATGGAGACCCATTTGGTGAGAGCAGCACTGCAGATTTTCCTGATGGTGAGGAGCTACTTGCTGACGAACCCACCAACATGATTTCACCTTATAAGTGCCTTTGTTCTATTCAACATTATACAGAAAAGCTTTTAAACGTACAGCAAAGTGTACTATTTTTCTGCTGCATTTGTTGGGTATTCAAGAGGAGATCATCAAGCTACCTACAGCTGTCTTGAGGCTTATCAATTTCTTAAAATTTCCTGTGTGAATTTTCCCAATCTGTGACCTCCATTTAGAACAAGAAAGAATGTTATCGTTGACTGCGATGTACATTAAATTTGCTCATTTGAATTGTACTATTTTTGAAGTATGATTGTTTTAAAGTTCTAAGATATTTGAGTCACATTTATTTGTTTATGGTTTTGTCAAGGTGTAAGTTTTATTTATTTTTTATTTATAACAATATTAACACCGGTGTTCCCATGAATTTGATTGTGATGTGCAGTATTGATTATTTATTTGAAACTTCTATGGATGTTGTTGTTAATCAATAAACAATGTTTGATATGTATTCATTTTAGTTTTTCTGTTTGTTTATTAAAATAATTAAATGTCAATAGCAGGAACAATAAACTAGAGGGAGGGAGAGGGGAACAAATATTAAAGAACTGAAATTGAGAAATGGTGCCTGGAAGCACCAAGGTGATTCCTGACCATTCTTAATAAAAGGGTTCCTCCAGGAACCGTTAAAAGTTCCTCAGAGAACCACCCCTTTTTAAAGGGTGCCTAGAGGCTCTACAGAGGGTTCCGCCACAGTGGCGAAGTGAAGAACCCCAAAAGGTGCCTCCAGGAACCTTTAGTTTTTACAGTGCAGGCACCGTCATTGAGCAGAGGCATGCGGGCGGATCGTTTCCTTTTATTCACTAGCTTTAAAACATGCATGTTTTCATTTTATTAACAAATGTATATGTGTATTAGCAACGTTTGCTCAAGTTAAAGAAGTTGTTAATATGAACATCTGCTGTTTATTTCTCTCAATGTGTGCACACTTTTATAGCATTAAAATGTGTATTGTTTCATCTGGTTAACTAAATGTGCATTAATAGTGCTTGTTTAAAATATCTTAACCTGTGCACAGCGCTCTTTGTTTACATTAGTTCAGAGTTACTGCTAGTTTTAATGTAAAAGAATGCAATTAACTTCACAAACTATACATCATTAAAAAGGTCTAAGACTCAAGCTTCATATCCATCTCGACTTCGTTTTTCATTTACATAACTCCTGGCATAAATTAAGAAATGACTGTCACTGGAAGTTTAAAAAAAAAAAATGAAGCTTGAGTCTTTTTGGTTTAAATTTCTCGTGGCCACGAGATATTAATGGGTAAACAAACCAGCGTGACCATAGCAACCTGGGATTATCAGAGATGTATTTATTAATATTTTATTTTTAATTAAGAAATTATACAAAAAAAAAAAAAAAACGTTATTAAATTATTATATTAACACCACCACGGGGTAATTTTACCCATGGCTGTTTTTCAAATAGGCTACATAATATATTTTCAATTAAAAATATCGAAGTCATTGACTTTTACTAAAATTGTGTTATTTACAATCCCCTGTTTATTGTTAAAAAAATTGTTTAGATAAAACCAGAACAAAAATGGGGCATTTATACCTAGAAGCGCCATCGGGACAAATTTACGCATAATTCCTGTCATCACGATCAAATGAAGATGTTTTAGATGTTTATTCCTCTACTCATAAATGTTCAAACTTTGGATTAAATATTAATTTGTGTTTGCAATTTTTTATTGTTTATGGTTCGCTACTGTGTTGCTTATTTATTCCTGAAAAAAGGAATTATGATGTAATGAATAAAACAATTTTTAGGATTACCCCAAGTTTATTGGTGTTGTTCTCTTATTCAAATGATAAATTATAATTAAACAAATTAATTAATTACGTGAAACTGTGCACTTGAATTTGCCATTGCAATGTGGTGAATTAGTATTGCTTATAATAGTCTATTTAGGGTGTTTTAGTCATTTAAATAACATGGGTTATCTTGAAACATTTTATTAGCTATAAATTAATATTACAACACCCAAATATGTATTTATTTCCTCATAATTCTCGTTGTCATTGCAGGCTGGTTTATATTCATCATTAAGAAAAGTGATTAGTGTAACCTGCTTAAAAATAGCTGTGAACTTAAAACAACAGGACAAAAACATAGCTGATGACTAAAAATAATAATTTTATGACTCTAGACATTGTGAAGACAGTGGCATAATACAGTGACATACTACGTTTTTAGCCATATCAAAACAGTAGTCATGGCATGGGTAAATTGTATGTATGCATGTATTTTATTAGTATTGGTATTTTTATATTCGTTGTTAATGTAGGCTATTTGATTTATTTTCCCTTCATTTCGATCTCTTAACGTTCAGGGCTGTATAATAATAATAATAGCCTAATATACACATATATTACATATATTACATAAAAAGACACGATCAACGGACTGTGGGATGGATAAATATATTTTATCAGTCTCTGATAATCCCAGGTTGCTATGGTCACACGGGTTTGTTTATGCATGATTAAACTCATGGCCAAGACATACAGTATTATCACGTTCCCACGACTTAATATCTTGTGGCCACGACAAAACTAAACCAAAAAGACTTTTTAATCTTTTTTTAAACTTCCAGTGACAGTCATTTCTTAATTATTTATATGTCGATTGCCATGTAAATAATATTTAATCAAAATCAAGTCAGTAATCATTTTCAGTGGTCACTTTCAATAACATTTTTATCATTTATGGTAGTAGTTGAAGGAAATGTTCGACAAAATCACTTTACCTTCTTATTCAGTTGTGCAGTGTTTTCACAGTGAGAGCTTGCCATTGTAGTTGGTCTGTGGTCTTACATTGACAATATGGGGGATGCAAGTGAACTTCAGCAGCAGACAGCACATCTTGTCCAGCTTTGAAATGCTTGCTTCCTTGAGTTCTTCCCTGTGCTGTTTTCTGTTCAAGGTAACCTTTTTTCATCCTTACCCATCAGAGTGAAACACAAGTTGTTGCCCAAGCCTGCAGCAAACTATTTCAGACTATATCCTTTATCTATTTGAAATGCATACTGTATACTCTGTCTTAAAATGCTGCTAAAATGAGTTTATTTTTGCCAGTGTTCAGGTCAAGGAACCCTAAGGCCAATCATGCAGACTCCATTCCATCTCTTTTACTTTTAAATGTTAGACTAAAAGAAGCAACACTACTAACCTACAATTTTAGTAACATGACAGAAAGCTCAACTTTAAATAAATAGTGGTGTAATGTAATGAAGTGCTGCATCACCAGTTAAAGGGTTAGTTCACCCAAAAATAAAAATTAGCCCATGTTTTACTCACCTTCAAGGCATCCTGTATGACTTTCTTCTTTTAGACAAATCCAATCTGAGTTATATTAAAAACTGTCCTGGCTCTTCCGAGCTTTATAATGGCATGGCCCTGTGTTTTTGTTCAACAGTCCAAAAGTAGTCAAATAAAGCTATCCATCCATATTAAATTGTGCCTCATGTGGCTCCCGGGGGTGAATAAATGCCTCCTGCAGCGAATCGATGCGTATTTGTATATATTAAAAAAAAATCCATATTTAAAACAATATAAACAGTTTTTTGTAACCTCCTGCTAACTGTGGTATGTGCGTTCACAAGAGACTGCCTTTCCGGCGGATGACGTCAGACGTAGGCATAGTGCATGCGCGTGTGAGTCTCGCGAAAACCAACGTTTGTTTACAGGAGCAAAGGAACCAAAGTTTCCTTACTTTACCAAAAGGAAAATGAGTTTCCTCTTGGCTTATATCGAAATCCTCTGACATTTTTCTTTACAAATCCTCATTTTGTACTTGTACCGAAGGTGCCAGAACCCTATTGTTTTTATACTGATTTTCTTCTTTTTCTTCTTCTTTTTCTCTCCTAAAAGTGTCTGGTCAGCCAAAACTGTAGGTCCAAAAGACCAAAAAACACAAATTTGGCAGGATGATCCCAAATTTTCCCCTCTATTCAGGTGCACACCAATCAGAGCATAGGTGGCGCTATAATAAGTACTTTTATTTTTATATTTTACTCATAGCTCCGCAACCATCAAAATCTATTTTTCCTCTGATTCTCTGAGTCAAGCTGAACAAAACATATCCCTAGTATTTTTTTTTTTTGCCATGCCTAAAATTATTCCACCATTTTTTATAAACATATTTTTTTTAACTCCTCCTTGACAATTTGTCCAATTAACGCTAAATTTTGTAACTGTCATCTGGAGACCCTGATGACAAAATGGATTTGGTTTTGAAAATGTGGTTTAATAAGTGTATGGAGCCATGGCTACAAAATGAATGGTCTTATATCTTCAAAACCAGTGGTTTTCAAACCTGTCCTGGAGTACCCCCAGCCTCCCTCGTCTATCACACCTAATTCAAGTCATCAGCTCATTAGTGGAGACTGTAAGACCTGAAGTGGGTGTGTCAGATATAGAGAGATATACAAAATGTGCAGTGCTGGGGATACTTCATGGAGAGGTTTGAGAACCACTGTTCTAAATGGTTTGGCTATTTAAAGGGGTCATCGGATGCCCATTTTCCACAAGTTGACATGATTCTGTAGGGTCTTAATGAAAAGTCTGGAACATAGTTTGGTTAAAATTTCTCAATGGTAGTGTAAAACAACACTGCTTTTACTCCGTCAAAAAACAGCTCTGTCTACCGCTTTAAATTAGGGCTGTGCAATTAATCGAATTCGATTATCATGCACATCTAGTCAGTAAAGCCGGTTTTGTGATTAGTAGTAAATTCGCCATCACCTGCTTTCAGATGGAGTGGCATTTACTGCACAGAGCTGTAGTTCACTGACAAGCTGGGCAATATCGCGTTCATAATCGCAGACGAATCGCCTGCAGTCCAGATCTTTCACCTATAGAGAACATTTGGCGCATCATTAAACGAAAAATACATCAAAAATGACCACAAACTCTTCAGCAGTTGGAAACCTATGTCAGGCAAGAATGGGACCAAAACTCCAGAAACCTCAATGTCCAGACATCTTCAAACTGTTTTGAAAAGAAGAGGAGATGCTACACCATGGTAAAACATGCACCCATCCCAACTATTTTGAGATCCGTAGCAGGCATCAAATTTAAAATGAGCTCATTTTGTGCAAAATTTTGTATTGTATTGTGAATAAAATATTGGCTCATGTGATTTGAAATTCTTTTAGTTTTCATTTTATTCAAATTTAAAAAATGTCCCAACATTTCCGGAATTCGGGTTGTACATCTGCTCTGGCAGTGAAACAATGGCGGACTGATGACAGCTCACTCAGGGTGGGTCTAAGGAAAGACACCAGTCCAGTCTGTGCTGAAATGCTACTGTCAATCAACAATCGTGGGAGGGGCCTGGGTCTGTGTGACATCACAGACAGGCATCTGAGATCGGCTTGATTTGAGAAAGGGGAAATGATTTTAAAAAAACAGCTTGTAAATAGTGACTAATGTCACTATAGTGATACTAATGTCAAATGTTTTGTTTTTTAGATGGCATAGTTTAAAATCTGTATAAACGGTTAAATAAATTAACTATACATTAAATTCATTGTAGCTTCATGAAGTTTCATGAAGTCTAATTTGTGATCTCCAAAATACCTATATATTTATATATCCTAAATTCAGAAAACATCTGTCAAGTTGTCAGACATGACAGCATTGCGTCCAGTTAAACTGAAGAGAAAATGTTCTTTGTCTACTGTAGTGTAACATAAAATAATAGAAATGAATCATGAATCATAGAAAGACACTTAAATACTCGTATTAAGTTTGAAAAGACATAAAACAAAAGGCGTTTGGACCCCAATGATCGTCCCTTTTGGCTATATTTTTGCAATATTTTTGTAATTGCACATGCAAGATATCTCTATCATATTAACTATTGGGAAATCTAAACTTTAAACGGCTTTTGATATTTTTTGCATCACAATTAAATCTCTCATGGTTGACAGGATCACATTTATTGATAAATCATGCTCTAGATATCACAGATATATTTTGTGGTAAGCAGCACTGCAAAACCATACACAGAGGACACGTCTGCAGTGGCATTTATCACGAAATGTTGCATTTACACAAAAAACAAACATACTCCGGCGCTTTAAGAAAAGTTCAACAGTCGAGCAAAAAAACTCAAGAAGATTTATTTGACAACATCAAGAAAATAACCAGTCAATATTCTGTGAGGAACTCTGATTTCTGCGTAAATACGTAAATTCATTTTAAATACAATCACATATAATTGTTTGGGATATTGGAATTAGATCGTGAATCAAGTCTCACGTTTAGCTCTAGCATATGTGCGTTTGGTGTCTGTAAGAAGATGATCATTCACATCTAAACGACGTTCCTCATAAGGTAATTTGGTTCATTAGTGAGAAGTTCTCTGTTTTGCGAGTTTAGTCATAAGATCAGGGTGCTGTTTCATAAAACAAGTTTACCAAACAAGCCAGGGTTATTTCAGTTATTCTGATTTATTTTGAACCAAATCAACTGAAAATAAGTCACACTAACTGAAATAAACCTGGCTTATTTGGTAAACTTGTTTTATGAAACAGGTCCCTGGTGTGATTAGAGACTGATGATTTTAAACAGCTTGTTTTATTCACCAGCAGCTTTGAGTTGCTCACAAAAACAGTTTTTTTCAACAGTACATTATATTGTCATTTGCTCTCTTTGAACACATACATGACTGATGATGATGATTTTAAAACGTTTATTTTGCTTAATCGCAGATAGTTCCTTCGGCAGTAGGCAGGACTGATTTACAAGGATTAATCCCATTGGTTTACCATGTAATTAATAACCCGACCCCTGTCAGAGATTAGCATACAGAGAGAAGTTAACATCTTTTAAAATTTATAAAACAAAGCATAAACATTTTGTATTTATGTAACTTTTAGCATGTTCTTAATTTTGTCTCATTAGTCTGGTTACGCTGTTTGATATTGCAAACTGATATTTCTAAATAATGTTTTAATGCATTGTCATAATTATAATTTACATAATTTATAACTTTTATAGTTTTACTTGTTCTTTTATTTTATATCTAGTTGTTCATACCTGTAGCTGCTAATAAATTTGAGGTCTTGTGTGTGGCTTAGGCCTTCTTCTGTGTAGCAAAATGAGGATGTCTGTAATCAGCACCCGGGTCACCTGAAACTGATTCATTTCAGCATGTGTCCTCACAGATTATGGTTATTTAGTGAAATGACAGATGTGAGTTTTAGAATAATTGTCTGTAGCCTATATCGTGGACGTGTACATTTATTTGAGTTGTGAATTTTTGCATTAAACTCCACATAATTTTGGTAAATTACATCTTACAGACTTTACTGTTTAACCTGGGATTTATTTATTTTTAAGTTTGAGACATGATTGTTTCACCACATCAATCTGTTTAACGTTCATCTTGTATGTCTGTCTGAGATTTGTGGCTTCTTACAGGAAGAACTTGTTAGTGAAATGTGAGCTGCTTTTGAGTTTCTGCTTTCTGCCTGTAGGGTATTTCTGGTTCAGAGCTGCGGGGGTCATGAGGAGGTGTCTTACGATGAGGGGAGCAACCGCTGAACCCTCATTCACCTTTGACCTTTTTCTGGATGCAGTGAAGTGTGCTGTTTGCTGCCATAATGCACCTTCTCTTGGACCCATCTAATTATACCAGCTCGGACCCATTCTGTGGGTAAATGCTTTGATTTATTTGTTTAAACAAATGGCTTCCATTAGAGAATGATCAATGCAGTTTGTGTATATAAGGTGTGTGCACAAAAGGATAAATGTGACATTTGTGTACTGTTCATGATTTCCAGATATCTTATCTCAGTTCTCCGCACATTTGCTGTTACTTTTAATCAGTAGTTTAATCTTTTGAATGAGGTTTGAGTGCATCTTCTGACAAATTCAAAAGAGGATAAACTATGAGTGAGTTGTAATTTTGAGTTAAAACAATCCATTTTAGCTCTCCTTAACAGAACCTCATGTCTTAAAATAAGTTCCACTTTATCAGCAACGTTTACATCTGAATGCCTTTCATGTAATGCAGTTGTAGTCTGAATCGTTCAGCTGTCAGTCATTCTGGCACGGATCAAAGAGTCACAAGCTGATGTTCATCTCCATGTGAAAAAAACGCGAAATTTACAGGCCTACAATAATCTTCCCTACAAATGGGCCAAACACACCCTTCTGCATGTGCAGGTCTCAGTTGGTACAGCTGAGTTACTGGAGACAGAAGAGTCCTGGATCAGATCCTGGTGGAGCATTTTGCAGGTAAAAATCTGCAGCTTTGTGGGTGGAGACTAAAGTGGGTGGGCTGGCTAATAATAATAAAAAATTGGTCTGTTTCTGGATAAATTTTAGAAGTCAAACATAACTTTGTTGCTGGATATTTTCTCAGAAGTCCCAGGGGAGAGTCTGAATCTTCACTGTCCCCTTCATAGCCTTCTTCCTTCTCAGGTTGAGCTTTGATCCGCTTTGCAGCTTGTCAAAGCTCACGACCGGCCTACCGTCACACAACCATGCTTCAGTGACCAGGCTGGGCCTCGAACCAAGGACCCGTACCGGTCAGTGAGGTTGTGTTCAGTCCACTGAGCTACTGACACTTCCACACTCATGCTTCTTTTTTTGGAAATTTGTATTTTTAATCATTGAAAGACTAGTGAAATTAAACAATTTTTTTCACTGCAAGAGTGAGATTTGAAACAGGATTGTCCACATCAATGTCTGAATTTTGGGCGACTGAGCCACTGGCTCTTCCGTATGTGTGCTACTTTTTTTGGAATCTTGTCTTATTCAGTCATCAAGAGCTGATGTTCAGAGCACTGAGCCACCAGCTCTTCCATGAGCCACTCACTTTTTTTCTGGAGTTTTATCTTTTTTATTTATTCAAAGACCAGTGAAATCAAACAAATGTTCCAGCTCAATAGAGGGATTTAAACCTGGATCTCCCACATAAAGGGCTGATGTTCACACCACTGAGCCACTGGCTCTTCTGCATGGCTTCCCTCCTTTTTATGGGAATTTTTATTCAGTCAGAAATCAGTCAAAATAAACTTTTTTTTTCACGGCAAGAATGAGACTCAAACCAGGATGGTTTGAACATTGAAGTCTGACTTTCAGCTGACCGAGCCACTGGCTCTTACGTGTGTGTGCTGCTTTTTTTTTTATCTTATCTTATCTTATTCAGTCAGAAACCAGTTGAACTAAACTATTTTTCCACTTAAAAAGAGCTTGGAATTAGGAGCTCCCACAACAAGAACTGATGTTCAGACCACTGAACCAACAACTCTTTCATGTGCACCTTACTTTTGGGGTTTTTTAAATATTTTTTTATTTATTCAAAGATCAGTGAAATTAAACTATTTTCCAATAGAGGGAATCAAACCTGAATTTTCCACATCAAGAGCTGATGTTCACAGAACTGAACCACTGACTCTTTTGTGTGTGACTCACTTGGAGTATTGTCTGTCTTATTCAGTCAGAAACCAGTGGAACTAAACAGTTTTTCTTACATCAAGAACTGATGTTCAGACCACTGAGCCATTGGCTCTTTGCATGTGTATCACTTTTTTTTTTTTTTGGAGTTTTGTTGGGCTTATTCAATCAGAAACCAGTGAAAAGCTCAATTTAACCACAAGAGTGAGATTTGAACCAGGACTGCCTGTGCCAAAAAGAGACGTTTAAACCACTGAGCCACTGGCACTTCAACACAGATGCTGTGTTTTTTGAGTTTTGTTTGTCTTATTTGTGCAAAAACATTGTAATGAATGAGGTGTGAACTTGGATATTCCACATGGGGAAAAAAGAAAGAAAAAAAAAAAACCTTTTCTACTGGGCTACTGGTTTTTCTGTGACTAGTTGTGTTTTTCTTCAAAACTCAAATTCCCACAATACCTTGCAAACACAGAAAACAACCACCCACAGCTGCATGTGACTGTGACTGAACTGCTCACAAGTCTCATGTGATCTTGGTCAATCAACTAGTTAGTCCCTCTAACTACCAGACATCCTCATATGAGTCTCAGGAACTCCTGATGTTTGATTAATTTATTCGGGATGAATCATGGTCACTGTTTTCTTACTCGTGTCATGAGCTGATCGTCAGTTTTGTTGGTGTTTACTGCTGTAGCTTATTTCTTATTAGGTAACTATTCAGAGTCTTATATGAGCTGATTTATGATTTATTCGTTCAAGAGTCACTCAAAAGGGACACAACCACAAGATTCGATAAGCTCAGACTTTATTGACATTCACATGACAATATATATGACTTTCGTGTCTTTAACACACAGTGACATCTGTTACTGATATATAAGGAGATCATACGGATATGAAAAATGCAAACAAATGTTTATATCTTTCAGACACTATTTATGATCATGTTACTTTTATTAAAAGAACAGACATAGGACATTTAACAGTCCTCAGAGATAAAATAGTTATAAGATTGTGTTTAATTATTTAATTTAATATGAAGCATATAATGAAAATCTTTCAGTAAACAATGAAGCTCATGACATCTTTTCATGAAAATATACAAACACTCTCAAACTTCATTTGGCAAAATACATCTGAAGTAATATACGGCATGTGACATATTTCTGAATGAAACAAACAATTCATTGAGAAAAAAAAAAAGCTTTTATAAATCCATAAAAATCCAGCATGGACATTTTAATTCATGTTGACTGTTACAACAGTAGATAGAAAAACAGGAGCAGATTCTCAAAGACTATTATATTTAATGTAAACTGCACAGACAGAATAAAAAAGAAAAATAAAGTTTATTCACACTTTGAAATGTACTGGTCCCCTAATCGTCTGTTTGTCATGAACCAAAACAAACATTTCGGGTAAAAATAATCATAAATCCTGTCGAACGGCACTGATTCACATTCCTGAATTATTTAAAGCATCCATTTTAAAGTATCAGATTTGATAATTTTATGCAGTCACACTGAAACAGAACAGTGAGATATCACATATATTTAGGCTCTGATGTGAAGTTCCACTACATACTGATGAGCAGAGGCGGACAAAGTACACAACTTCCTTACTTGAGTGAAAGTACAGATACCACTGGTCAAATACTACTCCACTACAAGTGAAAGTTGTAAAGACAGATTTTTACTTAAGTGAAAGTACGGAAGTACATGTTTTTAAAAGTACTTAAGTATCAAAAGTAAAAAGTAAATGCATTGTTTTATTGTCACATTGTTGTATATTTACAATACCATATGCCACTAATGCAACCTACTGAATACACTGATTAGCTTGTATTATCTTTGGAATTAAGAGCTTTTATGTTACAAAACATACTGAAATGGAACAACTGAATGAAGATAACTATCTTTATTTTTTATCTAACACTGCTACAGCTACATTGAACTCATTTGAATACTTGTTTAAAAGTTACAAAATTATTTTTCAAAGAGATATTGAAGTCTATGATATGGTTCATTTTAGGCAAACAAAGCAAACATTGAAAAGAAAACAAACCTTTAATCTCTTCAGAAAACTGGATCATACTCTCTCAGTATGGCCACGGGTGTGCAGGTTGCACCAAAGAACCGTCTTTTTGAATTTTGCCATCAACTGATCAGTGTTCATAAAATGCACAGAAATCGGTGAACTTCACAACATGTGACTAGGGTTGGGTATTGTTTGAATTTGATCCATTCTGGTTCTTCTTATTGATTTAAATTCTTACTGATTCCCAGTTTAGGTTCTAAAGTGTTCATTTAGCCTACTTTTTGATCATTTCTTTGCAAAAAATATACGTATTTATGTGCAGTGTTTTGACAATAAAATAATGTTCAGATTTATATACTTCCCTGACCAGTTTTTAGCAGCAATTTACCAGTAGGCCTAAGTTGTATATATGTATATATATATATATATATATATATATATATGGTAAAGTGAGGGCAGTCATTTTTGACAGATATATTAGCTTACCATTTGTATTGCCATATGTCACAGTATGGGTCGGACACGGGATGAGTATATAAAAATATAGATTTATTAGACACAATGAGTTTTAGAGGAAAAGGCAAGGAGGTAGAGATGATCTTGAATCCACACACACTATATCTTGTTCCAGGAGCGGAGACCGGGCTTGACAGACAGACGGATCCAGGGGAGAACGATCTAGGAGGATGAGAGGAACACAAGGAGCAGACACAGAAGGTAAGACTTTCGAGGTAGGTAGAATTTAAAGGATATTGTTCTTTGTCTCAACAGGTAGCTGAAGAGGAGTCCAGGTCGTGTCGACGAGATCGGACGGTGAGTGTGTGTGGAGATGGTGTTTATATCTTGAGTGCTGGTGATGAGTTGATGAGGTGCAGGTGGACGTGATCAGTACTCAGGTGAGGTGGAGCGTTGTGATTGGTGGAAGGTCGGGCCTGGCCGATCCGTGACAGTACCCCCCTCTCCACGGCCCGCTCCTGAGGGCCGCCCTCGGCGTCGTGGTGGTCTGCCCCGGCCCCGGGGTGCTGGCTGATCCGGGTGTGCTAGGTGGAATTCCTCCAGGAGTGTGGGATCGAGAATGTCTTCTCTTGGCACCCATGAGCGTTCTTCCGGACCGTAGCCCTCCCAGTCCACAAGATATTCTAGCTTACCACCACGGCGCCGAGAATTCAGGATTTCCTTCACCTTGTAGATGGTTCCGTCTTCCACGATGAGAGGGAGAGGGGGTTCCTCCGCTTGGCCAGGCCCTGGGGAGAGAGGAGGAGAGAAGGGTTTTAGGAGTGATACGTGGAAGGTTGGGTGAATTTTGTATTGTGGTGGCAGTTGTAATTTGTAGGTGACTGGGTTGACTTGCTCCAAGATGGTGAAGGGGCCAACGAATCTGGGACTGAGTTTCCGGCCAGGCAGGCGCAGTCTGATGTCCCTGGTGGAGAGCCAGACCTTTTGTCCCGGTTGGTAAGAGGGATTGGCGGCTCTTCGGACGTCCGCAGCCATTCGTTGTCTGCGCACTGCCTGCTGGAGTTGGTGGTGTGCTGCGTCCCAGACCCTCTCGCTCTCTCGGAACCAGTAGTCGATGGTGGGTACCTCAGATGGTTCTCCTGACCAGGGAAACAGGGAGGCTGGAAACCGAGTACGCACTGGAAGGGCGTGAGTCCAGTGGAGCCTTGACGCAAGGAATTTTGGGCGTACTCGGCCCAGCCCAGGAACTGGTTCCAAGAGTTCTGGCGGCCATGGCAGAAGGTTCGTGAAAACGCCCTATTTCCTGTATCTTACGCTCGGTTTGCCCGTTGGATTGCGGATGGTACCCAGATGAGAGGCTGACGGTCACACCTAGGAGAGAGAAGAATGCCTTCCATACTCGGAGATGAACTGTGGTCCTCTGTCGGATACTATATCTTCTGGAATGCCGTAATACCGGAAGATCTGATTAAATAACATCTCTGCTGTCTGTAACGCAGTGGGAAGGCCTGGGAGAGGTATGAGGTGACAGAACTTTGAGAATCGGTCGACAATGACGAAGATGCAGGTGTTACCGTCGGAGATGGGGAGATCTGTAATGAAGTCTACTCCTAGGTGTGACCAAGGACGGTGTGGTATAGGTAGTGGGAGGAGTTTGCGGTTGGAAGATGACGGGTGCTTTTGAGATGGCGCAATCCGGGCAGCCCGTGCGAACCTTCTCACGTCCCTGGCCATGTTGGGCCACCAGAAGCGGTCTTGTAGCAGCGAGAGGGTGGCGTTGGCCCCTGGGTGACCAGTACCTAGGGAGGTGTGAGTAGTGTGAATGAGAGGGATTCGTTGGGTACGTGGAACGTATTGGTGGTCAGGTGGGCAGCCCGGCGGATTGGGAGGAGGATTGGTGGAGGCGACTGGAGGAGAGGTCCATTGGATGGGGCTGCTGATTATTTCTGTGGGTAGAATGGTTTCTGGTGATTCTGGGTCTTCTTCGGGGTTGTGTAGGCGGGTTAGGGCGTCTGCTTTTACATTCTTGGGTCCTGGACGGTAGGAGATCTTGAAATTGAATCTAGTGAAGAATAAAGCCCAACGGGCTTGCCTGGGGTTCAACCTTTTGGCGTCACGAAAATACTGGAGGTTTTGTGGTCAGTTAATACCAGGAATGGATGAGCAGCCCCCTCCAACCAGTGCCTCCACTCTTCTAGGGCAAGTTTGATGGCTAGAAGTTCCTGTTGCCGATATCATAATTTCTTTCCGCCGGGCTGAGTTTCCGGGAAAAGTAGGCGCATGGATGGAGTTTGGGAGGCGTCCCTGCTGCTGTGATAGGATGGCCCGACCCGGTGGTGGATGCATCGACTTGACTGTGAAGGGTATGTTGGGATTAGGGTGGACCAGGGTGGTGCGTTGGTGAATGCTATTTTCAAGGTGTCGAAGGCTTTCTGGGCATTAGAGTTCCATGATAGTGTTCTGGGGTTACCTTTTAGGAGATCGGTGAGGGACTGGTGATGGTACTGTAGTTTGAGATAAACCGGCGATAAAAGTTGGAGAATCCTAGGAACCTTTGGAGTTCTTTAATGGTGTTGGGTCGGGGCCAAGATGTGATGGCTTCCACCTTCCCTTGTCCATGCGAGTGCCACCACTGCTGATGATGTATCCGAGGAAATGGACGGTAGACTGATGGAAAGTGCATTTCTCAGCTTTGAGGAAGAGATGGTACTGGCGGAGGCGCTGTAGGACCTCCGCAACGTGTTGGCGATGTTCGCCAGGCTCCGGGAGTAAATGAGGATGTCGTCAATATACACAACTACAAAACGATGAAGGAACTCCCGGAGCACCTCATGCATGAAGCCTTGGAAGACTGAAGGAGCATTGACCAGCCCATACGGCATGACCCTATATTCATAATGTCCAGTAGGAGTGACAAATGCGGTCTTCCATTCATCTCCTTTTCTGATGCGAATGAGGTTGTAGGCGCTGGAGGTCCAATTTAGTGAAGATGGTGGCACCGCGAGTTGTTCCAATGCTGTGGGGACAAGGGAAGAGGATATCGGAATTTAACTGTGATCTCATTTAGTTTCCGGTAGTCGATGCATGGCCGGAGGCCGCCATCTTTTTTGGCCACGAAGAAGAAACTGGAAGCAGCAGGGGAGGTTGATGGGACTATGTAACCTTGTTTCAACGCCTCCTCAATGTACTCCTCCATGGCCTTGTGCTCGGGAGGTGAAAGTGGATAGATTCTCCCGTATGGTACTGGTTCACCCGGTAGGAGGTCGATGGCGCAGTCCCATGGCCGGTGTGGTGGTAGCTGGGCAGCTTTCTTCGGACAGAAGACGTCATTAAAGTGGGAGTAGCAAGCGGGGATGTCCACGGATTGCTTCTCTATCGGGCTCTCGATGGATGTTGAGTGAACTGGAATGTGAATTGGGTCGTCGGAAACTGGTGATGGACGTCTGGGGAAACAGTGAGGGAAGCAACTCTCACCCCACTTTAAGACTTCTCCTGTCCTCCAAGATAGATGAGGGTTGTGCTGCACCAGCCACGGGCGCCCAAGGATGACGTCCGCAGTGGAGCCCTCCAGAACCAACAGATGTATTTCTTCAAGATGCAACTGACCAATTTGTAGACCAATTGGGCCAACACTCTGACGGACGCAACGTCTGGTTAGCGGTTGTCCAGTTATTGATTGGACCTCATAGGCGTTCTCCGTAGTCGAGGTCGAGAGCCCGAGCTGATGGACGAGGGATCCGGAGATGAAATTCCCCACTGAGCTGGAGTCGAGGAGGGCGGATACTGAAATTATACAGGAGCCGGCAGTAAGTTGTACGATTGTGGATAGAGGATTCAGTTTGGGTATGTGAGGACGGATGGTACTCACCACGGCTCGTGGGGGTCGAAGTGGGCACTCCAGGATCCTGTGCCCGCTCTCGCCACAATACAGGCATAACCCTTGAGTGATTCTCCTCTGTCTCTCTTTCATCGATAGACGAGTTGAGTCAGTTTGCATCGGTTCTGGAGGGTCACTGGTTTCTGGCGGTTGCGGAGGAGGAGATGCAATGGCATAGGCGGTCTCATTACTGCAGGATTGAATGCGATTAGAGCATCGAATAGCCAGTTGGATAAATTTTTCCAGGCCATAGGTGTCGTCATATGCCGAGAGGTGCAAGCGCAGAGAGGGATTAAGCCCTTGTCGAAAAGCGGTTAGGAGAGAGGGCTCGTTCCATCCGCTGGCTGCTGCGAGTGTGCGAAATTGGAGAGCATATGCATGAATGGGTGTTGTACCCTGACGTAATCGATATAATTGCTCACCCACAGTCGAGTCTCCAGGGGAGCTGCTGAACACCTCTCTGAAGTGGTGCAGGAAGTTCTGGAACGTTTGCGTAGCGGGTCCCGCCTGGTGCAAAATGGTCTCAGCCCAACGAAGTGCCGGTCCAGTTAGGGAGGTGACTATGAAGGCTATCTTGGACTGATCATTCGGGAACATCTGCGGATGTAAGTCCATGGTGAGGTTACATTGTAAGAGAAAGCCATTGCATTCCTCCGCCGCACCAGAGAAGGGCGCTGGCCTGGCCATGGGACTGGCGAAGACAATCGGAGAAGAAGTGTCAGAGGTGGTGCGAGTGGGTGATGATGGTGGAGCTGATGGCACTGGTGGTTTGGGTGATTGCAGCAAGACTCTCTTGAGGGAATCCACCAGCTCCTGGAAGGGATCCGGTGCACTCATCTTGTCTGTGAAGCTGTGTAGGTCCGATCTTCTGTCACAGTATGGGTCGGACACGGGATGAGTATATAAAAATATAGATTTATTAGACACAATGAGTTTTAGAGGAAAAGGCAAGGAGGTAGAGATGATCTTGAATCCACACACACTATATCTTGTTCCAGGAGCGGAGACCGGCGCTTGACAGACAGACGGATCCAGGGGAGAACGATCTAGGAGGATGAGAGGAACACAAGGAGCAGACACAGAAGGTAAGACTTTCGAGGTAGGTAGAATTTAAAGGATATTGTTCTTTGTCTCAACAGGTAGCTGAAGAGGAGTCCAGGTCGTGTCGACGAGATCGGACGGTGAGTGTGTGTGGAGATGGTGTTTATATCTTGAGTGCTGGTGATGAGTTGATGAGGTGCAGGTGGACGTGATCAGTACTCAGGTGAGGTGGAGCGTTGTGATTGGTGGAAGGTCGGGCCTGGCCGATCCGTGACACCATAGTTTAACTACAAAAATTAAACTTACTATAATGAAACTATGGTAAATTTGTGGTTACTGAAGTTACTACAAATAGCATAATTATGGTTACTATAGTGAGATAATAGTACATTTGTGGATACTGTGATTTTACTGCAAATACCATAGTTATGGTTACTATAGTAAAAACATGGTTAATTTTCCAAAGGGCTTTAATGAGTTAACACATGCCTTTTTAGAGCGCTTTTAGCTGTGCAGTAGCGCGGACGTTTACATTAGTTTAGCGGGGAAGATCCCGAGGTTGCCAGATTTGCGTAAAAAATATCAGCCAAATGTCCATTCAAAGCTAGGCGGAAAACTGCAGGCTTAGAAATACTGTAAGACTTGGCAACACAGGAAGGTCCTGGCAGATCGCAGGCCGGATTTTCGCAGAAAAGAAAGGGTTCAGTGAATCTGAAAATGCACTCATTGTAAAAACTGCTACATATAACGACTTTCTACTTGGGGACCTTGATATAAATGTAGTTGAGTAAAAAGTACGATATTTGTCTTTCAAATGTAGTGAAGTTAAAGTCGCAAGTTTCCAGAAAAAATAATACTCGAGTAAAGTACAGATACTCAAAAAGTGTACTTAAGTACAATACTAAATTTACTTCGTTACTGTCCACCTCTGCTGATGAGTAACATCAACTTATAGACTTGAGAATTCTGGAGGCTTTTCAGTTTGATTTTAAGAGCTCAAATGCTGTAAATCTAAACAGAAAATGTTCTGAGCATCCAAACCTCTTATTCTCTGTCCTCCTTTAAGCACAGGCCAGAGGTCAAAGGCTGCTTCCTTAGCAAGTCTTGAACAGAAACAACTCCTGTAACACTGAAAGAAAAAGAGTTTTGTGTATTTTTTAGACCGCTGTGGACATTACTCTCAACCAAAGCTTCTCACATGTACCAGGTTCATCAGGATGGCCAGCAGAGAGATGCATCTTCATGCCTGAAATGGCAAATGCTATAATAAAAGAGGTCACTTGACTGTATGAACTGCATTTTAATGTACCATTCAAAGATCTGAACACAAAGATAAGCCTAGTTTCAAACTGAACTCTCTCTTTAGATGCTATCATTTCTTTCATCATATTTATCTTACGCTCGCTGCGTGTAAAATCTTGGTGTGTGTGTGTGTAAGAATATCAGGCTCCAGAGAAGATCTTTGGATCAGCGTCTGGACTGATTAGCTGAAATGTTGAAGAAATTAAATTAGAAAAACAGACAAAGTACACGGAGATTAGGTGGTTTGTGGGTAATGACGGATCTTTGTAAGGTTGGGCTCCAGTTGAAAACTGTTCCTCCAGAAAAAAATCCCCCAGAAAACTCCCTGAAACACAAGCACAGACAAAATACCTCAAAGACTCACATTACTGTCTGATTCTCTTACATGCGGAGAACATAATAGTCTGATGACATCTGTTCAGAAGATTACAACATAACAGGATGTTCTCACCTGCTCAGCATCTGAGATTTCCTTGGGATGAATCTTCTTGAGATTTCCTCTACATTCTAGATCTAGGGATGTGGCGAGGGAATAGAGATCAAAGGCTTTCTCATACACTGTAAAAAGTGAAAGTTGACTTAACTTAAAAAAATTGAGGAAACCCGTTGCCTTAAAATTATGAAGTACATAATAAAAAAAATTTAAAAAAAAAAGTTAAGTGAACTTGACAATTCAAATAACTTTTTTTTTTTTTTTTTAATTATCATTTACTTTTTTTTACAATTTTTTTAAGTTAAGTCAGCTTATCACTTTTTTACAGTGTATAGGAGTTGACTGATATCTCTCCATCTACTTCTTGAATGTCCATCCTCCTTGGGTTGGACAAGTGCACTTGAAACAACACACTTCAGACTGCAACTACGTAGATGTTTACAATCTAAAGAATATCTGAGTGGTGCTGCCTGTGTTTTATTATCCACCAAGTGAAAATAAGTTTGATCACAAAGTAAAGTAACAACATATTTATCCTCAACTTGACTGTCAATTACAGTTTCCCAATGTTTCCCCATAATTGCAAAAGCGTGCTTTTTCCACATAATTGATTGCCTTATTATCTCATGTGTTCATGGATCAATGATTTTGGTAGGGTTCCATAAACCAGAACGTGTGTTTTGGGATTTATTCTTCAGGGAGACAAACCCTGGCCTGGCCAAATGAAGCATATTCCAAACTTGATGAATTTAAAAGGAAAATGATCCGGCAGAGACTTAATGAGGTGAAGTGACAAAGTAAGTTCAGAAACACAGCTTTTGTGACATAAGCCATATTAACAACCATTTAACTCTACAATGTTCTTGACTGTAGGCACTTGTATAACAGGCAGGAAATAAATACTAAAAACTAAATATTTATTGTTTTGGTCTTTTTAAGAAAATTTACAACGCATCATATGCAGTACACCGCATAACATCTGTGTACTTCAGCTCTACTGTAATTAGAAATAAGCATAAATCAAATATATTTCTTCACACTTCCACATTGTTGGTTGCAAAAATATTCTGCAAACCTGCATGACTCCATAAATGTAGAGACCTAAATGTTCCTACCTTGGACTTTTGAAGGTAAAACGAACATTTTACTTGCTGTAGTAGTCCATGTGCTTTCATTGAAAACATCTATTCTAAATTAAATTCTTTCTATTTTTAGTGCATATGTACCAGCTTTAAGGTCATTGATGTGCTAATGCTATTATAAACATTAACAAAAAAAACCACAGTCACTTCCGGCTAAACAGATGAAGGGAAAATCATGAAGTGACGTCAAATCAAATGCTTTCTGGAACGAGAACATCCCCTCTGTTATTTACTACATAGTAAGTGACAAGTAGTATGCTATATTATATCCATTTATTCACTACATCGCAGCACAGCTTCTCTCGATAGTGCGGTAGGCCTATAGCCTAAACCATAAAACATATCCAAATGATTTGAATTTGTTCATTACGTAATGTCTGACAAGCATATTCAGCTTGGCTACTGCATAAACATAGCTCTAAAATGATCCTGTTGATTTCTACATTAGCAGCAATACAAATTGTTATATCACAAACGTGGTGCCTTTTAAAAAAATTTTTAAACCCATTAAAAAGGGTAAAATAGTGAGTGCAGACTGTAAAGCATCAGAATAGAATTTCAGGGCTTGAATAAGGACACATTATGAATGTTATTAATATTTGACTAAGGCAGCCTGTTCATGCAAATATTTCCAAAATAGACAGCAGGCTCTGAGTATCAGGACGAAAGTTCTAGCTCTAGCTCTGTTAGCTGTCCACATACAACAATGCAATCAATTTAGCACATGTAGTATGGTTTCACTTACTGGTTTAATTAGCACTAGCAGCATTTAATACACATTCTCTTGAACCTCACTGATGAACTAAAATTGAATCAAAGTAAGCTTTTTTATAGTAAGCTATAAATAACAATTATATTAAAATATTGTTAGAAATGTTTGTTGAAACGTTCACTGAGACAACTTTTTACTAAGCACAGTGAATTTGTAATCACTTATCACTTATCAAATCATGATGTTTGCAGTGTATTTTGCTTTACGTAACCTTATATAACAGTGACCGTAGGTTTTTAACAACAAAAAGAGCATACTTCAGAAGTATAGTATGAGCTACATGAAAACAATTTTCTGATTTGAAATGTAAACTTGAAAAAAACATTTTTATTTCTGTTATATGTACCATCTCTTGTATATGCACAGTGATACAGCAGAATATCAATGATTATGATGTGTATAAGAATCATAGCCAGTCAACAGTAATGACGGCTCTATACTTTCAGAGAAGCTGTGGTGTGTTATCAGACCCAGCATGCCTGTCGAACTGTCCCTGCCCTAAAATTATGCCATGATTTGAATAAGTCTGCTATTTCCTTCAGTTCAGTATACACAACCAAATGACCTGCTCACCAGGTAAGAAGGAATCTCGGTTTTATTAACCTTATTCCATATCAAGATGAAATGAAATTATAGTAACATACGGTTTTGTCTAAGTAAAGTATCCGATCATATTGTCTGTCATTGTTTGTTTGTTGATGCGATCCTCTGGGAGCAGATTCGTGCACACATTTAGATGTTTAAAAATGTATTGTACTGTTTGGATATGTTGCGCCAGAAGTCTTTAGCCTTTGTATGAATAACAGAGGATCATAATGAATTTAGAATGATTTCATTTCATAATTACTGAGCCGATTTTTTACATTCTCTTACATGCACTCCAATCCACTGATCAGTCCAAATCCTATTAGAATGAACAGATAAAACAAACATTTCTTCTTCAGATTGAATCATCGCACCGTGTGAATTGGTACCATTTATTAAAACATAAGATTCTGGTTTAAAATAAACTGAGCATTACCATGGTACTTCTACCTGCACTGCTTCTTCTCTGGGGTGAGTATTTCATTCTAAATATTTGAGAAGCTTTGCATAACAAATCATCATCTTATTTATTCCTCACACATCACATGTTTATGCATATTAAAAATGCATGAGTATTTGTCTTATTTTATTAAGACGGTGTACATTTATTTAATGTTTAAGTCAAAAAGTCCTAGATGAGAACTATTCTAGTGTGTATTCACATGAATTGTTGAAGTCAATGTTTTTGAAAGCTATTAATTTTCTTCCAGTCAAGATGTCAGAAGTATTTCACTAAAAACTGACCATCTCTTCTCAGTTGTTCCCCTTTCAAGTACAGATCGACTAAGAAAAAAATTCTACTTGCATAAATTTATGCAGAAAAATGATGCAGTAACTGCTTGTAGACATGACTACACTGACCTCGTCACAATCTATGATGAAGAAGAGAATACGATGCAAACTAAATTTTTAGTGAGTGGATCTAATTGTAGCTGGATCAGAGCCAACGCTTGTACATGGTCAAACGGCGATAATGTCACATTCATCAACCTCCCCAGAAATTTTACTGAGGAAAGATGCTGTGGTGCGCTGACCACTGGTGGAACATGGGAGTGTTTCACCTGTAGTTCAAAGATGTACTTCATGTGTTATAAACAAAGTAATCCTATTTTAATCCCTGAAAACAAAACCTGGTTTGAGGCTCAGCGGTACTGCAAAAATAATCACAGTAATTTAGTCAGTATCAGAAATGAGATGGAAAATGAACAAGTGAGGGAAGCGGTAAATGGGAGTAACTCTGTCTGGATTGGCCTTCAGTATAATTACAAGGTTGCATGGTCTGATGGAGGACCTTCTGATTACAAACAAGATGCTAAAGGAGTGTGCTTTACATTTCTCTCAAATTGTCCAACGAACTCTTCCAACACAAGTGATCAGAAAACCTGTGCTCCTCTTTGCTACAGTAGGTTAAGATGATATTTTATGCTCCCAGATTCTACCCTATGCTTTAATAAATCAAAGCATGCAACTAATTACATTTTTTTCTTTTACTTCTCTTCAGAAAGGTTTATTTATGTCAGTGAGGATGAAATGCCCTGGAAGGACGCTCTGAATCACTGCAACAATCATCAGAAAACAGCTGGACTGCTGCGTATCGAGTCTAAGGATGATCAGAGAGAAACGGAGCGCGAGCTAAAAAGACAGAATATCTCGGGGCCAGTGTGGGTGGGGCTTAGACAGAGTCGACTTTTCGGATTCTGGATTTGGTCCAACGGCCTTTATGTGGGACCCTGGACCAACTGGAAAGAAGGAAGTAAACCAAGCCATCAAAAGTCCCAGCACTGCGGCGCCTTAGAGAATGCGAACGGTACATTCAAATGGAGAGATAAAGACTGCAGATCTAGATTTAGAGTTTTATGTGAAGTAAAGTAATGTACCTCTCTTGTATGGTCTTTGGTTTATTGTATGCTTAGTTTTCAGCGCTCCGCCTCCCGAGAATGAGGAAAAAGAGCTTATGGGTTCAGTAGTAAACGGTGGTCCTGTATCATTCATGTCTCATATAATAAAGCTCTTAGGTAGCAGAAGCTAGTTGGTGATTGCTGCTTCTGTTGCATTTTCATGTTTATCTCATTAATTCATTCATCTTATTATTTTACTGTTGGACACCTTTATGCCTCATACTAAAAACTGATATTAAAAGTTGTTCATGAATACACATTACATCGAGTCTTTTTTATTGCGAATAGCATTTGTATTTGGTGAGTCTATAAGAAAACCAAGACATGCAGCCAGTTGATTAGTATCATGAATGTGTGATCTGTGATCTGCGGGTCTGTTGCAAAGACTGTATGTAAAACAGTAGACCTGTGTTAAGATCAACATTTCTGCAAAAAAAAAAAAAAGGAATTCTGGGTACTATTGACTATTTCCTTTAATAACAGCTATAAAATGGTTGTTAAAAGTCTTTCATACTAATTTACATTAAGGTGATATCAGAGAAAGTATTTTAATATAGAAAAATAGAAACAACAAAAAGAGTAAATTTATAAAATAATAAAGTTTACTATTGTACATTAAATCAGTATTGGAGAATGTATTTTAGTATAGAAAAAATAGCAAAAAGAAATTGTAATCACAGGATTAAAAAAAAAGTCAAAAAAAAAAAATTAAAAATCCATATAATCTGCAGGCTCTCTAATCATAAACTGTCTAAACAACATTATTGAATATCTTAATCTGTTATTTATAAACCTTTTCCCTAATTTTTATTTATATGTTTTATTTTTTGCTAACTATATGAACTCTTGTTGTGTGAGTACACTATTAGAAAACTGTATGTAATTAAACACTATTTACTATTTAAGACTCAGCACATCATAAAATGCATTAAGGGTTTGGTTTGGAGAAGTTTTTGTTGTTGTTTCTATATATTATGAGAAACCTATTTGTATTTATAGGCTTGTGTATAGACATTGAATTATGAACATATACTGTAGGCAGCAACTGAAACTCTAACAAATGTATGTATGAGCACATCATTTTTCATTCTGATTGTATTTCTAACAAATACGATTATTATTACCAGGTTAACAGTTTTATTCCATTCTGTGTGATTTTTAAACATTACATTTTTCATACTTGTTGAGCTCTGATGATAAACTTCCCATTAAAATTATTTTTAAAATTTAATTAAAATGCAATATATTGCATTACGCCATGCTGCAGCACAAAAGGGGCATTTTACATCAGTGGCCCACTTTCAGATGCTTAATAAAGTTTAAAAAAAAAAAAAAAAAACTCCTTTAAAGCTCTGGGGAGAAAGGCTGAGCACCACGTGTGATGCTGGTCTGTGTGACAGAGACCCTAAATCACATACTGCAGACTCAGCACTGCACTACTGACAATCCTATATAGCGCTGAGGCTGTAGAAAAGATGTGCTTTGATCACCGTGATTAAATAACACGAGCAACACATTTTACACCCAGCCTAAGTGTGTGAGCAAATACAGAAGCATCAGTCATGTAGAGAACAAACTCGGCCAGCGTCTGTGATCCATCACAACTCTGAACCTTCATCCAGACCCTTTCGTGGGCTTTGCTTTTTTTAATCTCTAAATCACAAAACAGAGCAAAGAAATTGTACTAACACTTAGTGCAGTGACTCCATCTGTAAGTAGCCTCAAACAGTACTCCAATACCTAACAAACACTTTAAAATACAGTATATGAATTAGTTTGCCCATCAGCACTGACAGCTTTGAATGGAAAAGTTTATATTACAGGAGCAAGTCACCAACAGCTTGTAAGGAAGGGGGCGAGGCCATGCTGTGCTGCTTTAGAGAAGAGGAAGAGAAAACTAGGGGTGCACGTAAAAATCTATTCATATATGAATCGCGATTCTGTCTTCTAACGATTGTAATGGATTCACAAGTTTCAAAATGAATGTTCTAAAACAGCCGTTCTTAATACTGTTCCTCGTGTCGCCCTGCTCTGCATCTCTCTCTCTCTCATTCAGATCGTCAGATCAGCTCCAACAAACTGTTCCAATTATACATTTTCACATAGCAATGAGAAGCGTTATACATGGGTGCGTGTGTGGTTGCCATACTGTATTAAAGCTTTAATCATAATAAAACCTTATATTAAAAGCTAACATAAGCAGTAGCATAATAACAGCGTATCTAAAAGTATGAGACAACAAACAAACAAACAAACAAACATACCATTAAGAGCCATGCTTGCACAGGTTCTGCGCGATTCTCTTCGCTAATATCCTCTGGGTCTCAATCGGGCTCAAATTGATAAGCAATATAGACGACGCCATTGTTTACAATACAACCGGAGCACATGCCGCTGAGCTGAGGGGCGGGACACACACTGAGCCAGCTAACCAATCAGAGCCCATCACGTATTTCTGAGGGAGGGGCTTCATAAAAACAGAAAATAATCGAGGCGTTTGTCAGAGAAGGGACAGAGCATTGTGGAATAAAGGTAAATTATATGAAAAATAATGCGTTTTTAAAAAAACGAAACATGAACACATGTTAGACTGCACCCCATAAACACAATCAAGCCTAGAAAAAAACTAGTAAACCACCCCTTTAATAAAAGCTTGCACATGGATCCGTACGCCTCGCGTCTCATCGGCTCCGTTACAGTATGTGAACCTGGCTTTATCCAACGTTCAATTTGTTAATTGTTTTTGTTCTGCAAACTAGTGCTTCTTTAATTAGACAATGTCTTATTTAAACATTTATACAACATTTCAGGAAAAAAAAATTCCTATTGTAATCAATCAGCTATGAAGTATTGTGATATCTATATAGTTAAAATGTTTAAATGATCATAACTCATGAACATAGTTGAGGCACATCAGAACAGGACCTTGTGAGGCCCAGCGCATTTGAATATGGACACATTATAGATGGTATTGATATTTGACTAAGGCAGTACAGTATGTTTATGCAAACACTGAATAATAAAAACAGGCGATAACAATAAGGAGGAAGGAAGTTCTTACTCAATTCAAAACAGCAGATTTGAATTTATTGGTTTATGGAAGAAGCATAAAGCAGCGGCTGCACTCCTCAGCTCTATTATCTATGGAGTGTGTATGTACAAGTGCACATACTTACACATCGGTACACTGACAGTAGAACTTTTACTTTTCAATGTATTTGTTCTGAGAATAGAATATTCACAAACACGCACAACAAAACCATATTAGGACAATTAATACACCACAAATGACATTTTACACCAAAACTTCTGTCATAAATTTCATTTGAATTGGATCTTATGAGCAACACTGCCATTTTATTAAATAAACGACACTGTTTGCTTTACAAATTAGCTCAGTTTTGGTTAGGTTGTATTTTTACTGCAAAAGGCACTATACATTTGACTTGACATAAATATTACTTTTATGACCTGGATAAAACTCCTAAGCTGAATGAACAGCTAAACGAAGTTACTCATTAACTTATTATCCAGAATCAATTTGCCTGTCTGCACCTGCCCACTATAGAGTTACATATAAAAGTCTTTAGTTTCCTTCAGTGCATTATCAAATGAAATAGTCATCTCACCAGGTAAGAATGAAGTAAATTTGCTATCTATGATCTAATGATGTGTTTTGTTTTTTTGGTTTTTTTTTTTTACATATCTAGCTGAGAAAATCAGTGTAAGATAGTGTTTTGTCTATTGATGCAAAACTGCAAAAAAAAATTACAATCATTATTAATAAAGATTTAAAACTGTATCTGAATATTTCACGTTAACAGTTTCAATACAGCATGTGTAGATCTATAACATTTTATACAAAATATAAAAAATATGAGCTAGGCCTATAACAAACTTTAAAGGGGTTCTTTAGCAGGAGAGTTTGACTTAACAATATAAACAAAGCTGTTTTGCTTTATTTGCGATATATTACACATATTTGTCAAGTATCATATAAAGTTTAAATAATATTTATATCATTCAACAATTTATATCAAAACGAGATGGATGACAGAAGCGAAATTATCTTTACTGATGAAGAGTGGTCAACTGTATGGAAATTGACTTTGCTTCACTAAATTGGAAGAAATACCGTTGGAAAAAGATTATTAGATATTTTATATAACCAACACAAACAGCCAGATATAGTAACAACACTCCAAAATGTTGGCGAAACTGTGGATTTAATGAAGCAAACCATTACCTTATATTTTTGGAATGTCTACATATTCAAGAATATTGGAAAGAAATACTAGTGGCCCTTGAATATATTTTTAGATGACATACGGTAATTCTAAAAAGCAAAATTAATTTATTTTGGTTGTTTATGTGCATATATAGGCTAGTATTTATAGATAAATACCTGATAGGTGTTCTTTTGGAGTAATTTACATCTAAAACACATTAGGCAATTGTTCTCATCTTTATACTATAAATACACTGGATGATTGCATTGAGAACTATATGTAAATGTATTTATTTATGTATGTATTTAACTCTCATTCACGCTTTTGTCTCATCTCGTCTCGATTACTGTAATGCCCTCTTCATTGGCTTGCCAGCTACCACTATTGCTAGATTACAGTATATTCAAAACTCAGCCGCTCGTATTCTCACTCGCACCAAGCGTTCAGCCCACATCACCCCTATTCTAGCTGATCTGCACTGGCTACCAGTGGCCTATCGCATCAAGTTTAAAATTATCCTGCTTACTTTTAAAGCCTTGAATGGTCTGGCTCCTTACTATCTCTGCAATCTGCTCCACCCCTATTCTCCACCACGTTCATTGCGGTCCTCTGATTCTCGCCTTCTCACCATCCCTCGATATCGCCTCTCTTCCATGGGGGGCAGATCGTTCAGTGTTGTTGCCCCTAAATTATGGAACTCTCTACCCAGATCACTCTGTCTTGCCAATAGCCTGTCTGAATTTAAATCGCTGCTCAAAACTCACTTGTTTTCAGAATGTTATCTTTCTTAGTTAACCTCTGTTTACTTTGTTTTATGTTGTATATTACTCTTTGGATTTCTGATGTTGTTTTCTTTCTGTTTATTGTTCGATGTTTTCCTCCCATTTCTGATGTTTATTGTAAAGTGTCCTTGAGCTCTGGAAAGGCGCTATATAAATAAAACTTATTATTATTATTATTATTATTTATTTGTTTGTTTGTTTGTTTTAGGTATATGATTGTACACACCTAATCAAAATAAACATTTAAAAAAAGATCATTCATGGAAATTCACCTATTAGCAACACAATATAGGTGTGTTGCTAATAGGTAACTTGGAAGACTTCTTTGCTTAATGAGACATTTTCTGTTCGTTAAACAAACAAAGTGAAAATAATTGCAAATAATAATTTACTATAATTTTTAAAAAGTTTTCAGCAATCTTTTTTTGTGTTTGTGGTTTGTTGAAACAACCAAAAATTCTGTGTTTAACAGCAGATACTGGTTTAAACGCATTGAACATCACTATAATGTTGCTTCGTGTGCTGCTCCTCCTCTGTGGTGAGTATTTAATTGTCTGGATCATGGTTTGTTTGTTTATTTTCCTCATACAACACAAATGGGTTTTGGCACTAAAAATTTAATATTTCTCTTCAGCTTTTCCTCCTTCAACTGCTAAAGGACGACTGAGACAATTCTACAAAGGACTGAAGGATGTTCAAAGAATGGATGCTGTAAATGAATGCAGAACAAACTACACTGACCTCGTCACAGTTTATGACCAACAAGACAATATGGAACTGAGTAAACTGCTCATTAGTCCTCCTAGTATCCCTAGTGGCTGGATTGGTGCACATATAGTACAACCCAGTAAGAAATGGTCAAATGGTGATGAGGTCACATATGAAAAAGATTTTCAAATGGATTGTTGGGAAACATGCTGCGCTGCTATGAAACCTGATGGAAACTGGGAATCTCTCCAATGCAAGGAGAAAAGACAATTCATGTGTTATAAACAAGGTAACACAATATTGTCTTATAACTATATAATTTTACAATTAATTTAACCAAAACGATATCACTTTCTTGCATTCATACAGATGTTGGGCGAGCATCATACAACTACATGTTAATCCCTGAGAACAAAACCTGGTTTGAGGCTCAGCTGTACTGCAGAGAGAATCACACTGATTTAGCCAGTATCAGAAATGAGGAGGAAAATAAACGAGTGATGGAAGCACGAGGCAAGGATAGGCCTCCTTGCTGGATCGGCCTGCTGAAGGACAGTGTGGAATGGAATGATGGAGGACAATCTGCTTACAGAAACTGGACCTCTGAACATCTGCAATCAAAGCATCCTGAGGTTTTCATGAGTAGCCATCAGACTGTGTCTTGGTCAAAAATTAACACCGGAGCATACTATCCTCTATGCTACAGTAAGATAACACATCACATGCTCTGAAATTCAAATCATTCCTGTTTTAGCATTAAATGATTTTGTAATTCATTGCATTTCTTTGTATGCTTTTTTGTCAGAGAGCCTCATTCATGTCAGTGAGGATGAAATGTCCTGGGAGAGGGCTCTGGATTACTGCAACACTCAACAGAATACAACCAGGCTTCTGTGTATCGAGTCTAAGGATGATCAGATAGAAATGGAGCGAGAGCTAAAAAGACAGAATATCTCGGGGCCAGTGTGGGTGGGGCTTAGACAGAGTCGACTTTTTGGATTCTGGATTTGGTCCAATGGGCTCAATGTGGGACCCTGGACCAACTGGAAAGAAGGAAGTGCACCAGAACATCTGATATCCGAGCACTGCGGTGCCATAGAGAAGGTGAACGGTCAATATAAATGGTGTGATAAAGACTGCCGATCAGAATTTCAAGTTTTATGTGAGGGGAAACAAACCACTGTACTAACATCTTAGATCTAACATCTTACAAACCATCTTACTTTGCTATGTGCTTTAGTTTATGCTGTATTCTCTTTTGTAGTTACTGGCTTCTTAAAAAAAAAAAAAGTTTAATTTTAATATAAAGCACTTATTCAGCGTAACTAGTTGTGAATTTATTTGTGAATAATTCATTACTTCTGCTTCAGTTTGTCAAATAATTCAATAAACACTGTGTTCCAATCCATTTGCTGTACAGTCTTCTATCCTTATGCAAGAACACTTCATGTGTTATATGACAGAAAACAAATACAAAAACATCAATAAACACAAATAAAATATCAATAAGAGTGCTAACTAAATGCAAAATGCAAAAACAGCATAGTGTAGTAAACTGGCATAAAGCTCTAAAATTCTATGTGCTTTGTGATCAGATATTATTCTCATTCAAAAAGCAACAAGTAGAGAATAAACTGATCTGCTTGTGAAAGTCTAGTTTGCTCAGAACGCAGAAAGAAAATCATGTACTTAAAGAAAAAGATTTAAAAAAAATTTCCATTCAAATGTAATACATACAGATAATTTCACAGATAACAAGGCTAAAGAAATATTTATGCTTGTGGAATTTTAAACATTTTCACATTAGTAAAATAGCGCTTTTGTAAATAATGCACATACATACTAAGATGCATATGACTTGAAATCATTTATTTTGAATACAAATGTACCAGCTAGTTAAACTGGACTGGGTGGTTAGTGAATAAGCAAGTAGGTTTTTGTTCTGAAATACTGTCTTTTGTCTCACAAAGGGTTTTATTTTGAACACAAATCACTGACGCCATTTAAAATCACGGCACACTGTTTTCTTGCAAAACAACAAGAGAAAGGTTCTAGCAACGTTTCGAATAAGTGCCGCTCCAGCCCACAATGATATTTTCTCCTCGCCTTAATTGCTAATTTCACAATATCTGCATGACTAATGACATTTCAGACAAGTTTCATGGAAAACAGGGGGAAAGTAGATTGTAAGCGTTCCGGGTCACAGTTGTGGTTGGAGCTGACATTCCTCAGGGTCCTTGTCCACACTCAGTAGGTGACCTTTCTGACCCACGCGCAGCATCGAATATGAGCCACAGAAGTCAGCAGAACTAGTGGGCACTTCATTATCAGCCTGTTAGGAGATCTGTTACCATGCCAACCTCTGGTTGACCGTCACCAGCACAGACCCTTGCTGAACTTACCCAGTGCCTGGCATTAATTAGAGACAGCATGCATAAACGCAGTTCTGTCGACATTAATGCATTTGCCTCATGCTTCAGAAAAGGGAGTGAACGGCATTCCTTCATTTTTCACACAGCTACATTTCCCTGAATTTCTCAGACATGGAGGAGGCTGTATGGTTGCATTTGTGTGGGTTGCATTTTCTTTACAAGGACCATTTACAGCGTCCCTGTTAACCATGATGTCTTATGGAAACGATAAAATCTCTTTTGCTCACCAAGCTTGCATATCAAATTGTGAAATATTATTATAATTCAAAATAGCTGTTTTCTATTGCAATATATTTTAAAATGCAGTTCCACGAAGGTTGTATGCACCGCGCTCTTCCGTCGCTTGATCTTTTGTTTAGGTGCGTTGATCCATTAAATCACTTATTATACAAAACCATGATCTGCACTCACATGAAACAGTCTTTTCTTTTCGTTTTATTCTACATTGTATCACCAATAGGACAAGGACACATACGTCTCAGTGTGTTAAACAATACAAATCCTCCACCCACTTTTTAAATCACCAATTTGACGGCATCGTTCAATTACCAATGTTCATTCATTAAAAGCTTACATATTCCATTTCAATATTCAACAACTTGGATTTAAAAACCACACCCATTATCATAACACTGCATTACAATATACTTCTTATTCGAACATAAATTATCACGGAATTCATTTTTATCACTCTTATATAACCTACCAACGGTCTTTACTTTTAACAATGGAAAATTCAATGATTAAAATCATCAGACATATATCGTCATTAATAATCACTTATTTTCACACTGAATGCTTGAGATCTACTCCACAAAATATTACATATTGATTTGACCAATTATAATTCATTAAAGGAAAACAGAAAGATCCAACTCCTCATTCATGCCATTTGGAGTGATTTAAGTTTAAAATGCTTCTCGTTTCAATAATTCTTCATTTATATTACCTCCTCTGCGTGATCCAATAACTTCCAATTGTTTGATGTCATGTCCCAATTCATTAAAATGTCTGGCTACTGAAGAAGTTATGTCTTGTCGTCGTATACTTGATTTATGTTCACTGATTTGTAATATAAAATTGGGAAATATTATTATAATTCAAAATAGCTGTTTTCTATTGCAATATATTTTAAAATGATATTTTTTGTTGTGGTCAAAGCTGAATTTTCAGCATCATTACTCCAGTCTTCAATGTCACATGATCATTCAGAAATCATTCTAATATTTTTATAATACTGTTAATATTTTTGTGGAAATCCTGATATAGTTTTCTCATGTAAATTCATAAATGTGTAAAAAAAATAAATTAATAAAAAATAAAAAATCTCACTGACCACAAACATTTGAATGGTAGTGTATATAAAGAAAGAAAGAAAAAAAATTCTGACATTAACTTACAATTTTTAATTTTTATAAATGTCTTCTGGAGGAAATAATGAAGAATGGTCACGCTGCTACTTTCCATACAATAACAGTATATGACACAAAAAAGCACAATAAAAATACTATAAAATTCGTCCTTTATGGGACAGACTTCTACAATATAGCATCTTAATTTAGTCAACAAAAATACCTTTTTGGTTGATGAAAAAATTCAAAATCAAACAAAATATCCAATACAACAATTACATTCTTTTTAGATGTTAAAATCATGTCAATTGTTTAACTTGATGTAATAAAATAACTAAAACTGAAATAAAAATGAATAAAAAACCTGTGACACTGTCACACAAAAGACATGTTTTACCACTCTATTTATTACAATGATGTAATATATTATAGAGTTTTAATTGGTTTACATGTTTTTTTAGTCCATTTTATTCTTCTTAACATTTTAAGTGTGTGTATGTCTTTAAGAACTCTATGGTTGGAAACTACAACTGAATAAGAGAGCAGCATGACAAACAAACAAGGTGACAGTCATCAACTTGGATTGAGGAGTTATCACTTTCTGAGCTCACCTTTCCACACACCATCTACAAACTTTGGATTACACTTTCTGTGGATTGTATATACACGGGTGGACACTCACATTGGACTCATCAACACACTGGGATTCTTGGACTGTTTTAGGGTACGGACAAACAAACTGTATTCTTTTAACAGACTGAGTTTACCTGGTTTTATCGTGTTGTTTTAAAGTCTTTTATGTGAACATTGTAAATACACATATCCTATTTAAACCAATCTCCTTTTATGTCTCATTCTTTTAACCACTAGTCATCTCTCACGGTTAAATCTGACCCCCATCTTACTCTTGTAACTTGGTTGGTAAGGCCGAGTGTTACAAACTAATAAATAAATAAATGAAAAAGTGCCAAAAACAAACAACAAAATTGCTAAAATAACTAAAACTAATGTATGAAAACAACTAAAACAAATGAATAATGACAAAAACAAAAAGTTGCGATTTTTTCTTTTAAAAAACCTTATTTTGCATTTGTTAATATTATTTGCATTCTATTTTCAATTTCTTTGCTCAAACAAACAGATGCAAAATATGATGTTTTCTGATGATATTTGGTGTAAAATATTCTTTTCTAATGCTAAAATGGCTTGACTGTAATTGAACTTACTTGAAACCATGTGCAGCTTGTAGTAACAGTTCGGCAGTGCTGCTAAAACTGAAAAACATTTGACACAAGCTGACAGGACGCACTTTAAAAAGGGTCGTACATCAGCGACATGTTTCCCCCTTCACGGCTGGTTATTGCAGCGTACATTTAGTTCCTCTCCCAGCCTTATGCTTTATGAATGTGCTGTGAACATCTACCCACTCGACCCTGACGGCTCCGACTAGATCTGGCCTTGTTACCGAGCAAAGTCATCCACATCTCGTTTTTCAATCATCCCCACCTTTCTCTATCTCTCAACACCGAGATGAATGAAATATCACACAATGGAACACGGTGAAACGGGTCGAACCGTTCGGCTCAAAGATACCCATTTGGCAGGATCATCAATACAGAGGCCTGGAACACGGGTTCTAACAGCCCCGTGGACTCGGAGACCAAAAGCAGCACCTTCATTAAAACTTCACCGAAGTGCGTGACTGACGACATGCCCTCCGTGTTCAAAACGCTCAGTCCATGTGTCAGGACTCGCAGTGAAAAGGCTCTCGGCGCTTTGTAAATGGAGCCGAACCGCATTGCTGTCCCTCGTGTCTGCCATTAGAGGAAAAATCCCGTTAGGCCTGAAAAGTTTTATGTGTGGAAAATTGCCGTGGGTACTCTGAGGATCGCATTTGACCAGGTCTGGAGTCATTACGATAACGGGCCACTGCTTTTAAAGCAAAACTAGCTTTTAAAAAGATGAAAGTAGCTGATTGTAATCCCGAAAAGGACGGGTGGTTTGAACACGCCTGCTGACATGCACTTAAACGTTCACAGCAGTATCAAAATATCTTCTTTTTTATTTCTTTTTTAAATCAGTTACTTAAATATCATTGAGTTGGCAATTTTTTGTATTGTTTAGGTTTTTTTGTTTTTGATTAATTTTATTTTAGTTTTAGGTTAATTTTAGTACATCAAGTTAAACTAATTTTGTTGTGCGTTTTTGTAATTTTGTATTGTTTTTATAATTATTATTATTTCAGTATTTATTCATTTTTAGTTCATTTTTAGTTATTTGAGTACATCACATTTAATTAAATTTGAATTAAATTAGTGTGCACAGATGTAAAATACACACAAATGAAAATTCAACATTCATAATTGACATTAATAAGCAAATTGCTTAGAAAAGAACTGCAGAGCCTTCAAACATACAGCCTTGTGTTGCAAAACAAGGATTTTCATGCATTTTCTGGGAAGTGTGTTGATGTCCACTTTGCCAATTGATCAGCAGGTAACTCAAAGGGATGTTCTGACTTTCTACTAAGATGCTTCTGCACCCTTTGGTCTGCAGCTTGAAAGTGTCACAGTCCAAAGCACCGGACTTAAATCAATAACCCTGAATATCGCCCGAAGGTCAGAAAATACGGAGGGAGGCAGAATTCAACAAGCAACAGGAGATGAAACCGAAGGGATTTTCATAAATTTTGCATATTTTATGGTAAAAGGTCAATGACTCCCCAAGAACAAAAGGTGGTTTGTCTTTATAATTTACTTTCTCCTCAAGGGCCTTAAGTCTGAATCTTAGTTCCAGTGTCTTGAACACCCACACTGAATCCATGCAAACAAACTATTTTCAGACCGTTAAAGGAACAGTTCATTCAAATATGAAAATTTACTCACCCTCAGGCCATCCAAGACGTAGATGAGTTTGGAAACTGATTTGGAGAAATGTAGCATTCCATCACTTGTTCACCAATGGATCCTCTGCAGTGAATGGGTGCCGTCAGAATGAGAGTCCAAACAGCTGATAAAAACATCACAGTAATCCACACCACTCCAGTCCATCAGTTAATGACTTGTGAAGTGAAAATCTGCATGTTTGTAAGAAAAAAAAATCCATAATTGCGGTTTTAACTTTTACTAGTCGCTTCCGGCCAACATATGAGTCCATAATCCATAATAACGCTTCTTCCTGTAAAAAAAAAAAAAAAGTCCAACTCCTGTTGTCTCTCACATCAAAATCCACCCACATATTTTTAAGAACTATTTTCATTTGTAAGCTTATTTCTCTCATGATTCAGACATTTTCACTGAAGAAAGCAATGTTATCATGGATGGCCTGAGGGTATACTCTTCCTTTTAGACATTACTCTCAGTTTTCAGAACTTTAATGCAAATTTCTGTTAAACATGTATTCAATTAAGCATTAAATATTAAAATGTAAAGTATTTATAAATAATGTAATAGTATTTGTTGTACTGTCTTTAAATATGTTTTATTTTATTATTATAATTTTTTACTGTTTTCCACCTCAAAATAAAATGATGATTTACAGCTTAAATAATGAACTTTTTGTATAAAATAATTAGTGTATGTGGTTTAACAAAAAAATGCTAATTTATAATAAATTTCTGCATAGGCTCAGAAAATGACCTCAAAAGAAACTTTTCAATATCTCCTTGGTATTTCTAAGCTCATAAATCAGAAGCTCTCTACAAAAATGTTCCCACTTTTGCAGAAAAAAAAAAAAAACCTCAACCATAACCGTGTACATTCTTCATAGTTTTGCTTGCATGGAGGGAACACGATCGCAGTCGAGCATGACAAACAAGAGCTTCACAAGCGCAGCTCTCTGCCAGCTTTGGGATTTTTGTAGCGTGTGGCCATTTCTCACTGATGCTGTCAAGATGTGAGATTCTGCCTGTGAGCTGCTCCTGCGCCTGCAAGCCCACATACAGCGTGCCTGTGGCTGCCGTGTCATACTGCTATGAGAACAGATTGAGAAGACATGACGAGAGGGTTTCATGCTGATGTTTTAAGAGTATGATTGACAAGTTTGTTGAGATGCACATGTAATATTCCATTTAAAAGACTGTCACTTGTAATCAAATTCACCTTGATATTTTGGGATAAAAAAAAAAAAAAACATGCAATTGCATTCTCCACAGCACAAAAAGACCATCTACTGACTCAAACGAGACACAACTGACAGGATTTGTATACATTTTGCTCATTTTCCCCCCAAATTTCATGTATAAGACATCATTTCATAACTTAGAGCTTTGTTTAGAACTGGTTTGGACTGTTTTTGCTTGTAAATGGTGCTCGATCTGTGCATATTCCTCTCCTGATTCAGACATCATGACTTTTTCACTGGAGAAAGCAATATTATGGATTGTGGACAGACACAGTTTTTCCCTTACAAGACATTAATTGCTGGACTGGAGTGGTATGGTGTGGATTACTTGTGGATTATTGTGATGTTTTTATCAGCTGTTTAGACTCTCATTCTGACGGCACCCATTCACTACAAGGGATTCATTAAGTCATGTAATGCTAGATTTCTCCAATGGAGAATTTAGAATCAAAATTACTTTGATGTTTTGGGATAAAACAGTGAAATGTTCTATGAAAATATATGGTAACCTTCATCCACAGCACAAACAGACCATCTACTGAAAGCAAGCAGCAAAAAACAAACGACCTCATCTCAAAACATTAACACATGACCACCCATATATACACATCAACTCTTGTTGTTCAGCTTGGTTCTTCTAGTCACATGAGGTATAGGATTGATACTGTGATAAGAGTAAAACATCGAAAGTTCACCAAACCTTATGCTGCTCTTGGTGGTGTAGCACCTACCGCTCTGCAGATCCTTATATGAAGATGAGAGGGTGCAAGTTTTTTGCACCCAAACAGCAAACATGTAGCCCCTGTGAAAGCAGACCATGCACAGGAGCTCACATGCATGGTCTTAAAGGCACAGTAATATACAAATAATCTAAAGGTTCAAAGACATGGTGAAAAATGTAATGCAAAGAATGTAATTTTTAAGACACAACATTTATAATAATAAAAGTCACTGATGGTTTTCAGTGGTACGATTCTGCATCAGATACCATGTGTGTGTTCATATGCCGTTAAATCCCAAATGCTCCGATCTTAATTAACGAGATGAAACACCAGCAACGCTTCCGTCTCGATGGTATTCAGAGAGACAAAATGATTGACAGCTATGACATTTCTGACAGCACGCTCATCCCAAGTGTGGTGTTTTTCTAAACTCTTTGGAGCCATTCATATGTTCACTGTCTTGTACCGAAGCCAAGGGAAAGAAATCATAAAGCTGTGAAAAAAATAACAAAACAACAAGACTGAGCAGCATTACTACTTTTAAATACTATTAACACACTAGACTGACATTTTGTAAAGGAAGGCTACAAAAAGGGAAGTTTAAGGTTTTAGATTTGGTTCTATGTAAAAGAAATGGCAAAAATGATCTGCGCGTGAGAATAAACACATAATACGACACATTCTGTGCAGTATAAATGCTGCTGTAGACGGTTAAATAAATGCAAGCAAAAAATACCAATTACAATTGAATATGCAAATAAATAAAGGCCAATTAGAATTCACTATGCAAATATTAGAATGATGTAAATGGTCTTAAATATTTAAATCATTTTTAATCTATAAATAACTAAAGATACAACATACCTTTAAAATGAATTCATTCCTGAATATTCCTGAAAGACAGTATTAAGAAGGCAGTGTTTTGCATGGGCTTTTGCAGCTTGTCTCACTCATAAGTGCCTCTTTCATGCAGGTTCCCCGGAGAGATTACGTCTCATAAAACAACTGACAAAATATATCGTACGTTCATATTCAGATGCAATTGTGTTGCTATCTGGCAGCTGAAAGTCTGGAGATTAAACTTATTTCCCGCCTCATCCTCCTTTGGGGAAGGCCATTCTGGGTCCCGCAAACAATAATACGGCGCTTCTACTCAAAATTATTCTGTTTTTCACTGCTGCTAAATCTTATTAGGCAAAACTAACACACACAAAAATAGCTTTCCACGGGTCGGGAGAGACGCAAAGTTGAGGAAGAAAAACACAGAGAGGAAAAGATAAACTTATCTGAATTCACAGTTCTCTGCTTGGGAAAACATTTCTACTGGAATAGTTTTGAATCATGGATGTATTTAGAGTATCATAATGGCCTGGTTTTAGTGCACATGAGTTTTAGGATTAAAAAGCATGATTCTCATTAATTCATTGTTTTGCATCTGCTGTAATGCGCCAACAAAAAATGCAAGTGCTGTTCATGCAAAGCTTTCCAAAAAGGTAACTACTTAAACAACAAAAGTGGATGCAATTGACCTTTGGTTCAGATCAGTGTTGTTTTACTGTTACTGAGATACAATTACAGTTTTATATATGTATATATATATATATATATATATATATATATATATATTGAAATAGTTTTATGGTTTTCGGTTTCATTTTTGTAAACTTTTAGTAATTTTGTGTTTGTCATTTTTATAATTTTTTTCTTTTTTAAAATGTTATTTATTTTATTGATTAATTCATTTCTATCTATCTATCTATCTATCTATCTATCTATCTCTAACTATTCAAACTTCAAGTGTTTAAAACTTAAACTTCTTACTTCTTAAACTACTTCAAACTTTAAATAGTTTGTTCAAAAACATGCTCACCTAGTTTATAGTTTTAGTTATTTTGGTAGGCTACATAAAGTTAAAGTTGAAAACGAGAAATGTTGTCAATGTCTTGGCTTTTAAAACATTTTATTTTAACTTTTGTTTCTCTTTTGTAAGCCACTTTGGATAAAAGCATCTGCTAAATGTTGTTTTATTTTGATTTATTTGATTTATGGTTTTAGTTTACGATAATAACTCTGGTTTAGATCAAGCAGTCAAATCAAGTCTTGGAGAAAAACCAGAGGAGATCAAGGTCTAAAATCACAACAGCTGTTTGTCTGCCATGGCAACCGCAGATCCTTGTTGGTCCTTACCTGAGACACATCTGCCTCTGTGCCTTCCGACCGACATATCGAAGAGCAGGCGAGGCAGACAGAAGGGGAGAGAGATTGGATGCTCTCGCAAGCACGTTTGTACTGGGGGCAAAGTAATTGAATTAGCTCGGTGGAGATAGCGGGGATTAGCGCTTCAGAAGCGATCGGGTCCGCGGCGCGAGTCGCGCTCAACATCTGCTCCGTCAGTCCACAGAAGCGGGAGGCGCTCGAGCCATAGGCGCTATGCTGTCAGTCAGGACTCAAGGTCGGTTCACCCAGAACATATCCTCACTGCTGGATATACTGTATGCAGACACAGACCGGCGTACCTGGAAAAACAATCTTATAGTAGCCTACTCATTAAAGCTCTGTAAAGACAGAAAAGTTAAACAACGACCTCTTTTGAAGATTAGTATTTCATAATCAGGCCATTGTTTGATTGGCAATTGCCTTTGAACGTTTAACAAAATAAATCTAGGCTTTTAAATCATCCAGCACTTGAATCAATTCTTCCAAGACAAAAGAGTTAGTCATTTTAGCTGTACTTCCAATGTAATGCTTCAATGCAAATGCATGTTTGAGTGTAGGCCTATTATGCAAAAATGTCCATCCTTCAGGTCATTGTTCATGTGTTTTTTTGCTGTGAAATCTATACTAATTTTTACATGTAAGTTAAGATCATAAAACTAAGGACATATTAAGAGATATAGAGTGACAACTGATATTTATATGCACTTTAGGTAAGTAGTTTTTATAAAATTCTCATTGATTTACATTGCAAGCTATCAGAATTTCTTATTTTTGGCCATATAAATAACAGCATTGCACCAAATTTCATATTTGTTTGCTCAGTTTGAGCCTCAGAATAAAATTAAGATGCTTTTTCCTCCTCAAAGGTTAGTGGGATTACCAAATGATTTCTATCACACTAGTCTTATGTTTACGTGTATAATGTTTAAGTCTGAAGGCTATATTATTAAACGCGCAGTATAGCGTTTATAAAGTAAGGGATCTTTGTAAGGGTTTCTTTTCATTTACGTTACTTTTCAAGTTGTTCATAATCACTGGATGAAAAATCAATTTTACAGGAATTGCACAAATAACTATTTCTGGCAGATGAAATAAGTACACTGTAAAATTATTTTCTGACTCTAAAAATAAAAGATTATTTCAGTCGTTCTGCTTGGGGGGGAAAAAAATAAATAAATTGATGTTTAAGTCAATGCTGCCATTTCTTTGTAATTGTCTGCGAACTATACTAGCAATTTTTGAGTGAAAATTGTTTGTACACCAATATATTTTTTATTTTTTTCCCTCAGTGTAGAAATGGCTTTTTAAGATTTATTCCTTGGCCCACAAATCCCAATTCCCTGATATTTTCAGGTCTTCCATGACCGTGTTAATTTTGCCCTCTGCAATGCCTTGCTCAAGAAACTTTAATTAGAAACACTGTAAACAAGAGAGGTATTTTTCTGTGGTGATAGAGCCCATTAAGAACCTTAAAAATACCCAAACTAACTGGGTTTATATGGGATGCAAAGCTGCAAAACAGAATTTGAGTTTTGGCCTCTGGTGGCGACTGAATATGAATGAAAGCAATGATAAAATGAAAAACAAATCTCACTGTCAAATACACATCTAACAACGCTACACATTTGCAAAACATTCCTTTATTATAAATAAATCTTCTTCATTTTTTTGGTATAAAAACTAGCATGCTTCAACCATGGCATTTTACAGCTTCACAACCCCGCAGTTACGGTTCAATCAGCCAATACAAGACACATCATCTCAGAATGCAGGTTTCTGACAAAGTGGGACAAGAATGAAAAAATCTGCACGACCACAAAAATACAATAACAACAAACATAGTTTGACTCTGGTAGTTTTCATATATTTTCTCTTTTTTTACATCCACATTTCCAAAGTTTACCGTGAACGTCTCCATCTGCAGAATGTTTACACGATTATTTGTGGAAAGTTATTATTTGTATGACTGCAAGCCTGCACCTTCAGTTTTGTGAGTGTGTGCGTGTTCACGTGTGTTCATGGCAGGATCGGTAGCTCTTGAACGCAGGATAGCAGTCTCACTGGAAGGTCCCATAAGTCTGTTTGTCTTCCAGGATGCTGCAGGTTTTAGATTGATGCAGAACGATATAAAAATCTCATGCTCAGATGCCCGTTCCAGGTCCATTTGCCTGTCAGCACATGTCACATGACAGACGTCCTGCTTCAGACAGGGCCCCGCCCTTGGCTCCGCCCACAGAGAGTGTCCCTCTTCAGATGGCATGATTGCTGTAGCTGACATATGTCGTCTTGGTGGAAGATGCTGCAGGAGGGGAAACACATTAGAGAATCACATTCGCCCTCACTCGACTGCATGTGCAGTATTTGTGCAAGTCAAGCATCATTTTATGGTCACTGCTCATAAAAATCTTCCGAAAAGGGGTTTTCGCAGGGATTCTATAGAAGAACCATTTTTGGTTCCCCAAATAATCTTTCAGTAAGCAAAAAACACATTTTTTCTTAATATAGAAAATCTTTTTCCACCATAAAGAAACTTTTGCACAATTAAAAGCTATCGTGGATGATAAACATTCTTTTAAAGAACATCTATAAAACACCTATAAAGAACCTAATAGCGATACATTTTATCTTTTGTTACAAATTTGACCTATGCTTCCATCTTACTTCTGAAGAAATTAACAAAAATATTGTGATGAACTAGTGAGATCCTGAAGGTTAATGTGTGTCACTCAAAGAAACAGAAAAATCTGTTAAAGCTAGTCTAGTTGGGCTTTCATTTAGTGTCTCACATTTTCATGGAAAAAAGTTTAAATTCAGCTGGTAGTGGTGCTTTCTTGGTGAATGAATCAGTGTTTTTGAACTAATCTTTTTGAGTAAACAAATCATTCGTAGAAGTAGCAAGAAGGCCAAGTATCAAACATTTAAAAGGCAAAGAAAAATCTTTTAAAAGTAGTCTAGTTAGTCGCCCATATTCTCATGCAAACAGGTTTAAATTTGGCTGGTAGTGGTGTTTTTCTGGTGAATGAATGAATCTTTTGAGTGAACAAACCTGTCGTGTGATCATTCTCCCTTTAATAAACACTTTTAAATAACTCTAAATAAGTTTGTAGATGAATTTTTTTAAGAATAATACGATTTTCTTGGGTTGCGAATGTCAGATCTGTTGAGTGAATAATTCAACGATTCATTCATAACACACAACCCAGCTAAGAGGGAACATTCTCAGAACTTTCACTAACATTCTCTCATTCTTCAAGTAATGTCAACAGACATTTAATGTGTTGAAAATGTTAGCACAAAAATAATATTTAAACATTGTTCATGGAACTTTTTTCATGAAACGTTTTAGTTGAACGTTTGTCTAAAGTTTTTAAGCGCTTCGCAATGTTTAAAAGAGAACATTTAAAAGTGAAGCTCCCATAATGTTTGCAACTGATAAAATAGAATGTTGCCTTAATGTTTGCATAACGAAGAAAAATGTCAGAGAACATTCACAAATTATGTTTTTATACATTAATAGGAACATTTGCAACACCTTCTTAGAACATATTTTTTTATTAGCGGGGTGTTTATTCATTGGCTTAGCAATGAAACCTGCATTTAATCTTTTTGATGAACAGGTTTATAAGAGTCACTGCAATGATTCAAAATCTCTACCACTACTGGTTGAGGGCATTTTCGTTCCCTCCTCCAAATCCTTTCTTCTTAAATCTTTACTAAATAAAAGTATCACAAAGGCCAAGAATTAAATAAAAACTTGTCTAATTTAGTCAGCAAAAGTTTTGGGTGGTCTTGATACTGATACATGAGTTACACTTTAATGTTTCATAAGGCAAAGCATCACCCGCAGCACAGAACAAAGTAATTGGCTTGATGACTTAAAATGGGCTTATTTCCCCTCAAAGCTTTGGATCGCTTCTGAGTGATTAAATTTTCAACACTCCATAATCCTGTGCTTTGGAGAACAAAAAAAAAAAAAAAAAAAAGCTAGAAATTTATCAAACTGGCAAATAACGCAGCTAGTCGAATATGCTAATCAAACCGCGAACATTGATGTCACATTTTACTTTGCCTGTCTACCTCCGGCAAACATCTCAGCAGGAAACTTTTGGTCTTACAACAAGTCTACCGTTTTGTACTAAACTGATGTTTTACATACAGCAGGAACATTTACTAAACATCTGGAGGAAAAAATGTAATGCTAACAGAGCAGAAATAGAGTGCAACAGTGACCGCAGCAGCCTTGGATTATCAAAGCATATTTCCTATTAATATTTCACATTAAAAAAAAGCTTTGAGGCTTAAACCCAACCACCTGGATCTGAGATGAATCATAGCATTCGATTCAAGGCAAAAAAAAAAAAATTGGAAAATGAGTGAATGAATGAATGAATTACTCATCCCGTAAAGCAATGGGAATGAATAAAATCTGTCTGTTTTTTTTTGTTTGTTTTTTTGTCTCTTTCCAATACAACTTCTTCTTAACATATTAACATATTAAGTACTAACACTTACCTATTCTAACTATTTAAAAAAAAAAAAAAAAAACCCTAGCTACGTGTACTGTGCTGGGCTAACTGAAACTTGTCATGGCACTTGTATACTGCTGCACTCTCGATGGTCTCATTGCTTCTATTGTTCTCATATTGTACGTCGCTTTGGATAAAAGCGTCTGCTAAATGATTAAATGTAAATGTAAATGTAAATTAAGTGGTCAAGGTTAAGTGTGTCTTGAAAGGTTTATATATGAAAAGTGCTAAAAATCACCAAGGGGATTTGCACTATTTTGGTCGACTTGGCTGAAATACTCACTGTTGGTCTCCATGCTCTCACAAAGCTCGGTCTTCACTTCCCCGTTGGGCCGGTCGCTTCCCTTCTGTACGAGTTTTCCTGACATGGTGGCGGCAGTGACGATCGCTTTGAAGCTGCGCTTGCGTTTGGGCACGTTCTGCTCGGGGTGGAAGATGATGATGTAGACTTTGGGCATGTAGAGCATCCCCAGAGACACAGACGCGCTGAGGCTGAGAGAGATGGTGAGGGTGGTGGTCTGGATGTACATCTGGAAACACATCAGACGGGAACAGAGACAGAGGGAAAGTCAAGGTAAGTCAGAAGAACCACATCTGTACACTGTAAAAAAAAAAAGAAAGAAAGTTGAGCCAACTTAAAATTTTAAGGCAACTAGCTTCAGCTTATTTTTGTGGGAGATTCTCAAATTGTTGTTGTATAAACTTAAAACGACAAATTGAGAAAACTCAAAAATCTGCTGAAGCTGCTTGCCTAAAAATTTTAAGTTGGCTCAACTTTTTTTTTTTTTTTTTACAGTGTATGCAGTTCCTTCTCCAGAGTTTGAAGTCTCTCTAGCCATAATAATCAACTGTTTTAACTGTTTCTGGATCTTACTACACAATTTAAAACCTTCAGAACTGTACAACGGCAGCTCTTGTGAGGCCTAGTTAATGAATAATGTATACAATAAAGTCATCCAAAAAAAAAAAAAGAAAATAAAGAAATTATAGTTAATATTTAACAAATGCAATAATGCAATAATAACAACAATGCATAGTGACATTTAACAAAGAACAAAAAATGAGTTGACAAACGTGCCAGGAATACTTTTCACACTACAAATGACAAAAAATTTGATGTTACATTGCTTAAAATAATAAAATAGAAAAATGCATGCATGGTGACAATTTTCATGACAATTAAGTGCACAGCAAAATAATAAAATAAAATAAAAATATTTACTGAAACGTGAAAAATATATTTAAATGGTTGGAGTATTTGTAGTATTTGTTATACTGCCTTTAATAAATTATAATTTAAATGTGAAAAAAATAAACAAATTAATTTGTGCTGTAATACAAAAAAGTATGTGTTCATTTATTTCACAATATATCAAATCAATAAAATAAAATGGTTTATTTTATCAATAAATCCTCAATAAAAGTGTCAGAAATTAGAAGCTAAATATTTTCTACCCTAAGTCAATTTGACCCTGTGTATTAAACACACACATACACACAAACCAACAACATTCGATGCTCAAATAAAAAAAAAATATGTAGCGTAAAACAATTTTGACTCAAAAAAATGCTAGTAAATTTCACAAATAATCAGCATGAAAAATCATTTTTACAGTAAGTGTGTATTTGCTATTCACACTATCGTGCTATTCATGTTATCACATCTGGAGTTTGACAAGGTTTCACAGAAACCCTGAGACCTCCACACACACACACCAAGAATTCTTAGATGCTGGAAGCGTAATTAGCGGCTGATAAGGACACATGCTCACACTCAGAGACAGATTTACAACTTTCCTTAATTAGAATTTAAAAATGAAAGCACACACAACACACTCGGTCCTGTGAACACACACACACACACACACACACAGGCAAACAGAAGAAGAATCCTCAAAGGCTAAGCACTCATGTGTATCTTTGTCTCCAGCAGGAGGTAAAAATCACAGAGAACGATTGCTAGCAGATGGCGAGACACGCTTGAGTCCAAACCCACAGTGAAACCAGAGACAGATAATAGCAAGTGTGCTAATGTGGAAGTGTAATGAAAAGCATCGGTCAGAGAGCGGCTCCAGCCACCCGCTGATCCGTAACGGGACTGGACTGGACGGCATTGGTGGGTGTGCTAACGTGTTCAGAGCGGAGATCAGTGCGGTTTTGAAGACAATCCACTGGGGTAAATGCTTAGTGACATTTATAGAGCGAACAGAAACAGGCTGGAGGAGCGAGATCCTAAAATATGAGCTGCCAAACGCAAAGGAGACATGCTAAGTGTTCAGTCCACACTAGATAAGGCCTAATACAGAGAGTAAACCTACCTAGTGAGCTGCTAACTACAGTACATAGGGTGCGGCCTTATAAGTCAAATCAAATCAAATTAAATAACCACACAAATAAAGAAAATAAAAGAAAACTATTTATAAATAGAGGAAATTATATATGCTTTTAAAATCTAAAAATGCTCAAAGTTTTCTTTTAGGGGTATTTTTATGTTATACAGTATGTAAAATATATTTTTAAAAAAAATTAATACTTGAATTCATTAAGGATGCATAAAATGTATCAAAAGTGAGAGTAAAGCATTTATAATGATATAAAAGCTTTCTATTTCAAATAAATGCTGTTGTTGTATATTCATTAAATAATCCTGAAAAAAAAAGTATTACGGTTATCATAAAAATAATAACTGTTTTCAACATTGACAATGATAAATAAATATTGTTTGAGCAGCAAATCAGCATATTAGAATGGTTTCTGAAGGATCATGTGACACTGAAGACTGTACTGATGAGTAATATATTATATATTCAAATAGAAAACAGTCATTTTAAATTGTAATAATATTTCACAATTTTCCTTCTTTTACTGTGTTTTTGATCAAATAAATATAGCCTTGATGAGCATAAAAGTCACATTTCACCCCAAAATAAATAAATACCATTTTGGATAAACACATATCATTTCTAATTTTCTTTAAAGCTAAGTAAATGTGTTTATCATCCTGACACACACACACACACACACACACACAGAACAACTCAAACACTGAATCGGTTTCTATGGTCAGAAATTGCAGGTAATCACCTGAGACTGGCTCTGCGGATATCGATCCAAAGCGGTCTGACACAGATTGGAGATTTTCCACTAAAAGCTACATATAAGCTCAGTGTTAATTTGCCTCTAGATCAAAGAAATCACTTCAGACTAACAACCTTCCCGTTAATACCAGTCAGTGGAAACGCTGCTCATTATATATAATCACCAAACTTCTGAGTTCTCTCCAACTTCACAGCTATAGAATACTTGACAACTCTGATGCTATTTGCCATCATCTTCCACTCTGTGGGAATATAATGTATCGATCTGTGCGATTGTGCTGTATTACGACCAGAGGCTCTGGCAGAAATGCCACATATCAGTGGCTTATGCTTTTAGAACTTAATACTCCCATAAACCCTCAGGATCTAGACAGAACTTTAAAAACACATAGTCACTGAACCAGAGAGACTTTACAGCAATACAAGTTTATTTCTGATCTTTTTTTCATTTTCATTTTAGTTAAGTTTTAGTATTTTTATATTTATTTTTTTAATATATATTTTTTAATGTAATAACCCTGAGATCCTCTTTTTTTTTTTTTTTAAACAAAACAATAAGTAGTGTTCAAAATGAACGTTTATTGAAGTTTTATCATGTCTTCAAAATGAACCATTTTATATCATACAATGTTTTATAAAATTTTACTGATGGATTGATTTTAATTCCTTCAATTAAATATATTACATTTATTTTTTTTAACAAAGGTTGATTCATACTGTGTTCTCAACTATTATAGTTAGCCATAATAACCGTGATTTCTTAAAAATGATTGTTTTAAATAAAAATAATAGAAATAATGTTCAAAATGAATATTTAAACATATGAAATGATTTATTTATTAAAGTTTTAATATCTGTGGTGTCACAGTAGATCATATCTTCAAAATGAACCAGTTTTATATCTAACAATGTTTTATTTATCAAATTGTAAGTATTTATTACATTTCATCCAGTATTAATCATTATTTGTTCTCAACCATGACTTCATGACTGTCCATAAATTTGATTCCTCATGATATGTCGAACCCAGCGGTTGGGTTAAACATTTAACCCAACCGCTGGGTCAAAAGAACCCAATCGTTTGTCCATATTTTACTCAATGGTGGGCTGTATTTAACCAAGCTCTAAAAGTTAGAACAATAATGGAAAATCTCTGCTAAATAGGAGGTTAAATCAAATCTCAAAAGGTTTTTAAAACATTTTTCCAGCGGGTTTAGTAGAATCAGCCATATATAAAATCACAGGAATAATTCAAACTAAAATCACACCAGGACGTTGTGAACCTCTGAAGTACTGCAGTAACAGAGACTGAGTGGATATGACTGAATGAATGAACGCCATCACGCCGAGCACTTCATCACATGTTGATTACACAGAGCATATAGAGCTGTATTTAAAGTCTAAATTACACTTCTCCTTAATGCATTTCAGAGCCAGAGCCAAACAAAATGGTGTAACTACTGTGTATTCAATTAACACTGCAGGTATCCTGATATATACACATTTTCACACATGATCAGAGCTGTAAGTGAGGAAGAGAACTGTCCACTAGATCATACACACATTGCTGTCTATATACACTCTAAAAAAATGGTGCTATATAGCACTAAAAGTGGTTCTTGGCTCATAATCATGGGGGAACCACTTTTGGTGCTATATAGAAGAACCATACAGGAGCTTAACAGGTTCTGTATATGGTAGCGGTGCTATATAGCCCCTATGATTACGAGCCAAAGAACCACTTTTAGTGCTATATAGCACCATTTTTTTTTTTTTTAGAGTGAGTGATTGATTTGGAACAGAGTTTGCAACTGGCGTTTTGTATTATAATAACAGTACTATCTGTTCGCCCCAAAATGCAACAAAAACAAATTCTCAAACATATAAAACATCTTTTTTTTCTTTCTTTTTTTTTTTATTAAATTGTATATATACAACCAGAGGGAATCATAATCTTTAATCAAAATATAATAATTTACTTAATTATTTTACATACTTTATTTTACAGTGTCCTTGTTATATGTTAAGCGTACTACAGTAATAACAGTAAATTATGTATAATAATAATTTTAAAATAATTTTAAAAAACATAACATTATTGTGTGATGAAATATACATGCTGTACACACACACACACACACACACACACACACACAGTATACTGTAGGTCCATATATATTTGGACACAGGCACAATTTTTATTATTTTAGCTGCTGACCAAGATATACTCAAGATATAGTTATATAATGAATATGGGCTTAAAGTGCACACTCTGAGCTTTAATTTGACGGTAAAGAATTACAGCTCTTTATTTATCCCTCGCCCCATTTTTCAACGGACCAAGTAATTGGACAATTGACTCAAAAGCTGTTTCATGGACCGATGTGGGCTATTCCTTCGTTATTTCTACATCAATTAAGCAGGTAAAAGGTCTGGAGTTGATTCTAAGTGCATGCCATTTGGATTTGGAAGCTGCTGCTGTGAACCCACATCATATAACATGCTCTGATATTAAGAACAAGAATGTGTATAAAACCGTTATATTTTCTTAAAAATGACATCTAGATAGGCATCTCTTTAGCTTTTGGATCAGAGCTTGTGTGTTATGATTATTGGTGAGGAGGTCTTGTTGCCTTATTGCTGATCTGTTTCCTTTCCGCCCACCCAAATAGAACGACGGATCACAATAAAATCTGAATTACTGTTGCCGCATGATCCGATAGCGAAGCCACGCACACACAGAGCTCACGTTGTGCTCTGTCTCCAGAAACAACCTGCACGGTGTCAGTCATTCCTCTGCCTGCCAATTCCCCTGGTGTTTCATGAAGCCTCTCAATGCCCCTGTGTCACTCTTAATTAGTTTTGAAGAATCCTCGTACAGAAGCAGCCAGCAGACTATCAGCCTGGACTTTTAATAGTTCTCCGTTTCCAAAGCCTGCGGCTCACAGAATTCATTTGAACAGGTTTGTAAAGGCTATTTCTCAGGTGACGGCACATGTTATTTTCTGGGCCAGAGAGCACAACCACATGTGAATGTGTTGGAGGGTGGGCAAATGGGGAGTTTGGGATAGGAAATGTAAAATTAATTCAAAAACAGATACAGAACTACAGTATTCCTCACTTTCTGCCCAAAATTATATATTTCACTCAACAGGCCATGCAACTCACCTGAGTGTAATCCAACTTATACTAAAAATGAACCATAAAAAAAGCATTCAATAAAAAAATAAATAAATAAAAAAAAATAGATTAACTAAAACTAATAAATAAAAATGAATAAAAACTATATAGACAAATTAAAATGTCAAAACACTAATACTTTAACTAAAATTAAAGTGAAAACAGAAAATATAAAAATAAAATCTGATCCTAAATATGAACAAAAACCATAATAATATATTAAAAATAAAATATTTACATATTGAAAAAAAATAATTGCAGGCGAGCGCAGATTCTATTTCCCTCTCGTCCGCCAGAAAAATCTCATGCAGCAGTGAAAATGTCAGAGGGAGAGAGAAATAAGGCTTATGCGAGGTACCTTTAGATATCCCAAGACATTCAGTTGTTATATATCCATTCTTAAACCGCAAGATCAATCTTTTAGTTTATGCTGCTTTTGGTCGATGCTGAATAAAGCTTCTCTAAACATATTAGTAGCGCACCTTCCATCCAGTAAGCGCAATAAACTTTGTGCTTTGTTACAAGAAACCCAAACAGTAAATGTTTTGGCGCTTATTAACGTGGTGTGAGGCTGTATTTGCCTACAGTAGTTAAAGCAGCGCTACTGGTTTATTACAAGTTATGGCGCAAAATAAACAGGAATGTTCATCAGAGGGTATGTTGAAAGATGCAGTGCATCTTACTGTATTTGATATTTATACAATACCTCCAGTGACGGCGTTACACCGGGGCTTTGGGGGGATGGGGGGGGCTATAGCCCCGTCAGAATTTTGAATAGCCCCGGTTGAATAGCCCCCATCCCCCCCTCCCATTAAAACAGTAGGTAGTACAATTCGACAACGAAAAATGCTACCTGTCAAATTATGATTTATTAATGTCTACACCTACCACAACCCTAAACCTACCCTTACAGAAATGCAAATACAGTATACAGTACAATTATGTGTTACATTCGCGGTTGTGGCTAGAAGGGATACAGCTACCGGAAACCAACAATAAATAATTTTTTCTACCCATTAGATTGTGTTTTATTAATGTCTACACCTACCCCAACCCTAAACCTACCCATACAGTAATGCAGATACATTAAATATTGTTGTTCAGAATGAGAAAAAAGACGCAGTATTGATTTGCGCATGCACAGTAAGCCCTGGTAGGGAAATCTGACGGGTAGGACAGAATGTCAGGACACCTGGATACGCGGAATCACGCTGAATGACACAACAGATGCGCTGTCTCGGCTGCGCGACCCTAGTTCTCTCAGACAGCGCGCGATCAGTTCTCCTTGCGTCTGAATTGTCAAATACACACAGACAGTTGTCAAAATGTCCATTGTGACGACTATCTCACGTAAATACAGTCGGTTATGGCTTAAGTTAACGTAGACAGGTGGGCGAAAACCGGATGTGTGTCAGTATAGGCCTATTACATTCGTTTAATGTTGTAGTAGTGCTCGTTTAATGTTTAATTTAAGCGTAAAGTATGCACAGTTCTGATAATACATGCATCAGAATTGTTTTGATAATGCTGAGCGCATTGCTGTCCGGTTCACTTCTTTCACTTTTGCATGCAGGGACTGAAATGAACTTTTTCACTCACCAGCCAATTTGGCTACTAAATTTTTAAGTTACTGGCCATTCATAACTTATACTAGGAAAAAAAAAAAAAGGGAAAGGAAAAAAAACTGTGACTGTACGTGACAAAGTGACCGTTGCAAACTAATTAAGGTCTTCAGGATCGCTTGAAAATTAAAGGCAGGTGTGTTTGATTAGAGTTGGAGCTGAACTTTGCAGGACAGTGGAAGGCCAGGAGCAGGATTGGGCATCCCTGGCCTAGATAATAAGTTAGTAGTTAAATATATAGTAAGTAAAAAATGTGTATATTAAGTTTGGGGTATTATATTCATAATTGTAAGCATAATATTATATTAATGAACCAAATGACAGGGCTCCCTGTATAGGCTAGTTTATGGCATTATTTCATCTCCCCCCCGCCCCCATTTTTTTTTCCACTGAGAGATTTTTACATCAAGAAAAATTTACATGTACCTGAAATATTTACGAATGAATATCAAATCACACTGTGTGATACTGTATACTGTGACATTGTGATGTTTTCAGAGCAGTTATCATACCGTGAAAATATCATAAATATTAAATCTGCATAACTGATAAGCCCATGTATCTCGAAGCAGTAGAACCTTTGTTTTAACTGCACACGTGCACATATGTGTAACAAATTCATGGTTTTTATTTGAAACACAAACATTGTGTGACACAGCTGTTCAAGGGCAACCAAGTTAACTTTGTGTGAGCTGCTCACGGCATGCACAGGTACAAAAAATATTTTCTCTTTTTTTTTTTTTTTTTCAGCTGAATGTTTTCTTGGCAGCTGTAGTGGATTCATACTTTAACACCAGCATTAAAAAACACCGGCACCTTGACAACATCTGGTCACCATAAACAGGTGTGAGAGATTTCCTGCAGTCATTCATTTGAATAAATTAAAACCGGCAACTTTTTTCTTGCTCAGTTATGTCACTAAAGTCAAACTAGAGACCAACTCTGGAAAACACAGCGCTCAATTAAATCAAATTTCAGAGAAAAAGTCTGACATGATGTGGAAATAATGTTCATAACAGATTTGCATCAGAGTGGAAAAGCTCTCTAAACTGTTTGTGAATCTTTGTCGGAAGAAATTAACTTCACAGGAAAGTTCAACCACCACTTAAAACTTTTAAATCAACATGAAATTGCATTCATGACCCATTTAACATCAACTTGTTTTTAGAGAATATTATGCAAGTAAAAACATCTATAAAAAAATCAGCTATATACTTTTATGTGACTGTTATATGAACGTTAACTGATGGTCTGGAGTGGTGTTGATTACTTGTGGATTATTGTGATGTTTTTATCAGCTGTTTGGACTCTCATTCTGACGGCACCCATTAACCGCAGAGGATCCATTGATGAACAAGTGATGGAATGCTACATTTCTCCAAATCTGATGAAGAAACTCATCTACATCTTGGATGGCCTTAGGGTGAGTAAATATTTTAATTTGAACTATTCATTTAACTGTGAACTGTTAGTCGAGTAACCAAACATTGCAGTGACTCATTAATCTTCAGTGATTTAATCTCATCCAGTATCAATTGCATCTTCAGAAGTTAGTTGTAGACAGCAGCGGACGCTCTAGGATTATGCACAGGCTCACAGCAGCGATTAGCAGCTGACACTCCTGTTCAGGTGTGTTATCAGAGTGATGGAAGTGAGGCTGACATCCATCTGTTCACCCAATCACACAGCATGAAGTTAAACGACAATTAATCAAGCAGGATTAGCCACACACATGCCAGTGCCAGTCTGCTAACTACCTAACGCAACACACTCAACAGACGCTAAACCTAAATGCTGACCGCCCAGGTAAAGGTCCGAGATATTGTTGTCGGTCTTTGCACATTTAGCCCTTGTCAAATATGAGCACATACTCTAAAGAAACAACTTGAATGTGTTATTCATCAAATCGTAAGTGGTTGTCACAAAATGTGTGAAAAAACCCTACAGTGAATTTATTGGACTTTGATCACAGAATTCTCAACCCAAAGATTTAGAGATTAGATTAGAATGGGAAAAACACTTTTAACAATTTAGTAGTTTTCTACATAAGTGTAAGACTGTGCAATGAACAAGCACAATGCAATAAAGCAGTAACGTGACAAGTGATAGCATCTTATATGTAAATGTATGTAAATTAAAATGTATCCCAAAATCTCTGGCTCCTTACCAGACGCAAACATGGCAAGCAATGGGACATTTTGACAATTGTCTCTATTTCTGCAGTTATACTGAATACACACAGTTAAAAGGTTAAAAAAATCAAATGTATCAGTTTCCACCAAAACATTAATCAGCACAACTGTTTTCAACATTGATAATATGAAATGTTTCTTAAATCAGCATATAAGAATGATTTCTGAAGGATCATGTGACACTGAAGACTGGTATAATGATGCTGCAAATTCAGCTTTGCATATATAAATAAATATTATTTATTATTAATAAATATTATTGCATATATAATAAAACATTATATATATATATATATATATTTCCTCAATATTTCTGTTTTATGGTATTTTTGATTAAATAAATGCAGTCTTGGGGAGCATAGGAAACTTTCAAAAACATTTAAAAATCTTACTGACCCCAAATATTTGAATGTTGTATACGATCATGCAACTTAATTGGCAATACAAATATTTTCAAAATATTTGCTGAATGCTGTCAGACAGAGTTCTTTAATGCTGTTATAGGCCTGCCATCCTGCCATGATCAGCATCACTGCTCCAATGGCTTAGTGTCATTTTTCCTGTTCAATAAACATTCATTTAGCTAACTGACCGCAAGAAAAAAAATCAATGTGTTTTAATGTGTGATGTGGAAACTGTGTGTGTGCGTTTGAGTGTGAATGAGAGAGTTATATGGAAACTTTCACTTTAGCAATGATTTCCTGTGCGCTGCCAACACATTTCAGTTGCTGTTTTTAAACCTCGCTTCTTAAAGCTTCAGTTATTATTTCTGGATGCCTTTGACAGCTTTTCATGTGATTTGGTTGTGTTTTAATGAGAAAACTATGGAAACCTTCAAAAGCATTCATTGTTTTACTGCGAATGATTCACAGAAGCACATTATTTAAAACAAACAAAACAAAACAAAAAAATGTAAGTGTTTCTAAACTTTTATCAAAATCGAATAACCTGCTATGCTGCTGTAACGGCTTTCAGCTGACATCAACGTTCTTAATATTTTTCAAACCCTGCAAACACCTGGTGCCAGTCGGGCATGCAACACACATTTTTCATGATCTAATAAATTAAAGCTACATTTATTTTTCTTGTTGAATACTCAGTTTCACTTGGAAATCAATCCAGAAAGATTATTTGCACATAATATACAAACACAGTGAAATATTTGTAATGAGTATTTGATAATGAGTAATAAATAAAATATATTTATTCAATTATATATGTTAATAAACGAGACCCTAAATAATAATTTATAAAATAATAATTTATAATAAATGCAGCCTTCTTGTAAAGTGTTACCAATATACATGTTTTTATACATTATATAAAATAATAATAATAATAATATATATATACTGTATATACGGTGCATATCTACTTCCATATTGTACATCGCAAAAATGGCCACTGAGAGACATTTTAGTGGTGCACTGTAGAATATTTCTAGTGACTTGTTCTTCAGTGTGAGGCTGGGCTGTGAAAGAAAAAGCAAGCGAATGCAATAAAGAAACCATTCATACAAGCAGAGCCAATCGCTTTTCAAACTAATGTGTTGTTTGTATGACTGCAGCTGACCTCATCCTCAGCTTATTGTTTGCTATTGTGACTCTACCTTGAGCTAAGCTTCTGTTCCTCTTCTATATGGTGTCTTCTCTCTGCTGCATTAGTTTTAGCACGTTAAGTCATGGCAGCAGAAGCGATTTTTCGTTCCACACAGATTTCCCATGATTAATAGCACAGCGCGTGGCACACTAAGGACTTGGGCGGTCACTCTCTCGACCGGCAGGAATATCATCTACTGAGAAGCTGCCGGGGAGGATGAATTATGACCAGTGCCTTTTGTGGCAGATTTGCCTTCATGTATGATGATATTAGCAGGGCAAATGTAACTAAAGCTTATCTAATCTGAGGTAATACGAATTCCACTCTGAACAGCATGATCCTACACAGCAGGAGAAACCGCGTGATTGAGGTGTGTGTGTGTCCCGAACAGATATGATATATTACAAATAAGAAGCAACAGCCTTAGCTCAGTTCAAATAAGGTGGATTTTCTTTTTGCAGGACCTAAAAAGCAGAATATTATTTCCTAGGTCACCGAAATGACAAATATGGCATTAAATATGGACAATAGATAGTAAATTAAATCGTTTTATGATTAAAACACCAACAAACACTTCGTCTTTGATTCACAAAAGCTTGAAGAACAAAGGTGGCAGAACTAATTAAAAACAAAGCTGGCCTTCAAGGAATTAAAGACACTAAAGTGAAACAAAAACATTGAAATGTCACATAAAGATCCAGTTTAGGTACGGTGTCTGGGATAGAGTAATTGAAATTACTGCGCGGGAGGTGCAAGTTGCTAGTGTTATTTCAGGCAAAATATTCCTTATGCAAACTTAAATCTTCATAACATCATTCATAACAGAAAAATAGTAGAATATTTCACGCTCCAGTGAGAATTTGCTTACACCCACGAGAGGATTACCATAACAGAAGTGCGGTTACTAAGAACTTTGCCACGTTTCAGATAATGTTGTAATATTACTGTGCATATGCAATGAATTTCACCCACTGATCCGCTTGAAATGTGCATTTTCACGCTGTGGCAGCATGCAGAGCCAACCTCAAACAAATCATTTACAATTACAAAAAACAGCGCTGTATGGGGGGGGAAAAAACATCTCCATGACTGTTAATAATGTAAATTTTGGCTAATAGCCATTACATTGTTCTAAAGAGACTCACTCACTTCAGTTAATACAATAAACTTGACCTTGAAAAAAATCTAAATAACCCAAGCTTAAATCAATTTACCATGCATTTCCATTATATGAGAAACACATTGGGCTTCTGAATGGAGATCAGGTCATACAATGAACCATTACAGAAGTGCACTTACCAAGAACTTTTGTCATGTTTCAGATAATTTTGTAATATTACAGTGCATATCAATGTATTTGACACTGATCCACTTGAAACGTGCATTTACTGCACATGCAGTGGTAACATACAAAACAACCTTAAAAAATATCTGCAATTACCTCCATGACTGTTAGTAATGCACATTTTGGCTAACAACCAAAAAGCTTACAGAAGCTTCAAATTCATCAATACAAAGTAAACTTGACTTAACCCTTATGTGCTGTTGGGGACGTTTTCGTCCACTATGGGGTGCTGTTGTGTCTTAAATTGGCCACAACTTTCTCTGTGTTTCAGCAAATGGAATGATTTTTGGTGACAAATCTTATTTTTACACACATTTTGGGAAAATGCTTTGAAAATTTTCAAAAACTCAACCATACACTGTGGGCAAATTCACTACCCTTTCGTTATGTTCGGGATGAAAACATCCACTAAATTAAACTGCTGTAAAAATGTATCAGATAAATTGTTTTTTTCATTTTTTTTTGCATAAATCTGTTGATCAACCTCAGTCCTGATCAAAACTACTAAATGTTTTTAAAAAATCCAGGATTTTTACTCTTTAATTGCCAAGTTCATAAATTATGTCACTGATTTGGGGAAAAAAACACACAAAATGACTTATTTTCAATATAAAAAGTGATTGTGGACTGGATTTTTTTTTACCTTTTATCACAGTCTTGGACATGTCAAAGATTAGTAACAACATTGACTTTGATGCATTGTTAGTTTTTGTGCAGCATCAGATTTTACATTTTTCTACCTCATTTACTGTTCGTGGCTGTTTTTGCCCCATTGACTTCCATTATAACGACATTTTTTGATTGCAAAGCCATGACACCATATAATCATGCATTCTTGATTGTTGGTGGTTTTCCCTGTTGGGAAGAGGTCAAATTTGTATTTTTACTGTTGATCACCAGGTAGCACCATTAACCCTTTAGACAGGCCTGTGCAAAAACAAAAGCTTAGTTTCTGGCTTGTATATGGAGTTATATGGAGTATAACAGCATATTATAGTGTGTGTGTGTGTGTGTGTGAGAGAGTGAGAGAGAGACCTTTGGGCACTTACCTTGATGTGTCTGAGAAAATCAAAATATGCACCTCAGCTCTCACAACTACATGGAGTAAACTAAAAAAAAAAGTAAGTGTATTTATGCACCTGCTGCCTTTTGATGGTGAGAAGTACAGACTAAACAAAATGCCATCCGGCTGGTCATTTGATGGTGAGAAGAACGGACGGCCTATGTGTGAAATGCTTGTCTTTTCTTGATGGTAAAGCCAATTTAAAACCTTAAAATCCTTCAGTGATACACTTTTCCATTTTTTTCTGTAAAAAATCTACTCTGCATCAGATTTATGAACATAATTTATTATGAACCAAAATGCAACAACAACTTCAAACTGAACAATGGTGCAAGAGTTGAGAATGGATGGAGAACTAAACAATTAAATTAACTATTTAGTGTGTATGTGTGCACGTGTGTGTGTGTGTGTGTGTGTGTGTTCAGTCTTTCCAGCAGGACTTGCGGCATATCACTTGGTGCTCTTTGCAAGTGTGTCCACCACAACAGATGCAAGTGCTGACTGAAGAAAGGGAGTTGGCTCCACACTTTGCCATTTCTCCCAATCCACCCAGATCCAGAATCCTCTGAATCCTCCTCGCCTTCAGTGGAAGCTGGAGAGGATGATGAGGGTGCCACAACAAAATCAGGATCTGACTCTCCTGAGTCTGTGGTGTCAGAGGGAGAAGACAATACATCCTGCAGCTCGCTGGAGGGGTCAGGCTGCATAATCATTTCTAAAACTTCGGTACAAGTCAAGCCCTTTCTCATGTTGCTTGCTGCTCTTCTCACCATCAAATGACCAGCCGGATGGCATTTTGTTTAGTCTGTACTTCTCACCATCAAAAGGCAGCAGGTGCATAAATACACTTACTTTGTTTTTGTTTACTCCATGTAGTTCTGAGATCTGAGGTGCATATTTTGATTTTCTCAGATACATCAAGGTAAGTGCGCAAAGGTCTCTCTCACACTTTCTCTCTCTCTCTCACACACACACACACACACACACACACACACACACACTATAATATGCTGTTATACTCCATATAACTCCATATACAAGCCAGAAACTAAGATTTTTTTTTTTGCACAGGCCTGTCTAAAGGGTTAATGGTGCTACCTGGTGATCGACAGTAAAAATGAAAAATTTTACCTCTTCCCAACAGGGAAAACCACCAACAATCAAGAATGCATGATTATATGGTGTCATGGCTTTGCAATCAAAAAATGTTGTTATAATGGAAGTCAATGGGGCAAAAACAGCCACGAACAGTAAATGAGGGAGAAAAAATGTAAATCTGATGCTGCACAAAAACTAACAATGCATGAAAGCCAATGTTGTTACTAATCTTTGACATGTCCAAGACTGTGATAAAAGGTAAAAAAAAAATCCAGTCCACAATCACTTTTTATATTGAAAATAAGTAATTTTGTGTTTTTTTCCCCCAAATCAGTGACATCATTTATGAACTTGGCAATTAAAGAGTAAAAATCCTGGATTTTTAAAAAAGATTTAGTAGTTTTGATCAGGACTGAGGTTTATTAACAGATTTATGCAAAAAAAAAAAAAAAATGTATCTGATACAATTTTACAGCAGTTTATTTTAGTGGATGTTTTCATCCCAAACATAACGAAAGGGTAGTGAATTTGAACAATGCACAAGGGTTAAAAAATAAAATAAAATACAAAAAATCAAAATAACCCAAGCTTAGATCAATTTGACTTAATAAATAAATAAAACTGAGTCTCTGTAAGCAAATCAAACAAATAATTTAAATTGACAAAAAGCAACCCTGTATGGGTTAATAAAGTCAATTTTAGCTAATTTGTTTCAATAACATCAAAATCAAATAAACTTCACTTCAAACAAATCTAAATATCCCAAACTTAAGTCAATTTAGCATGCATTACAATTATATGAGGAACACACGGGGTTCCCGAATGGAGATCGGGTCACACAGTGAACATAACAAAACCCAATAAAATGATCTGCCAGTGATTTATGCGAGGCCCGTAATTTGATTCCACAGATATGTGGAGTGATTATCTTAACCAGTCACCTTTGGAAGGCATTGATTTCCTGAGGAGCCGTGAGCACATTGTCCACCGTTCATGCAGCACTTTATTGACTCTTTATGATTCTGCAGAGTCTCTGCATTGGAAATGTCAAAGTGCACATATTGGTTTTTGGGGTGATACCATTCTCAAATGCAGGAGGGTAAATCATATCAGCCTTGATATCATTATGCTAGTGTAAAATGGAGAGGTAATAGTCGCTGCAATGAAAATCCACACAAATTGATTTTTGAAGCATTAGCCAAAGCACATTCTTGATAATAGAAGCGTATTTTACAGGCGGTGGGATTTTATCTACTTCTACTGTGGTTCATTTTACAAATGCTGCAGCCGATGCAACATTGACTCTTTGTAATGATATTAATTCAGGGCTAGTCATTTTTTCATTCCAAACCAATTATGAAGTCCTTTCACTTGGTGTGGTTGCCAATCAGACAATAGTTCAATAAATACAGAGTTAAGGCCATGTTTTGTTATTCGTGACAATGAGAACTGCTCATTCTTTTCAATAAGATGCCTTTTTTCTTATCAAATGATTCATGTCGTTGCTTTCTTGAGTAATGTGATGAGTTGGGGGTCTGTGTTAATAGAACGCCATCTATCCCACAGTTCTAGTGTTAAATAAGAATACAAATGAGCTTGTTAGTGTAGGAAATAATTGGTATATCCATAATTGTCTCTCTTGGCTAGCGCAATGCGCAGCAGTCACAGTGAGAGGCTAATGTGACTAAAGAGCAATGTGGTAATGAGCTTTTATCGTGAACCACTGAGAAAGGAAATCAAACACTAGAGTTTTAGCATTCAAAAGACTACTGAACAACTTGTTTGCATAGATATTATACTTCTAGGGCTTCAAAAACACATTTGCCTCTATTTTAAATAATTAATTCATCCACAGATGAATACTGTGTCATTGTTTACACGACCATGTTGTTCCAAACTTATATGCAATTATTTGTTCAGTGGAATAACAGCATACAGGTTTGGAGCGACATGAGGGTGAGTAAATAATGACCGGATTTTCCTTCATATCTAACTCCAGACTCATGCAAGTCCTGCTCACTCAAGCTTCAGATATTTCAGTGATGCTTCCTGAGCTGCACACCATCTGATCAATATTGCCACCCACCTGATCGCCTCTGACCCATTTGTCTGTATCCTACAGTGCACCTGAAGCTAACATCCATCAGTCTGAGAGCATGTGAAACCCTGGTTTTGGCTTCTTTAGGTTAGCCTTTTAACATGTGAAATGTTCTGCAGGTTGTCGCCTGCTGCGTCAGGTGAAAGGGTAAACAGCAGGTGATGTTATTATCTGTAGCCCACAGCAATATTCTGCCACCTATAGCTCACATGCACATAAACAAACATTCACAGTGCCATACCACATCCTCTTCCTAATGCCAACAGGAATGCATGGTAAATAGCCAATGACCAAGCTGTAAAGAAATTCTTTGGAGCAAACTTTTTCAGTTTAACATGTTAATTTAGTGCAATTATTTAGTACAAAAAATGTGATAAATTAAAAAAAAAACTATAATTCACACCCCCTGACCCGTATGTACATAAAAAAAATAGATAATATAATTCAATAAGCGAACTGCTGTCACTAATGCCAATTCCTATCAGAAGCCAAAGAAGAGCTAAGATACACTTGCTGTATTCAATATGAAAAGCAATTACTTGCAGTACATTTAGCTACAGATTGCGTAAATCTTACTTACCCTTTCTGCCGATTGTGCGGTGCCAAAGAAGATAGGTATAAAAGCTAACCAAATGATGCAGGTAGTGTACATAGTAAATCCAATTGGCTTGGCCTCATTGAAGGTCTCTGGCACGCCGCGGGTCTTGATGGCATAAACAGTGCATGTTACCATCAAAAGGATGCTGTAGCCCAGCGAACAGATTAGCGACAGGTCTGAGATGTCACACTTGAGAACCCCACGAGCCTTCTCTGGGTCGGATGTACGCTGCTCGCCATAGTCCACCACTGTGTGCGGTGGATCGACGGCGAACCACACGAATACACCGAGCAGTTGCACTGAGATCAGGCTGAAGGTGATGACCAACTGGGAAGCAGGGCTGATGAAGCGTGGTGCGGCCACTGACTTCTTGCCTTGCTCAAAGATGCGGTGGATGCGGTTGGTCTTTGTTAGGAGAGCAGCATAGCTGAAGCACATGCCCAAACCCAAGAACACCCTTCGGAAAGAGCAGATGGCCAAACTTGGTGTGGCGATCATCAAGAAGGTGATGGCGTAGCACAAAAAAATCCCAGTCAGAAGCACGTAGCTCATCTCTCGGCCGGATGCACGGACAATTGGTGTGTCATTGTAGCGGAAGAAAGTGACCACCACAAAACTTGTAGCCAGGATTCCAAGAACTGCAACAAACACTGGTACGGCTGCCCAAGCAGAGTGCCATTCGAGTTTGATGATTGGAATGGGGATGCAACCGGTGCGATTACGGTCTGGGCGCTGCTCGTATGGACACAACTCACAACTGAATTCACTGGCTTGGAAGTGGTAGCCTTCGCATCGCTCACAATGCCAGCAGCAAGGTACACCCTTCACGATCTTCTTCCTTTCACCCATCTGGCAAGGCACACTACACACCGAGACTGGAAGCGTGGGGTCGCCTGTCCGCCAGTGCATGGCATCCACCTGCAAAGGATAACAAAAGTCCTGTCAAATACGGAGACCAGGGGTGTACTGTTATATTATCGGGGCCAACTGGGACCCATGTCAATATCTCACAGTGAATATTCACTTAGACCAGTGGAGAACTGGTCCCCCAACTGAGCATGGTTTCTCCCAAGGTTTTTTTTTTAACTTCCTTCTCTGACACCTGATGGAGTTTGGGTTCCTTGCCACTATCGCCTTAGGGGTTTATGTACTGGGTAGTCATAGGAACTCCCAGGGTGGCCTGCCGAGAACTTAATTTTCCCCTAGGACCATTTTCCCAGTTGCATTCGCACCACACAAGGAACTCTGAAGTAATGTATGTTAACCGACAATGACATAATTTAACAACTGGGAGATGGAGAAGCCTGGACCTCCGCATCCATCTATCGCTGTTTTCCATGTTTGTGGAGTTAGTTTGTGGAGTAAATATGTAAACTCTGTTTACACGCTGGTGTGAGCACGCCAAGAAGCGTATACTTGGCGGATTGTAGACTTGGAAGTAAATGCCCACTGCTATGACTGACTAGTTGTGTATGTTTGACAGAGTACATTCCTCATAGATGGACGCTGCTGTGATTTAGGTCAAAAACGCATAAATACTCAGTACATATCAAAGGATCTGTAATAACAGACTAAGCACACTCTTAAAAATAAAGGTGCTTCAAAAGGTTCGTTTAAGCGATGCCACAAAAGAGCCCTTTTTGGTTCCACAAAGAGCCATTCAGTCAAAGGTTTTTTAAAGAACCATCTCTTCCTTACCTTTTTATAATTAACCTTTTGTGAAACAGAAAGGTTCTTCAGATGTTAAATGTTCTTTATGGAACCATTTAGACAAAAAGGTTCTTCTATGGCATCGTGAAGCACCTTTATTTTTAAGAGTGCAATAGTGACCATTTAATGAAAACTGTTACTCACACTTGTGTGGTGCGACATGACTGTCGATCCAATATAGTCAGCACAGCATCGTCTTTTAATTTAAATATTTCTGAAAATCCTGCATTGAATTGTGCCTTATTTGTAAATGAATCCACTGAAAAATTAAGTGAACAAAAGGACCAAGTTCTTACTGACGCGGTCTGGATCTTCATTAAAAGACAGTTTCCACAACTTGGCACTGCACAGCATCTAGTTGTATTCAGAGTATCTTTATCATTTGGTTTTTGCATAGACCTGCGTTTGCCTCGCTCTCTCGCTCTCTCTTTATTAACACTGCATGCGCGAATAGTAGAAGCAGGCGTTGATATTCTTTTGAGTCTTTTTACTAAAATTTTTGAGGTTCAAATGCTGTCAGAATCAGTGCTAACAATTTACTCACATCAATATTACTCATAGGGTTATGTATTTAAACTAATCTGCAGAACAATTCTCGCATAATTTGTGCTACATACAAATACCTGAAACTGTGTGACTTGTCGAGGAGAGATGTACATTTACTTTTCTAAGTGATCTTACTTATGATTTTCACCAGTTAAATAGGCAACAAAGTTTTAGAGATTTGGAAGTAAGCTCTCTTTATTTGCAACCACCCAGAACATCCTAGCAACCACTTAGCAACACGCTAAAAAGGTTGCCTGTCCACCAGCATATGGCGTCCACTTGCAAAGCATTGCGAAAAAGAGATGAAGACTAGAAGCGTACTGTTATATTAGAAACTGTGCATTCAAAGTAAGTCTCATTACCCACATAGATGTAGGTTGTGTCATATTTGCAGAAGACATCACTTTATTACCTCTTAGTGCCTGAAAGCTGTGGAAAATAAGAAGCCAACGCTGCTCTTTTAAGTGCAGCTTCAGTTTGGCTCCCGGGTGCAACTTTGATGACAGATATATTTTGGGACAAACTTGTGCCAGAGGTGTTTGAGATGAAATAAATAACATGACAAACCTGAGTTTAAGAAGTGACTGCTATGTATTATGCAAGAAATTTAATTGCACGTAAAAACGATTTTGCCAGACCAATCCACGGAACAAATAAGGACAGCTCTATACTTATGCTCTATGGTTCTCACTGTTGCCTGCTGTAAAGAGTTAGCTGTGAATGAATTATTCATGCTTGAGACAAATTATGCCTGGCAAAAACAGATTGGCTTTAATTAGAGAAGCAAAAAGAAGGGACATATTAAAATGAAAAAAAGACAAAATTTGAAAATGAACAGAAGTTTAATTTGACTTATCACATAAAAGGGTATGAAGGGTATTTAAGAATAATTGAAAGACCAAATCCCTTCATTTGATTCTTCCCATTCTGTCTGAAACAAAAGCCACATTGACCATTCACAATTAAGCTGTTTAATTTGGTTTTATTCATCCTGAAGACAGTAATGGGGAGTCAGAAGGGTTTTCAGGTTCAAACGCTGGTAGAAATCAACGCTAACCATTTACGTACATCAGTATTATGTATAGTTAGGGTTAGAGATTTTAAATAATCTCTAACCTAAAGTACTAAATGTTGCAGCACAGCTCGTTCCACATAATTTGTGCTACAGAAATCAAATACCTCAAACTGTTTGACTTGTTGAGAGAGATGTGCATGTCCCTCTGTGTAAGAGACCTGAATTTTTCTACCTGTTAGGCAAAAAATATAATAAAATTGTGTGCAATGAAGAAGGCACATTTATACATTGCTAAAAGAGATTTGGGAGTGGGCTCTTCATTTGCACAAGCAAGCGACCACCCAGAACACCTTAGTATCCACCCAGCAACATGCTAAAAACACCCAGAACACCCTAAAAAAACACCTAGCTACACGCTAAAAAAAATTTAAAAAATCACCCGGAATACCCTAGTGATCCCTTAGCAAAATGCTAAAAAATTACCCAGAATACCCTAGTGATCCCCTAGCAAAATGCTAAAAAAACACCCAGAACACTCCAGCAACCATCTAGCAACTGCACAACAATATGCTACCTTAGCAAACCACATTGCAACACTGCCCAGATAACCTAACCCTAACCCTAACAACCACCTAGCAACTGCATAGCAAAATATTAAAAAAGCAACACAACACCCTAAAAATCACATTGCAACATGCTAAAACTGCCCAAGGAATCCTAGCAACCAGCTAGAAACTGCATAGCAACATGCTAAATGCCTAGAATACCCTTATAACCACATAGTACCATTCTAAAAACACCTTGCATCACATTAAAAAAAATCACCCAGAATACCCTAGCAATGCATTACATGTTTAAACTACCCAGAGAATTTTAACAACCACTTAGTTAGCATAGCATAGCAACATGCTAAAATGCCCAGGACACTCTAGCAAATACATAGCAATATTCTAAAAACACCCAGAACACCCTAGCAACCTGCTAAAACACCCTAGTTACTACTAGTACTACTAGCAACATGCTAAAAAAAAATATCACCCAGAACACCCCAAAACATCCCCTAGCAACCACCTAGCACACAACACCTAAAACTGCCCAGAGAATCTTAGCAACCACTTAGAAACTTCATAGCTACATGTCAAAATGCCCAGAACACCCTAGTAACTACATAGCAACACTCTAAAAAATAACACCCAGACCACTCTCGCAAGCCCCCAGCAACAGGCTCAAAACACCCAGAACAAACATCTAGCAACTGCATAACAATATAAAACCCTAGCAACCGCACTGCAACATGTTAAAAAGGCCCAAGACACCCTAGCAACATGCTTAAAACACCCATGACATCTAGAAATTGCCAAGACACACCACTCGTATTTGCTTTGCAAAATTGCATTTAATTTTACACACCCTCAATCTTTTACATCTGAGTGGAAAGAATATAACTGCTTCAGCAATTTACATATTGAATGTTTTATTAGTAGTTTCAGTAAGTAAACAGAGCCCTTTGAAGTGACCTGCATGCATCTTTCAGTAAACAGCAAAATTGCAAAACAGTGTGTATTGATTGTGAAAATGATTTTCCGAAAACGAAACATTAACCTTGTTCGGAGCCAGAATCCTTTCAGGCTAACAAAGTCTTTTTTCCGGAGTGAGTCGCCCTTAATGAGCTGCATGTAAATCACCAGCACTCCGTAACACATCCAGCGCTGATCTGTTTAAGCGCTTAAGGGAAGGGTTTGATACCTGAGTCAAGAAGCGAGATTTAAAGAACTACAGGGGGCTGGATCACAATTCTGCTAAGCGACCACTTCCCCTCCCACTCACCTGCGCAGACACAAAGCCCAGAGGAGCTGTGATTCTCCGTCACGTATCAGAAAACTGCAGCTTCAATCTCCACACTGCTGAGAGGGCTTTTGGCCATGAAAATACGGCTTGTTTCTGGCTCCATTAATTTTGTTTCGCAGCCAGGCATAAAACATTACAAGCTTATCTTCCATCCCATTGACTAATGAAGCCCCGAGAGTATTCATGTCACATGCATCATCAGCAAAGATGAGATTTCCTACAAACATTTATGCTTGAATGTATCTGATTCAAGCATGCATACTTTGTTATACTCTGGATGGATGCATGAATGCATGGATGGATTTCGTCATGAAGACCAGAAAATGCTTTCCACTCACATTAAGATGCAGTTTGTTTGTCCACTGGCCGATCACTTTGTACTCAGCTGTCGATTTGTTGGTGATCTGATACTGGAAGATGTCGTATCGCCCTGGCGCATCTCCGTTCTGATTGAAGATCACCGGCGTGCCTGCACTTCCTGCAATACAGGATATGACAGCTTTTTAAATGATCAACTTATATTTTAGTCAGTAAAATAGCAACAAAATTGTCATTGTTACACATTTTTCTTCACATCGGTATCTAGAGATTAAGATGATGCAAAATTCAAAGTTCGAATTTCCAACAGGTGAATTAAAAAGGCGAGGTGTCTGGTATATACACATGTGAATTTCTCACAGCTCCTCACAAACAGCTATGGAGCAGGATAGGGTTCAGCATCAGGTGTCACATAGGTGTAAATACTACATGCAGCTTCTCGCTGTACACCCAAAGATCACGGCAACCTTGTGAGAAAGTAAGAAGACGGAAAGGTAATAAAATTCATCAACTTTCAATGAGGTGAGCATCTTAAAAAATACCTCCAACACCTCTCCATCCTTCTATATTTACCAATGATAGTGATTTGGTTGCCTGGCTCAAACTTGAATTTGGGCCTGCATTCAGAAAACCGCTTTCTGATCAAACGTATGAACCAAAAATGTCAACTGAACTAAGATTCACACCAAAAACACCATAATAACTACCTAGCAATATGCTAGAACACCCTAGTAACTATATATATATCTTACTATCTTACATATCTGCAAAACGTACACAACACCCTAGCAACCACATTGCAACATGCTAAAACTGCCCCAAAAGCCTTGCAACGACCTAGCAACCACATAATATGCGAAAAAAGCACATTGTGTCTAGAAAACCAATTTCAGATCAACTTAATGAACCAAAAATGTCAAATAAACTCAGATTCACATTAAAAATTTGAGTGCAAAAACACTTTTACTGAAAACCCTGAGGCCTTCATCTCTGATAAAAGTTTTATGAGTGCGATAACCAACCTTGCACATCTACAATTTAGGGAAGTTATTGAATATATAGAATAGAGTTGAAAAGTCTGAAATATCCCTAACTTAACACAAGTAGTTTCATTATAAAACCTGATGATCCTTTATCCAACATAAATCGATTATGATTCAAAGCACATCTTGTGTAAATTTTTCACAGTCCAAAAACTTGTTCACAGTCAAAAAATCTGTGTTACATTTTATCTGCTTATTTTCAGGTTAGAATGTTAAATATTTTAAACCCCAGATTGTCAGTTTGGACTCCTGGCCCCACTGTAGTTGTTTCTTCTAAAGTTTCATTATTTAAAAAAAAAAAATCTTGCTGTATTGTGCATCAAAGCTTCTGGACTCATGAAGTAAAACTCATAGGCTCTTATGGAGAGACTTAAAGTAACTCATGGTGATCTGGGGTGACAGTTTGCTTCTGAAAACCACGCCGAACTTAAAAAAAAAAAAACTGTCCCTGTTGTTGCACATAATGAATAGCTGCACAGTTCACTCTAAAGAGTACTGCAGCATTACAATGTACTTTTTAAATCACATCTTACCAAATAAAGCTGGAATTCAACATATTCTTGCATAATATTGCTAACAGCTGTATACAGTTATTAATAACAATTATTTGTCAGCAAAATCCCTGGAATCAAATAACTACAGTTCAGGTGAACTGATAAAATTTCACAACCTAATAGACATGCTTGGATCAGCTTAATGAGTTTCATTTAAAGGCTCAATGAATAACAGACATGTCAGCACCTAACATTTAGTTTTCCCAAGATTGAAAATTCTGTTATTTACTCTCCTTCAAGTTGTTCAAGTCAAATTTTGGGGTGAATTATCCCTTTAAATTCATTCGTACTAAGCATTTAAAAAGTTTAATTTAAAACATTTTTACACACCCTTAATCTTTGTAAAGTGTCTTATTAGTAGTTTCAGAAATCGATAAGGACACTTTCTTCCCATCATCTTAAATTACAAATGCCCTGGCTTCAGAAAAACATGCAAGGACATGTAGGTTTTAGATGAGACAGCAAATACCCTGTGACAAAGCAATTCAAGAACTTATTTATTTCTTATTCTCATTCTTGGAAACATGAATTACAATTTGAGCCTGATATCTGAGGTGAGAGAAAAATGAATCCCATCAATAAATCCATTTTCTTATCAGACTGATCACATATGAGCCTAAAACTACAATCTTTAAGAACCTCAAACCATTTGACTGGGTGACTTTACATTTTAAACCTGATAAACAACCTAGAATGCTGTAAATAGACACTGGAGCTGAGAACTGCAAAACAGACTTGATGTTTCATTATGAGAATGAAACCACACAAACCTGTGCTTTAGGATCTACATGGGAGGGAAAATAATGTGGTGATTTAATTGCTTAAGAAAAGCAGCAGGCTTAAACAGATAAATGGCTCAGGAACTCTGTCCCGGGGCCCTGAAACACAACGAACCAATTACATCACACAACTCAAATATATAACAGACTAAAAATGAACACTAGGCTAATCTAAAAGTCTATTGTCTTCATGCAAAGTTCAGCCACCCAAAAACAAACACGGTGTTTTAAACACAAGCCAAAATATACAAACCAGTTATAAAGTCTCATATATTAAAGAGGATGCAAATATTGACTTTTTGTGAACCGATTACGTTTTAAATCCAACCAACATTTCATCATTTCAGTAAACACTCATCATTCATCTTTAAAAATGTTAAAATAAGACGTTTCAGAATAAAAGAACATGTTTAAACATGTTTGGCGTGCATATAATGCGCAGTTTTCGCATGCATATGATACGAAATTTGTTGGCGTGCATATGATACGCAGCTTTCGTGTACATATGATACGCATCTACCCCACAATCCTAATCCTACCCATCGCCGTATACACGCCAAAGTCCATTTTTGCGTATCAATACCACGAGTTTTTGTTTTTATTTGGCGTACTATTTATAAGCACTTTCATGAAATTGGGTTGGGAAAAACACGATTCCAGGTATCATTCATCTGTATTGCAAATGCTGGGACTGTTTAATCTCTGAATCTGAAAACGTCTCGGTTACGTATGTAACCCTCGTTCCCTGAAGGAGGGAACGGAGACTCTGCGTGCAGTCCATGTAAACACGCAAGGCACGGACGGGACAGAGCAGAGCAATGGCTGGGTCTTCCTCCTCCCGGGACAGCGCTTGCAAGTTCACCACCTGATCCCTAAAGGGCGTGGTGGGAACTTTGGGTGGTTTGAATATGAAGCAACCCGAGCGGCGTGACAGTGGCTGTGGATGCCATATGCCCCAGGAGCCTCTGAAACTGTTTCAGTGGAACCACCCTCTTGCGCTGGAAAGACTCCAGGCAGTTCAGCAACGACTGAGCACACTCTACTGAGAGACGTGCTGTGAGGTTGACCGAGTCCAACTCCATGCCGAGAAAAGAGATCCTCTGCACAAGGGAGAGTTTGCTCTTTTCCCAGTTGACCCGAAGCTGAGGTGACTGAGCACTGTGACCCTGTGTTCGCACAACTGCGCTCGAGACTGGGCCAGTATGAGCCAGTCGTCGAGGTAGTTGAGAATGCGAATGCCTGCTTCCCTTAATGGAAGGGCTGCCTCCACGACATTGGTGAAGACACGAGGTGACAGGGATAGCCCGAAAGAGAAGAACCTTGTACTGATATGCTCACCCTTCGAATATGTAAAACCCTGACCTCATCTTGGCTGGAGGGACCGGCTGTATCGCGTCCTTCACCAGCAGGGCCGAGATCTCTGCACGCAAGACAGGAGCATCTTTGTCCAGCACAGAGGTGAACTGAATGCCCCTGAACTTGGGAGGGCGCCGGCGAAATGAATCGCATAGCCGAGTCTGATGGTTCTCGTGAGCCAGCGAGACAGTCTGGGGAGCTCTAGCCAGGCCTCAGCAACTGAACAAGCGGGACTAGGGGAACCACGGATGTAACCACAGTGAGGCAGCGAAGTGGAACACAGGGACCCGACCCGGAAGGCAGTGCATCCCAGAGTGGGGTCTGAGTGCGCGGTGCGCCACTTACTTGGCTCCACGGCTGGGCAGGGGGCGCGTGAGGAGGCATCGCGTCCTTTAACCGGACCCTGCTGCCCACTGGTGAAAGGAGAGGGGGACGGGAGTGTGGAGACTGTGTCTCGTGCACTGCCATCCTCACCCTCTTGAGACCCGGAGAGAAAGGAAACTGCTCTTTTTTTGAGGTTTTGGGTACCACTGGCTGGGGAGCCAGTGGCGGAACAGAGCAAAAAGAAAACAAAAGATTTTCCACCCGGCCCTCCTCCGGGGGAAGGAGTGGTGCGGTCACCATCTCCTGAAGAGCAGGATCCAAGGACTCCGGATCGCCCATCTAAGGGACGCCGTCTGCCCTGGCACTTCATGGGCTTGGCAGGGGGGGAGGCAGGCTGCACCGCTTTCCTGCGGCCAGCTCCACACTGCGGCCGTTGTGAAAGCTGCTGCTGAGGCCGAGCTGGAGCAGAGGTTGAGGCAACAGGAGGGTGCCCTCGGCGACGAGCAGATGGAGGGACTGCAGCCGGCGGTGGGATGGAGACAGCAGCGGACCGCCGGGGCAGGATATGACGGAATGACTCCGTCTGCTTCTGTGCAGCAGAGAACTGTTGGGCAAAGCCCTCCACCGCTTCGCCGAATAGGCCGGCCTGGGAGATTGGGGAGTCCAAGAAGCGATGCTTGTCAGTCTCCCTCATATCCGCCAAGGTCAGCCATAGGTGGCGCTCCTGGACCACTAATGTGGACAACGTCTGACCCAGGGCCCGCGCTATGACTTTCTTAACCTTCGTGCAGCTGCTCTAACACCTTGGCCTGGTGGACTTGCAGGAGGGCCATGGCGTGCAGGGCGGAAGCCGCCTGTCCAGCAGCACTATAAGCCTTGGCCGTGAGAGCGGACGAGTACTTACAGGCCCTGGACGGAATGCGTGGATTATTCCACATACCATTGGTGAGGACGGAGGAGGCGCTAGGCCTGTTTCGGGCTGAAAAAGGTGCCCTCCAAGACCTAGTCACCTCCTGATGCACATCCGGGAAGAATGGAACTCGATCCAATCGTCGTCCAGCCTCGAGTGTTCGGGAGAAGGAGGCAGCCTCCAGTGCAGCCCGACGCTCTCGGCGGCCCGGGAAAGCATAGCAGTCAGCTCTGGATCTGACTCGGGCAACGCCGCTCTTCCTGACTGAGGCAGCGCAGCCGAATCATCATCTCCAGAGCCTAGCTCGCCCTCCGATGCAGCAATCAACATCCTGTCATCCGCTGGTGCTCCGAACGAGATGCTGGGCCCCGCCCTGTCCGAGGATCCAGCGAGCTCGTCCGGAAACACCAGATGGTGCAATGTGCTGGAGGAATGAGAGGCCCGCGGAGACACACTTGACTCGACCATGAGCCGAAGTAGCCCCCCTAGAGATGGAGGAACTAGAACGGGGCATGGCGAGGGGGATACCCCCTCGTTTGGCGAGAAGGTATCTGGACCGCAACATCACGATGGTCATGTTCCCGCAATGAGAACATGACTCCTCCACGAGACACAGCAATCGTGACCGTCAGATGAAGCTAGGAAACGACCACATCCAGAAACACAGGAGCGGGAAGCCATCTTTAAAAAGACACACGTCGCTCGTGGAGCTCTTTTAGATATTGCTCTTTTAGAAAATAAAGTGTTGAAGCGCCCAGGAGAGTTTAATGAGCTGCAGTGTGCCGTCCAACTCAGAAGAAGCAGCAGCACTGGATTGGCAACCCCCGCTGACGCGCCGTAACGCTGACACACTCGCTGTTTGTAGACACTCTCTTCAGTGACTGCACAAGCAGGAAGGCTTGGCTCCGAAGCGAAAAGCTGATGTGCATTTGCACATGCTCTCCTTCTATACCCGTGCTGCGGGGCAGGGTGCGCGTGGCGAAACGCACGCCAACTGTCATTGGTTTGTTTTGTTAACACTTGAAGGTGATTGGGCTGAAAGGGAACTGAGAGGGACACAATAAACGGTGTTATCAGCTTTGCTTGTAAATATTAATTACACGCATGACTCAACTGATTGGTGAAAGGCCAAAAAACTAAAAACAACAGCATAGTTAATTTAATCCACTGCCAATTCTACTTTAAATTGTTGTTTTACACTGCTGGCTACAATTATTTCCTTTCCACTGCAGCAAAGTGAAATGAAACTCTTAAAACACAAAGATTCTCTCCCAAAAGCTGTTACTCCCCTGATACTTTGAGTTCATAGAAATATTGCAACCATCACTAATAAGATGTTTCTATTTTTATTTGCTTGGGATCTGCACATTTAACCTTTCATTTGGAGCTGAAATTCCAGCCATTGATTAGCCAAACATTTTTACTACAACTTCGCCATCGTCTTCCTCATCACCACCCTTCATTACAGCAAGTTATCCGCTCTTGTGGCTGATGAGGGGATCGTTTGTGTGGAGGTCAGACACAAGTGCACCCTTCACGGACCTCAGTTGCTGCATCCCGTTTCTATACACACACACAGAAAAACCCTTTGATTTGCCCACCATGAAGGAAAGTGAGAGCAGAGGAGGGCAAAGCCTCCGGAAGCAATATTTTCAGAGAATATAATGAGCCAGATTCGGCAACAGCTTGTGCAGCGAGCATCCAGACAGCTCTGTTCTTTTATTTAAGGAGACATCAAGTGAAGGAAAATACCACTTCTCTCTGCAAACCCAAGATGCTGAGTGTTTTGTGTTTGCTGTGTGTGTGAGAGCTGCCTGTAAAATACGACATCCATCGTCTTCAAATCTCTGCTCCAGGGTGCAAACATCATTTCCTGTACGGCAAAGGTAGTTAAAGCTCTCGGAGGATCGCCTCGAGCTTGTTGTCACTGCAGATCAGCATAATACAAGTAAATAAGGCAGTGTGCAATCAGTGATGGTAGATTATTCCGTTATTAATCTAGCAACAGCAAACTGATCCTTCCCTGCATAAGAAAACTCTCATACTGTCGTCATGATTGGTGAGGATAGTGGCACAGAAGATGGAGCGGCTTACTGAATTTATCTAGCGATATTGATCAAAGCTTGGCGTTCCAGGTGGAAGGGGGCAGTGGGAAATTGAGGATTACAGGAGAGCGGACAGACGTAACAATAGAGCACTCAGTGGGATTAACCTTTCTGCCAAGCCTTACCTGCTGCTTCTGTCAGCCAAAATCACTGTTACTGTTGCACATATTTAGGGTTAGTGATTTGAACAAACCCCAGAAATACTTCACATAAGTATACTAATGAAGACACTAATTCTTGAGCAACATATTTACTATGCACAGTATAATGCTGGTGGGCTGTTTTGAAGTGGACCAATAAATAAATATCTAGCAACCACCCAAAATGTCTAACCACCAATAACAAAATTATTAACCACCTAGAATACCTTGGAAATTACAGAGAACACCATAGAAACAGCTTAGAGTACTCTAGAAACTATTTAGAACATCCCAGTAACCACCCAAAATGCTCTAGTAACTACCCTATCAACCACTCAGAAAAACCTAGCAGTTACCCAGAATGCCATAGTAACAATCTAGAACATGTAAGTAACCACTCCATAGGACCTAGTAACTAACCAGGACACTCTAGTAACCACCAGAATACATAACAACCCAGAACATACTAGCAGCCACCCAGAATACCCTAACAACTAGGGGTGTGCAGTGAAGCCAGTATTTGTATTTGTATCTGTATTTGTATCTGTTACGATCACAAAATTATTCGTAGCCTATCTGTATTTGGATAAAACCGGAAGTAGGCGGAGCTTGAACCAGAAGATATACTTGATAAGACCGTTATTATGTTCATGGTATTACAGCTTATCTTTTTTCATAGTTATCACTGAACAAATATGCTGTGTTTAACTAAGATAATTATTTTTTATGATTATAACATTTATTTAAATATCTTCTAACAGTCGGAGCCGATACCCTTGTATTGTATAGGCAGTGCTTCGAGATGCAGTGCGGTTGTGCTTCGGGCAACGTGAGTTCGAGTCCCAGCTTGGGGACATTTCGTGATCTTATAAATAAATATTTAAATATCTTCTAATTAAAACAGTAAGGGTTCCTACGCAGTTTAGAAATATGGAAATTGAGTTAAGTAATTTCCAGGAAATGCATGGAAGGCAACTGCAACACTGCTATTTTTTGCGCACTTATTTCATTTACTTAACTTGTTACTGCGTTGTAATGTTAGAGGTTTATGTAAAACAACATGATTTCCTTTGGCTCACCACTTCCTGTGCAGTTTTAAAAGTATTTTACTTAAGTAATTTGCAGGTTTGGAAAAGTAGGCTATGGAAAAAAGGGAACAGAGTATGGAAAAATATTTGTTTCAACTATTTGCCTTATTCAGTGTTCTAAAATATACAATTTAAAAATTTCTAAAAATGCATTTATCATACAAGTAGAGAGATTTCATGACAAACATTTAGTGATCATTTGAACACGGCGCACATTTTCATTATATGCAGGACTCTTTAAACAAGTATTTTACTTTTATTTTTTTGAACTTCACTAAACAAATGTGCATGTGCCACGCAAACCAGCAAAAGATAAAGAAGCAAACAGTAGAAAAGGCCTAGTAGAACATGTATCTATATCTAAGTTCATTATTAGCCTACTCTTGACAGAAAGCTGGTTTGGTTTTTGAGAGATGCGCAACGCGGCTGTTTGATTGGTGATCGCACTACACAGTAAAATCAGCAGTGTAATATTTGCAGTGTTAAAAGTTATGAATTCCCAAATAGTTGAATTAACAATCTACAGTGTTAAACAGAACTCATGTTGTTCAGTGTTATTATATGATGTAATTTCACTTTTACACTGAAAGCGCTGAATTTATCTGACTCCGCCCTTCAAGGACTGCTGCCTCACAATTAAAGTGACGACGCCATTTTATCTTCAGCGACTGAGACGGTAAGTTGGATTGCTTTTCTCTTTATAAAATTACATGGGAGAAATACTTTTTGTTGATAATTTTACTCAAAATATGATTGGTGGTTAACACATTTAGAAATTACTAACTGCGAGTGTTTTTGTCAGGTTCGTGAGGTGCAGAGATGCAACGTTAGCCTGCGTTAAAGTTTCTAATGCGGGTTCGATTTCCTGAAATAAGGTGATTTTACGTGTAAAATAATTTTTGGAATGTGTTTACAATTTATGTTATATATATATATATATATATATATATATATATATATATATATATATATATATTAGTGATGGGCAACGATTAAATATTTTAATCGTGATTAATCGCATGATTTTCTGTGATTAATCGCAATTAATCGCAGCATCGCAAAATTCAATAATGAAATCAAAAGTAGTGTATTGCATAATTTTATTCTTTCAAAGTACTGCTGTATGAACAAAAGTTCGTACTGGCATTTGTTATCTTGTCTTTCTTTTGTTTATCTATAGTTCTCCACATGCTGCATCCAATGTAGTCTGCGAAGCCTTCCTCCAAAGTTTGTTTGGGTGGGTGATTTGCTGGCATCAACGGTGTGCATTGCATTTAAGTGATACTTCAGACTCAAAGTACTCGATGATAAGACAATTCAGTTTTGCAGTGGTTACAAATAGCTTTAGTTCTATCAACTCCACCGTGTGGAAGAGGTTTAAAATAAAATGTCCATTTAAGATTTCGGTACCTTTTTCCATTTTTCTGTCCGCACCAGATATTTTCTGTTTCGCTGTAGCTCTCTTAGGCACACAACAAATGCTTTCATTGGTTGAGACGCGTGATGACGCTCATCCCAAGCAGCCAGTAGCCTACTGATAAACATCCCACCCTCCTGTGACCCATGGTTTGTGTTTTATTCGGTTGTATTATTACAGTCTATCTATGTGTATTCAAACGCAGTGAGCAACGGACTTTCAAAATAAAAGTACGTTAACGCGCGATAAACTAATTGTCGGCGTTAATTAATTAATGCGTTAACGCGATAAAAACGCGTTAACTTGCCCAGCCCTAATATATATATATATATATATATATATATATATATATATATATATATACTTTCAGCTTCTTTCATTTTGGTTCGTTGACAGATCCTCTCTCCTTCATTCCCGCCGAGGCCTGGTTTTACTACGAGTCTGGCACTGAAGTCTGAAGTAGCCACAATTGGGCGGTTTTCTACTCAGATGAGAGAATTCATCAAATGGTAAATTTATATTTGTTTTTGAAAACACTGAGTGTGGCATTACGCTGTTTCCATGCCTTGAAACCAGTCTTTATCAATTCATATGGCATGCTATTTTGGGTAAATAAAGTCCAAAATATTTCCAGATATACAAAGTTAAGTTTTAATGGAGAAAGATATGTCTGAATCTATCTATATTTTCTTTTCACATTATAAATAATAAATTAATAGTAAACTAAATTCTAAATGTGTTAATTTATTCTAATGTAGTACACTGTTCATTTTAAGATGCCTTATTACTCATGTTACTCATTAAAATTATATAAATGTATTTAATAATCAGATTAAATAACTACTTAAATTGTTTCAGGAATGCCTCCATGTGAATTTTGCACAAGGTTTTGTATTAACTTTAGCAGTCATTTAATTGACCCTAGAATGAAGGATGTAAATAAAAATAAGTTTATGATTTGACACCCGTATTATAGACAGCTCTCAGCATACTCAAAATTAGGGGTAATCACAATTATTTGACCATATTTACAGTCCTAATGTAAATTAAATTACTGAAATGTTTTTTTTGTTTGTTTTTATTATTCTTTGTCAATAGAATTGGCCCAGACTTCTGCAGTGTCAAGTAAAGGAAGCTCCTCCCATAAGATTTCAGACTGGGAGTCTGATGACTGGGAGTCACTGAGTGTGAGTGATGGAAGCCCTTCAAGAAAGGAGCAGAATGCTGAAGATAAAGCCAGAATTGTGAGTCTGTGTCATTTATGTGTTATTCTGTGTACAGTAAAAATTTAAAACACACAAATGAATATGAAAAATTAAAATTGAACTGGGCAGCCACACAATATCTGCTTATGTTCACACCTGGAATTTACCAATTATTAATTTAAGATATCAAAACGCATAAAGCCCAAAAATTAAAACGTAATTTCTCTCTCTCTGTCAAACCTGCAAGACTTTCAATCATTTTCAAAACACAAATGAAGATATTTTTTTTTAAAAACTGATAAACCTGAGAGATTTCTGTCCTTCCATCGACAGTCTACACAACTACCACTTTGATGCTTCAAGAAGTTCATAAAGAGATCATAAAAGTAATCCAAGTGAATCGAGCGGTTTAGTCAAAATTTTCTTAAGAGACTTGATCGCTTTATACAATGAACAGACTGATTTTTTTTTTTTTCCCACATTTAAACATTGATCAGGGAACATAAACAGAAAATTTGGACTAAACCACATGACACCACTTTAGTTCTCTTTGTGAATTGCATAATTCTCTTTAAACGATGGAATTTTCATTTTTGAACTAACCCTGTAGTCTCGCGTAGCCAGACCTTCAGACTGACTGCTGAAGGTCTGGGAACTTTGGCTGCTTTGAATGGCCAAGGCCCGCCCAAGAGGCCATATGACTGATAGGTAAAGCAACCAATCATGTTTCGTTTTGTTCCACGTCATTTTTAGGGGCGTGGAGATGTCGCCACGATAACAGACCAGTGTGTAAAACTTTCAGACATATTTTAAAGATTCTATGCCGCGAACTTAAAATTTTTCACATACTTTTGAAACTCCAGCGTTTAGTTGATCCTGATAAGCGCTCGTCGTCACCATTGTAAACACGACGGCTTTCTTCTTTCGTGAGGGGGTTTGGCGCCACGGCATTTTTGTTTCCAGGCAGAACATTAAAGAACATGTCTCCCAGAAATCCTGTATAATTCAACCAATCCGGTGGTGACTTCGAAACTCCTGAATTGTTTCCAGATAGGTGTGTCATATGCATCAGACGTTTAGCCAACGGTCCGTGGGTGTGACGTCTGAGGCTGAGACTACTAACCCTGTAATAAAAGAATGTGGCCATATGCGTCTTGTGTTTGTTCCCTTGTGCATCACCCAAGATGCATGCTAATGCCAGGTGTGAACAGAGACACTGTGTGACTACACAATCAACTTAGCAGAATGGTTCCTGAAAGAGATATTGTCATTATTTTTATTTTATTTTTTTCCCAAGAAGCCACGTTCTTGGCTTTTCCCAAGACCTTCAAGGACACGATTGACCTCGGAATCAGCTTTAAAGGAGGATGAAACTGATGTTTATGGTTAGAGTATATTTCAGAATAAGATTATCTATATTCATGCTTTATCTTTATTTTGTGTTCATGCATTTTTTGCTGAAGTTGTCATATCTGTTATTTAGAATGGGACAGTGATATTGCATCAATTTGTCTCCTACTTCATTTGATTCCACCATCACCACAAGGCTGCAAGGGACCTGGAAAAATGTCCACCTATCAAGCTGAAAAACATCTTCAAAAAGTTACATTTCTGTCACTACCTATTGTCTGCCTCAAAATATTGCCAGATGTGTTGTGAATGAAAGAAAAATAAAATCAATTGGAGAGCTGACCTTATTTGTTATTTTTGTCTTTGGTCTGCAGGCACTAACAAGAAGAACACCTTGATTGCATAGAAGAGACCACACAACCATACCTGCTTGCTGATGGGACAAAGAGGGACATCATTCATGGATGCTACACAACTGTCGACAAGTATCTTGCTGCAATCTTGTTCAAATCTACCTGTCATATTTGTTAATGTCTAGGTAAATTCGATGATTTTATGTGTTTTATTAACTATTTTATGTTTCTGTGCAACACTTAATGAATGTGACTGACTAATTAACCTCTACACATCTGGTATATGCTTTAAAGTGGCCACTTTGCCCATTTGTTAAATAAACATTGGAATTTGTACATCTGTCTAAAGACTCTTGATTTTATGTCTAATCTTGTACATTAACACCATACAATAGCATTTTAATACTTTAAGTGTTATTAATAAAGGATTAAAACAACACCAGGGGTGTAAAATTTAGAGGTTTGTGTAAATATCACGCTGATCCCCTGGCTCACCTGTGAATCTAGCAAACACATGATGCAGCCTCAGCCAAATATTCGGCCAGAATTATTCGTTATCCGTTATTCGTTTTAAAAGCCATTATTCTGAATAAGGTATTCGGCTTCGGGCCCACCCCTACTAACAACTACCTAGAACACATAGCAACCACTCAGGATGCCTTAGTTATAACCTAGAACATGTTAGTAATCACCATGAATACATAACAACCAACCAGAAAACCATTGCAAAGACCTAGAGCACCTTAGCAACCATTCAAAACACTATTAAAACACTCTAGAATACCCTAGGAACCACCAAGAATGCCCAGGTAACCACTCAGAACACTCTAGCAACCACCAAATATACCATTGCAATAAACTTCAGCAACCCTGAACATTCAAGAAATGTTCTAGGACAGCCTAGCAACTCCTTAGATTGCCCTTGCAACCACTGTAGTAACAATCAGCTTGCAGGAACACCCTAGCAACCACGCAGAGCACCATAGAAATGGACAAGAATGCCCTAGGAACCACCCAAAATACCCTGGCAACTTCCTAGAATAGCCTAGCAACCTAGCAAAGTGAGTTCTTCAGACACTCACATTTTCTTCAGATAATGTAAAATATATATTTATATATGGTTCATATTAAAAGTTTTCCATCATCCTGGAACTACAAAGCAAGTCAAACACACTGCTTCACTCTTACTTCAGCCTGTCTCAGAGAATTTCTTTCTGTGAACATGATATAATACACCTCCTAAGGCCATTCCTTTATTATTTCAGCACAGAATCATTTGTGAAGAGGATAGAGCTCTGTTACGGAGTTAAACGCCTGCCGCTGCACTCCATTTTAAGATTCACCGTCACGCCTCCTCGACTTACAAGGGGATTTGTTTTACACAACACAATTATCATCACTTTTTCCCCAGCTCGTCTGAATGCACACTTCCACAATCTCTCCTCCCGCTCCATCCATCTCACAACACTAATCTAAAAATAAGCGTATGTAGGGAGCCACTGGAGCGGGTGTAATTGTGGCTGAGCTGCCGATTACCCCTCGGCGGCAGGCAGTGATGCTCCAAGTTGGACGTCTGCCTTTGTATCAACTTCCATTTACTGATTCTGTGGCCTCTTTGCTCTTCAAAAGCTTCTGTGTGTGCATACAAACTCTGTGAACTATGGGTATGTTTGAAATGGCATACTAGCATGCATATTAGCGATGATTTAGCACATACAGAATATTCAACTGAACTAGAGCACCCTAGCAACTACCCAGAACACCATAGAAACAGCCTAGAATACCCTAGTAGGAACCACCCAGAACACCCCAGTAACCACCCAAACCACTCTAGTAACCTGCAAAAATACCCTCGCAATGACCTAACTACCCTGAACAACCAAGAAATTATCTAGCAACTACTCAGAATGCCTTAGCAACCACCTAGAACACTCTAGCAACCATCAAAACACCCTGGAAACAACTTAGAACACCCTAACTACCCTGAACTTCCAAAAAATTACTTAGCAACTATACAGAATGCCTTAACAACCACCCAGAACACTCAAGCAACCACCGAAATATCCTGGAAGCAACCTAGAACACCCTAACTACACTGAGCATCCAAGAAATGAATTAGCAACAATGTAGAATGCCCTAGCAACCATCAAAATGTCCTAGCTACTATGCAGATTGCCTAAGCAACCACCCAGAACCACTTAAGCAACCACCAAAAATACCCTGGAAATAATAATAATAATAATTATTAATATTATAAATGTAAAATAATGGGAGAAACGTTTATGGCCTATAAGAAATATTTATTAGTATGTGTATTTCCAATTCCAGTAGCAGGTGTGAATAAAAAGGAATTTTGGACACTCGTACAGTTTTGTGAAATCATGTAAAACAATGAAACATCCTACTCACTGAAGCCTTCTGTGCACCATTTCACCTACTATTTTAAATATTAGTATGCTTTAGGCAGTGCACATTCCAAACATTAATTTTAGTGCACTGATACATTCCATTCATTCCATCTCACACAAACACACATGTGCATATTACTTCACACTTCTAAAAGGCTTCTTCTGGACCTCTACGCACACTCATCAATTTTTTCCCATTCGCCCCATCATAATCGGCCAGCACTGTGTTCATTATCACACACTGGCTAGTGGTTAATGCAGTGTGTGGTCTGCGAAGGGACAGAGGAAGTGCAGTGACGGGCAGTAATGAGAGAGCTCCAGTTCGGGTGACTTAACTCATCAACCGGCACTCAGATGTAATTGTTCCACAGTATCAGCAGACTCAGACACTTTAATGAGGAACCTTTCACTTTCCCTGTGATATCGGCCATGGCCAAACGCCAAGACATCCAAGATATCCGTCAACCATTAGCGCTCAATAGCACAAGACTCTGTGTGAGTGTGTTCCTTTATAGGTGCAAAAAAATAAATCTCACAAAAACTTCTCCAGGTCACATTCCACCACAAATTCATAATTGCTCATTTAACCCCTTAAAACTGAATTCTCATTATCATAATGCATGCAGATGTTCTATCATGGCCATGGTCACACACAAAATATATATACTGTATATACAATGTAAACAGTCATTTTATTATTACCATCAATATTATTATTATTTTATTTTAATTTATTATTATTTATATTATTATTGTTATTATTTTATTTTTCATTGATCTTATTTTTAATTGTCAGCTATGTAATACAGTATACAAAATATTTGTAATTCATTTTTAAATTTTTACATTACGGTAATGAGAATTTGGAGGGGATAATGTGTTTTACGACAATAATGCCACAATACAAAACATCACAATCATATTAATATTGAGATTCTATGACATCTGACTATTTTCATCATTCTAATGGTGCTTCCTAGGACATTACTATTTTTTATTATTGCATATTTAATGATTCGAACAACCCCTAACCCTAAATATTAACCCAGAGTATTACCTGGGTCAGTCAGCAACCACCCAAAACACCTTTGCAACCACATGGCAACATCCTAGCAATCACCAGCAACACTTTAAAATCATGCCAGGAAGTTTTGTCTGTCCAAACACCATTGCTCATTGCTCACAAATGACAAAAATGTAAATATCTAGTCTTTTTTGTAGTCTAAACTCAGCCTGAGAACAGCTGGCACATTTCTGGGGCACGTGCTCAAAAGGCACTTAACGTGGTTAGTTTACTGTTTCTCACAGTAGGGATCATTTTGTCTGGATCCTGCAAAGAAAACATAAAATAGAACAGGCTACACACTGGTGAATGAAGCGGTGCATACGAAGACTTCAGTCTGGGAGGCATGGCTTTGAGAACGTGCCATTAACAACAGACCATAAAAGTGTCATCATAACAAATGGCAGGTGTCCAGCATTGAGAGGCAATGCAATCTCTAAATAGGCCTAATGCTGATCTACTGCAATGTAAATCAGCATTCATTCACACATTCAGCACAATTTGCCACTTGGATCGGACCGTAAATGTTTTTCTGTTTCTGATTTCTTGAAATGCAGCCCATGTAGAGCAGATTGTTGCACTCTAACTGCACCAAAACCATTGAGCTGAATCACTAACTGATATTGAACCACATTGATGGACCACACTAATCCAAATAGAGCCAGATGTGAGCATGTTGCAAAGTTTAATAAGCATAAAAATGCATACATTAACCCTGTGGTGCTCCTCTGTCATTTTTTATCAAAAAATTGTACGTTTTGTTTTTTTTTAAGAATGTTTTACTTCATCTGAATGGTACAAAACTAGGTAAAGGTTTAGGTGTTGTATGTGAACATACACCCACCCACCCCCCACACACACACAAAGATTTGCCCGCATTTGGAACACAACTTGTTTAGAGTCATTGCTTTGATTTTCTCACCATTTTAGAGTAAAACAAGTTTTGGGAAATATAAACTTGATATAAAACTTAAAAGTAGTATTTTTGTGAACTTTTCATAATAATAAACTAAGTGAAAAAACAAAACTGCATCACAGGAATAAAGTATATTTTAAGATATTTTCAAATAGAAAGCAGTCATTTTAAATCATAAATATTTCACAATATTACTGTTTTTACATCATTGTTTAAAGATCCCATGGCATGAAAATTTCACTTTATGAGGTTTTTTAACATTAATATGAGTTCCCCTAGCCTGCCTATGGTCCCCCAGTGGCTAGACATGGCAATAGGTGTAAACCGAGCCCTGGGTATCCTGCTTCGCCTTTGAGAAAATGAAAGCTCAGATGGCCCAATCTGGAATCTTCCCTTTATGTCGTCATACGGGGAAAGGTTACCTCCCCTTTCTCTGCTTTGCCCGCCCATGAGAAAATGAGCTACTACCGTGCGAGGTGAGCGCAATATTTTTTTTTCCCTCGAGAGACATCATGGCTTGCAAACGAGCGAAGCATGATAGTTGCTCAGTGTTTGGATGTACAAATTAACACCGAAGTATTTTTTTAGTTCCTTCATCCAAGCCTATGAAGTGTAACATGTGTAACATGACTTCAATATACGTGAACATGGGCAACTTTGTCATTAAAAAAATTATCCAGAGTACAGTCTTCTCTAAACTACAAAGATTACTGATATAGATGCTAATACAGCTTTAGAACCATAGCAAATCAGAGCAACATGAAAAGCCAACAACTTAGGCTAGCATTAGCTACATGATAATAACTGTAACAGCATACATAAACAAACCAACTAAAGTACCGTATCCAGACACAATATTTTAAACTAACCATTCGGAGACGTCCTGTTGTAGCCGCTGAGTTGCAACTTCTTCATCCGGTGCTTCTCCATCCGGATCAGATTCTGGGTCAAACTGAAAAGCTTGAACGACTGTGTGTCTACGAGGCATTGTGATACATCCACTGTCAACATTAGCGCATGGTAGCGCAAGCTGGTTAAGACCACACACCCACCCTCCACCTTGCCCCGCCTCTCTCCTCCTCATTAGCATTTAAAGCTACAGACACAGAAATGGCACCTCCTAAGGAAAGCTCATTGTGGGACTGGCTCGTAGTGGCTGAAATTCTACACCAAAGCTGAATTTCGGGAAAGAGACTTCAGATGCAGTACGAGGGACCACTTAGGCCTATATAAAAGCATCCAAAAAGCAGCATGTCATGGGACCTTTAACAAATAAATGCAGCCTTCACTGCAAAAAAATGTTTCTCTTACTTAGATTTTTTTGTTGTCTTGTTTCCAGCCAAAATATCTAAAAATTCTTAAATCAAGAGTAAAAATGGTCTTTTATTCAGAAAAAAAAAAAACATGTCAAAATTAAGTGGGTTTTTGCTTGAAACATACACAGTTTATTTCAAAAAGAAAACAAGATTATTTTGCTTACCCCATTGGCAGATTATTTTGCTTGTTTCAATCAAATCAACTAAATTTTGACGTTTTTTTTCTGAAAACAAGACAATAATTTTTACATTTTCCTTCTTCATTTAAGAATTTTTAGATATTTTGGCTGGAAACAAGACAACAACAAAAAAACTAAGTAAGAAAAGCATTTTTTGCAGTAAGCAAAAGAGATTTTAAGGTCTTTAAAATCTGCAAATTTGAATCAGTTTGCATTCACTCTTAGCTCTCGCTCTCCCATTGTTTTTGTCCATATCTGCTTCACTACAGCAGCATCATGATGTTATTTGAGTCAGGACTGTGAGGAACTCTTAGCTGCGGAATTTCTGATTCTCTCCAGGAGGGTGTCAATAACAGCAAAGTGTCTGCAGCGGACCGTGGGATCACGCAGGCGGCCCATCTCATGCTGCTGAGAAAGGTTACTACAGCTCAAAAAAAGAGGCACGGGATCGTTAAATAGCCCCTTTTGGCAGCTGTAGCCTTTTCCCAGAATGCTCGAGGGCAGAGTCAGAGCGATTTAGACTTTTATTTCCTTTTTCTATTTCTAGTGGTAAATTGTATTGCTGAGAAGTTGCTCAGAAGACAAAATAAGAGTTCTCAGTCACGTTTCATATAACGCTCAACTTCATAACATATGTAAGAGATATATCTCTTTTGAAACTCTAGAGAAAACATTTCTTGGGTCTTCATGTGAGGAGAAAATCAAAAGTCTCCATTTATCCACTATTGATCTCACTGATCAAAGAAAAATCTCATTAAAGAAACCTGGTGAAACTTATTTGAACCAGTTCTTTGAAATTAACTCAAAGAACTAGTTCGCAGAGAACAATCTTTCCCATTTGACTGAGGCAATGGATTACAGGTAATTACGTAGTAAATAATGTTCAGTTTCTTGCACAGACAAATTGTTTCACTTCATAAGATGTCAATGTATCGCCAGGAGCCACGGATATTTATTTTGTACTTTTTTTGACTCTCAAAGTGACGGTAGCGTTGATGTGCATTTTATGAATCGCCAAGGGCTGTGGTTTCAGCTAACAATCTTCTTTACTCTTCTAAAAGTCAGCTACATCTATGGCCCGAAGGATAGATCTGATGAAAAATGTTGCCTATTTTGAAACAATTGTAACTCAGAAATGTCTAGTAAATTTCATAAATAATTACAAAGAAATTGCAAGTAACACATTCAGTTATACATGAAATTAAGTAACTGAAAGAATGTTTTGTTTCAATCATTGTTTTATTTACAATTTAGAAAAATACTTTATTTCAGTTAACATTTATAATTTGTAACAAAAATGTTTTTATGGTTTAACTATATGTAAAGAAAAATATAGAATATTAAATTCTAAGTTTATATCTTTCAGTTCAGAGTATTTTAGATAGATAAAAAGTCACAACTACCTTTTTTTTTTTTTAATTCATATTGGAAATGGGCTTTCATTGTCTTCTATTTGAATACATTTTCAAACATAATTCATTCCTGTGATGTAGGGCTGAATTTTTAGCATCATTACGCCAGTCTTCAGTGTTACATGACTCTTTAGAAATCATTAAAAAATGCTGATTTGCTGCTCACGAAACTGGAAGACAAATTAAAACAGTTTTCCTCCAGAAATGATGTTTTATTAACAAGGTTCGAGAGGAGCACGGTCAGATAATCAGTCTGGCCCAGGTGGAGCTCGTCACCTAATCACCTTAACAAGCACATCAGGTGTATATATACAGCCAACTCACCTCTGTTCTATGACAGTTTTCCAGCATCCCGCCTCCACCCCAACTCCGCACTGTAATCTAATTTCATCCCATTCTTGGGATTGGGGGGGGGATTCTCTGGGTTCGGGCTCTATCCCGAGCTCGGAGCCCTCCCTCCGGACAGCACGCCAAATATGCTTACTAATTGCTCAATCATATTATATGTTAGTGCGAACTCGTGAACATCACAATCATTTAAATCTAAAATGATTACTTCATTGAAATGTGTAATCAATACACATCATACTTACACAGCAGAATATTTCTCTAATGACATTTCTGGTCACATTCCCGAATGCACATGCTGTCAGTGAATTTTCCGTATCTGTCTTTTACTTCAAACACAGTCGATGAGGAACGCAAGGTGGTGGAACAAATAACCCATGCAGGTTGCATTGCCCGCAAGAAAGTGAATTAATGAGGTTTTAATGGTCCCACGCAGCCCCGCCACCTTAATCGCTCAACTGCAGTTATGCAAATGACACAACTTGAAGGCAAACATAAGCAGATGATAACAAAACGCCGGAGTTGGGGGATAGAAAAATGAAAGAGTAGCGAAGACGCACAGAGCAAAACTAATATTTAAATGAATCGTTTGATATGGTTTCAAAGAGAATGTTTAACTTCTTTTGTTTCAACACGATTCAAGGCACACAAGGGAAACAAAAACAGTCAATCACACGCAGCTCTTGCCTCACGAGTTATAATGCTCTCTTATTAAGACGCACGTGGAACATTAAGAAGAAATATGAGCACCCCTGCATGCGCTTAACTCACATTTTCCGGTCTCTGCTTTGATGCATGCATGATGATGTTAGGGGTCACTGAGGGGTGTCGTAAGACTGCGGTGCAACTTGGCAGAGACTTGGAAAACACGACGAGAGGGAAGAACGACGATCTGTGATTGCGAGAATAAATGAGTGAAGCTGGAAGTAAGAAATATGAAAAATGAGTGAAAACACTTGAATATGTGCATAGACAAGTGCTTGGCGCCTAACATGAGACGCTGCATCGGTAATAGACATGCCCACAGCGCCGCATAGTAAAATATGGCATAACACTTTATAATAACTTCCATTAATGTGGCTTTAATGCACATTATACTGTATAAGGCTTCGAGGAACAGTTGAAAAATGAGAGTTCTTTCATCATTTATTCACATTCTTTCATGGAACACAAAATTCCATTTTGTTCCATTCTAATGTCATTGGTTCTTGTACGTATCCCAACATTGCAAACTTGCACGTGCACATTTTTAGCAGAAAATAACTTTCATTTGACTTTTCTGTGTATATAGTACACTAATAAAAATGATTTTGTGGTGAAGTAAATACTACAGAAAAACAAATGTAATTTCTACATTAAATAATTTAGTTCAGGCAAGAATTTAAATAAAAGAGTAAATTCAATATTAGTACTCAATTTAAGCTTGTAGAATTTAAAGTTTGAACTTATAAGTATATTTTACTTGGAATTGTTTCTTGTTTTTACAAATATTGTTTAAGTAAATATCAACATCATGATCCCGTTGTTCCCATCATGCACTTGGGCATTAATAAGGTAATTTTTTTTTTGCTGTTTTCGAGATGTATTTCCACTGTTTTGTGGTTGCTTTTGTTGTTAGGTTAAGTAACTTGCTGTTTTGTGACATCTGGAGTTCATTTTTTACTCAAAATGATCCATTCATACTCAAACACTATTCACTGATTGTCACCGTCATTGTGTATGATGTACCAAGTATTCAGGTCTCTGGGTTCAATCAGTTAACAACTATATTGAATCAACATATTACCTTAAAATGAATAACGAGCAGTCTACTTGCTTACATACGTGCTTGTAACTTATCCACATGCCATATAGGCTTTTTTTTAATTTTCAGTACTATGTTGTTTGAGTAAAGTTTACAAACAGTGAAATGTACTTGAGTATTGTAGGGTAAACTTAAAATAATTAAGTAGAAATTACTCATCAAACTCTACCTGGTCACGTTAAATTTACTTATTTCCTTTACTAATTTTAGATAACTTAGTTAAGTAGATTTTACTTAATTCCTTATTTAAATTTTACTTAAAAAATATTAGTGCAAAAACTTGCAAAAGAAAAATTAAGTAAATATTACTTCTTATTTTTTTCAGTGGTGGTAAATATATAGTGGAAATTTTATAAATAAAAAATATATACAGCACTGAATACTGTTATTGTATATACAGTAACATTTTTAATGTCCTTGCTGTATTTGATCAATTTAATGCATCATTGCTGAATAAAAATATTAATTTATTCCATAAAAAAATACCTTACTGAGCCCAAACCTTTTATTTACAACCAAGTATCTAAGCATTGTAGGCAGAAACGAAAACTTAAAATCAGTGAACAGCACTCTTGAAACTTGATTTAGACTCGGCCCTGAAAGACCTGCGACTTGTGAACATGTCTGATTGTTGTTCTGCTGAAGATCCAAGCACTCACCATTGAAATTAACGTTCCGGATGTATCCCAGCAGCTCCTTTCCGTTGATATTGCTCATGCGGGGGCAGAGGCCGGGGTATCCAAAGCAATAGTCCCTGTGCATGCGGTGAAGCGCGTGTGCCATGGCATAAACCGCATCCATCACAAACTGCACCTTCCCTTCCTGCTCATAACTGGAGTCGCGGCCCACCTTCTCCAGACCTGCACAAACACATACAAAACACACATCCTGAACAAACACGGCCTTTTGAGAGCTCAGCATAAGATGTTTCATTTGGAGAATCCACTCTTGCAGATGCAGTAATTCTCTTCTTAATAAATTGCTATTTAATGTTTCTCAAATGTATCCACTCATTAGAGTAATTAGCTAATCAAATCCTCGAGGAGGTGCTTGCGCCGGCCATCTAATGCACACGTTTTGCCCGTTAAAGCAGCAAAAATGTGTTCTTTCCAAACAAACATTTTCTTCCATATCTCTCGAGACAGGAAAAGTAATATCACGCCTGCCGTTCGGAACAAATATTCCAGCTGTTGTTGTGCGAAAAGTGAATTTGGCTCGGGCATCTATGATTATTTCTCTCATAATCATCAGAGCGCTTTCCAACTTGGTATATTTTAGCATCGGATGCCTCCGGGAAGATCTTTCTTCTCCCGCCACGGTTTTCGACACAATGAAGGATAAATAAAACGTGGGCAAGGTGAATTAGCAAGACCTGGAGTCCTCCATCGTTTCTGCTGTCAGCGAGGAATTAATAGGCTCCTGTAAATGAAATCCAATCCACTTTTATAGCACTTTCAGAGCAATGGGAAAATGATGCATTTGGTCTTCCAAAAACTAGATGGATTACCCGAGCTGAACAGTGTGATTAATACGACACACAGAACAACAGGCCAGAGAAAACTGACTCCCGGTGTCAAAACAAGGTGAACATCAAGTTTATTTGTGGTCACACCTCCACAATGACACACCATTCACAATCAAAATCATGAACTATGTTCGGAAAGCAATACTAGCTGGAAGCCGACTGGTGAAACATATTGGTGAATATTTAAAACAAATAACATATAATAGTATAAATAATGTAATAAAATGATTAAAATAAAAATAGAAAATCAATATAATCCTGAATATACTATAAATGTAATTATAAATAATAATGTAATAAAATAAATATACATAAAATAATATAAACCTGAGTATAATATACATATATATTGAAGTAATTTTAACATATATAACAATAAATATGTACATTTCTATATATAATAAAAATAATACAAACCTAAATATATTATAAATACATGTCTAATATAAATAAAATATAGTTAAAATTTTCAACATTCTACATACCAGGTTAAGGCACAAAACTAGACTAACAATTCAAATACTATATTTGAATATTTAAAATAAATAACATAATAAACAATAAATGATGCAATAAATAAACATTTTGCATTGCAAAAGTTACACACACATATGTAAGTATACATAAAACATTAATACAATACAGTTTAATATAATATAATTTTGCAGTATTCAGTAAATAGAGAGCTAGTATTCTATCAACCATAAATACAACAGCATTTGGCTTTTGTCTGTTGCAAATTTATTCATTCAGCAGATGCTTTCATCCAAAGCGACTTACAAATGAGGAAACATACAAACATGAGTGATTACTCACAAGCAGCCAATACCAGCAGTGCCACAATACACAAGTTCACACGCTCCCTCGATTCAGAGCTGGAGCTGAGGGGCTTTGAGTGATACTACAATAATCATACAACAATGTCCTGTTTTTATGCTTATTATTTGTGCGCAGGCTTGTGTGTGTCTCTGGGAAACAAACTGGTGCTTATTGAGTGATTGATGGCAGCACGGATGACGGACAGCTTAATGAGACCAACAAGAGTCGAAATTAAATGTCAATTAGTGGTGCAAATTAAATTCCCTCCCTTTCATTGAAGACCTGCTCACATTTCCCTTCCATCTCTGGAGAAATACTGTTAAAAAGACTAAATAGTTTCCTCTCTCTATAGTTTTGTAGCAGGCTGACAGTATCATCGAAAAAGAACAATATCTGGCTTGAATTCAGAGCAATGACTGGCAGTGTCATGAACATGCACAAATTGTCCGTTTTCCAATTTCTAGAGAGTTATGTCTCTGTGTGCCAATGTCGAGACAATAATCACCATTCTATATACTATCTTATGCTAATGAGGACACTTCGGCTACATAAAATATGCACATCTGACTGCATTACTCAAGCCAAGCTTGGAAAAACTTCAGTACCTGTCTTAAACCCTATTCAGACGGGATTAGTTTTACATGGAGAGGTGGGGTAAAGTCTTTTCTACCAGAGCTTCTCAGTGATTTTAGACGATGTCAGTAAAGATTACGGTGACTTTTACCTTCTGTAAAAAGGTCCGGAAGAATTACTTCAGGTAATACTAATCCCGTGCGAATAGACCAGCTGTAAATATGTATGTAATTATTCTGTAATTTCCTATTTAAAAGTAGTTTTCCGCGTTTTTTCCACGCTTGAAGAAACATTCAGTTGCGTTCTAGGCGGTGGGACAAGTCTGCAGCAAACCTGTTTTCTGCATATGACAATGCATACCATTCAGATCAAAAAGAAGGTTGAAAGCATTTGTTAGAGGCACGAAACTTCTGTTAGCTTTATACCATAAATCGATGGATGTAGCACGCACATGACGCCCGCATGAGGGAGGTGACGGCGGTGCGTAAATCGAGTTATTACTCCCACGTCTGGTAGTTTTACTGAGATTTCTTATCCCGTGCGAATTGGCCATTAATATTACAGACGTCCTGTGGTAAATTAACATTACTCCATCTATCCTTGTAAAACTAATCCAGTCCGAATAGGGCTTTAGTCAACATCAGCACTTGAACTGAAGCATTCAGGGCTGTTTTTAAAGCTAAAATAATAAATAGATCATTGCACTTGCAAACAAATGACACCCGATTAGTATTCTGTCATTCTGCAAAACAGGTGTATCTGAGGTGTGCACATGTATCTGTAAAAATATATAAACACTTAAACACAAAAATCCAGACACGTTACTTCATTTGTGTGTGTTTGTTTGTTTGTTTTATATATTTAATATATAATTTATTATTATATGTGAGTTTTCCTTATGCTCCTGGCTTCTACTTACTGTATTAACAAATGCAGTCATTTAGATGAAATGTAAATATTTATGTATAAACAATATTAATATGCATAAACAAACACATTGACATATAAATATATATGCATATTAATTAATTAATAATGTATTACATTACATTAAGTCATTTAGCAGAGGCTTTTATCCAAAGCGACTTACAAATGAGGACAATGTAAGCAATCAAAATCAACAAAAGAGCAACAACATGCAAGTCCTATAACAAGTCTCAGTTAACCTAACGCAGTACATGGTACATGTAGCAAGTTTTTTTTTTTTTTTTTTTTTGGCAATTGTATAAGAAATAAAAGAAAACAAATAGATAAAATACAAAAAGATTAGAGAAGCTAGTGTTAGTTGTTTTTAAATATATATATATATATTTATATTGTGACGGGAGGAGCAAACGACAGACACAGTGGGTGTGGCGTCAGGCCTCGGAGAGGCTTTTATTAAACAAAAAAACAATAAAATAAAGTGTCCAAGGGGAATTAAGTGTTCAAAATAAACAGGGGGTCTGGTGTCCTCGTCGTGCTGCGGGGTTTGTGAAGGAGGGCAGTGTTCTGGAAGGGAGGGTCCAGGTAAGGGGCGGAGTCCGGCGGCCGCACACGCTCCCACTTGGGTCCGGGGCGCGAGGGGCGGCGGCTTCATCATAACGGCGGCTCTTCCTCTTGGTCCGCAGAGTCCGGCGGGACTTGTTTGGCCCGGCATCCTGGCCCGACGACCGTAACACGGGTGCGGCTTTCGTCCGGACCGCGGGTTCGGCAGCTCACGTCTCTGGTGGCGCGGAAGTCCCTCTACGCTCCCTTCCTGGACCCACGAGGACACCATCGTGAGACCGGGAAGAGACCAGTCTCTCGAGGAGAGGCGCGCTCGGCATTTAAACAGCGGCGGTGATGAGGCTCCATTCAGTTCAGGTGGAGCCTCATCACACGCCGCCAGCCCTCGCTGTTTCCACGCCCCTCCTCTCTCACACCCACTCCCGTCGGGAGCCTGGTGAAGGGCGGCGAATAAGGGACGGGGTGGTGATGACAATAAAGGGGGGAGGCAACCGACTTAATTATATATATATATATATATATATATATATATATATATATATATATATAATTTAAACTATATTATTTAAACTAAACTATGTATTAAAATATATGAATATAACGTGAGCAAGGTGAATTAGCAAGCTCTCTCTCTATTTCTAAGTCAATTTAATATTTTAGATAAAATGTTATTTAAACGATATTAGTCAACCACGAAACGAAATTTGTCAACCAATTTTAATGTAAAAACATTAAAATTAACATTAGGTTAAGTGATGCATTCATTCTCTTTCTAATAGGTTTCACAACCTCACAAGCATCATCTTTCTCAAGGCATAATAATACCCCAAGATATATTAAAATGCATTAATTTAGCTTGAAATAGCAAGACTGCAATTTTTATTAACACATTACATGTCTGATAAAGTACTTAAAAATCAAACTGAAAAGGCACCGTTTGACAGAATGGCGCGTCTGCCTGCGGCCGCTGCAAAACAGCCCAAAAAGCCAATGTGTCTGACCAGGTTCCAGACTTCCGATCCTGTTTGCCATTGGAGAGCACATTTCTGAACCCATCACTGCAATTTCTCCAAGCTGATGGGATTCCTGAACTTCAAAATGAGACTGACACTCATGCTGTCCGAGACCCGATGCCCTCTTTCCCCGAGTCATTACAGCTCACACAACGGCCCTGTTTGCTGTCACCGCTCCAATACGTGTTTTTAAGCAGCTCTGATTTATTTGGGGAAAGGCTAAACACATCCTGACATCAGTTATTTTATTTTGAACCGTTCTCCCCTCTATAATTTTCAGCAGGTTAGTCTTTGTGTAAGTGCTCAGCTCGTGGAAGAAAGAGAGTCAAAGCACGCGTGGCGCTAGAGACTAGTCTTATTGTTGGCAATAAGACGGAGCGTGAAATCGCATTAAGAGTTGCGGCTGTGGTTCTGCCACCTTGTGCTCTCCAGGGCTTGCTGGGATACGGTTTGCTGGGAAGGCGAGACCAGCTGAGCTCTTGACACCAATCTAACAACAGTCAGATTCGTCTCGTCAGCCGGAGCAGCCAGGTGTGGCGTCTGCACAGGAAGTCAGGCTCGTGCGCTTATTTAGACTTCCTGTTTCAGCAGAGCCACGGCAAGGTGCGAGTCTCAACTGAGGACACTGGGTTTTAATTATGAATCAGTCAGGGTAATAAATTACACAGCGCAGCAGAGGAGCCTCGCACATAGAGAGAGCGGATTCATTGCTTTCAGTGCACGAGGCGATATGGAGAAATAAAAAAGAAAAATTATGAGCAAAGCACAAATGGGGAGGAACCTCATGAACCATGTCCAGCTCATATACTACAAAACCTAAAGAACCAAATGAGAGAACATTTAAAATAATTTTCTGCCTATAACGCACATCCCCACCTCAATTTACCATCGTTGTGATTTAAATAAAATAAAATAAAAATAATGACATTTTAAAATATAAAATTAAATAAATGATAAAATATAAAATAAAAACTAAAGGATAAAGGATAAAAGCTAAAATTAAAAATTAAATAATGACAAAAATAATGAATCAATATGAACATTAATATTAACGGTAACACTTTACAATAAGGTTCATTAGTTAAACATTAGTTAATGTATTAACTAACATGAACTAACCATGAGCAATACATTTGTTACTGTATTTACTAATCTTCGCTAACATTAGTTAATAAAAATACAGATGTTCATTGTTAGTTCATGTTAGCTCACAGTGCATTAACTAATGTTAACAAGATTTTAATAATGTATTAGTAAATGTTGAAATTAATATTAACAAAGATTAATAAACGCTGTATAAGTGCAGTTTATTATTAGTTAATGTTAACTAATGTAGTTAACTAATGAACCTTATTGTAAAGTGTTACCATATTAACTATATAATAATATTTAAATAAGTATTTATACATCATTGTAGTATTGTGGCACAACCTTCAATTTATTATTTTACAAATAAAAAAAAATCTATATCTGCACTGCATTTTTATGAAAACATTAAGAAAATTAATATGATTCGCCATTAAAAATAATGTGAATTACAAGAGCTAATTAACAAACTACAGTAACTAAATAAATAAAAGAAAATATCTTAATGCATCACATTAGTTGGAATTACTGGTGTGCTTATTACGATGAAAATATTGTAACTTTTAAAAACATTTAAGAATGTAAATATATCAAAATTAGGCTACATTTTTTCTTTATGCAAATTTTGTATTTTTAAGCAAAATATGAACAAGACATGTTTCATGATAGTACACTTCTACATTTGTGCTCCCCTTAAAAACAAACCAGGAAAGCATATGAAGATCTGACTCATTCTCTGATTTTTTTTTTTTCTCCGTTGCTCATCAAGATAGATAGATGGATAGAATTATTATTAGTATTAAAAATAAGTAAATAAATAATATGCCAGTATGCATATTAAATCCACCAGTCTGGTTTGACTCTGATCTGCCACGTTAAAGCAAGTCCAGAACTGCACAGAATTTGGTCTCACAGAAAAAAAGAGACACATCTGTACGTTAAGTGCCTGTCACAGGGTTAAAACTGTTTGTCACAAGGCAAGATGATGTTGCCGAGCATGTGAATTCCAGCTTGACACCGGGTTTCTGAGGGCATGATGGGAAAAAAACAGCTCCTTTAGCATTCACAGCATGGCACTCCAAACACCGCCTGCCGTCTTCAAAAACCCCTTTACTCCATTATGTCTCCTGTCTGAGAAGACTAGCACTCTTATGTCTGAGAGATCAATGAGTCTGAAGAGAGTGCGTGATCTTCACAAGTGTGATGATGAACCACAAAACTCTCAGTGCAGCCGAGAACATCAGACTTCCATCGTTCCGCTAATAATGCCATCCCTGTTACCCAGCGAGAGCTAATGGTGCTGTTATTTAAGGAGATGAAGAAACATTTCTTTGTCTTTTTATCAGACGCACATGGGAGTTTGTTCACCTTTGCATTCTGATCTAGAGTTTCAGATGAAACGGAAATAAAGTGCTTTGCACGGCACAGCAATACCTCATCCTTATATGTTGTAAAGTTAAAGATAGCATTCCTACTCACTGCATCATTTTTGCATAAAACGAACTTGTCACATCACTAGTGGCTGCTGCAGCTCACATCTCCTCAAATGACCAGCTCTCATTGAAAATTAATGACTCTCAGTTGCTTTGTCGCTGCAAATTGCTGTTAGTGTGACCGAGATGGAGTGAGAACAAGAACTTTACAACCAAGACGACGAGATAGAAAGAGTTCACAAGCAGCATTTTTCTGCGAAGGGTTTCAAACTACAAAATAGTTGTAAACAGCACCTCGAGGGTTAATATTTTTGTCCTTAAATCAGACCAGTAACATGCATGTGTTCCAAATCGCACTCATTCAGTCACTGACTATTACTTCTGTATTAAGATTTAAAAAAAAAAAAAAAAAGATATATTATATAATATAAAAAAATCATAGAGACGTTCAAAGTTGGGAAATTTAATTATTTATTTACTCATAATTTGCTTATTTTTTTTAGAAATTAAAAATGTATCCTTTTAGTCAAATTAATACTTCTATACTTTTATTATAATTTAATTTAGAAATTAATACATTTATTAAGCAAAAATGCACTTTTAAAAACAACATGTTGACAAAAGTGTTTAACGGTTACTTAGAATAATAATTAATATTTATAACATATTTTAACACATTAATAAAAATAATAATAATATATTTATTGAACAAATGTAAACATTTGGGATCAGTAAGTTATTTATTTATTTAAAAAATAATTTTTGCAAGTTTTGCAAGTTGCCAAGGCATTTTTCACATTTCTTATTTTAAAGGTTGCTAAATGTATAAATGCTTGATGTACTAAAATAACTGAAACTGAAATAAGAATTAATAAATGATGTAGACAGCTATGAAAACACAACAAAATTCAAATTATGGTTCAAAATATGGATAAAACCTATTTTAGTAAACCATAGTAAACCATAGTTCAAACACTGATCCAAATCAACAACACTTTTGACATAAGCAGGAAAGAAACGCACACATAAGGCCGTCCACAAACTGCTATGCATCAGTGTGATCTTGTTCAAACCCTCAGTGCTTTTGAATGCTGTAGATGACATAAATAACAACTAAATAAAAGCGCAGCTCTGTATGATGTGAAAATCCCTACAATCAAGTGGCTGAAGGGACGGATCGGCTCTTGGGAAAACAGCGCCACAATTTCCTCACCGCCCATGTCAAAACTAATGCGCATCCGTATCTTTGTGAAGCGCTTTTTGAATCTTTACGTACCCGCCTCAAAAAAGACACATCATTGGTCTCAGTCCTGTCAGGACACACAAAAATAAGCTCTTTCATATCCAAAGATGCCTCAGCCAGGTAGAAGTGTCGTTTCAAATATTTATAGACTCATTCGTGTAGACAGTGATGGCCGTGCTGCCGTTAGGCTATCAGTGCTCCGGTGATCCTACACAGCCCAGACATTAAATACAACACACGGCAGGCCTTCCATACCACTGTTTTCTAAATTAAACCATCGATTGCCAGCATCTAATGACTGAAGACAGTGAAGCGGAGCTGAAACGCCAGGCTCGTCTGTAATGAAGTTGCGGATTGGTGTCTCATTAGGTCAACGAGTGAGTAAACAAGAGCTGTTAGTTACACAATAACTTCCACCACAGGTGCAGAAACACACAAACAAGAGTATCAAGAGTGCTCTCTGACGATTTTATTAATAAGAAGTGGGCGGAATCGTGACCTTTGCATCATCAACATGGAAAACAATCTACCGGCGTGGAATCAATCACGAGGCCGCGTGTCGTAGTGACACGGATCACAGCAGCGGTGTAATTAAAGAGGCCTGATTGCTTGTAAAGAGCGACACTCTGCAGAGTAGATGGAGACGAGTGGACGCCTGGGAAATATATTCATATACTGGACAAGATGCACAGTTATAATATCCAACTGCATATAAACTCTACTACAATCTAACTGAACTGGCACTTCAAAAAAATGAAAACCCCACATAATTTTAATTAAAAACCTCACAGCACACACAAATGTTGGGTATTTTTTTACTGTTTTTAATGATACTATCGCATAGGTGCATTGTACTGCACAATACGATTTTTTGTATGTTTCTGAAAGCCTCTTATGGTCACCAAGGCTGCAAGTACTTGTTAAAAATACAGTAAAAGCAGTACAATTGTAAAATATTATTATTACAATGTAAACAAATTTTTATTATTATTAATTTTAATTTTTCTCTAACTCATTGTTTTTTATATATAAATTCAATAATGAATTCAAAAGTAGTGTATTGTGCACTTTTTTCATTTAAAAGTACTGCTATATGAACAAAAGTGCAATAACATTTGGTTTTCCAAACACTTTAAACAAACAAGGTGCTTTTTTTATCCTTTTACATAGTAGAAGTTAAAATATTTATTGTAAATCTCAACTTATAACATTAACGTAATCAAATTAAATATAAAACCAAAACTATTTGCCATTGCTAGGGCATTAATGTTTTTATAGAAAATATTTTATAGTTTGTTATAGAAAAACAAGTTATGCTCCGAGTCCAGAGCCTCGATCATAACATTACAACAGGCACCTTCCAAGTAGAGACCTGCACTATCGTGGGACCCGACGCAACAGTGTGCGGCACGGGACAACAGTTGATGGACGAGTGCGAGTGCGGGTAGACACTCATGTTTGTGTGCGGGATGCGGGAGAATAAGGGTGTACTCACACTAGGCAATCTTAACCGTGCCCGAGCGCATTTGATGCCCAAAGCCCGGTTCGTTTGACTAGTGTGATCGCGCTCAGGCGCGGTTCGTTTAGCTGTCCCTGGCTCGGTTGGAAGAGGTGGGCCAGAGCAGTTCAGTTGGACTCGGACGCAGTATGTATGTAGTGTCAGAGCGCTGAACTTCTGATACATGCAGCATGATTGCCTGTACATTTCTAAGCGGCAAAAGTGATAGATCTGTAAAGCGATATATTGTGAGAGGGCCGTGTGTGTTACCGCATCCCAAACGACTCAAAATAATTACCACGATGCACTCCACTGTGCTGAGCGAGAGCGCTTCTCTGCTGTCTTCACATGCTATTGGAAACAGTGGTCAGTGTCCCATTTAGTGGTGAATAATGGTATTATGTCATATGATAATTTCTGTGTTAAATATTTAAGTTGCAATCGGGCTAAATTTGAATCTGTTATTAAAGCTATCCCTAATTCTATTATTTGTCTAATCAAAGAAACTCTCTTTTGTTCTAACCCCATGACCTTGTGTTTACCTCCACTGTGAATTCAAAGAAGGTCATTTTTCAAACAAGAGTATTAGAAATATGTTTAACAACATTTCTTATCCTATCGTAGTTTACAGAAATTCAATTTCATATAATTTCCAAAAAGATGCCATTCATACTCATAGAACTAAATACATAAAAGTTCCTTTATCTCCTAAAATTAAAGAAATTCATTTTAAAATTTTAAATGGGATATATCCATCCAGTGAATACCTTAGACTTAGATTTGGATTTGACTCTAATAAATGTGTATTTTGTGATGACACTGAAACCACGGATCATCTGTTTTTTCATTGCATGTGTACGTGGATGCTTTATGGTCTGATATTCATGACTGGCTTTACCCAAAGGTACGTTACCTTGACAGCTTCACCTTAAAGGATATTATTTATGGACTTGTAATGAACAATAGCAAAGATGATTTTCTGGTCAATAGCATTCTTATGATGGGAAAGTTTTATATACACAAATCTAAATACTAAATACAGCCTTTTGTGCATTTCATAATGACTTTGTTTTGTATATAAAAGCCCTTAAGGTGATGAAGGGGAAGAATGCAATACATCTGTTTTCTATTATTACAGAATATGATTTACAAGAAAAACCATAGCCCTTTCAATGTTTTATGCATTTTATTTTATTATTATTATTATTTATTTTTTATTTTTTTGCCTCTCTTTGTTCCCTCTATTTCTGTTGTATTTGTATGCATCTGTTCTGTATATTGTAATGTAAAGATGTTGTGACATTGCCAAGTTGTTTGTACATTAATGACTGTTCAATAAAAATTTTTTTTTTAAAAACACCCCTCCTGTGACCCATGGTTTGTCTGTATGTGAATTCAGAGCCAGTGAGCAACGGACTTTAAGAATAATAATAATAAACTGCGTTAATGCACGATAAAATAATTGTCGGCGTTAATATGTGTGTGTGTGTGTATATATATATATATATATATATATAATAATTAACGCTGACAATTATTGGAATATATTTAAGATTATATTTAAAACTGGAGTTAAACTCAGAATTCATATATATTCATTAATATAAAGCATTAATCATCACTGTGTGTGTTGGTTTGCATATATTCATCTGTACACAATGTGTATATGAGAGATTTGTTAGGTTGACTTAATTTGTGCATCTTGGTTTTTACAGGCAATTTCTGTATGAAATTAATGATTGCACAATGTCCTCAACAAGTCACATGGTTTGAGGAATAGCTTATGTCTGGAGCACAAAAATGAGTTAAACACTTGAGGTTTAATATTTAAGGTTAGAGGACTTGTCAAATCCTTAAGGCTAATCCTGAACACTAGTACCAGTGATGTTTACTTTAGCAAACACTGAAAGCGCTCTATTTCGGGCAGTTTTCATTACCCACATCTCCTGTTTCCATTACGCATAAACATAATTGTAAAAACACAGCCCTGGGCTCAGTGTCCCCTTATTCTGCACACATGACCAGCATTATGTGTCCTGTGCTTCATTTCTTTTGTTATGTGACACTGGCCTTGTGGTTTGAGCTACTGCATGCATTAAAATGAGAGAGTGTTGCACACAGAGAGGTTTGCATCAGCTGTGGTAGCCTGTTGATAACATTTCCACATGCAATTGGAAGTGGATATCAATTAGGATATCAATTAGACCGCTAAAGCTGTCATTATTCATTGTGCAATCATTATTTTCATACAGAAATTGCCTGTAAAAACCAAGATGCACAAATTAAGTCAAACTTGACATAACAAATCTCTCATATACACATTGTGTACAGATGAATGTATGCAAACCAACACACACAGTGATGATTAATGCTTTATATTAAGGCATTAAAGCATGTAGCTTTAATTCAAATAGAATTTTGCATTAAAGCATGTCGCTGTTATGCGACTTAAAATGCACCTGGCATTTTGTGCCACTACAAACTCCATCACTGGCTGACATCAAAATCTATTGTGACCGCCACACTGACCTCGATTCTTCATCCACTAAAACGCACTGCAAAACAAGCAGGTGAGATCCTTCACAAACATGCTGCTGCATACAGAGTAAACATTAAACAAATAAAAACATATCAAAGAGTAAAGGTTCCTACATTATATGATAATAAAATCTGTTTAGAGTTACTTTGTTTATATACTTTATTTTTCATGAAATTTGTCTTGGACCCAAAGCTGTAATAATACTCAACACATACAGTTGTAACAGATCGGCCAGGCCCAACTCTCCACCAACCACAACGCTCCACATCACCAGAGTACTAATCACGTCCACCTGCACCTCATTCAGTCATCACCATCACGGAGGATAAAAGCCCCATCACCACAGTCACACACTGTCCGATCTTGTCAACACGATGTGGACTCAGTGACAAACAACCTACTACTAAGAACGATATCCTTTAACTACTACTTACCTCGAAAGCCTTACCTCCTGTTCCTTCTCCTTGTGTTCTACTCCTCTTCCTAGATCGTCATCCCCGGACCTGTGTCTCAGTGTGCGCCCCGCTCATCATCTCTGGAATCAAGATCAGTGTGTGTGACTTTCTCAGCCTCATCTCCATTTCCATTACGTTGTCATTGACCTCTGTCTTAAATAAACATATCTCTTCACCACTCACATTGAGTCTGGCCTATACTGTGACAGAAGATTGGACCATTCAATCGACCTAACAGGATGAGCGCTCCCGATCCCTTCCAGGAGTTGATGGATTCACTCAAAAGGGTCTTACTTCAGTCACCCACACCATCGGCACCATCAGCTCCACCGCCACCACCAGCTCACACGCACGCCGACACTCCTTCTCTGATCGTCTTTGCCAGTCCCATGGCCAGACCGGCGCCCTTCTCTGGCTCGGCGGAGGAATGCAATGGCTTTCTCCTGCAATGTAATCTCAGCATCAACCTTCATCCTCATATGTTCCCGACCGATCAGTCCAAGATCGCCTATGTGGTCACCTCTCTGACTGGCCCTGCGCTTCGTTGGGAGGAAACCATTCTACATCAGGCGACAAGCGACTCAAACCTTTGTGAATTTCTTGCACCATTTCAGAGAGGTATTCAGCAGCTCCCCTGGAGACTCAATGGTGGGAGAACAACTGTATCGACTGCGACAAGGTATGATGCCCATCCATCAATATGCTCTCCAATTTCGTACCCTCGCCGCAGCCAGCGGTTGGAATGAACCCTCTCTCATAACCGCATTCCGTCAGGGACTCAATCCATCCCTACGTCTACATCTCTCCTCATACGATGACACCTACGGTTTGGAAAAATTCATTCAGTTGGCCATCCGATGCTCTAATCGGATCCAATCCTGCAATACAGAAACCTCCAGCGCCATTGCATCTCCTCCTCCTCCTCATCAGCCAGAGACCAGTGACCCTCCAGAACCAATGCTAACAGACTCCAGTCGTTTATCCCAGAAAGGGAGACAAAGGAGGATTAACCAAGGATTGTGTCTATATTGTGGGGATACCGGACACAGGATCCTGGGATGTCCTCTTCGTCCCCCGCGAGCCGTGGTGAGTACCATCCACCCTCACGTCCAGAAATCTAATCCCCTATCAACATGTGCTCAACTTACTGCTGGCTCATATGTTGTTTCAGTTATTGCCCTCCTTGACTCCGGCTCTGCGGGGAATTTCATCTCAGGAGACCTCGTCAAGCAGCTTGGACTCTCGACCTCGACCACGGAGAAGTCTTACGAGGTCCAGTCAATAACCGGACAACCGCTTACTAGACGTTGCGTCCGTCAAAGCGTTGGGCCCATCGGCCTACAGATTGGGCAACTACACCATGAGGAGATACATCTTTTGGTTCTGGAGGGGTCCACTGCAGACATCATTCTTGGGCGCCCGTGGCTGGTGCAGAACGACCCACATCTATCCTGGAGGACAGGAGAAGTCCTAAGGTGGGGTGAGAATTGTTTCCCGGACTGCTTCCCCAGACGTCCATTTCCAGCTTCCCCAGATCCCGTTCGAATTCCTGTGTGCTCTACATCCATCGAGAGCCCCCTAGAGAAGGTATCTGTGGATATCCCTACCTGCTATACCCACTTTAGTGACGTCTTCTGTCCGAAGAAGGCTGCCCAGCTACCACCGCACAGGCCATGGGACTGTGCTATTGATCTTATACCGGGTGAACCAGTACCCCACGGGAGAATTTATCCACTTTCACCACCAGAACAGAAGGCCATGGAGGAGTACATCAAGGAGGCGTTGAAACAAGAATACATTGTTCCATCTACCTCCCCTGCTGCTTCCAGCTTCTTCTTCGTGGCCAAGAAGGATGGCGGCCTCCGTCCCTGCATAGACTACCGTAAACTGAATGAGATCACAGGGACATGAGAAGGTTTGTTCGGGGCTGCCCAGACTGCGCCATCTCGAAGAGCACCCGTCATCTTCCAACAGGCAAACTCCTTCCATTACCCATACCACACCGCTCTTGGTCACACCTGGGAGTGGATTTCATCACCGACCTACCCACCTCCGATGGAAACTCCTGCATCTTTGTCATCATCGTTCGATTCTCGAAATTCTGTCGCCTCATTCCCCTCCCAGGCCTTCCCACGGCTTTACAAACAGCAGAGATATTATTCAATTACGTATTCCGCTACTACGGCCTGCCAGAAGACATAGTCTCAGACAGAGGACCACAATTCATTTCCCGGGTTTGGAAGGCATTCTTTACCCTCCTAGGTGTGACCCGTGAGCCTTTCATCCGGCTACCATCCGCAGTCTAACGGGCAGACCGAACGTAAGATCCAGGAAGTGGGGCGTTTCCTGAGAACCTTCTGCCATAGTCGCCAGAACTCTTGGAACCAGTTCCTGGGCTGGGCCGAGTACGCCCAAAACTCACTTCGTCAGAGCTCGACACACTTCCAAGAGAGTGAGAGGGTCTGGGACGCAGCACACCACCAACTCCAGCAGGCAGTGTGCAGACAACGGATAGCCGCCAACGTCCGAAGATCAGCCAACCCAAATTACCAACCGGGACAAAAGGTTTGGCTATCCACCAGGGACATCAGACTGCGCCTGCCTAGCCGTAAACTCAGTCCCAGATTCGTTGGCCCCTTCACAATCTTGGAACAAATCAACCCAGCCACATACAAATTGCAACTACCACCACAATACAAGATTCACCCAACCTTTCACGTCTCACTACTCAAACCCTTTTCTCCTCCTCTCTCCCCAGGGCCTGGCCAAGCGGAAGAACCCCCTCTCCCTCTCCTCGTGGAAGAAGGCGCCATCTACAGGGTAAAGGAAATTCTGACCTCTCGGCGCCATGGTGGTAAACTTGAATATCTGGTAGACTGGGAAGGCTACGGCCCTGAAGAACGCTCATGGGTGCCAAGGGAAGACATCCTCGATCCCACACTCCTGGAGGAGTTCCATTCAGCACATCCAGATCGGCCAGCACCCCGAGGTCGGGGTAGACCACCACGACGCCGAGGGCGGCCCTCAGGAGCGGGCCGTGGAGAGGGGGGTACTGTAACAGATCGGCCAGGCCCAACTCTCCACCAACCACAACGCTCCACATCACCAGAGTACTAATCACGTCCACCTGCACCTCATTCAGTCATCACCATCACGGAGGATAAAAGCCCCATCACCACAGTCACACACTGTCCGATCTTGTCAACACGATGTGGACTCAGTGACAAACAACCTACTACTAAGAACGATATCCTTTAACTACTACTTACCTCGAAAGCCTTACCTCCTGTTCCTTCTCCTTGTGTTCTACTCCTCTTCCTAGATCGTCATCCCCGGACCTGTGTCTCAGTGTGCGCCCCGCTCATCATCTCTGGAATCAAGATCAGTGTGTGTGTGACTTTCTCAGCCTCATCTCCATTTCCATTACGTTGTCATTGACCTCTGTCTTAAATAAACATATCTCTTCACCACTCACATTGAGTCTGGCCTATACTGTGACAACAGTACTATAACACAATACAACAACATTTAAAGTGCCCCTATTATGCCATTTTTAAGGTTGCTAATATTGTTTTATGAGTCTCCTAAAACAGGTTTACATGCATCCAAGGTCAAAAAACACTTTAGTTTTCTCAAAAAATCAATTTAATTTTACTTAATTTCTAAATGATTCGTAAACAACTCGTGCGAAGCAGTTCAAATAATCAGTCTCTCTAAACCCCTCCTTTCCGTGAGCCCTCACTGCTGTGATTGGTCAGATGGCGCTGTCCTTTGTGATTGGTCTACCGTGTACAACGAGTATCGGAAACGGAATGTCCATTGCCATAACGGAATGACTGGAGACTTGTCAATACATAGAAAAGATGTATATTAAGATATCTATTGTAACTTAACAATTCAAGCCGGATTCTGATGATGAAACGGTTGAAGTGGCTGATCGACAAGAGCAGGAGCAGGACGTTTCTCAGTGGTAAGTGTCAAGTTTGTGATATAAGATGAGATAAAACAAATTTACTCTCAAAGCGTAGGATACAGTGTCTTCTTGACATGATGTTAACCACACAGAAATTTTACTGTGTTTGTGGACGGGCAAGTTGTTCGCGAGAACGTGGGCGGACACTATGCAAATGTATTACTTCGTGACATACAGCCGTAACAGAATAAGATTCGAATTCCTTACGACTCAATTAGGCGATTGTGAGCCGACACTTTTTATTTTTTTTATTTTGATAGACAATAACTTTATTTATCGTGCACTGTCAGCTTCACAACTTTGCAGATAGTTTATGTTCACATACAGCTACATGACACACTGCATGAAAGGTAATATTCGAAAAGGCATAATAGGGGCACTTTAAGAGGAGGGGAAAAATGAATTGTGACTTATCTTCTGAATTTTTCCCCTATTGTAACTTTTTTTTCTCTCAGAATTGTGAGATGTAAACTCAGTTTTCCAAGAAAAAAAGTCATAATTGCGAGAGTTAAACTCAGAAATCAGAGAAAAAAAAAAACAATTGCGAGATTTAAATTCAGAAAAAATAAATAATTGTGATAAAGTCAAAATTTCCAGAGTTTAATTAAGAATTCAGAGAATAGTGACTTATTTTTCAATTCTGAGGAAAACAAATCTGAATTGTGGGATTTAAACTCATAATTCTTTAAAAAAGTAATAACTGTGACATGTAAACTCAGAATTATAAGAAAAAAAGTCTGGTTTGTGAGAGTTAAACTCAGAATTTAGAGAATTGCCACATCTTACAAATCTGACTTTTTTTCTCGGAATTGTGGGATGTAAACAGAATTCTGAGGGGGAAAAAATCTGAATTTTGAAATTTAAATTCTGAATTCTGAGGGGGAAAAAACAATTGTGAGATTTACACTCAGAATTTTTTAAAAAGTAAGAACTGTAAGTGGAAGTCAAAGTTATGAAATTAAACGAAAAAAAGTACAAATTGCTAGAGTTAAACTCAGAGAATTCAGAGAAGAAAGTCAATTGCGAGATGTAAACTTAGAATTATAAGAAAGAAAGTCAATTGTGAGAAAGAAAAAAATCTAAATTGCAAGATGTAAAGAAAAAAGTCAGAATTGCTAAATGTAAACTCACAATTCTAGAAAAAAATGCAGAATTGGTTCGTAATTGCAAGATATAAACACACAATTTTGAGAAAAACAAGTCAGATTTGTAAGACGAAAACAGAATTTTGGGGGGAAAAGTCAGAAGTGTGAGATAAAAAGTCACAGTCACCTTTATTTTTTATCCTGTGGAAGAAACAAGCTTCCATATTTATCTGCTACAACTAAGTTGCTAAAAGAGTGTGCAGCTTTCATGAGGACTTGGGTGTGATGATTTGCTCGTGTGTTTGAAGAAACAGTGTGATGAAGTTTTCCGCTTTCCTGATGGTGCCGTTATTGTGTTTCGGGTGTGAAAAACAACTCATACTGCGAATGACTGAGACGTCACAAAATGTGAGTGGTGGCAGTGTGCGTGATGTATAATTATGTTCATTATGTCAAGCACATTCTATCAGAAGTGGAGGAAGTTTCCTAATATAAAAGCCGAGGGTTGCGTTCATTCCCCCTACTGCACTTTTCTAAGTGCACATTCACAGAGACATTAAAATCCTGTGTCACTCACAATGGCTTTCTTACTGCTCAACAGCAAATTTCATTCTCCTCTATATTGTAGATTTAATAGCAGCTCTGCTCTGGGTTTGTTATTTCTTTTTGTATTATATAGTCAGTCGTATTGTGGATTTTCCTGCTCATTTGATACAATAAAGGTTTGATGTGCAGTGTAGAGATAATCTTATGTTAGCATTGCAGCTCCATCTACAACTAAGCTGCACAAACATCAGTTTATTAACATATTAACACTCACATTTACATATCATTGCCTATGCAGAATTCAGCCATGAACAAAAAAAAAAAGGTTAAGGATGTAAACCTTGAAATAGACTGTTATACAAACAATTCAACAGCTAGAATATGTCCATAATCCATAATAATGCTTCCTCCAGTGAAAAAAATCCATCCCTTTTTGTCCTCTCAAAATCCAAAAATGTTTTGAACAATTTTTGCTTGTAAACGATGCTTGATCTGTGCATATCTCTTTCTTTATTCAGAGTGTTTCATTGGAGAAAGCAATATGGATAGAGGTCTTGTATTTTAACAGAAAGCAACAGTTTGACGTTAAAAATGTCTTGATGGATTTGTTTCTTACAAACACGCCGCTTTTCTCAAGATGTTAACTGATGGACTGGAGTGGTGTGGATTACTAGTGGATTATTGTGATGTTTTTATCAGCTGACTGGACTCTCATTCTGACGGCACCCATTCACTGCAGAGCATCCATTGGTGAGCAAGTGATGTAAAGCTACATTTCTCCAAATCAGATGAAGAAACAAACTCATCTACATCCTGGATGGTGTCAGAGTGAGTAAATTTTCAGCAAATTTTGATTTTTGGTGAACTATTCCCTTAAAATCTGCTGCCATGCACCTCAGCAGACGGCTGTGTTATCTGAATTCTAATGTTGCAGCTCAAGGTGGATATTCAGGCTCTGTTGACCGACACAGTCATGGTCACTTTGTTAGTCTGACCCTGGTTTGTCTGGGTTCATTTTGTTGGGTGAGGTTGGAGGACTGTAGCGGTCTCTCATGCGCAGTGACGCACTCAGGTAGACGAGATCTTCTCTGTGTCACGCGCTCTGTGCTGCCCTCAAATTAGCGCAGTGACTCACGACACACACTGAGCTTCCTCTCCATCTGACCAGCGTTTGTGTGTGTGTGTGTGTCGACAGGCAGCTCCAGGCTGACAACAGATTGGTTCCCTATTGTTGTTACAACATTGCCCCGGCAAACTGTATCATACCAAATGTAGAGATCAGCCCATATTATTTTATTATATTATTTTTTAAACACTAATACTAGTTCTTTTTATTTTCATTTAGGGTTTGACAACCAATACAGAAATTATTTTGGTAACACTTTTTCAATAAAGGTTAATTCATTAAAATGCATGTTAATGTATCATTATTTAAAAATAAACAACATTTTTTTATAGCATTTGTTAATCTACATTAATTTAATTAAAAATATGCTGTTGTTCATTGTTAATTCATCTTCATTCGTAATATATGAAGTGATACTGAATTACACACAAAAAGGTATATAAACAAATTAACATTAACTAAGATTAATAAATGCTGTAAAAGTATTGCTCATTGTTTGCATATGTTAGCTATTGCATAAGATATGCTGAGTGAGCTGAGAGCTATCTGCCACTGTGTCGGCTCCGGTGCAGGGGAATTCAAGAATGTCTCAGATTAAGCGATTGAAGTGTTTAGTTGTTGGATGTAATAATGAATATAGCAGTCGTCATTTACTCCCGACATCTGAGCCGCTGAAGACGCAGAGGATTAACGTTACTTCTGCTTTGAAGTGAATGCGCCAATCCCCAATCTGCCTAAATGCGTCTATGTTTGCACAAATCATTCGTGATCCAGCCTCACCTACAGAAGAAGTGAGTATAAGGGTTTTTATGAATCTTTGCAAATCGCTTTTCCTAATAATGTACTAGTTAGCCAGTTTTGCGGCTAAAGTAAACAGTACTGCTCGTCACCCCACGGAAGAGAGGGCTGGGGTCAGCAGAGCTCATTAGCATTTAAAGCAACATGAACTAAAAAACGGCTTGCTGAAAACAGAGCTGATTTTGACATGGTAAAAAAAGGTGTTTTTTACACTACCATTGAGAAATTTTAACCAAAGTATGTTATAGACTTTTAATTAAGACCCTAAAGAATCATATCAACTTGTGTAAAATAGGCATCCGATGACCCCTTTAATATTAGATTATGATGTAAACATGAAGCAGAAGGACATGGTTAAAAACAGCTCGATGAAAAAAAAAAATGCCAGTTGTAAATTAATGGACCAATCAGATGAATCTGGAGGAGGGTCAGATATCTTGAGTCTATCGAATGTTTACTTTTCCAACTTTACCAAACAAGTTATAACTATGTCAGAATAACTAACACAACTGTGTGGAACGAGAGTTAATGTACCCATAAACATGCCTTCTGTTAAATTATGTTGTGTTCTGTCTAGCCGTTTTTAACGCAAGAGTGTGTTCTGTGTGAACGGCCCCCTAGACTGTTACATGTGGCCTCTTATAAGACAGGAGAGAGGAAAGAAGGGTGCAATGAAGTCAGACACTGGAAACGGTCCAAATGTCACCCAGCCGTCTGTCTAAAGGCTTACGGCGGGAACACACTTTGTTTGCATTGACTGCTCAAGCTGTGGCACCTGACAGCCTCACACAGACATGTCACTTCCTGTCCATACAAAGCAACGCTCTTAGACCTTTTCGCTTTTGTTGCATTTTCCTTTTAAATGAATAGTTCACACTAAAATGAACATTTGCAGATAATGTACTCACCCTCAGGCCATCCAAGATGTACAGCAGATGAGTTTGTTTCTTCATGGAGATTTGGAGAAGTTTAGCATACTTGCTCACCAATGGATCCTCTGCAGTGAATGGGTGCCGTCAGAATGAGAGTCAAAACAGCTGATAAAAACATCACAAGTATTCAAGTATTCCACCTCAAGTATTCCACTCAACTCCAGTGCATCAATTAACATCTTGTAACATAAAAAGCTGCATGCTTGTAAGAAACAAACCATTTCTTCTTGTTAAAATGCAAGTTCATAGTCCATAATAACGCTTCCTCCAAGAAAAAAGTCCACCCTCTCTCATATTCTTTCATATCAAAATCCACCAACATATTTGTTTAGAACTTTGGACTGTTTTCACTGCTTGATCTGTACAGATGTCCCTCCTGATTCAGACAAGACAACTATTTCACTGCAGAAAGCAATATTATGGATAAAGGACTCATATTTTAGCCAGAAGCAATGATTTAAAGATAATGATGGATTTGTTTCTTACAAACACACAGCTTTTCACTTCAAAAGACATTAATTGCTGGACTGGAGTGGTGTGGATTACTTGTGGATTATGATGATGTTTTTATCAGCTGACTGGACTCTCATTCTGACGGCACCCATTCACTGCAGAGCATCCATTGGTGAGCAAGTGATGTAATTCTACATTTCTCCAAATCTGGTGGAGAAACAAACTCATCTACATCTTAGACTGCTTGAGGGTGAGTACATTTTCAGCAAATTTTCATTGCTGGGTGAAATATTCATTTAAAACCAACAACCCTTTTAAATATGAATTGGTGAACACAGCAAAATGGACAGAATAATAGATCGAACGCAAGCAAATCTTACCAGTACACTTTTTAAGGCTTCCTGGCCGCTTTCCATGCATCCCCAGCTTGCATCCAAAGTTCTCCTCCCAGAACTCAGCAAACCACACGTTTCTTCTGTTGTTGGAGAGCGAGCGGCTCCGGAAGTAGCGATCGAACGCTGAGGAGAGAGAGGTGAAGAAAAGAAGAAGATAAGCATCTGAAAGAATGACACACATTTGTGTCAGTGAAGTGGCAGAGCATGCGCAAATCCTCGGTGGTATTCCTGTCTGGATGTCTGTGTCTAATCCCTGTCCCCACAGACACAATTATACAATGTGTTCTGACAAAAGTGCTCTAATTGGTGGGTCTATTCCCGAGCTGGTGCCTGCAGGCCTAAGAGCCGGCGCTTGAGGGACAGCGCTATGATTACTTGAGTGCAGACAACGACCAGAAGGAGGCTCGGATGCGCTTGGCGCTATATGGATATGGTATTAAGTGTCACACCATGATGCCAATTGTTCGCAGTGCTTGTGAGACACCACTGGAGAGCAAGAATAAATATCTCCAATAAGTCTGAGCAATGCAATCTAGAGAAGATGAGATGCACGCTAACTGAACTCCTAAACTGCAATGCAAGTCTATGAGAATCCAGTGGCGAGCGGTGACTTTTTTAACCGGGTATGCTGAGTGCTAAGATTAAGGAACCCCTCCCTCAGAAAATCTCTAGAACCACCCACAAAAGTCTCCATTTTTCACAAAAAGTCGCCAAATATGAAAAGAAAGTAAATACAGGTAAAATTGGTAAAGGAAAGTAAATATATACTTTACAATGACAGTATAAAAAATATAACAAAAGTATAAAAAATTCTGAAGTGAAATTTAGGAAATGCTTTCTTGTAACTCTGCACGGCACATTTAAATCAGTAAATTCTTCCTGTGATCTGCAAGCACATGATGGAAATGATGTAAAGACACACAATGTTGGGCATTTGTTTCATGTGTCACCAAATTGCATCCCTTTCCTGCTCAAATACAACAGATAAGAGATATTATGATTCTCCAAAAACAAAACCTTTATTCATACAAACTTATTTCAGTCAACACACTCTATTATACGGTGACCGAGAGAGCTCAAAAAAACACCTGCATATTAAGAAAACAACTTCATCAATTTGACAACACATACGCTGCAAATGCTCACAACACAAGAAATGCAAATACAATTCTTTATTTGGTTATGTTGTGAGCATTTGCAGCACCTGCTGTCAAATTGATGAAGATATGTTCTTGATTTGCTGGTGCTTTTTCTATTTGCATGTGTTTTATACTGCAAAGTGCAAAATACTGCATCCCAACACACATGACACGATGATGCACTGTCTCTCAGTATCTGGTTGACATGATTGTGCATGAATTGTGGTATAACATTTGTGTCTGTGGTTAAAACAAGATGTTCATGCACTGAGTAGTTGGTGCCCTGATGTAATCATAATTTTTCATATTTGTTCTCCGCCATCTTGAAGCTTATAATGAAATGGTGGTGCGTGTCATCATATCTGAATGGCAGGTGTACTGATGTGTGTTCACTGCACACTGTGCACAGACTCATTGGCATGATTGAGAGTAAATGTGGGAGGTCACGGGCCTACGGCAAGGTGTAGCCAAGTAAAAAAAAAAATCTCCAAAAAAAAAATTGCTATTTGTATTTAAATATAGCTAAAATAGCTCCTTGTCGCAAAAAATCAATAAACGTCGCAGCAACAATGAGAAAGTAGCTAAATTTGGTGACAAAATCCCCAAATTGGCAACACTGGATGGGGGATTTCCCCGGTCTATGTCTCTGCATCAACTGAATGTATCTTTTTTTTTTCCATTTATTTTTTATTCCCAGTGAATAGGAGTTAAAACTCCCACCCGGATGACAATAATAGACCATGCAAAATACAAAAAAATTAAAATAAAATAAATAATAATAAAATAATAATAATAATAATAATATATTTAAAATATTGCCAAGTAACATTGCAAACAACAATAAAATCACAGAAGGACTTTAACTGTAAGCGACACAAGTATACGGAAAACAAAGGTATTGTTTCCTATTTTTTCCTGATGTTTGTTATTATTTCAAATTTTGTATACATTTTTATAAACTTTTTTTTATTTATTTACTACTTAGGCATGTTGACAATAACGCCATCAACCTTGTCTATGACCAGATATGTTTTTAATGGACTTTCAAAATTTGCTTTGCTTGAGAAAGCATGAAAATATACAGTTATGATTTTTATTTTTATTTTTTTTTCATATGATTTCGTCGGGTTAGTTTTGCATCAAACACAATGTAATTTTCGGCAATGGAGATCTGGCAGCAAAAGCGCATTTTTCCATCTGGGCAAGCGCTTCGCGGACAGCTTACCTCGCGCATGAAATCAGCGCATACCAGCAAAACACTGAGAACGCGCTACAATCCTGAGAGTCATAGCCACAGAGCGGAGGCGCCACAGCTGCGGAGAACCCGCTTACCCGGAAGCTTCCGTCACTGTCTCACTGATGTAGATTTACAGAAAATGACCATTGTTTAAAAATAAATAATTTTAAATACTTATTCCCAACACTTTATTAAGCTTTAAGTCACATCTCAAATGACAAGAGATCAACTTATAATCATGTTTATATTCATTAGCCCGTGAACTCATTCTCTCAGACGGCCTGGTATGCGGCGCATTCGCAGCTTATAAGGACGGAACGCCACTGTGAGAATCTGGTGAATCAGTTTGCTATGATTGTTGACTTCTAAACAGGAACCTAAATGAACTTCATTTCACGAGTTCACACTTGCATATAATAAATAGAATAAAGTTCATGTGTATTTGGCGTGCTATCTGAGGGGAGGGCTCCGAGCTCAGAATTTTGGCCCGAACCCAGAGTACCCCCCCCCCCAGGTTAGGACAGGAATAGTCCTAACGTCCCATGACGGAGGGATGCTGGAAAACTGTCAATGAACAGAGGTAAGTCTGCTGTGTAAATATACACGCCTCTTATCTTGTTAACTGGGTTGATTACTGATTGTGCTCCTCTCGTGTTAATTAGGTTAATTATCTGAATGTGCTCCTCCCAAACTTTAATAAAACATCATGTAATAGCGGTATAATAGGGTGAATTTATGTATACTGAGCCACTTTTTGATATTGAGATGACTGTAAGATATTTGTCCAGTATACATGAATTACATAGAAATAAAATAAAAATATATAAAATAAAATAACTTTATGACTTACCATGCCTTTTTATAATTTATCCAGTTGTGTGTGATTACTGGAAACTCATTTTACAGATATTGCACTCACAAATTAACTGCTTAAAAAATTTAGAGTTAAATTAAAAACTTTTTTTCTTTTTTTTTTCAAACAAGTTTTTCATAACTAGAAAGAAATATGCAATTTGTTTGACTTACCATAACTTAAGGCTTTATTTCTTAGTTTGGTGATCATTAAAATTTCCAGATATTTTCACTACTGTTCAAATGTTCAGGGTCGGTAAGATTTTTTATTTATTTATTTTTTAATAAGAATTTTTTTTTTTTTTTTTATTCAGCAAGGTTGTATTATCCAAAATGACAGTAAAGGCATTTATAAAGTTATTCTGATTTCTGATGGATCATGTGACACTGAAGACTGGAGTAATGATGCACAAATTCAGCTTTGCATCACAGGAATTGATTACATTTTAAAACATATTCAAACCTTGAACTGCAATAATATTTCACCTTTCCCTGTTTTTACTGTATTTTGAGCAAATAAATGCAGCCTTGGTGAGCAAAAAAGTCTTTAAAGACAATCTTACCAACGCTAGATTTTTGAACAGGAGTGCTTTGGTCAGTTACATGTTTTCACATGTACGTACCCTCCACCGTGGCGCGTTTGGGCAGAATGGTAATGGCTCCTTCTGCCACTCGCTCCTGCTGAATGACTGGTGAGATCTTGGAGCCCCAGCTGTCAGACCCCACCCACAGGAAATGACCTGTCTGGTTGCTCCTCTTGGCAGCATCCAGCACTCGTCTGCAGACATAAACAATGATACATCAGCTTCAAACAACAGAACACAGCGCCAGCACATCCATTTCTCACGCCTGACGCTGCGCCGTATCTTATCTGTGGTTCAGATAAATGTACGTCAGGAGCTGCTGGCATCTGTTTACTGTAACTCAATGACTGATATTCAAATAAAAACACACTCTCTATCCTCGGATGAGCCCTGGAGATCTAAAGCTGGGATTTCAATGGTCAGCCTTGAGAAAGTCCTGTCCAGCTGTCTGCTTCTCACTCATGTATTGTATATATATTTTATAGAGAGGGATTTGAGAGAGAGGACAGGAGCACTGTCAAGCTGCTAGCACATGTCACTGTCAAACATGACAAGAGAAGCGACTGGAAAGAGCGAATTAACTGAGGATTATGTCCAACCATTTTGTCTCTGAAGGCCACATCCACAACATGAAATTGTGGAAACCAATGTGTAATGGAAAGGTCTGATTCAGCGACAAAGTAAATGCTTATCATCTATCAAATAAAAATCTATATATGATACAAAAATGGTTATTTTTTAGGGTAAAATTAGAGTAAATTCAATTGAATATATACAGTACCCAAAGGTCTTGTTTTTGGGGGTTTGTAGTCGGATCAAACAATTATTCAAGAAAGACATTCAGCTTATCATTTGTTAATGATTTTTTTATTGTAGTTATTCTAATATATATATATTATTTTGTTTCATAGAGAGAAAGAGAGATAATTAATTTTAATTTTATTTTAATTGTAGTTAAAGTTCTAGTAATTCTGGTGTGTTTTATCATTTTTAGTTGTTTTTTTAATTCAGGTTATACTGTATTATAGAATATTTGATCAATTATTTCATCAGTTGGATCACATAATTGAGATACTACTGTATATACATACATTTTATTAGTTAAATTAATAAGTAATTAAATGTAATTAATTTAATTAGCATTTTCAGTTTATATTTTAATTTTAGTTAAAGTTTTAGTTTTTTGTTGCTGTAATTTTGATTAGTTATGTTTTAAGAATGTCTTTATAGTTTTAATTAATTTTCCATTTAGTTATTTTAGTACATTGTTATTGTCAAATTTTATTTTATTTTTTAATAAATAACTAAATTAAATTTAAATTCACCCTATTTTTACATACATTGTACATTGTAATTAACAAATAAAAATAATTAATTAATTTGATTAAAAACAAATTAAAATAATATTTTATATGCTTGGAAAAAACATTTGACAACTCGAATCAATGTTATTTTTGCATTCCTGTAATATTATTATACTTTATATTTCAAATTAGTATTTTCTGTTAGTATTTTAACTTTAGTTAAGTTTAATTCAAGTAAAATAATTATGATTGATAATGTCTTTAATCATGAAATAAATATCTTTTATATATCTTATTTTTCCAGTAGTTATTGAATCATTTGTGCAGCAGGATAAAACTCAGAGAAAATTAACCAACCACTTTCACGCTTTCATTTTTTTTTTTTTTTGGTCTCTGCATATTTTCACAGTGGGAACTAGTCTGCCCTTAGTCAATCTGTTAATAAGCCCAACATTTAACATTGATTTTCTTCTTAACTATAAAAGTCTACATAACTTGAGTGTGAGGTCCGTTTAGCATTTGCCTCCAGGGCCTATAAATAAATATTGTACTGCTCAGCAGCTGTTTTATCAACAAACATACAGTATGTATAGATGGCAGGAAAGCCAATATTTTAGAGTCCGTTCAGAGCCAAATCACAGCACACAGAGCAGCACCTCGGGGACTCACTCAGGAAAGACTGGCGCAATCTGAAGACGCGGAGGAAATTAGAGCATCCCTCCCTCCAGGCTCAGAGAGCCTCGCTTTACATCCTAACCAGCATTTTTAATTGCTTTCCATCTGTATGAAGGTGCAGTAAAGTTGGACGATGTACAGGTGGCAACAGAGATAAAGGCGGGAGCTGAGCAAAGGCTGCTGGGAGGGACGGCACTTTAGGAGAAATGCGTTAATGAGTCTGTTGTAGCTGTTCCTCCCCTCTTCCTCGCTCTATATCACTGGCTGTGTTCAGAATAGCATGCTGCTATATTAATATGTCTGGGTTTTTTTTATTTTTTAAGTAAACTTTCTGCATTCCACAATGCAATGCAAGTGAGTCAGGGTTATACTTAACTAAAATAAAAATATTTTTTGTTACCCGATATATACATATGTGTGTGTGTGTGTGTGTGTGTGTGTGTTTGTGTACTGTATTTTTTTTTATTTCTGCTAGTTGACAAAGTCAAATATTATCATTTACATTTAGTTTAAGAACTTAAATAATTAAAAGTACCAACTAATTCAAACTATTAAAAAAATAACATTTCACTAAAATAACACTGATTTGAGTTGTCTTTTTCCATTTTTGGCAAGCATATAAAATATATATTTTTTTTTTATTGATTTGTTTCATTGCAATTTACTTACCCGCTCAGTGATACTAAAATAAAACTGATAGTTGACAATTATGAGTTGACTCATTATTTGATCACACTACCAAAAATTAAGATTAAAACACACACACACACACATGTTGGTATTTGTGGTTTATGGGGACTCTCCATAGGCGTAATGGTTTTTATACTGTACAAACTGTATGTGCTATTGCTCTACACCAACCTTACACCTAAACCTACCCCTTACAGGAAACTTTGTGCATTTTTAGATTTAAAAAAAAACACACACACACACACACACACACACACACAGAGAGTAATATTTATATATTTATCTTATTCAGCTGCTTTAGTTGTTATGTTTGTTACGTATAAAGTATACTGTATACTACACAGTATTCATTATGCAAGTATTGTATTCTGAACACAGCCAGCTTCCTTTCTACTTCCTCTTTCCTTTCTTCCTCAAGGCACTGATAAGAGGTTTCTCTCAGCCGGAGAGCTTTAAGAGAGCAGTTAGACAGGAAATGTCTTTCAAGAACAGAAAGGCGACACCTGATATCGTCCTCGTTTGCGAACATGATGATGGCCCGGGCGTTGGGGGTCTCCAGGAGGCGGCGGATGATCTTGTCGAATTCCCCAGTCCTCGGCTCCCGAGGGATCTTCAGAGACTGTGCGATACACACACCACCTAGACAGAGACAGAGACGGAGACTGAGAATCAGGCTTTGTTCAATCTGCACACAAAATCCCATTTGTTTTCCAAATCCAACCATTTGCAAGTGATGCAGTCGGGTCTGTTTATTCAGACGGTGTACTCAAAAACATGCATAGCTACAATGTTTGCCAGAATAAAGACAGATGACAACAAGAGAATTGTATTCATTATAATTCAACATGTACAAATAAAATAAAAACATTTTAATGTTACAAAAGTAAATTCTGTTCTTTTTAAATGTCTAATTATCGAAGCGTCCTGAAAAAGTATCGCTGTTTCAATTCAAATATTAAGAAATGTTTTCAACATCATCATAATGTTATAAAATTAAAAAATAAACATGTATTTTCATAATATATTTTAACAATCCTATGCATGTATGTATTCATTTATATTCAGTAAAGCATACATTAAATTGATCAAAGCGACAGCAAAGTAATCGCTGCTGAAAATTCATCTTTGCATCACAGGAATAAATTACATTTGACAACTTTTTCAAATTGAAAACAGTTATTTTAAATTGGAAAAAACATTTCACTATTTTACCGTTTTTACTGTGTTTTTAATCAAATAAATGCAGCCTTGGCGAGCAGAAGGGGCCTCTTTCCATTAATCTGGAATAAGGGTAAACCAATAAAATCCATACATGTAACTCATTTAAAAAGTAAAACAATCAGAAAACAAGCAAAAATGAGAGTACCAATATAAATACTGGATTTCATGTAGTCGAATTAAGACAAAATACACAAGCAACGGTATTTCTGCTGCCTGTCTGAAGGTCTAGTAGTTAGTCTATCAAAATGACTTGAGCATTTACAACCGAGTGCTGTTGTGGACATAAAACAAGTACTTTCCATCAAGCTCCATCATTCAGATCTTGTCTCCAGGTGCTTGACATCATTTATTCAAACTTAACACGACAGACTTACAAAAATCAGGTCTTGACAGGCCATATTGAGGTGGACAGAGTCATATTTCATATTTAATGTAAGCTGTAATATCTAAGCCTCCGTCCCTTCGAGAGCTCGATTATACCATTAACGTGCCGAACGGGGGTGAATGATGGACTTCCTCCTGTAATCTCCTCCTGTTACAGTCCATTTAATGAGCGCCGGCGTTTTCCTCAGCGAGCCGTGTCGCTGTATGCCAAACCAATGCGGCTCCTTATACGTTCTGTCACAATGACAAATACTAATTAGCCTTAATTAATGCCCCTCACAATGGTAATCACCAATCTGTTGCGTTCATGCCCTCCTCCGATCCATGATGATTGTGAGTTTATGGAGTGCGATATTTGCTTGGGGCTACGCTATGGAGGAAACAGTCATTTAGCCCATTTGCTGCTATTTCCAAACACGTTCTGTGACTTTTTGGGCCAAAAATGGTATTTGTTAATATTTATGCTACATTAAAGCCAGACTGTGATGCTATGAACAAAAAGTAGCTTTGAAGCTAGGCTTTTCGAAATAAATTTTATCAAAGATGCATTAAATTGTTTAAAAGTGACAGTAAAGACATTATTAGAATGATTTCTGAAGGATCATGTGACACTGAAGACTGGAGTAATGATGCTGAAAATACAGCTTTTCATCACAGGAATAAATTACTTGCATTTTACATTGGAACCATATTTCACAATGTTAGTTTATTTTTTATTTTTTATTTTTTTATTAATGATAATTATTATTATTTATAAGCCCATTTCCTAGATTATATTGTGCAATTCAGACTTTGTTTCTTGCAATTCTGAGAAAAAAAAAAAGTTGGAATTACGAGACATGGAAAATGAATATCAACTAGATATAAACTCTGAGAAAAAAGTCAGAATTGTCGAAATGTACATAACGTAAACTTGGAATTACAAGAAAAAAGTCAGAATTCTGAGTTTATATCTTGCATTTCTGATTTTTTTTTTCTATCAAATAAATGCAGCTTTGGTGAGCATAACAGACTTTTATCAAAACATTTAAAAGATTTCAGCCGCAAACTCTTGAACTGTAGTGTATCTAACGTGGTAATATTTGTAAAATACACACCTATCGAATGATATTTACATACCTTAGTTAGCTCACTGCAACATGATCAAAACCCTTTCGTCACATTAAAACGCTGCCTGCTGGAAAAAGTAGCTCGCTACAAGAAAAGCTACACTGTTCTGAAAACAGCTAAGCTACTGTCACGCTACCGAACCAATGTAGCGACAACACGGGGCACAGAGCATCTCTTTCTAACTCACTGATGTCTCTCCAAATCTCTTTCCAAATACAGAATGAGGCTTTTATGCGCCATAAATGGGAGAACATCAAAAGGCCAATGAATTAGCATTCCAGAGCTTGGTGGCTTTTCAACACACCAAATTCCTTTTGCATTTTGTGCCTTTCCATTTATTCGGCATTCAATAGCAGATACAGCAGTCTTTGTGTTGCGCAGGGACACACATTCAGCTAAAAGGTAAGGAAGAGAAACACTGGTTTTACTAAAGCTCATAAACTGATTGCATGAGCAGACATCAGCATTGCAGCATGTTGCAGGGAGTGAGCTGGAAGATTTTGGGCTCGAGCACTGAGATAAGCAGCTCCGCCTACCGGTGACTAATGCATGTGCCCTAAGTGTCAAGCTGGAGAAATTAGTCACTACGCAATTAATATGCATGAACGATTGCATTAAAATATGCTCGGTTTATTTTTGGTTCTGAAAGAACAGAAAGGATAACTGTGATGCCATCATGCACTCACTCAAAACCTTCAAAACAATTCAGTGCAATAATACTCGAAGTGCACAGTGACTTCTCTAATTGTTTAAAGCAGCAGTTTGAAGTCATTTAAGCAGCTCGTCTGATAATAAAATGATCCCTCCTATATCAGGGACACGACGAGCTCCAGCGTCTCTGCTAATCTTTAATGATTGGATTTTCACTGCTTTATGAATCATGAATTATCTAATTGTATCCAGCCTCGCATGTCGCCCCTCAAACACACACATGGGCTGTATAATGCGGTCATTTATTTCCATTGCTTGGGAAACTGAACATTTTCCTAAGTGAAGCGATTCACGTTGGGTAATTAACTTTCTGTTTGATAGCCGTTTGGTTTTGTGACTGACCGAAGGCAACTATTTACTGTCTGGCACACTATAGTGCATTCATCCTATACAAAATTACTTTTTATATCAATTTTATACCAATTTATCTTTTGAAATACAGCATTTTTGCCAGATTTTCAACCCCTAAAATGATTTGCATATAAATCAGCATTTCTAATTTGTAAATAAAGATTAACTCAGTAAGTCTTACAAGAAAATACTGTCTTTTTTTTATTTTATTTTTTTATATAATTTGAATTGTGAGATAAAGTCGTAATTATGAGATCAAATCATAATTATGAGAAATAGATTCAGAATTATGAGATAAAAAATTTATTATCAGAAATAAGGTTGGAATTATGAGATGTAGTCATAATTATGAAATAAATTTGGATTTATGAGACATGAAAAAAGTCAGAATTGTGATGTATAATAACTGTATAATAAATGTGTAATTATTAGATACAAATTCTATTTCAAATTTTCACATTTAATTCAAAATTTACTAGCAGTTTGCGTGTGGAGATTGTTTCAAAGTTAATTCTGATCATTTTGAAAAAAAGACAGAATTATGAGGGAGACAATTATAAGGTTGGAATTATGAGATATAGTCATAAATATGACTTCTTGCCATTTCTTTGCCATTATTTGTGAATTTTACTAGCAATTTCTGAATGAAGACAGTTTTAAAGGCATTTTTAATGTACTTTTTGGAAAATCCAATTAATTAAATACTCAAATGCCAAAACAGTGGCACTAATATTATAAAACAGACCAAGCTCAAAAACCAGGGCTGGAAGGCTCACTAAAAATGTCAATGAAGTGGATTTATTGTCAGTCACTTTGGTGGGGATGCATATTGAGCCTTTTAAGCGAAATGCAAACAGGAAAATCACAAACATTAATTTGGGCTCGAGTCATGACACATATGCTTAATGGAGATTTGATTCATTCCACATTAGTGCCTGTGTGACAAAGCATGTTTCAGGGCGGTAATGGCAAAGAACTCAGCAGCACAATCCTTATTACTGTGGCTTATTACACCATCCATTAAGCGACAAAAGTGTGCCGTACCTCCTCGTGTTGAGAAATTTAACACTCTCAGAAATCAAGGACCACTGAGGTGGTGAAACCTCGCCTGAATTTGTCCCCCGAAGGGCCAGATATCGGGCAAAGCCAATAACGCTCAATGAAACTCGAGCATCAGAATGGCTGTGTTTTAAATTGCCCAAATTTAATGCTTAATATCTCGTGTGTAGTATTGTTTCCCCATGGCGCTGACCTCCTCCGCTCTCTGCATGAGGTGATTCGGTCGTCAGTTCCTCCAAACATCAAATGTGGGAGCGTTTCTCGCTCATGAAAGCAGCACAGAAGCTTCAGGAACGTGTTTATTCAACATCTCCACCCACACGCACATCACAAAGGTGTTCGAATACAACCCGCATCCACCCACGCGCGCGTGCCTGACGCCATGCGTTTCACACCACATATTCACTGCCATACGCTGCCGTTCCACACGACCCGGTGCTGAGGAATGTAAAATGCATGAAGAATACGACAATCATTTTGATGCAGAACATTTCTGTGCACTAATGCAGGACTAAAACGGCTTGAGTAAAGACCTCAATTATTTGGACTGAACCAGACATAGTCAAGTCCATTTAGGAATGAAAGTTAAAAAAAAAAAAAACTGTAACTGTGAGATACAGTTTAAAAAAAAAAAAAAAAAAAGTAGAAATAAAATAATCACATTGTGAGATATGAAGTCATAAATATTAAATAATAAAGTCAGAATGGTAAGAAAAAGTCAAAATTATGAGATATGAAGCAAGTTATGAAAAAAAATAAAGTGATTATTAAGAGATATAGTCATTTATAAGAAAAAACATTTAGAATTTGAAGTCAGGAAAAATAACATGGGAATTAGAAGATATTTTGAACACTTGTTATGAGAACAATTTTTTATTTATAAGATATAAAGACAATTGTAAGAAATTTTGAGAAATAATGTTGGCATTATGAGATATAAAAGTCAATGACAAAAAATAGTCAGAATTGTGATATGAAAAGTTATAATTATAATAAATACATTTTTGAATTGAGATTTAAAGAAAATTATGATAAAGTTGGGATTATGAGATATAAAGTAATTATTATAAGACATTAATGTGGAATTATGAGATATGAAGTCAGAATTATGATATGTAAAGTCAGAATTATAAGTAATAAATTATGAGATTTAAAGAGAATAATGAGAAATAAATTATGAGATATTAAATAAAAATAAAGTCAAAAGTATATGAAAAGTATCATTATAATAAATGCATTTAATTGAAATTTAAAGAAAATTATGGTGAAGTTGAAATTATAAGATGTGAAGTAATTATTATAAGACATGAGACATAAATGTGGAATTATGAGATATAGTTAATCATGAAAATTATAGACATATAAAGTCAGACATGATATGTAAAGACATCATTATTTAAAAAAATTAATCGAGAATTATGAGATTTAAAGAGAATAATGAGAAATGAAGTATGAGATAGAATTTTGAGATATGAAGTCAAAAAATAATTATGAAAAATAAAATCAGAATAATGACATAAAATCATAATTATGAAAAATAAACTTGGAATTGTGAGATATAAAGTAAATTTTCAACAAGAACTGCCCCATTTCATGCTGGTGTGCATGAAAAAAAAAACATCAGCTTGTATACCAACAAAATGAACCAAACTTTGACATCAAACACACTTGATCCGGAGCTCTGAAAGCGCCATAAGCCTTTGCATCAGCATGAGTTTAGAGTGCCATTCCATTTGTCCTAAATATATTGTAAGTGCTTCTTTCAACACTCCATCGCGGCTTTAAAAAAAGACAAGTTTGTGTTTTTCAGCTCAGATCCGCATTGAAAATGGTGCTGTGGAAGACTTTGAAGTGGGGCATCTGGTAGAAATGAGCCTTAGACAACAGAAAAGGACATAGCTCCTCGCTCGGGCTTGGTGGACCATGTCTAATTGGATTCTGAGAACAGGATTTTGGTGATTTAGTACAGTAACATCTCTCCTAACATGCTGCCTTAATGACTCAACTGAATAGTGATACTTAGTCTTGTTTTGAAGGGAAAAGCATTGAGGTAATGCTGAGGTCATGCTTACTGAGTCGGGCCGGTAACTGATACACCCGCCCAGAGGCTTCGTCTATAGCACGGATCAGTTGTCTTCAGGCTTTTAGAGAGTTACACTGGAATCTGAAGTGAGAGAAGTGACCGACAGTGGATTCCCGGTCATAACGGCCTCAAGGTCAGATGTCTACTCTAAATCCCAGTAATAAATCCTTTTGTCCCATTCACTTTGTTCCAGACACTGTCCTTTTCTCTCAAGTGTCGTGTTCACTTATCAGTGAGTCCGAGGGATTTGTTTTGTCTGAGGAGTTCGACAGACTCTTTCTGACTCGCTGTACGAAAGCAAACCTGTGAAGATGTGCTGCTCTGACAGACAAATCTCATTTCCTTGCGTGAATCCTAATCAAGTGTCCAACTATTAAAGCAGGCTTAGACTTGCCTGCAGAAACAAATTGGAATCAAACAGACAAAGACAATATAAGTGTCCAACTAGAGATTTTCAAGCACACAGATACTCAACATTTGTCAGTAGAAATTATTTAATTTAAAGACAGTTCACAAAAAAGTCTGGTGATTTTTTCCCATGCAATCAAATTAAATGTGGAATGAAGTGTTCATGCTTCAAAGACTCATAAAAAAGCCTTTTCGGAAGCTATAAAGCAAGAGTATGAGACATTAAAAAAAAAAAATCTTGACATTGACTTTAGCTCTTGAACCATATATTTTGAATCAGTGCACAAAGACAACAGGAATCATACTGATCTGGTTTTCAAGGTCAAGGTCTCAAAGTCACTGACTCACTGGACAGATTAATACTGACTTAAAACTGAGTTTTGTTCCACTCACAAAGCTATTGCATGGCTTATGAAGACTATTTCATGGTGCCTTTGCTTGGAATGAACACGTGTTCTTCAAAATGTCTCCTTTTGAACAAGAAGGTAAGTACATGATGAACCTTCATGCGAACTATTACTTTAAGCACACACACACACACAAATCAGCTTGTTACTTCCACCAATGAGGTGCTAAGATTAACCCATTCAAAACCACTAGACAGCACAAGAAATGCAGATATGCAGACAAATAGGATGTCTGATTGCCTTTCATAAGTGTCCAACTACAGATTTTGTAACACACAAATAATCACCATTTGTCTTTTAAAGGTATAGTTCATGTAAAAATTAAAATTCTGGCAATTTTCTTCAATACAGTTTCATTTAATGACAAGTGGGGTGTTCAAGCATCAAAAAAGGTTCAAGCATCAATAAAGTATCGAAAAAAGTGGTCAAAATGACTTAAATTTTAGCAACAGTACAAGACCAAAAAAACAGTCTTGACATTGACTCTAGCTCTTGAACCGTAACTTTTCAATCATCCATTTGATTGAATCAGTTCACAAAACTAATATAAATCGGACTGATCTGGTTCTCAAGGTCAACTCTAAGAACGGGTCACTGAAGAGAAAGTTTATAGGTGAATAGTGACTAAAAATTGAGTTTGTTCCTCACACAAAGCTTTTAGGATATTTTTATGTTGCCTTTGCATCATTTTTGAAAGCAGAAAGCTTTAGTCCCCATGCAGAAAGAAAATGAGCAGTGTTCAAAAGGTTTCTTTTTGAATGGAAAAAATGAGTAAACCAAACAAATCATCGCTTTAAACTCAAAAACAAATCACTATTAAGATGAATCCATTTAAATCCACTAGAAAATACAAGAAATGCAGTTCTGGTCCAGATGAAAATCATTAACATGCATCTCATTCTGGTCTGATTATGAATCTAAGTCCAGGAAACATGCATCAAAACCACATCTGTATGATTTCACTCACAAAACTGAATGAATTCTCTTACAAGATATGAAAAATTCATCTCCATTATGACATAATAACCGTGCATAACCCCTGCTGGTGCACAACTGAATATAATTGAATATAAAGTGCGAATATTTCCTTTTCAGTGCATATAATAAGACTGCAGTGGTTGTGAATGTGCCGTGACAGAAAGGAAAGAATATGTCAGTCGATTAGCATTGAAACTAAGTTCTTCCTCCTCCATCTACAACGCTCTCTACCGTATGCTGATTTTTGGGGTGTAGATTTTGCTGCTCTGTTAGTCTCACTATGCAATTCAAATATTGACATTTTTAAAGCACGCAGTATTCTGCCAGGCTTGCAGTATGAGCTCTGATGAGACTGATTAATGAAGAGAATTGGAAAGTGGGAAATGATGTTACATATCATTTAGCAGATGCATTCGCTAAGTGACTTATAATACACAAAACTGTGGAGCGATGGGTCGTGATTCATTACGAGCCCTGCATTACTGTTAGCACTGGGTAATAATGTCAGTTCTTTAAATATGTATAACTAGCAGACACAATGCTTGACAAAAGTGGGATTTTTTTTGCTCAATGTACAATTTAAAGTCGGCAAGAAAAAAACATTAAGGTTTAATCTTTAAGTATGCATAGTTTTTTCACAATTTTTTTAAGTGGTCTCACTAAATAAGTGACTCGACAGAATGAAACGCTTCATTGTATATTTAATAGGCCAAGAACACTGTCAAAAAAAACAAAAACAAAAAAACAGCTTCGGGACTCAAGTTGAGTTTACTCAATTTATGCACAAAAATTTTTGCATCAACTGAACAACTAAAGTTGGGCTGTACTTAATATAAATAATACATTCTACAAACTTTTTTTTTTTTTTACACTTGTGAATCCACGTTCAATAAGTTTGCATTTTAAGTGGTTGAGTATAACTTTACATCATAATTATGTAGAATTTTCTTCATTTGCATCTTCATTTCAACGTGTGTTTTAGTTTGTTTAGCAAACACACTGGGGAAAAATTGCTGTAGAAACACTTTTCACTTAAAAAATGGCTAATTAAAAGGAATTTAAAACAATTACAAAGAAATAGAATAATACGTTACATTTTTTTAGCAGCAAGATTTAATTGGTTTTTTTTTTTAATTTGACATTTTTTTATGTAAACTTTTTCTGTATTTGATAGTTCAGTCATCCTAGAGTTGGTCTGACAAAATGGAAGTTGCTTTTTTTTTCATCCCAAATTACTCATCCTATGCGCTATGGACATGAGTGACACCTAAATCGTCCATCGTCTCGGTCTACTCCTTCTAGCAATTTGATTTCTGCCTGACGGACAACCAAACAGGCAAAAACACGAGCTTCAGCACTACCCCGCCTGATTCGTCTGCACCACAAAGTCACAATTCACTCACAAGAGCAAATCAAAGCAGGAACCTTTGGCTCTTCACACTACTGAGACTCTGAGAGTCTGTTATGACATTAAAAAAGAGAGTGACGCATTCACAGATGGCCTTCATGCGCCTTTAGATCCGTAGCCCAATTACTCTGAGGGATCTTACGAATGTGGACTGTATCAAGTAAAAAGAGCGTCACATCTGAAGAGACTGAAACACTGGAGACCATTAGGGGTTTGATCGTTGAAAGGATTGAAACAGAGACATAATAGAGTCGTCATGTGCTAAATCACCGTGTAGAGCAAAGAAGCTTTCAGAATGCAATACAAACATACTGCTTACTAAATACTACCTTAAAATAGTATGTAAAATAATATGCATTATGTAACAACAAATATTTCAAAACCTGCTCATGTAGTTCAACTTGTACAGCATGCTAGCAACACCAAAGCCATGCGTTTAATTCTTAGGGAATGCATGCACTGATAAAATTTTATTGGCATCAGTGGTTACATACAAATTTTCATTCCACAAAAGTTTCTTTATTGTGGGAAAGGTTCTTTTTTAGATTTTAGGTTCCTAAAATATTCTTCTCACCAAATTATTTTCTTTATTTAAAGAACTGATCACTTAAAGGTTTTTCACTGGTAATATATAAATAAATAAATAAATAAATAAGGTTTTTGGCACTGATGGTTTTACTGAACCTTTAACATCCATAGAATCTTAGAAGAACCACAAAAGGTTATTTAGATTATTCAAATGTTCTTCACACTAAGAAACAATGGTTCTTTTAAGAACTGGGCACTTAAAAGTTCTTTGGGGAAAATGGTTCTTCTATGGCATCACTATGAAAAACTGCTTTTGAAAGAGACAATTGCTTCCACACTGGAAATGGAAAGTCAAGTCAAGCTCATTTCAGCAGGTCAACCAAGTATGCATACAGAAAATGAGGATATTATGCACAGAATACATACTACGTATACTGCAGAAGAGTGAGTAGCATGATAACAGCATGAACAGTCAATGGCTACGCAGGGAAATAAGACTGATTGTCCCAGAAGTGACACTTCCATGTGGCATTTCCCAAGATGGGGTTTCGTAATTGATGTGACATCGAATCCCTATGGCTAAGCAGAGTTGGGCTCAGAGGTCACGATCCTGGAAAGTAGACCACATACGCTGCACATCTTCAAGCTTGCATTTCATTCAGCTTCAAACTACCCTCTGAGACGTCATGAAACTCCTCTGTTACAGCCAGGCTTTATATGCATCTTTTGGATGCATCGGATGCGCTGTTTCCATGGCATGTGTGATAAAGTACTATTACAAAGAAATCTCTGAGATTTCCCACTGCTTTGTTTTCATGGACCCTCAGCTTCTTTTCTTCTCCACTAGCATTACTGTCAACTCAAACGTGATCTCCTGCGACTGAAGCGCTCTTGATTTTTGCAGTATTCCTTCCCACTACCCATCTCTCTCATTGATGATCGTCTTTCCCGTCCACCTCCACGACCCTCATGTAAAAAACATCAATGTGATTCACAGCAGCATATATGAAGCTCAGACAGAACAGAAGACACGCTTCACTACTTCTTTAGGTTAACCTCTGCCTGTTTCTCACAAGATGAACCCTGCAACACAAACACCACAAGATTCTTTTTCTTTCACTCAAAAAATGTAATTCATCTGCTGAACCTTATATTGTCACAAATCCATATCATTGTCTTTCTTCTGTTGAGAACAAAGCAATGCAGGATCCAAGCTGCTGTGTTCATTACAATTGGGGTATCATTATGATTTAAAATAACTATTTTCTATTTGAATATATTTTAAAATGTAATTTATTCCTGTGATCAAAGCTGAATTTCCAGCATCATTACTCCAGTCTTCAGTGTCACATGATATTTCAGAAATCATTCCAATATGCTGATTTGCTGCTCAAACTATTTTTTTTTTTTTTTGTATTGTTATTAATACTGAAAACAGTTGTGCTACTGTTTTTTGTTGTTGTTGTTGTTGTTGTTTTCCCCCAGGTTTATAGGTTTATATGTTTATTATATATATATATATATCACTTCTGGTCAAGTTAAGATGATTTTGATGAAAAGTTACTGAAAATTTAAAACCCAAAAATATTTGAAAGGTAGTGTATACAAAGGAAAGGGGGAAAATATTATATTAACAATATATTTATATATAAATGATATAAACACAAAGAGATTTGACAATCAGTTTGTCACTTTTGACTTTAACTGCCAATCTCCCTTCAAAAAAAAAAAAAAAAAAATCATCATAAAAGAACCTTCAAAGAAGTTTGAAGTCACTCAAAACACTTTCTGAATTACTTTTATAGTGCTTTTTGTCATTTATCATCGCTTGGCAGAACAAATAACAGTCCACTTTCATTGGAGTGCTCAAACAGTCTTCAGATAAACAGCTTTTGTGTTCAGCAGAAGAAAGACAATAAGATCAGAATACAAATTTGGAACAACATAAAGCTAAGGAAATGATTTTTGTTTAAATGATTAATTTCTCCATTTTTGTGTAAACAATCCCTTTATTGCATTATGCTAACCTTGCTTTACCAAGTGAACGTCTCTTCCACCAGATCTTGGTAACATTATAAAGTCCTCAAGCTTCCGTTAATCTACTTGTGTGAACCCTAAACCCAACATCGCTACGCTGAAAACCAGCAGACATTAATCTCTACAGGACACACGCCGTGTTTACTTGAATCCTGAAGCACTGATCCCTGTTTGCCAGGACGTATTTGAACAAATGCCATTCTTAGTTTAGCTATGGTTATTTGTGAAAACAACATAGTGTGACCGAAAACAAGAAAAAGCGACCCACGATAGCTGCGCTGGCATTTTCTTTTGTTTAATAAGGTCAAACAGTGAACGGCGGATAGAGGCAGACGCTCCGACTTCCTTCCGTCCCCGTTGAGTGCTGGCGTGTGAATTATTCCCTTCCTCCCGCTGATATCCAGAGCGAAATATGACAGCTCTCAGCTGTCTGAGAAGCACCCAAGTGTAGATTCTGTAAAATCCCTCAAGCAAACTTGAACAAGGGAGATCGATGCACCATTCTGATTGCTTTTGCTCTACTGAGAGAATGACAAAAAAAAAAAAAACCCAGGCAGCCGAAATGACAGCTCTGCACAGCGGTGTCGATGGTCTCATGGCTACTGGAAAAGAGCTCTGAGTGGAGACCGTATGCACTAATTCACTTATAGGTCAGACGCTTCAGGCAAACTGTGATTGTGATGTGACAGTAGTGTAGTCTTAACAGCCACAATACTGTCACATCAGGTATACCCGCACTTCAAAACTACTGTGGTACAATAGTGAACGCCTGAGAGTCCTGGCATCTGGAGACTGTGAGATTCAATGTAGTTCGGCAATGTGAAGTTCATGGTTAGCGATAAAAAAGTGCCATTTTGGGAATGAAAATGCAATATGAGAAAGCATTATAGTAATAGCCATTTCCTCCACAGAATAAAACAATAATAAAGGTAATTGCAACTTTATCTCACAATTCTGAGAAAAATGTCAGAACTGTTAAACTCGGAATGGCAAGAAAAAAGTTTCTCTCTCACAATTTTACTTTTTATCGGAATTTTGAGTTTTTTGCAATTCTGTTTACAATTTGCATTTCTCACTTTTTGTTCTTAAAATGTGCAATTCTTTTTTCTGCCATGTAATAAAAAAAATGTTAAAAAGGTAATTTGGACTTTTTATCTCACAATTCAGATTTTTTTTCTCACAATTTGGAGTTTATACCTTGCAATTCTGAAGGGAAAAAGGCAGAATTTTGAGATATAAACCCAGAATTGCTAAAAAAAAAAAAAAAAAAAAAAATTGAATTGTGAGAGAAAAAGCTGCAAATACATTTTTTGATATTCTTTGGTGAAAAGAATTAACTGGCACCCATATAGTGAGTTATACTCAGTCTTACAAAAAATAAAAGTTTGCAAAATTATAATTATTGTAAGTTAAGGTAAACTAAGAACTTTGATGCTTTTAAGTAACAATTTATATTCATATTAAAGTATTTATTCATATTTATCTGCCTATTGTGACACAGTAAGTTAAAGACTATAGAGATGGAGTTGAAAATGTTGCTGAGGTTAAAGACAATCTTGTTAGCAAAAATTGATGAAAATGACAGTAAAAATTCTGAATTTTATTCTGAACTCACATATGAAATAAAGTCGTTTTTCTTAAAATGAAGAAAATTAAGTGAGTTTATGCTTCAAACAGCATACTGTAAAATATCTGATAATTGAGTGAGAAAAATAAACTTGATTTTTATTTTTGTTACATTTTTTACTCCACTGGCAGATTTTTTTCTTGTTTTAAGCTTAAACTCACTTAATTTATCATTTTTTAAGAAAACAATATTTCATATATTAATTAATTTTGCTTCTCAAGTAAATGTCTTTTGATTTAAGAATTCTGAGATATTTTTACTGGAAAACAAGTCCGAATTCAAACAGCCAGTTCCTTTGAATGACAGAACTTGGAAGGAGACTGGATTGTTTTTTTGTTTTTTTGTCACTTTGTTTATTTCCACCTTCTCTTGTACTTTCTTTTTACACCTAGGTTAGCACCTGGGTTGTAATAGAGGATAAATGTCAAGAACCATGTACGCAGAGTGACACGACGCAATTTCTATGTTGTCAACATGCCAAGTGTTTGTTCTGCCTAAACGCGTGTTTGCCGTTCTCTAAAGTGAACACGCTGTTCTGCAGCTGCCGGCCTAACTGCCTATCCCGAGCGTGAAGCATTGCTGCTGGCAACACATGCTCGTGAAATACAGACACACGTCCACATTATGCAAACTACATGTTCTGAACGCAAATCAATAATTCAAATGATTCTCTAAATTATAGAAACAATCAGCAAGCCGGGGCGGCATCTGATGTTTCTTATGCGTGACTTTCCATTAAAACTGCATTACAAGTTTGGCATTTGAAGGATGAAACGTCCGCCTTTATACGAATCACCCTTCCTTTAATTGCATTATTACAAGGGCAATATCGCCGGCTACAGCAATTGATAACATCCGACATGGTCTCCTTTACAAAACAGACTTGCAATAAAGCTGAAGTCATACCTAAGGTGATGTTTGTGTTGTGGTCAAATATTTAAAGGAATAGTTCACCCAAAAATGAACATTTACTCACCCTCAGGCAACCCAAGATGCAGATGAGTTTGTTTCTTCATCAGATTTGGAGAAATTTACAATTCCATATGAACAGATTTGGAGAAATTTAGCATTATTGCTCACCAATGGATCCTGTGCAGTGAATGGGTGCCTTCAGAATTAGAGCCCAAAAAGCTTCTAAAAACATCACAGTGATCTACAAGTAATCCACACCACTCCAGTTCATCAATTAACATCTTGTGAAGAGAAAAGTGAAATGCTGCTTGTTTGTGAGTAACAAATTCATCATTAAGACTTGAGTTTCTAACTTCAAACCATTGTGTCTGGCTAAAGTCCTGTAATATTGCTTTCTCCAGTGAAAAAGTCGTCTTGTCTGTATCAGGAGAGAAATACTGTATGCACAGATCAAGCACTTTTCACAAAAAATAAATAAATAAAAAATGTGCGTGGACTTTGATGTGAGAGGACAACAGGAGATTATGACTTGCATTATTATAGATTATTTTCTTAATTATATTCTTAATTATGAATTTGTTTCTTACAAACACGCAGCATTTCACTTCATAAGATGTTAACTGATGGACTGGAGTGGATTACTTGTGGATTATTGTGATGTTTTTATCAGCTGTTTTAACTCTCATTTTGACGGCACCCATTCACTGCAGAGCATCCATTGGTGAGCAAGTGATGGAATGCTACACTTCTCCAAATCAGATGAAGAAACAAACTCATCTACATCTTAAATGGCCTGAGGGTGAGTACATTTTCAGGTGAACTGTTCCTTTAAGCAACATTACTAGACAGAAGGAAAGTTCTCCAGAAGAGTTCGATTGGACAGCATGGGCAGGCTGTCAGATGGAGTTGTCGACTAGCCTGACAGTTTGCGGATGAACCTGGCTGTTTTTTCCACCACCCGCTGCAGCTGCGAGTTTCTGAACAAAGCGATGATGGATCAAATCGGGACACTCACCATGACACACCTGGACTAGCTGCAGACGATGAGGCTTTGCAGACCGGCTTTATTAAGTCTTCTCAGTTGGGTGCAGAAAGAGACACAAACACCTTTCTGACTAAAACATCTTAAAATATTTGCTGAAGATGTTATTGGGCTGTTTTATGCTAATTTAGACCAATATTTAAAACAAAAATATCAGTTGAAAGAATGTTTTATGAAAAGAAAAGGTATGAAAACATGGGATTTAATCAAATGCACAATACACCACAGTTCTGACCCCAAGGCGATTAGTCAAAAACACAAAATGCAAAATAATGTCTCAGAGCTTTTGTAACTTATCAAAAATATGGTAACTAAATCAGAGTTTTAGAGTTACCTTCCAGGAAAATATTACCGCTGTATTAAAGGTACTAAACACAAACAGCTTTAATTCACACCCACAGGGTGTCATGACTAAGCAGAGTTTAATTACATGGCGCTACTTTAACAGCGCTGCCATACTCGCTAAAAGAAAGAAAAGAACCTTGAATCAAACAAAAACACATTTTCTTTACTAACAATAGCTGTACAACGCCTGTCCTGCTAGCATTACTGCTCAACCTCAATTACTGCTCAAGCATCACAAGGAAACTATATTTTAAATTATATTTTACAGTATTTTCATTCACATTAAAGTTTATGCAAATAATATAAGATAATTAGAAGACTCTGAAGTAGATAAGAGTGGTATTTGTTCATGCAAAACTGGGCATCACAATGCCAGGTGTTGCCGGGACGTTGCTACGCCATCACTGAATTGATGAAATTATATTTTACCCGAACTGTCTGAATTTAATGGGGTAAGATAAAAACACAATACATCTTTGTATAAAACATCTAAACATCTTTGTTTTGTTTTTGCTGGCTGCAAAACAAAACGTGATTCATGAAAGAGTTACTGTTATGAAATGGCTCTCTTAATGAATAATGAACAAAACTAAGTTACCAATTCGAATTAGTCTAACCTAATTAGACTGACTAATTTTGCCAGATTCATGCATAAATAAATGCATAAAATGTGTAAATAAATGCATGAATAAATAAATTAATAAATGCATACATAAGTGCATAAATGTGAATACGCATACATCCACAAATGAATGAAGGAAGGAATACACACACACACACACACACATATACACATATATATATAAATATGTATTAATAACATGAATTAATAAAATAAATATGAATTAATAAAATACATAAATGAATAAATAAATAAACTATGGTAAGAAAAATCATATTTAATTTAAAACATTTTTTTTTTTTACTGTCTTGAACTAAATAATTATATAAAGACGTTACAAAAATGTGTGTAATTAAATGTCTTAATATATTATGCAATTTTGCTTTTCAGTAAATTTATATTTTTACCAAAAACCAGGACAAAAATACAGATTATGAAAATGATATTTTGCTGTGTATGCATTGATAGAATTGTCCACAATCATAAAGATGTGCTTGTTTTCTGATAACTTTACTAAATCTGAACATTTAGTGAACCATATTCTGATGTTGTTGATCTGACCTGTCATGATACCGGTTTGATGTCGGCATCATAGTTACATTTTATCTATCTCATCTACTTCACCTTTATAGCTTAGGAAAATCACATGCAAAGAGAGCTTTTATGGGGGTTGTCCACAATGTTCAGAGCCACATTTGGCCCTAGCTAAGAGATATGAAGATAACATTGTGTTTGACACAGAGAGGCGGCATATACGCTCCAGCAACAAGCAATCAATGCACAGTTTATCTCTCTTCCACAGACAGGTGTGAAGCAAAGCCCTCGCAGTGGGGAGAAAAAGACGTGAAAATCAAGACACTCAAATTCACAAAGAAAAAGCAGCAGAGAAATAAACACTCACACAATCCATCTTCTCATGCTTCCCTATAAAACAGCATGATTATTCCCTGGACATGATAATAAAATAGCCCACTTCATTAGGCATTCCCGAGCTGAACGAAAGCAGTTGTGATGTTTCATGAAGGCCAGACAGCTGCGGCTTTTATTAGTGGACCTTGCTGTTTATACGCCACATTGTGATTGCATGCACAGAAAGCCAGTCTTCAGTGGGTGAAAGTGCTGAAAAAATCATTTCAATCCCCTTGTAAAGCCGAATCCTCAGAGTAATCTGTGCTCCTCTGGCTTGTAAAGTCTCTGGGCTGCAAGTAACACAGAGTGACCCCTAACACGACGATCAAGAGCCCCGTAAGTCACCTCCATAAATGAACAGCAAATGATGCCGCTGTCCTGAGCTGTATCATTCCTGCAAAAAATGGCGAGGTCTTCATTTCTGTTTACGTTTAAAAGGTCAGAGTTTATCTGAAAGAGACAGACTAAGCGATAGCCACAGCTTCTAAACCTGTAAATATGAGATTCTAATTTCAAAAATAAATAAATACAATAAATAAATAAATAAAAACAACAATAAATAAAAAGAACAAAACAAAAATTAATAATAATTCAATATACTCTCTTATATATATATATATATATATATATATATATATATATATATATATATATATATATATATATATATATATATATATTTATTTATTTTTATTTTATTATAATTTTTTTTTTTGGTTAACAAATTTTATTACATTTTCTTCTGGGAACAGTAGTAAAAAACAAAAAGCAACTGTGCAAATTTAGAACCCACCCCCACCCACAATAAAATAATTTTTACAAGCATTTTAGAAAAGATGACTCAACATTAAAAGCTGAATGCCATAAATTTACAGTTTTCACATTAGATTCATATATACGAGAAGTTGAGAGTTCCATCGAGATGATGTCCAACAAATACACCGTCCAGGTTTGTCTGTCCATTGTGTGAGGAGGATTCCAACGGTTGACTAGCAATTTTTTTGCTGCTGTGAGAGCAGCTAACAGTCAAACATACTGTATCTCAGTACCCAACAAATATGATAGGTCTTGTGAGAGGTGAGTCAAAAAAGGTGAGAGAGAGGGGCACTCCCAAAAAAACAATGCGAAAACGTGCCTAAAGATCCTTGCGAACAGAGATTACACTTAGGAGAAGATGACATATTCATATTCAGAACAAAAAATTTACAAAAATACAAAAAAGCTTGAGAGTGTGATTCCTTTGGTCCAGATCTATCTAGGATATGTGATATTACAGAATTCGTATCTGCACCCAATACAATTTCAAAATCCGAAAGTTTCAAGACATAGGTTGACAAAACAGAGAAAAAGTAGGGTCAGGAGTACAAAGGGGCATAAACTGAAAGAAATACAATATTCCTATTCTCCACTGTTGTTTTTATTTGTGTTATTCTACCGTCTGTATCACAACCTTTATCTAAAATAGTAATATTTAAAGTCTTCCGCACCAATATTAGGACACCCTTGGTTTAGTATCCGAAGACGAGTGAGATACACTTATTACACCTGTGTATATCCTCCTCTTTCAAATGGGATTCTTGAACTAACACTATATCAATCTTTCTTCTTCGCAAAAAAATCCAGAAAACCTGTACGTTTGTGAGGGCCATTTAAGCCATTAATATTACAACTCAGAATATTAAGGTCAGTCATAGGTATCGAATTTAAAATTACTGCATAAGACAAAATACAAGTTTGAAAATAAAACCAGTTGAGTCTACCATTAACCCTCTGGGGTCCGAGGTCATTTTGGGGCCCTTGAGATGTTTTGACATGCCCTGATATTTGTGCTTATTTCAGCTACTTAAAAGATACTATTGACCAACATGTCAAATGATCAGCAAAAAAATCTGCAAAAAGGGACCAAACGTATGGAGCTCTACTCAAGTGTGACTATAGGTTCATGAGCATGTCACGTGACTCCCCTATTCTCTTAATATATGTTGAATTAAATCTAAATGATCTAAAAATCTAAATTTACATTTTTACTGGAAAAATACTGTTGCTTTGACAGAAGAGTAAAAAATTCCCCCATTTTATTCCCCCAAATTTAATCACAACCACTAAACTCGTAAATATAAAATTCCTAAAATAGAAAGATTCATTCTCTCAATACATTTTGAATTTAATTATAGACATTATACTGTACAGTTTATGTTATTAAATGTCTTAAGCAAGCTTGCATTTCAGTAAATTCAGTATATTTCTACTGGAAAATGACTGGAAATACTGATTAAGATGTCATGTTAAATGACAGATATAGGATTAATTAGACATAATGTGCATTTTTGCTCTTCATTTTGTTGTGTTATTCTCAGAAAATCATGTCAGCTACTGAACTTCCCATTACAACCCCTGCAGAACAGACCAATTTAACCCAGATTTTCATGCTTGTCCAGGCTGGTTTGATAGTTTAGTATTGTGCAGGTCTAGCTAGTTGACCAATCACGCAATTCAAACGCAAACCTTGTTGCTAAAGCAGCTGACTCTGGTGATTTTTCCAGTAAATCAGCACCTAAAACACAAAATATGCTGGTCTTTTCAAGAGTTATGTCATTCCTCTGATTAGCTCTCCGAGATGAATTAACTGTTTCCTCTGTAGCCATTCTGCTTCAGGCAAACAGATGTAACACTGAAAAATAGATGTCCTGAGGCCATAGGGATAATGTTTACTTCATAAAGCGATCACTTAAAAGTCTTACTTTGGCGATAAGATGGCGCAAAACCGCATATGTACAAGTCAGGCTTTGAAGAAGTAGGTTTGTTATCTCACAACGGCCCCTGTAGAAGCACAATCTTCATTTACATCAGTGCCAGTGTTCAGCGGCATGCTGGGATTCCCGGACTCTTACAGCCCTGATGATTACACTAATTAAATTTCCTGGAAGGCAGCTATTCATTCAGACGTGCCGCTACATTTGGGAAAGCCGAGATGAACAGAAAATGTGCAGAATAATAAGAGATCCTTTCATAAATTTCTCAAAGTCGGCGATGAAAATGACCTCTGAGGTCCTGGGAGAGAGACACCGCAGAATGCCTGATTCTGAGAATAGAAAGGTTCTTCAAATGGACGGCTGTGTCCTTCAGGAGGACTTTCTGAGCGAGAACTTGACTAACCTCTCGCATCGAGAGCCAAGCAAAACAACCAACCATACAAAAAAATTATATTATAATATTAAATGACAACTAAAACACAAACTATATAAAATATAAATATACACTAAAATGTTAACAAACTATATTATATTATTAATAGAGATATTATATTATTAATTAAAATATATATTTTACAATAATAATTACATATATAGAGTTACATTACATAAAGCAAAAAACTATATGCACTAAACTATAAACAAAAATGATAATAAATGTGAATTAGATCATATAAATATATAAATTGTATATAAGGCATATGTTTAGTCAATTAAATTATGTAGGGTTTAATATGTAAATAATTTAATTTAGGTCAAAGGGAATCATTCATGATTTTATAGGGAATTTGAACAGAATCGCTGTTTTGCGGCTGATCACCGAGTCGGCAGCGATTCACAGAACGAGCCATATAACATTAATTCTGTTATAGTGAACACTATTAATAAGCACAGTAACAAGATCGGCAGACATTAACTTGTAAGCACAAAACACAAGATACTTCTCTTTTCAATATAAATAAGACTTTATTTATATAAACCTAAGACATAAACTAATCTAACACATGAACACACGCATTCACACATTCACACGTTGCAGAAAGAAAGGATGAGTTTAGAGAATGAGAATGTGAAATCCCAAATTTATTGCAATATGTGCTATTGCATAGACCTGAACAACCATCAATCACTTAATTAACCCTCGCATTGAGTTTCTCAATGAGGCTAAAATTTATATTAAATGCACCAGCTCAGTTAGACCTGGAGGTTACTTGCTTGCGTTGCCTTTGGGTTACAGGGATTCCCTTCTGTCGTCGTCGTTGCAGGAAAGGGTTTTCCCGAGTTGGTGATTGGCTGGAAGTTCAGTAGTCGTTGAAGTGATGTCTTCGGGAGCCAATGGTTGGGCGTTGGCTGAGGATGGTCGTGGAGTCCGTTGCTGGTTGAAGTTTGAAGCGGGTGCAGTCGGAGCTGGGCTTTGCGGCAAACTTAACTTTTGAACACGAGACTCAACGGAAAGAAAAGAAACTAAAGTAAAAGAATAAAATGAGTAACGAGACTAGGTGGTTTTTCTTCTCATCGTGGTGTTAAGTAGAAACTGGACTGTAGGCCAGAGCACGCTCAAAGAGCACTAAAAAGCAGCGTCAAAACGCGGTGGCGAGAAGACAGAAAAGAGAAGGGAGAAGGGGAGATTTGATGGTTTCCTGAGTTTTTAAACTCGTCTTCTGGACACATCCCATCTGGTGTCTTGACCAATTAGATAGGCTATTATCTTAGCTAGGGTTGTTCCTTCCATCATAAATCAGCATGTTATCAGTCACATGGTCCGAATTTTACACACTCTTGCAAAGTATACTTTTGGATGTGATTTCTATAACCAGAATATGATACATTTGACAAAGAATCAATTGGAAGAAACGTTTCAAGCTAGAATTGTCAAACTCATACATACCAAACACGAATAAACCTTAAAGTCATTCAATAGTTATTAAAAAGACATACATAATATGTGCTTAAAACATGAGAGTCTAATGTGTGGTTACATACATAATATAGTGTTATGCCTAGCAATGTGCTTTTAGGATGATTTTGTATGCATATGAAAAAGAAAGTGTGTAGTTCTATGTAGGACACAGGGACATCTTCGGTGAAGACCAGAGAGAGGTTAAAAGGTCTCCTAAAGAATTTCAGTCTCAGTCTTTGTCTTGTGGGGAAAAAGTCAATCTAAGGAAGCTTGTGATTTCCAGCGTGGAACGCATGTGATGGCCATCTTTTTGACCATCAGTCTTGATTACCTGTCCCAAATTTGATGATCTCCTTCCGACATTGTACTTATCAATAAGTATTCTTTTGTCTTAATGTTGCGAGCTGTTCTGTGAAAGAGGCTTGTTGGTTAGGCTTCCTTCAGAGGTTGGAGCTAGGAATCTGATTTATGACATTGTCCTGTTTTCTTGGGGCCTCTCTGGAATTTCGGCTCCTCATGTTTCGATGTTCTGATCGAATCTTAGTTTGTCTGACTCGTTCTGACCCTACAATTACATGATTTTATTTATGACTTTCTTTTGTCTTTTCCATACCATGAAAGTGAACAGGATGACCATAGCTTACATATCTATTTTTCTATTGCCGATATTCAAACTAAGATGTATAACAACCGACTTACTATTTTTATTACGCTTTCATTGTGCTTTTTTGTGTTTTTCACAGCTTGACAGTGTCTATCCCCACTCACTGTACAGAGAAGAACAGCTGCTTTTTATCTCCTTTGTTTTCCCCTCATGAAAGAAAGTCACGATGGCTTGAAATGAGGATAATAAACACAGAATTTCATTTTCGGATGAAGCCGAATACCAACATCATTTTACCGTCATCATATCTTGTTTCCAAATCAAAACAGCCACCTTTTTCAGACCGATTCTGGACTTTTATTATCTGGATGTGATTCGCAAAGCTCAACAACACTTCAGCAAATATCCTGGGAATACAGCTTACCTTTGGAAACCAATAACCAATTTTCATAAAGGGTTTAATCTCTCATTTGACAAAACCTGGCCGAAAGGAAAATACAACATCCTGTTCTTGCACTTTCCCATAAGCTGCTTTATCTTTCTCCACAAGAAGCTGAAGAAAGGGATTTCTCACATCCTCATATTGGCAGAATGCAAATGCTGCTCTTCTCATGAATATGTATGACGGCACCAATGAGACCTCGTTTGAATAAATTCTTTCTTTTAACCTGACGGACAAACAGGCCGTCTGAATATGACACGTCCTCTCGTGCCGCTCGCCCTCTTGATCACACGTCAGGAGTCCTTCAGCGATGCACTTCAGCTCCAATGGATCAAAAATACGTATGTGTACTGCAGCGCAAATTAAAGACAAGCTTCCTTTCAAGTGTGCACTTAAATCACTTCCTCTCAAACTCTCGCGGCCTCTCTTTCTCATTTTCTGAATCTCAACCATCCCTTTAGAATCTCAAACTAGACAATTCCCTGTTTTCTACACTCATTACAAGAAAAGAATTAAGAAATAAGACAAAAAAAAGAACTAAGAATTGCATAGCAACCAATCAAAGCATCCTAGCAACACCTTAGCAACCATTATTAAAATAATTGAAAATATAATGAACAAAAAAAAAAAGAATTTAAAAATTAATAAATAAATGACATGGTACCCTTTAATACATTCTAACATTATATTTATTACCTGTTTTCGAAAAAAAAGTATCAAGAAATAACACAAGAAATGCATACGAACACCCTATCAACCATTTAGAATACCCTAGCAACACCCTAGCTACCTCTTAGCAAGCACCCAGAACACCTTTGCAAATACATAGCAACACACTAGTAACCAAAAAGTACACCCATTTTACTGCTTAGTAACGCCCTAGTAACCACCAAGAATAGCAGTTGAATAGCAACATCCTAGCAACCACCTCAAATAGCATAGCAACAACCTAGCAACCACACAGAACACCCTAGCAACATCACATCAACACCCCAGCAACCACCAAGAACACCCTATTAGCTGCCTAGCAACCTCCCTAGCAACACCTAGCAAAAATAAACCCTATTGTTAGGACCATTAAGATTTGTTTAGCAAAATAACCATTTTCATGACAGTTTTTACATTTATAGTGTCAGTATTTATTTTTCTTAACTAATACATATGAATGATGCATTTATATCTAATCTAAATTGTCATGATCATTTCTATAACAATATCACACACCCCTAGTATTCACAAAGCCCTGTTTGGGTAACTCTGGCCTACTATAAAAGATGCATTAAAATTAAAGAGTGCATAGGAAAAATATGCATACGGTACTCAAAGTAAGCACATGGGTTGTTTTTTTTGTTTTTTTTTTTTTTCAAAATATTAAATAAAAGGGTTCCTTTTTGTATGGAAAATTATAATTTTTGCACGAAAACCTAATTTCTTCATGATATTCGCCCAAATCTCAGTGTAACCTCTTCCTCTTTAGCAAGCTGAGAGCGAGCACATATGATCCAGTGGCTTTGGCATCAGAAATGTGGACTGGCCCTGAAAAAGCAGAGCGAACCTGAGCCTGCCAAAACCGCAATCACTACAACCAGCTCTCTGCAGACTACAGATGCATGCAGAGCTCAACCCTGTCCGTCACACACATCCAGCTCTGCCAGCTTTTTAGCAAGATCGGAAATTAAATTTTAATCAGTGACATTTGGAATTGATGACATCATGAATGGATTTCTTACACACACACAATCTATAAATCTGAAATGTCAGCAGGTTAGAATATGACTTTATGTGCTTGTTTATTTGAGACTGTCCATCTGAAAAACACACACCGGGGAGACAGATGGGATGCTCTGTCACGGATAAGACCACCAGTGAGTGACAGCGCTAAGGGTGTCTGCTGAGAAAACTTATATCAGCAGAGTCAAAGTTCATATCTTGAGCTTTAATGCACAAAAAAAAAAAAAAAAAAGTTCTTAATCATTATTTTTGTCTTATTACCAGTAAAATATCCTTAAATGTACTTGTATTTGATGTTAAGACTTGTTTTCAAGAATATATAGTTAAGTTAGAGTTAAGTTTATTTATCTCACCCCAATTGGAGATAGATGCCTTATTTTTCTTACCTTCAATGACTCACCCCAGAACACCCTAACAACTGCATAGCAATACCCTAGCAACCACCAAGAACACCCTATGAACTGGCAAGCAACTTTCTAGAAACCAGCCAAAATAACATAGCTACAACATAGCAACACCCTCCCAGAACACCCCAGCAACCAGAAGAACACCCAATTAACTGCCTAGCAAACAGCCAAAACACACTTTCAACCTCATAGCAACACCCTAGCAATCATCGAGAACACCCTATGAACTGGCAAGCAACCTTTTAGCAACCAGCCAAAATAACAAAGCAACCACATAGCAATGCCCTCCCAGAACACCATAGCAACCACAAGAACACCCGATTAACTGCTTAGCAACCACCTAGAACACTCTAGCAACCTCCAACCACTCAGAACACCCTAGCAACCACCAAGAACACCCTATGAACTGGCAAGCAACCTTTTAGCAACCAGCCAAAATAACAAAGCAACCACATAGCAATGCCCTCCCAGAACACCATAGCAACCACAAGAACACCCGATTAACTGCTTAGCAACCACCTATAACACTCTAGCAACCTCCAACCACTCAGAACACCCTAGCAACCACCAAGAACACCCTATGAACTGGCAAGCAACCTTTTAGCAACCAGCCAAAATAACAAAGCAACCACATAGCAACGCCATCCCAGAACACCCCAGAAACCTCCTAGCAACCATCCAGAACACCCTAGCAACCACCCACACACCCTAGGAACAGCACATTGCAGCAACACCCTAGCAACCACCAAAAACACCCTATTAACTGCCTAGAAATCTTCTAGCAACTGCCAAAACACACTAACAACCCCCAACCATTCAGGACACCCTTGCAACCTCCTAGCAACCACCCAGAATACCCTAGCAACCACCCAAACACCCTAGGAACAGCACACTGCAACAACACCATAGCAACCACCAAATACACTCTATTGACTGCATTCATTTAGCAGTGTCCATTTTTCTATTTCTTTAGTGTCTGCACATATAATCAACCCTATTTAATTCACTTCCTATTCTAGCTACTTATTATAGTCTGTTACTAAGTAGCAAACTATTCCCACCTTAAACAGACGCCCTCTCAGTTCTCCATCTCTGTTTGACACTAATGTGCTAAATGAATATCATTTAATGTGGCTGTAATCACCTCCATCAATTTGATTGCAGACTATAACAGTGGCTCTGGTCAGTGAGTTATACGTGCTCTTTTATTTACTCCTCTCTCATATTTCTGCAGTATATGACCGTATCTGACACGCTGCTCTGTAATGGGATACAGAATGATGCTTTTAGTTGCCCCAGTGACCTGTGTACCAGATTTTCTTCCAAATGTTTAATGGGTCATTCCTGTTATGCAGAACCTCTTGAACTCTGAATGAATATGTTGGTGCTGTAATTTAAGCAAGCTTTTTTTTTCTGTAAAAAAGGCTTTTCATAAATCCGCTAGTCAAGCTCAGACTCTACTTAAAGGACAATGGAACTGAAAATTAAATAAAATTTTGTGGGGGTGTGTGTGACCCTGGAAAAAGTCTTTAGCAATGCATATTACTAATCAAAAATTAAGTTGTCTCTTTAAATGCAGCTGAGCCGCTGCTCCCCACCCCCTTTTCAAAAATAGGGCTGTGCCTTTACATCTCGTACCTCAGATACCAAAAAACATCTGTTTGGTTTTGATTATCACATCTATTGTGTTGAAATCATGCTTTTAAAGCCATAAGAGTGTAAACTTCTGATATATGGTTTTCTGAGCGCACAGAAAGCAGCTGTCACACGGCATGTGACTGCCTACTAAACTAAGCTCTCTTTCATGTCTTATTGCACTTAAACTGTCTAATACACACGTTTATGTTAAAAACACACAAGTTATAAGAACCATAACCAACATAAACAGCTGGGGGAAAAAACTGCATGTTTACATTAAATGTGTGTATTAAGTGGCAGCAGTGTAAAATACAGTACCTATACTGCTGTCTATGCTGACAATATGACCCAAACCATAAAATAAAAACAGAAAATCACTCACTGCTCATGAATGAATAATTTCTGTAGCTCCAATAAGAAGACATTTCTCACTTGAATGCTGCTTTTAAATGCTCCAGTGTGAATATAAACATGGCGGATTGTGTGCGGCTTCCTCAGGGCGGGGTCTCTGCTAATATGGCAGTGTCTGTCAACAGTCGTGGGCGGGGCCTGTGCAAAGTGACGTCAAATTTGACAGATTCTGCGAACAGCTTGCTCTGAGACACTGCTTATGATTTATGGGGAAAAAGGAGCTGGTGGATATCATTATAGGGTGGTTGTGTACACACTGCCAACACATATTTCTGTTCAAACAACATGTAAAAGTGAATTTTGCATAATAGGTGCCCTTTAACAGCCCCAAAGAACACATGCAAGACAGGCACAAAATGAACTGTATAGAAGGACGGATCCAAGTGGTTTGTTATTAACTGGTTTGTTTTCTTGTTAACCTTGAAAGCTGATTTTTGTAGTCCCAATCATGCATATTTCCAAGAGCACAGACACATTCATTTAAAGATCACTGTGAGTTTTTAGCATTCTTGGGAGAGACACAAGGCCTTGTTGATTTGCAAGGTGGCAAAGGTTACAGAGATGTTTTCTTTAATTGACAACACCACCGGCCCAGTTATTAATGAGGCCAGTGCAGTATGTAGCGGCGAGATGGAAGACAGTGCCCCCACCCCAATTATGGCTCCAGGGTTCTTCTCAAAAGCCTCTCAGCGGGATGATTAATTCTAATCACCAGTCCTTTCCTGCGCCCTCCACGATGAGCTCATTACGACACCAATATGACTGCAAAGCTCCAACATCCCGAGCGGAAGAGCTGAGAGTACGGGAGCCAATCAGAACAGTGAACCACATATTTAACCAGACAATTACTGGACTTCTTTAAACGACTAGAAGATGGAACTCACACTGGACAGTTAATCAAAGGGAACGTGTTAAAAGGGAAGGGAAGTGACTCCAATTTGACTATGAACCAATGGACTATTGAACGACATGTTTAATTGATGACAGACTATGTAAGATGTAGCTAAATGTTTGATGGCTACAGCTTCCACCATTTTGACCACTGAAACTCCTTCAGTGACACTCGAGTCCAACAGAAGCCAGTCTCGTGATGGATCACTCACTGATCTGAAATCAGGCAGTTTTAGAGTGGTAATGTGTCAATAACAAGTCAATGTCCCAAAACCTAGTGTGATCGATCGATCGATCATCTATCTATCTATCTATCTATCTATCTATCTATCTATCTATCTATCTATCTATCTATCTATCTATCTATCTATCTATCTATCTATCTATCTAATCTATCTATCTATCTATCTATGTCTCTGTCTATCCATCCAACTATCCATCCATCCATCGTCATCATCCATCCAACCAATCCAAATCTGTCTGTCCAATCTACATGTATCTATCCATCAATATCAAAATTAGTTATCTCAGGAGGTACCTATTTTTTTTTTTGGAACAGCCTTCTGGACAACAGTATGCCTGTGTGAGGCCTATGATGCCTTAATAGGCAGTTTGCTAGGTTTTGGACCAGATACGTTTGACTGTGTAAAGGTTTTTGAAGAGACAGCTCATTAAGACACCAAAAAGACCCACTAAAAAGGTCAAACAACAAAAAAAGAAACATTTCACTTTCCTGACCCTTAAAATGGCCAAGTTGTCATCATGTAATGAGCTCATCGTAACATTCCGACATGTATTAGGAAGAAATTCACCGATTCCCTACCCAGCACGCTCATACATCACACTTACCCTGCAGGTGCCATCAATCTGAACGATACATCACCTCAGTCGCTGCTTCAATGACGGCTGACGCATGAGTAAATCAACAGAGAAGAGAACAGTAAACAACGGTTGGACAGACGTGTGTATCTCTAACCCGTAAAGAGGGGAGCGTTGTAGTCCTTTCAAAAAAATTGCTGCTACCAGCAACGAGAGAGGAAAGTTTCTAAACGGCGAAAGAGCAAAGCTGACGGAGATAATGGTCTGACTCACACATCACGGCATGAGACGAGGAGAAAATCAGGCAATAAAGGTCTCGTCATTTCTCTGGCGATGCTCGGCTCATGTCTTGCGCCCCAGGCATGACATAGAGATGAAACACATGAAACGAGTGGCACAGTCCTACGCTTTTTGGTCTCATCCCAAACAAGAGGGTATTCAAACCTTATTATTGAGCTTGCATCTTCATTTGAGTCTATTAGGAATACTCCTATATGAATATGAAGTCACATCAGAATGTCCCAGATGCTCTTTTCCATACAATAATAATGAATGAACACTTCTGGGCTCCAAAAAGGACAAAAATATTATAAAAGTCCTCCACATTACTTGATCACTATACTGAAGTCATATGGGCCACTTTTATGGTGTTTTGGTCAATTTTAGAGCTTGAAAATGTGTAAAAAGTACAACATGAGCACAAAATCATCAGCTATCACTTTAAGAGCTTCAAGATTTTCCAATTTTACCTGAATCACTGAACATTAAGATTTGACAACCCATCTGATTTCACTTTCAATGACAAAGTGCTCTGGCTTTTGGTCTCTCCCCAAACACCAGGGGCTGCAATCATGATTATTGAGCTTGCATCATCATTTGAGCCCATTAGGGAAGACTCAACCTTTCAGACTTTAAAGAAATATGAAGACATTTACCAGAATGCCCTAGATGCTTTTTCCATACACTAATAATGAATTAGGATGAAAATGTTGTGCTACAAAAAGGGCAAATTGCTCTATTAAAGGTGTACACATGACTTGAGCACTATACTTAAAGTCTTCTCAAGTCATATGGGACACTTTTATGATGTGTTTGGTCAACTTTAGAGCTTGAAAATGTGTAGAAAGTACAACATGAGCAAAAAAGCATCAACTATCCATTTAGGAGCTTCAAGATTTTCCAGTTCTACCTGCATCAGTGGACATGAAGATCTGTCATCCCATCTAATTTTGTTACCACACTGTAAAAAAAATAATAATAATTGAGCGAACTTAAAAAGAAAAATAATTGAGCGAACTTAAAAAAAATTTTTTTTACCAGCTTCAGCAGATTTTTGAGTTTGCTCAACTTATATTTGTGGGAGATTCTCAAATTTTTGTTGTATAGACTTAAAATGACAAGTTCAGAAAATTCAAAAATCTGCTGAAGCTTGTTGCCTTAAAATTTTAAGTTGGCTCAACTTTTTTTTTTTTTTTTACAGTGCAGTGACAAAGTCCTACTGTTTTTGGTCTCGACCCAAACATGATGGCCTACACTCTTTGATTATTGAGCTTGCATTGAGCTCAACAGGGAAGATTAAACCATTCAGACATCCCATATGCTCTTTTCCATTCAATAATAATGATTAAGAACACACACTTTTAACCTCAAAAAAGACAACACATCATTAAAGTACTATAAAAGTCATCCAGCACTATATTTAAACTGTTCTAAAGTCGTACTGGACCTTTTATGGAATATTTTTGGAGCTTGAAATGTCCATAGAAGGAAAAAAGTACAATAGATTCTCCAATTCTGCTTGTATCACTGAACTTGAAGATCTGGCAACCCATCTCATTTCACTACAAGTCTTCTGGCCTGAGGACGCTGGTGTCTGGCGCTACAGATGCTCAGCAGGGTCAATGAAGATCGTTGACAAAGCAGAACTGACAAGTGAGTCAGCTTTGGCAAAAACATGATTATTCCTGCATCCACTGACTTTTCGCACCATTCTTAATTTTCAAACAGTCCAAGTGCTCTGTTTTACGCACCACTGAGCTGCTGACTTCAACGTGGGAATAACATTACCCTCAGAGGTGTGGAGGAAATACATTAAAAGCGACGCAACGAAGGGGAAAAGTGCTTCCTCACAGCTGGGTGCAAGAGAGCTCAAGCAAACACACTAAGCTTTGCAAGTCACAGCTGGTTTTCCTTAAATGTTTCTATTAAACATGAAAGAGGAGTGGAGGTGGAACGGAAACATGGACACAGATGCTGTAATGTGGTTACAACAACACCAAATCCTCTCCTCTAAAAGAGATGGAGGGAGGTAGATGGTTTTTGTGGATAAAGATACAAATATTACTGAAATGAGGATGCGACACTAAAGTTCATTTCTTATTAATAGAGACAAAAAAGTTTGTACAACATTACTGAATCTTATGAAAACTGCATCAGGTCTAGGTCAAAATTCGCAACAAAATTTCAAAAAAGCACAAGAAAATATGTTTTGCATAAAGAAAATAAAGCATATACAATTAAGAATTATTTCATCATGACATTATTTTCATAATAAAGCACATTTAAACCAGGATTATTATAATTAACTAAACCTGAAACAGACTAAAATTAAAACCATAAAAAAATGTTTCTTGAAGATAAACATTAAATATATATATATTAGCTAGACGCTAAGGCAACATTTATCATCTAAATTTAGCTAATTTAGTTAACTTGATGTACTAAAAAAAACTGAAAATGAAATACAAATGAATAAACTTAATAAACTTAATTAATAGATATATAAATACACAAGCTACTAACAATGACCAAAAAATTTAAATAAAAAATCTAAAACATAAAAATAGAAAATAGAAAAATAAAAACTGATTCAAAATATTAATAAAAGCTATAATAGTATCTCAGTGATTCTAAAATAACATCGATTTAAACACACATGCCCCAATTCTCAAAAGTTTAAGCTCAAATAAATCAAATTAAATAAATGCATGAATTAACGAATAAGCTGCTATCATTCATTTCATAGCTCTTCTTTCACATCTTGATAATGGTTTTCATTTCTGCAAAGGAATTTTAGGAGAAACATACGAGGCTGATACTTAAATGAAGCAAATGTCTCCTGAACTACAAAAGAACATCAAGACTTTTCTTTGACTCATTCTCTCTTAATTTACAATCCAGCCATGGCCATCAAGAAGGGCAGGATCCTTCTGGACACAGTGTTCCGCAGAAACGCTCCATGCGGAATGAATGCCAGCGTGGGTGGGAATACAGAGACGGTTTCACACTGTAGGAATACATTAACAACATCACCGGGTTTCATCAGGAAGCTCATTCTGAGGGACTCCGCCACAGAATAAATAACAGACTGCTTTTCTCTGGGCTTTTGTCGTGTACTGCATCCACTCGCGCTCATATCGCGGGATGACTGAGTCAGAGCAGACACGAGATGGCAGCGCCTCAGGGGATCCAAACATACTCTGTGAATCAGATCTAAAAATACTCTTAATTAATAAGCCCAATCTGATATCCGACTGATGCCAGTGTTCACGCATGAGCTGTGTTTGTAAGCTTTCATTCTCCCTCCACTGCTTCTGTTCAACCAAACTAGGTTACACAAGTTGCTACTGTTTTTGCAAACAAAAACTGACTCGTACTTGAAGCACTGATACAAACAAATTTATTCTCTAAACGAGGATTTTTGTCTTCTTTTTTTTTTATTATTAAACATTCTTAAATCAAGATACCCAAGAAGCAAAATTACATAAGATATCAAGTGTTGTTTCCTTAAAAAAAAAAAAAAAATTAAATGAACGTTTGCTTAAAAGAATAACAAATACTAGTCTTCCCTTTGAATTACGTTTATTTTTCTGACCCCGCTGATTTATTTATTTGAGAATACAAGACTTAATATGTTAAGTCATTTTGCTTCTCAAGTAAATGTATCTTGATCTAAGAATGTTTAAATATTTTTACTGGAAAGCTACTCAAAAACACTTTTGCATTGTAGCTTAACAAAACATTTTATTATTTACTCATTTACTCAAAAAAGAAAAGAAAATGAAGCCTATTTTATCACCATAAAACATTGTTTTCATGATAATTAAGCACATTTGCATCCATTTTCAGCTATTCTCAAGAGCCCAATGCACAAGATAATCAATCAATTAATTAATTAATCAAATTATTAATTAATTCTCATTAAGGCAAAAAAAAAAAAATACTTATTTGGTAATGTATGTTGCCCTGAAGTTAAAACATGATGGTTGCAATAATAATAATAATAATAAAGAAAAAGAAAGAAATAAAGACATTTCTTTTTTCCATGTAACACAAGTGAGTAATTTTGCTGGTTATTATCCATATAATGGAAGTAAAAGTATTAGCACTTCAAAAAGAAGAAAAATACCGTAAAAGTGGTCTAGCATCATGTTGTGTTCTGGTCATTTTGACCCAGAGAGGATTTTCTTTTTCCCAAAATCGCAATCTAATATTATTGCACTGAACTGAAACAAACTGACTTTGCTCACACAGGGTATAACAACTTTCTACCCCAAACACTGATAATTTATGTACTTTTTTGGGGATTTCCCTCCCACAGTGTTACACTTGTGGCGTTCCCTTGCAAAAATGACCAGCCTGCAAAAAATTGCTGAAGTCTCAAACAGCTCTGAATTCGTTTACATTTCGCCGCCACATGCATGACTTTAAATGTCATTAATGTCAAATATGACGTGATGTACTGTACGCTGAGTGTTAGTCTTAAAGATATAATAAAAAAGAGCATGTTTAATTGTCAAGGGTCAAAGAGAGAATGGAAATGGTCATGCCAAACAAAATGTTTTTGGCGCAAGACACCGTGACTAACATTATAAGAGGAATTCACAATAAAGCGTCAGACTGCATTTGCTGTCACACATGTCATCTGTTTGAATATGCGAGCCTGGATGTGCATATGACAAAATATTCTCACTTCTTCATTAGCAGCGACTCACCTATTGAGTCCATTCAGTTTGTGGAATGAAGTAGCTCTTGTAGATGTGGGGTAATTACAAACCAGCGCTGGCAGGCCATCAGTCAAGTGTGCTCTCAGGAAACACAGAATGAATGGGAAGGGGAAGCCTGCCGGGAGGGGCGGCACTCATCTAGATAAAGATGTCGGTTTTGAAAAACAGCTGATGCCCTTTCTGTCATTTTTCTGCCGCGACTCCAACATGTCTGTATTAGTGCAAATGAGATTCTCCAGGCATGCTGTCTTCTCTGTGCTGTGAAAATTAGCTGAAAGGGATTGTGGGAACAAGAGGAGCTTTGCAGTCTGGTGCCTGTCAGAGAAGTGATGGCACTTCATTACCATAAATAGAAAAGGCCTGAAATATTGATTTAACATGAAAGGAAAATTTAATTTCACTTTATTTAAAAGGACAAGAATATGCATAGTTTAAAAGGGACGTCACCCCAAAAATGAAAGTCTATTCACTGTTGTTTCATTTTTTTCTGTGGAGCACAAAAGTACACTCTTAAAAATAAAGATGCTTCACGATGCCATAGAAGAACCTTTTTTTCTAAATGGTTCCATAAAGAACCTTTAACATCTGAAGAACCTTTCTGTTTCACAAAAGGTTCTTTGTGGTGAAAGAAGGTTCTTCAGATTATAAAAAGGTAAGGAAGAGATGGTTCTTTAAAAAACATTTGACTGAATGGTTCTTTGTGGAACCAAAAATGGTTCTATGGCATCGCTTGAAGAACCTTTTGAAGCACCTTTATTTTTAAGAGTGTAGTTACCCGGCAGAATGTTCACGCTGCTATTTTCTACACAACAAATGTGAATAACTAAAGATGTCAAGCTGAAATAAGCACTATAATAGTCATCCAAACGACTTATTCAGAGTCTTCTGAAGCTGTAAAGACTTTAAAAATTCATTTTCAACAGTAACTGCTAAACTTTTAAAGACAGACCTGTTGTGAGCTACTTATCGTAGCACAAGTGAAAGTCAACAAGATTCTTCTTTTTCAGTGTACCCCACACGTAAGTAGATGCCAACTTGTGTAGTCATCACTGGAGCATTGCTGCCTGTCAGTATAGTAATGTCAATAGACATTGGCATCTTTCCTAACCTCTGGCTGTTGTATGGATCACATCTTTCAAACTGGCATACAATAATGTACCCAAATGCCTGACTTCATCAACAACCTATTCTTCATCACTGCCCTCACCCTCATTGCTTCTATCTTCCTTGGTCCATCAACAACTTTTTTAATTACTACAACTTGATTTTATGATGCGCTCGTATCACTATCAATACTTTCTGAAATAAGTACAGATTTGTCTCACCATCTTCCAAAAAAGAACCTAAAACACATGCATAAAGATTATTACACTGACCACCAATGCTGGTCAACAGTGCCAGCTACAGCAAATATGCATCCCATAATAGGACTTTGTCAGTTATGCATGGCACTCAGATTTGTTGGTCTCTGAGTTGTTGTTTTTATAAGAGTGCATTGAAAATGACAAAAATACTTTAGAAAACACATTTGGATGTACAATTATATTTACTTGAATTACTACTTGAATTTATATGTATTTTCTAGTCTAAAATGAGCTCAGTATGGAGCCTTGAGAGCATGTGACCTAACGTGCTAATGTCTCCTTTACTACTTAGTTACCAAAAATGTGAAGCACATGGCTAATAAATTTTAATTTTACTGGTTGAAGGGGATGTCATTTGACATCACTAAAATCTAATTTTGTTGGTTGAACATTAATATTGTATTTTAAATGCAATTTTCTTAGCATCATTTATAAATGACGAAATATAAAAGAGGATTAATTCAACTTATTTTTCGAATAATCATGTTTAGTAGAGGAATTTATGGTGAAAAACTACATTACCCATAATGCTTTACAGAAAATTCCACCAATCAGAGTGACGCAAGTTCATCCATTCTTTCCTAACATTGGGATCAGAATGAAGGCATTGCAAAGACTATGTTTCCACAACTCCTTCATGTCTTTATCGGAGCCATCTTTATCGTTTGGTTTCTGTGTAGACCTGCGTGTTCGCCTCTCTAGTTATTTACACTACATACGTGAATCTGTGGGCGGGGCTGAACAGGCAGCGCTGTAGAAGCAGGTATTGATCTCCCTCTGCGGAGGCGGTGCTTATCCATACTATTACATCATAGAGTGGCTCATTCCACAAGCTGTCGTTTTGGCAGGCTGCCTTCAATATAAGCTGTTTTTAGACTAACGAGAAAGTTTTGAGTTCTGAAACTTACAGGATGTTTTTATAGCACAATGACCTGTTAAAAGATCAAGTGGATTTTGATTTCTCAGTTCATGACCCCTTCCAATTGATATTTCAAATCAATCTGCAAACTTTCCTTAATGCAATATCAATGCAACATGGCACTGCTGGTTCTGATCATGCAAACAGGCTGTCTCATCATCCACTGGTCCTCAACACCAGGGCTTTAACCAGGCTTGACAATCAGAGCGATTGCAGGTCTCCCAAACACAAGGTCTCCAGACTGATCGTGTCCCTACAGCAGCCAGACTCGCTTCTAGCTCTGTCTGACTAACAGGAATCAATGAGAGCGAGGCCCCTTGGGAAAGCCGGCGCTGAGGCGAAACCTTCAGTCGATTGTAATTCAGCTGGTGCAATGCCAGTATTACGGTAGAAGATACCGCAGCCCACCAGAATACAGCAACACGATGAGCAATATTACAGCACGCGTGCATCCGACCAGGTGTTCGACTGCCAATCACGGATTAATGAGCCATCGGCTGGCGGAGAACTGTCACGGAGCTTTTGTTGTTAACAATAGCGACCGGCTGAGAGGTCTGACACTACAACCACCACTTACTCGCTTCCACTGTGTGCTTTGAGAGGGTCTCGATTCGTGTGTCAATTTGATAAGCCGAACCCCGTCGTTTAGAGGGTCTCCGGGTGACTCTTCGATAAGAGAGACAACAAGCGAGATATGAAGCTAAAATACCGGCGACAAGGAGGTCATTTCAGCCACAGCAAACACACAATCATCCAGAAGCTGCAAGCCGAGACAGCATTTGGGGAAATTGCTGTTAGTGCTTTTTGCTAAACATTAAACATCCAAATGTATTGTGCTTTAGACTTAGATTGTTTAGGAAAGGCATGAAGTTATATGCTTTTTGCCTGGCTGATGATAAAATGAGCCAAAAATGCCTTAGACTTACATTGAGCCATACCTTGAGAATTGAGGATAGACTTACTTAAGAAACCACCTAGCAACCCAGAACTCTGCATACTAACAAGCTAAAAATCATTCAGAACAACTTTAGTAAACACATAGCAAATCATTGGCAACCACCCAGAACAACCTAGCAAAGATATAATATATATATATAAATAACTGTACATTCTCATTTATTTATAGAAATCATTTCATTAATAATCTATACATAAACCTATTAAAAAGTCTCCAAATATATAGATTACATTTTAAAACAGTTTACATTTAATACTTCAATACTATTTATTACATATATTTATTTATAAGTTACTATATTAATCTATATATCCATAAATTGATAGATTTTTGAATACATTTATGGATTATATAAAATTGTTAACATTTAATAGTGATATTTTAATATTTGTTCAAAAATATATTCATATAAATGACTAAACTGATAACAAATCTATAAAGGAATTTCTGTGTATAAATGACTAAATTTACTGTAAAAAAAAATAAAAAAAATTTAAGAAAATGTAATCACTGAAAAGTAACCAAAAACACTGCATAGTAGACTGACCACCTAAAGTTGTGGTAAAGTCACTATAATGCATGGACTGTCACAGCTTGATCTAATTACATTTTTTATTTACATTGTATGAAAAACGGCTGTCACTTGGGACAGATTTGTTTGCATATTCCACAAAAGAAAAAGGTTGTTTTGTACAGTACGTGCTGTGTGAACGTGGCCTACTGTGAAGAATATACCGCGTGTAGGATAAGAGCTTTACACAGCGATCTTTCAATCCATTCTGCAGTATTTTCACATATGGTAAGACGTTGCTGCTCACTCACGGAGATAAGATAGATTTGCTTTGCTGCGCACACAGAGGAACAGTTAGAGCGATTCGTGGCAGATGTCTGGGTGAAACCACGGTAAACCGACTCAATCAGCCGCGCTCTTGCGGGAACGTGGAACATGTGGAAATTGGAGGGCCTAATTAGCCGATTTCCTTCATGAAATTACGCATCTGCGAGAGGTGATTGGACCACCATGTCAATTTGAGACCTTGATCCAAGGCTAATTGCGTCTCCCAGAAAGACCCACCAGGGACACGATTGAAGTTAATCTGACAAGATTCACCCTTCTGAGTGCTCGACGGTATAGTGTGCGATGCCCTCAGAGCCAAACACGACCTGCGCTCTTTAAAAGATACATACCCTGCTTTATATTGCAGCCTCGGAGGCGTGCATGAGACTATATGAGACACATTATTAAAAACATCATAAAACCAACAATTTTTCCTTTAGGAAAAAGGGGGAACAGAAAAAGGGGGAACAGAAAAATATGAAGGCTATTGGGAGTGGAATACAAGCACACTGCTTATTGCAAACATACTGTATAGTACACAACCTAACCTAGCCTAGTAGTATACATTCATTTACTATGTTGCATATGCATATATAGTTGCATGCATAAATATAGTTTAAATTATAATTATAAATGTATTTTTATATGAATGGCTAAATTAACGGCATCTATAAAGAATGTTATCAAATTTATAGATTACATTACATTATTCAAATAATGTTATTCATTTATTGGACAGCCATTTGTCATTTATATATCTATATGTATCAATCTATAGCATTTAGCCAAATGTATATATTCTCATTTTATTTATTTATTTACTTATTTCAAATACAAATCATTTTATAATAGTTTAAACTCAATAACAATATTTTAATATAATTTAATAATAAATGTATTTATGTAAATTACTAAACTAATAACTTATATATTTACATCTGTAGATCTATGGAATTTCACTATATGTATTCCATTGCATAATATTGCAATATATGCAATAATATTTTTAATATTATTTGATTATAAATGTATTTATATAAATACCTAAATTAATAACCAAATTCATAAATTACACTGTATATTATATATTATATATTTATTAAATAATTGAAAAAAGGTAGCCATATATAATTTGTCTAAATTTGTAGATTCCCACTGTATAAAATAGTTAATTCAATAAAGATATTTTAATATTATTTAATTATAAATGTATTTATATTTTATATGAATGACTAAATGTTTTATATATGTATAAAGAATCTTACCAAATTTATAGATTACATTGTATAAAATGTAAATATTACATTTAAATAACTAATAGACCAAATAAATGAATAACTCTTTTTCAGTTATTTACTGTGTAAATAATACACTGTAAATTAAATGTGTATTAAATAACTGGTTTAAATTCAACAAATTTGTTCATCTTATTTACTATAAATGTTATTATATACAGTAAATCAGCATTATAAGCTATCCATCTCGATATTGATACTGGCCATTAAAAGAAAGAGAGAGAGAGACAGAGAAAGACGAGGCACAGAATATAAAGGCATGCCTAAACCCCGCATAAATTCACATCCCAAGGCTGAATAATAAAATATATCCATGTGAGAAATGAGAGGCTGGGGGATGATGAAACTTTTAAATCCATGGTTTTATGCTGTTTTGTGGTGGGTGAATAAATTACTTGTCAAGCACGGACTTGGCCAAAATGGCTTCATTTGAAAAATTGAGAAAGAAAGGGAGAAAAACAAAGCACAACCACATTAGTGTTTGCACACACACTTTAAATTCTTCATGAGAGTCCCAGCCTTCCTTAAAGTCAACGTGAAATCAAAATTGACCCGATTTGCTTTATTCCTACATTTATTCATATAACTGCATTAAATATCTTGTTCCAATTAGAAAAAAAAAACATCTGGGTTTTTAATGCATTATTAAGTCAACTTCAGTGCATCGTATCTGGATCATAAAACATTCATATGTAAATCTAAAGTCATTAATAAAATTACTTTTTACACTAATTCATTGACCCCTTGCGAGGTGCAGTTTCTTTGAAACGTCTGAACTTTTGTCAGATGTCAGGACAGCTCTTGTCATGTTAGGACGTCTCTGAAGTCTTAAAGAGCGAGAAGGTCGGTCAAAGGTTTCCATCAAAGTCAACAGAACGCCTGACGGGAAGCATGGGGCAGCGTCTTTCCCTGCGGAGTGACGGCTCTTAACCCTGAGCAGAGAAACGCTCCGGAGACGAGAACTGTGCACTTTAGCAGCAGGGATGGATGCATTTAAAAGCGCTTAAAATGTTTTCAAAAATTAATGACATTATTTATAGCACTTTTCACAATACACATTTTTTCAAAGCAGCTTGGTAAATCATGATGTTGAGTTGATATTCACCAGATGTGATCATACAAGCAATCAAACAGTTGAGATACGCCATATACTGTAGACAATATCATAGTTTTTATTAATATTTTGAATATTAATAATGAATATTTTATTTTTATGTATTCTGTTTTCATTTTCATTTTAGTTATAGTAATTTTGTGGTGCATTTTTGCCATTTTTAGTGTTACTTCATTACTTCACACACATTTAATTGCGTCATAATTCCATACAATTTTTCACACAATTTCATTCAAATAACTTGTTCCGCCTCATATTTTCATCCCTTCTCTTCACTTTTCACCATCCAATCATATGCCAATTAAATTACATTAAGCCCCACCCCCTTTTTCTCATTGAATGTTCTATTTTTACTTAGAAAGATGTCACATTATGGAAGTAAAATGGGTTGCAAACTCATTTCATGTTGACTTTAAGTTGTCAGTAAACTTCTATATCAGCAAAAACAAAGAAATGTTAAAAGCAGAAGGTGAGAGGAAACACAAAGGACAAGCAGCCTAAATCCCCTTGTGTTGCGGCCGCTCTGTAACACACACACAGCTGTATTTCCCTGGCATTCAGACTCAGATAATCAGCACTGGCCGACAGTTACATCTATCACGCAGCTGGCCGGGCCTTGATTCATTACCAGCCGCCAGCTGCCGTTTCAGAGCAGATCTGGGCTCGGCTCATCCGGCCTGGCAGGTGGGAAGCTTCTGTGGCATTTGTCTTTCCTAAACAGTAAAGTTGTCCGAGCTTGTTAAGGAGAACAGAGTCCACTTGCAGCGGGATCAATGGCTGTAGTCAATCTGCAGACATCAATGAAGGCAAGAAAGTATGGATGTTCTGCTGCCTCGGCCTAATCGTATATCCACTAGCCAATGCGCATTGACAGCTTTTCAGTAGGACAGGGTCACTTTGAGAAAGCGTAACCTGACTGAAATGACAGTTCCCAGCTAATGAGTGTCCAAAACACCGTCTGAAAACAGCTAAAACTTCATAACTAACCACCTATTTCTTTTTTCACACCAAAAGTATGTTGAGCTCTCAAAGCTGTACCTCTCTTCAAATAAAAAGTGTTATCACACCATTCTTCATTCTAGAGCTTCCCTTGAAGTCTTCATCTTTATATGAGTTCTCAAGGCTTTTCCATTTAGAAGCACTTCTACGCTCTTGTGTTTCTGCACATAATAACGCCAGTATTGGTTTTGCAATTTATTTCAAGCGTGACACTCCTGACCTCCCTCTAAAGATGTTTTCTGCAAGGCTTAAAGTAAAAATAAAAGCAAGCGAAGCGGAACTTTGCAGATGGTAAAAGCACTTTTAGGAAGTCGAGGCATATGTACCCACACATATTCCGCTCTGTTGTCAATAAGGTGGATTGTGGAATTAAAACCGCCTGAGAGAGATAAATCTTCATGTTCCTGAAGGCAGAAAAGTTTAATGGATAAGTTTATACGATATACTGTAGGGCTGAGTGATACATCTAGAAAAACGATATTTTTAACATAACTTCTGCATTTGATCAGAAACCCTTTAATCCAATCGGTCAAATGCAGTAAAAATATAGTTAAAATTACATTTCCACATTGTTTTCCAGCAAATGAGCACAACAGAGTGATATTTAATCATTTTTATATGCATATCATAATCATAAAGTGTAAGAACTAATCTGGTAACACTTTATTTGAAGCCTTTAAATTCATTGGATTCTAAAATTATTTGAATGCATTAATTGTGCACATTATAATGCAATCTCATGAATAATTGTAACCACGGTTATAATTCATTATAATACTTTTCTATTTATTGTTAGACTTTTAGAACGTAAAATTCATTAAAATATGACAAACAACCAATTTCAGATTTGAACAAGATACTGCAAATATTATAATGCATTTTAACTTTTGTTACAATTATTTATGAAAAGATATAACGCATTATGGCGTACATTTTAAATACCTTTATAATGCATTATACATAAAAGCTTTAAATTCTGGTTTATGTGAATTGATTCTTTTAAACTGGTTACTTAAATAAATCAGAAAAAAAAATCCAATTCTTTTACATCATTTAAAGTAGAAAATCTGATAATTTCCTACCATAAAATTTTTCTAGTACATTTTCTATTTATTAAAATATGTACATTAAAAAAATAATATAAATTAATAATAAATGAAAAATTCAAACAAAGACTTCCATAAACAGTAGGAGTGATGTTAATGAAATTGTTTGAACAGAACCACATTTTAAATCAGAGACACCATTAAAATGTCTTAATACTCTTTTACTCGAGATTAGTGAGGAACTGCACAAATCATCTAAGAGAGTTTAGGAAGTGCATTAAAACATCCTTATACAAAACTGCTTCCTGAATCCTTTGTAGGTTTTGTAAATTGTCCATATTATTCTTGTCACCTCATCTATGAACTTTTGTCTGTAGAGATGCCTATAAAATGAGCAAGTGAAATTCCTGTTAATTGGCAACATATGTAACATTTGATGTCCTGTGGTTGAGTCTCTCACTTTTGAGAGCTGATAATGATGATGAGTTAACACACTGTCAAAGATCTTGATAGCTAAAGTCACCCGAGGGACAGTTATGATACTCCAGCAATATATTACGTAACTGTGCTAACAAGTTGTTTAGAAGGAAAATACCTTATATACACTGCAAAATATTTTTCCTCAGTATTTTTGTATTGTTTTTCAGTACAAATATATAGACACTGTTAAATCAAAATGAATTTACACTTGAGAAGCAAGATACCTCAAGGTAAGTCTTTTTTAGAGAAGAAAAAAACCGCATCAATATTAAATGACTTTTTGCTTTAAAACAAAATCTGTCTATTGGATAAGAAAAATAAACTTGTTTTCCCTTTAAATTAAGCTTATTTTTCAGACCCTATATGGTTTTAAGCATAAAACCACTTACTTTTGATCAATTTTGCAGAAAATAGGACTTCATATCTTTTGCTTCAAGTAAATATATCTTAATTTAAAAATTTTAAACATTTATACTGTAAAACAAGTCAAAAATACCAAATAAGAAACTTTCTTGCAGTGCATAAACCAAATTGTGTCATGCATGTCATGTGATTTGTACTAATGCTCTGATTGGTTGACTGCAAGTTCGAATCTTGTCTTTGTTTGCATTTAAATGAGTTTTCTCCATTTGCAATCTTGATAAAGACCTATATGTGCTGAAACCCGTTGGCAAAATAAAGAATAGATTTCTACCAGCCTCATATTTTGATTCTTTCATTTCTCCACTCCACAAATAAACCAAACAACAAACATATTCACATGCAATGCGTTTGAAAATACATTTCCATATGCACATTACTGCGGTGGCTTAAAAACACCACTCGACATAACTTATTTTCACCCTTTAAGAAATTAATTCTACTTTCTATAAATCTGACTGCATTGAAATGTCACCATCTATGATGTTAGAAACACTATATGGGGCAGTCGTGGCCTAATGGTTAGAGAGTCGGACTCGTAACCCAAATGTGGGGTCTCTCCACCCTCAATACCACGACTGAGGTGAGTCCCTTGAGCAAGGCACCGAACCCCAAACTGCACTTGGATGGGTTAAATTCCGAGTATGGGTCACCATACTTGGCCACACATCACGTCCTTTCCTTTCCTTTCCTTTCCTTTCCTATACGGGTTGTGCTTTGCAGTTTGCACAATCTGTTCCCCTGTGGCATTCAATAGACATCACTTGGCAGCCGTCTGTGCAGGTCACAACCCCGAAATAACAGAACCCTGTGTTTAATCTATAGACAGAGTTTGGCTTCCTTGGAATGTAATGGCTTCATTAGGCCCTTCAAACCTAGCAGACGCGCATTTCTCTCCTGAATTCCTGTGGGAACGGCAGCTCTGAAACCGCTGCCCTGCCCTGGACCTCTGAGTTTTGGTAGCGTATAATGTGTTCAGCAGCGGGCTCATTAGCGCTAGCCTAGATGCATACAGCTGAGGTGGTTACCGAGGATGGCTAGTTTAGATGTGAGTGAGGACATACTATGGATGATCACTTTGGACCATAGTATGTCAAAGAGACAAAGAGAAAAGAGCAGAAAGATGGAAAAAAAAATCTCAATGTCTCCAGCTCATCCTTTAGTCCAGTCACAGTATTTTGTGAAAACCCTGTCCATTCGAGAATAGCAGAGCTCATTCTGCGAATATGAAGTGCATAGAGGACCTGAAGAACAAAAGACCAGCTGCTGAAATGGCCATTTCACATTAAACTAAACAAAACTATTGGGAAAGCCCATGATGGATGTAAATGCAATTATCTATGGCCCATTGGCATGGCAATTAAGGGTAATGTCTATTAACATCTATTGCTACTTGCTCCTCAGAGAACTGTGCTCACTAACCTCATCCTGGCAGCTGTCTCGATGCTTATTAATATGAATCTACACAGGTAAAAGACGTATAAGAAACCTAAAAGGCTGAAATGACAAACTGTTGCCTACCTGGACAAAGAAACACAATGAAGCCATTAGCATGTAGACAAAATTAGGTAACTTTTATGAATAAGCTGTCAGTCACACGCTAGCAGTTGTACACTATTAAAAGAAATGTTATAAACAATTATTGAAGTATTTCAGTACACAGTTTCAGTCTCTCTAAATTTCTTGTTTAATTCCAATGCGTTATTTGCCATTTCTAAAGGTGCAATAATTTTTTTCCAGAAACAGATTAATTTAAAAGTGGCAACGTTCCATTACACTGGTTGTTGTATGTATTGCAACAGTTCAGAAATGTCCAGTGAGTGGCGCTAAAAGAATAATGCTCTCAAATTTGAAAATAATGTATCACCTACACCAGGGTTCCTCAATTAGTTTTCGCCGAGGGCCGAATTCTGCCAACAATACCAAGCCAAGGGCCACTGACCTATATATATGCCATTTTAGCTTGCTTCTACAAGACTGTGCGCTCCTTTATTGATACTTATGTTTTACAGCACTCCAAATAGCAAGTGCAATCTTGTACCAGGTGCGCTACCGAGCAAGTTTACCACATCTGAAAAGCAGTGCATATGTGATGCAAACATCAAAACGCATTAGTTTACAAATCATGCACAATGGTAAAAGTGTTTTGAGGTCATAACATATTGTGCATGCAACCATGCAAAAATAAGTCTTCAATCTGCCTTATAAAAATAATTTGTGTGGAATTAAAGAAAGAAACTGCAGTGAATTGTACACATTAGTATGTGTTTGGAGTTTTTCAAATTAACATGTATTGGAATTCCAAATTAATTTTAGGAGGAACAAGTTGATACATTATTGGAACATGTGAAAACTCCATTTAAACGAAAGTTTTTAAAGAGTAAACTGTGAGCAATGCAGTTTTTATTTTCCCAGAGGGGAAAATAAGACAGTCTTGGTGTGACTAGAAGCCATAAACATCATGTTGTCAGAGATCATTAGTAAGTAAGTATAGCAAGAGTCATCTGCACAAGAATGAATGCTATGAGACAGAATACCCAATTATAGATACCTCACAACAGCCACACATAATGCAGGTTAATCCAGCATATTTCTCACCCATGTAATGACTAATATAAAACAATGTTACAACCACAACACTGCCATAATCCATCAAGTTTGGAGGTTCATTACGGTCTTTGCATGCAAGAGAAAGCTACTTCTGTGCAATCTGTGCTTTATACATCACTACGCTACTGACAATATTCTTTTATTTAATACAATTTTCCTGGAAACTTTAAGACTGTTTATTTTAGCTAATCGAGCTGGTTTAGGCAAGATTCAAAACCCCTATGAAACCATTTAACTTGAAGAGTCTGACCAGCTTTGATGAGCAAACCGCTGTTTTATCAGCACTACAGCTCAATGCATCAAAGCATGCACGCTAACCGCTAGGTCATGACATCTATTCACTTTCAGACAGTGAATACAGTCATGCACAAGAGTAAAAAATGGCCTAAACTAAAAAATAGTTTTGTAGAATAAACTGGGGTTAATGTTTATAGCCCCAAAAGGCCAACTGCTATCTGATACACGGTGATTTGCTGAAGTAGTGACAAGGAAAGAGGAAGATCTCAATTGTCTTGGCCATTAGCGGAAACTACAATGAGGGCATCATTGTTGCAAAGCTATTGACTTTTCATTCGCTTGTTGTATGACATTCATTTACTGGCTAATTGCATGCTTGTTCAATTCTTTTCTCTCCGTTTTAATCCACCTCTCGCGTTACAGCTGGGAGACTTGAACCTGCAGTTTGGGAAATTAAAAATAAAGACTCGACTCCTCCACAAAGTCAACAAAACAACTGCAAACAAAAGCCAGGAGAACTCATATAGGCATGCTCAGGTGCTTAGTCTGTCTCCATCCATGTTTTACCTTCTTTTGTTTGAAATCAGTACAGTGACAATAAAAGCCAATCTTTTACTTTTGAAAACAAAATGTGTTCTTTATGTGTTCTTCAAAATGAGTCAGTATACACATACTATTGTAAAACCATGGTTGATTTTGTATTTAATGTGGTTTTAATGCAAAATCTGTATAGTTAAACCATGGTTACTGTAGTAAAACCATGGTTATTTTTTGTAGTTACAATGGTTTTTACTGCAAATGCTGCGGTAAAATCATGGTTATTTTTGTATATATGGTTTTACTGCTAAAATCACAGATAAAGCATGGTATAATCATGGTTAGTTTTGTATTTACCATGGTTTAACAACAAAAAACACAGTTAAACAACTATGGTTACTGTAGGACTATGATTAATTTAGCATTTACTATGGTTTTACTACAAAAACATAGTTAAACCATAGTTACTATAGTACAATCATGGTTAATTTTGCCGTTTCTATGGTTTTACTACAAAAGTCAAAGTTAAACCATGGTTACTGTAGTAAGTCTATGATTAATTTTGCTTTTACTATGGTGTTTTTATAAAAAAAAATAAAAATAAAAATAAATAAATAAAATAAAAATGTGATAATTACCGTGGTAGACATTATTAAAAACATGGTTACTTTTGTAGTTACTATGGTTTTACGACAAAATCATAGTAAATCTATTACTGTACTAAAACCATGGCTAATTTTGTATTAACTATAGTTTTACAACAACAACAACAACAAAATATAATTAAACCATGGTTACTGTAGTAAAACTATAGTTAATTTTGTATTCACTAAAATCATGGTTAAACCACGATTAGTAAAAACATTGTTAATTTTTCAGTCTTTCATTGTTTAAAAATCATTCACTCATATGGATATACACATTCGACGATCTCCATGCATGATGCAGAAAAATCCCCACACACTTCACCTTTCAGCTGGCTGCATATTCAAATGTGTAGCTTCTGGCTAGACTGTGGTTAACTACTTTAAATGAGGAACAGCGAGTATCTTGAGTAGCTACAGTTTCTAAGTAGCTGTGAAACACTACATGTGATGGTAAACACTGGAGTCCGGAGGATGCTAAAGTGGATGTTATTACACAAATGTGTGCCATCGCTCATGAATTTTTAATGCACAATTAAACAGTGCGATTAGTACAGCTGTGTGATATTTGCATTTGTGGAGCAGCGGGGTCTCTGGTAATAGCTATAATTCTATCACGTAGGGTGAAGAAGGGGGGAGGATTGTAGCATAGAGGGGTTTTAGCAGAGGAGGAACTGTGTGTTAAAGCCCATCATTATACTTCCTGTCCATCCGTGTCCTCCTCTCACCCATATTGCCTACTTCTCTTCAGCCGCACGTTTTATTGATACTCCAGGGCACTTGATAGCGGACAGAACCATCATTCCTTTAGAGAAAGTGGTTAGCAGACTAGACAGAGTCTGTTTTACACCCCCCCCCCCCCCCACTCCGTTTGCATGGCTGCTTAAGCAGCTTGCTGGCCCAAGTTTGTCTTTCTGGGGTAAACGTGCAATAAAATGTACTGAATGCCGACTAGAAGCAGACTACGACTATCTGGCATACTTTAGTGCACTACTATGGTCCTAAACACCTGAATAGAGCTGTAAAATGCAGAGTGTACACTGGACCACATGGTGTATCTGGAAATATGCCCAGTCATAACACTCTTCTTCATCATTTCATAAATTACTGCTGCCATGATCAAACATCTCGTCTGTTTACCACACTGACAAGAATGACAATGCACTAAATACAGCTGATGCAGTGCTAAATCACACTTGAAAAATGTTGTAAGATTATCGGAGTATGTTTTACAAGGAAATATTTCATTTGCTTCTACTGTAAAATTTTATCTTTATTTCTATATGTTACTTGTGATTTCTTTGTGAAATTTATTAATAATTTAGCTTCAAGATTTCAGCCAAGATTTCATGGGAGTTCTGATTTTTCAAAAACTGCAACTTTTCTTAAATATTATGGCAATATCCACAGCATTTTTGCAGTTCTGCTATGAAAATTAAAAATAATCATGATTTACATTGAAAAAAGTACAAAGAGATTTCTTATTTCCTAAATAATAGAAACTGCAACTAATAGGTTTTTTTTTTTTTTACTCTGAAAAGTACTTATCCAGTAAAATCATGCATTTATTTAAATCTAATATACTGGTAAAATCAGGCATTATGGACTAGACTAGCGAATATTCACCCAAAATATAGTAGTCAACATTTGAAGTGGATCAAAAAAAGTTCATTAAAGTTGTCCTAAGACAAGAACGCATTTTGGTTTTAGGTTTTAGGACAACTTTGATGAAAGGTTTTGATCCACTTGAAATGTTGACTACTACATTATATTCAGTATCATGTAATTAATAGTATCATTAAACCTCTATGAACTTTCATTTCACATTGATTCATTAGTCTGGGCAAAGATGATGGATTTTGATTAGCTAATAATGCTTTTCCTATTCTCTTTTTGGGAAAAAAGACAAAAATAATGTAGCATTTTCCTGGTTTTGGACCAGATTCTGCAATCGCAAACCTGTGAAATGATAAAGTGGTTGGTGAATAAGACGCACATGTTGTGCTGAAATGACTACATGCTAAAGTAGTGCAATGGCCAACATCAAGATTTTACTTCACCCTACTTTCTGTAAGACTTGCTTAAGTCTTTCATTGCTGCGTGGAAAACAAACACTTGGTCCCGCTGGTCGGTCTACATCGCCTTTGCCCTTTGTGAGCAATGTCAACATCCACTGAATGGACAGAAAACAGCTGAACACTCAACTGAGAGCACTTCGGCTCACAAACTCCTACAAAATCAAGACCATCCATGACATTTCGGTCAATACGTGAAAGAGCAGAGAGTCACCAGAGTACCCGGTACGTTCAGAAACACTACAGTACGTAACAGACATAATCCCCATTTATCCTTAGTTTAACAACTGAGAATTAATTAAATGGATTCAACTTCTGTACATCTTGAGCAGATAAGAATGTGCAAGATAAGAATAATAATATGCTTACTCAAGAGTGGAATACAGATTTGAAAGGAAAGGAAAGGAAAGGAAAGGAAAGGACGTGACGTGTGGCCAAGTATGGTGTCCCATACTTGGAATTTGTGCTCTGCATTTAACCCATCCAAGTGCACACACACAGCAGTGAGAAGTGAACAAACACACACACCGTGACCACACACCCGGAGCAGTGGGCAACCATTTATGCTGCGGCGCCCGGGGAGCAGTTGGGGGTTTGGTGACTTGCTCAAGGGTCTCATCTCAGTCGTGGTATTGAAGGTGGAGAGAGCGCTGGACATTCACTCCCCCCACCTACAATCCCTGCCGGACCTGAGACTCGAACCCGAGAAAAAACATTTTACAGAGAAAAACCATATACAGGCATCATATACTGAACGAATAAGGCTCATTTACACAATAACAGACTTTCAAGTTTGTTACGTCCATAAATGTCCTTGTGGGAGTGCCTGTGGTTTCTCTCTCTCTCTCTCTCTCTCTCTCCTGCTTGCTCTTTCTTTGTTTCCTGTTGATCTTTTAGGCCGCCTTCCTTGACTGCTGATTGGCTCATGAAGCTGTCAGTCATCATTAAGCGACAAGACGCCGACCTATCAGCTGCCAGAAAACTTCCTGCTGGCAGATATAAGGACGCTGAAAGAAGTGAATGGAGACTTCTTTTGCTCTCTGCTTTTTGCTGTCATTGTACTCGTTTTGATTTTGCTTTGTTTGTTATTGATTTATGCCAAGATCCTTGTTTGACAGTAGTTAAATCCTACCATCTTTTTGATTCGCCATTTTTGTTTGATTGTTACTTTGTAACTCGGATGGCATTGCTCTTTGAGCTTTGATGAGCTGATGCTCTGTGACGTTTACTCTTTACTTAAGAGTAAGGTGGATAGGGAAGATGTCGTGCGACTTCCATTGTGCAACATTTAGGTAACAAATTCACAGAGAAACATGGACAGTGATGCTAAGAAATGCATGACAAATGAAAACAATGTTCTAAAATCGACTTAAAATATCAAATGCCTGATATCCCTCGACTGGATGGATTTGAAGTGTCCATCGTACACTACTTGATTTTCACAGAAACTCTGACTACCGAAACCCTGCAGACTTGTTCTGACCTTCAGCAACTGTCACCAGCTGCTATAGCCTGCAAATTGAGGCACATAATTTATAATAACACTTTCTCCAGTGAAAAAGTCAATCTCCTGTTGTTCTCTCACATCAAAATCCAATAACATATTTGTTTTGATCTGTTTCTGAATTTTTTTCGCTTGTAAACACCGTTTGATCTGTGCAGATTTCTCTCCTGATTCAAAAGTTTGAAGCTAAAAACATCTTAATGATGGATTTGTTTCTTATAAACACAGCTTTTGGCTTCACAAGACATTAATTGATAGACTGGAGTGGTGTGGATTATTGTGATGTTTTTATCAGATGTTTGGACTCTCATTCTGACGGCACCCATTCACTGCAGAGGATCCACTGGTGAGCAAGTGATGGAATGCTACATTTCTCCAAATTGGATGAAGAAACAAACTCATCTACATCTTGGATGACCTGAGGGTGAGTACATTTTTTGCTCATTTAAATTTTTTGGTGAACTATTCTTTTAATACACTACAAGACCTGTGCAAAATAAAACACTCAGTTTCTTGTCTTCAGTCAAGACGGTACCCACACTACATAACTAATCTGTTGGTTAGTATCTGGGACTTAAAACATAGAGGAAAGAAGCTTGTTTCTTGAAGCGTGCATTTGGTTCAAGTTCATCAATGCATCAAGCCAATCTTGGAAAAGCCATCTTACCCATCTCTCTGGAGATCTGCACGAACGCCTCCACACCGCTTTCCCCGTAGTTCCCTTCAGAAGCCAGTGTAGAGACGTAGTTCCAGCCCATTGCTGTGACAATATCCAGCATGGCCTGCGCCTGGTAAGAATCCGGTGGAACGACGCGGGAAAAAAAGTCATAGCGGGTGTTATCGCTCAGCTCCGGAGCTGTGGATGCATAGCTGATCTGAGGAATCTGCAGAGAAAAGAATAAAGATAGAGAAAGTTTAGAGAAAGCGTTCTCTTGTATCACAGTGGAAGAAAGAGGGATGCGTTTCCAGATCCAGTGACCTGCTTGCTTAGACAGCAATTGTATTCTGCCTTCGAAGACACCTAATTTTGGCCAAATGACATGCACCGTTGCATTTCTCCTTTATACAAAAGCCAATCCTAGAATGCATTGCAACAAGCTCAGTGAGATCCAACATGGTGGATTAGTCAACAGATACAAATTATAAAACACTTATTTTATTTGATCTTGAAAGGTTTTGATGATAGTTGCAGTTCACCCAATATATGCTATTTCAACACAATAGCTTGGCAATTCATAACTAGTTTACGTTTTATGATCTTATGTTTCTTATGACGGTTATGTTTAGGGGTGTGGTTACAGATGGGCCTTCATGCTCACGTTTTTTCCTAAAAATCTTATGTTTTCATAAGATTCACATCGTACAGATTCATACGAAATAACCACCAGTTACATTTTCTTGTGAGTTGGGGATTTTGTTTGTGCATAATAAGTATTGCATTAGCTTAGCAACATGTGCCAACCAGGGTTTTTATCATTAACTAAAACAAAAAATAAAACCAGAAAAAAAATTCATTACTTGAAATAAACGTTAACTGAAATTAAATAAAATATTAAACTTAAGCTTATTTTATTTCAGCTAGCTGCCAATGCAACACTTTTTGTTTTTGTTTAGTTAAAATACTAGTTAAGTTAAATTATTAAATTCAATTAAGGTAAATTTAGTTAAATACTACAGTACTAAAATAACTAAAAATAAATAATATATAGACATATTTTGCAAAGCCCAACACATGACATGAACAAAAATATATTTATTGTAGCCACAAATTATTAATCAATTCCCACGAATTTAGAAGCGGTTTCCCTCATTTCATTAATTTGTTTCATCGTTTTAGTTAAATCATGGACACAAATTAAGATTTCATTATTAATTTGTTCCTTTTAATAGTAAATTGTGGTTTATTCATTCCCTCATTTTGATCTAATTCAAATGAGGGGAAAAATTAATACAATGAGGTCACAATTTTCTAAAATGAGGGAACGAATTGTTAATTCGTGGCCACGATTTATATACACTAAAATAATAACTCAAATTAAAGTCAAAATGAAAAGAAAAAAGAAAATGTAAATAGTCGGGTCTGCTGCTGAGAATCATGGGTAATGGAGTCTGTGGGAAATCTGACTGACAGATTCATTGTCTAGAGAAAGAGGACAGGAGGAGGTTAAAGAAGCTCACGGCTGAATTATTCTGAAGGATTCTGTTACAAAACTGTTTTGAAATGCAGCTCACGTCCAGCTACACAAACGGTGTTAAATCCAAACATCCCTGATGGCACGGCGGTACACAATCACCTAGACTGTGCTTTCACCGCTTGAAGCTGTAAATAAGAAAACATTTAGCCACAAAGCACTTGAGGAACATCACTGCATGCGTGCGGATAGCTGCGTCGAGTAGATTCATGAGTAATGATGCCGAACAAAACTCTGACATTGAAAAATACATCAAATTTACTCCGTCTCCAGCAGTGAGGAGTGAAAATTGAAATCTGACACTGTAAGACTGATAATCAAGAGTTTTTGATAAACGTGACGACTTTGAAAGCATGAAAAAAAAAACATAGCTTCAATGCTCTCAGCATCTTACGCAAAAACTATGTTGCTAATAAGACGCCAAGCAAACTTTTGCAAAGTTCACTCAACGGAAAAGGTTAACCATAATGCATTGCAAACTTTTATTAAGTATACCAGTAGCAACTTATGAATATTTCATGAAAAAGGGCTACACAAATAAGACAACACCCAAGAGGCCAACATACATAAAAAGATGAAAGATAACTCCTCTTTTATTGCATAACACTTTAAAATAAACAAATATTGCTTTCTGGTGTGAATATGAAGTTATGATCTCATATCGAAGCATCTTGGTTTATTGCAAAGAACACAATGGATTTTGAGTGCTTTATTTGAAGAAGAATGAATTTGAATTCAAATAGTAAAACTGGTCAAGTTATATAACCAAAGAAACTGCAACCAAATGTGCCTCAGAAATAAAACAAAAAACAAAACAAAATCAAATAAAATTCTATTTTAAAAAAAATGTTTTTCCTGCAAGACTCATAACATTAACCAGTAAGTTAGATTAAGAAATAAAATGCAGACAAATGCTCATCATAAAATAAAATAATTTTTTAAAAGTCTGTTTTTTTCTGCTAGAGTCACACCACTAGACCACTAATTATTAAACAGGAAGAGACACTTGCATGTCTGATTTTGTCAGAGGAGATGCCACCATAAAACACAGGTCAATTTGATCACTACTGTCAAAATAAGGCCATAAATCCATTTAACCCAAAAAAGACCCATCTGGCCTTCTGCTCTCTGGCATTTTGTGTGTCATAAATTCCCATAATTACACATCTAATATAATAATATCAGAGGGCAAAGATTTGAATTCATCTTCTGAGAAAAACAAAAGCATAAAAGTGTCTGCTTTTTACAGTCAATATAAACATTCAATCCTCAGTAATCCCCTTTTTCAACATTTCCTCAAGCTATCGCTGTATAATTTAGCAAACACTTAAAATGTAAAAGAAAAAGAGTTTACCTGTAAACTCAAGTCTCCAATACATTACATGAACACAGTTTTAAAGCTTGCTTCTGAATGAGGACTTCAGTATTGAGCAGATATTGAGCAGTTGTAGTTTATGATACCAACTGATAAAAACTATAAAAAACACAACATGAGATGTTCTGGCCAGGCGCTTTAAAAGAACAACAGAGATCTCCGAATGATTCATGAAAACGCAGCTGCACGCCGTCACACAAATGCATTTGCATTAAGAGAGCAGGCCACTGAAGACGTGCAAATGGAGGGCCGCAACAGACCCGAGGCCATGGACGACAGGCTGGAAGATAAGAATGAAAAAACGGGATGTTGGTGACAGATCTGTGGTGTTACAAAACAGGACGTGATGAGGAGATCCTTGAGCATTTAAGACCTAATAATCCTCAGAGAATCGCCAACCCGAGACCTCCTTAATGGATAAAAAGAACAGCATAAGCTGCTGACAGCATTTGTGACATAATGTCAATTACCACAGATTATGATGTCGACTCGTCCCTCAGTTAAAATAAATAAATAAAAGCAAAAACCATGGTAGCAATTGACATGCTAGATGTCATGTAAACCTTTTTAAACAGCATTTTTATGCATTTAGTCAGTGTTATTTTAGTATTATTGAGATACTATTATAGGTTTTATTGCTATTTTGAATCTGTTTTTATTTATATTTTTTTCATTTTAGTAATTTTGTTGCGTGTTTTTGTCATTTTCAAGGTTTTTCTTTTTTTTATATATGTCTATATAGATCTTTTTAGTTTTAGCTATTTAACACCACAAGTAAAACCAAATCTAAAGAAATGAATCCTTGGCAACTTTCCAAGTTTATTTTCTTTTCTTTTTTTACTTCATGTAATGCATGTTTGATTTTATTTTGGTTTTAATTTTAGCTTCAGGTTCAACTATAACTCAAATTAAAATAAAAAAATTAATAAACATATGTTTAAATACAAAACACAACAAAAGTTACTAAAACTTTTACTACAATTGCAATGAAAACAGATTCAAAATTGATTAAAAATACTTACAAAAACTATAATAGCATCTCAATGATACTAAAATAACACTAAATGCAAAAAAAAATGCTGTTTAAAAAGGTTTACATGACATCTGAACAACACTGTTACTGAGGGAATTTGTGGAGCATTTGTAAAATAACATTAAATAAATCAAAAATGGAGAAAAACCTGCGTACCAATAACAGGAATGTACACTTTTCATTATACATTAAATTAAATTTTAATCTAAAACCCACTGGCTACAATAATGCACTTAACTTAAGCCGAAATCTGTATTTTTGTTAAAGCACTTAAATTAAATGGTCCTTTTTAAGTTTGCAGGTTTTATCTGGTCATGTCTATAACAGCAAGGTTAATAAGTGATTTTATAATGCTAATAGTCTCATGCGCATATATATTTTATAATCTTGTGGCTAGGTGTCACCCTGTCTACTTTTAAGTGCCTTACCGTAGCAGCAATATTTTTTTTATCAGTGCTATAGTTTATTACTTGTAATGAACCCGGAACATTCCTTTAAAACAGAAACAACAAAGCAGCATATATAACTATATAAATAATGTAATAGTTAATATTAATCAGTGCCTCCACAAACAACTCTCCCAGAATGTTCTGCACTTTTGAAATCATTTGCATATTCTGTGCATTGAGAGGTCAATCAAATGAAGTTATAATGCAGTATTGGATGTAATAGGTATAATATCTAATCACACACTCCCACAAACACAAATATATGTGCATGCATTTGAACAGCGCATGCGTGTGTGTGTGTCTCTGTTTGTTTGTTTGGGGATAATGGAGCTGCCTGGCTGAGCGGCTGATAGATGGTTCTCCAGCACTGCTAATTAACCCTTGCTCAGACCTTTATTGTCTGACATAAGGCAGACATGGACCTTAACAAAGGGTGCAAATGCAAGCGTGGCCTCATACACACACACTGAGCAGCCTCACATAATTACAGCTGCATTGATTAATGCGTCTAGTATGTTGAGATTACACTGATCTGACGACACACACTGATTCCCAGGCAAGTTTGTGTTGTATGAGTAGAGGGGACGTATTATGAATGTGTGTGTCCACATATGCATGCAGTAGCACAAAAACAATAGACCAAAACCTCACTGCTACCAAATCTCAAACCTTAAAATGCATATTTTAAATGCAGGAAATATTATTTTTATTACAAGTCCGAACAATCCCTAAGCACTGGTGCTTTAAACTTAAGATTTTCAATGCAGTAAAATCAGTCAATCAACAAAATGCAATAAAATAAAGATTAAGTGTCACAAAGCACGGTACACACAACTGGTGAGTAACAAACAGGTTTATTGAAGGGAATCAGGAGTGACCAAAAGCAGGTGAGTGAGCAAGTTAATGTGGAGTTCAGATTGCTTAGCTGTGGTTGATGTAGTGTCTTTGTTTGCAGGTACGGATCGGTGTTCAAAGGCTTCGAGGGAGAATCGGCAAGGAATCCAATGGGTAAGCAGAGATCGTAGAGTGAGTCCTGAGCTGTCCATCCAGTGAACGGTAGACTGGACAATGTGGGGTATGGCAGTGTGTGTGTTTATAGTGGTGCTGATTGGTGTCAGCAGGTGCGTGCAATCAGAAGTCAGGTGATTGTGATCGGGTGATTGTGCTGGGTGGTGACTGTTGTGATGGTGACTGATCCCTGACATTACCCCCCTCCCCCAGGGGCGGCTCCTGACGCCCTCGAACGACGACGGGGGCGGCCATGGCCTCTGAGCGCGGGATGCTCGGGATGAGTGCGGTGGAACTTGTCAAGCAGTAAGGGGTCTAGGATGTCATCCCTGGTGCATTCCTCCGGTCCGTATCCTTCCCAGTCGACCAGATATTCCAGTCTTCTGCCCCATCGCCGTGAGTCCAGGATTTCTTTGACCAGATAGACGGAGGGTTGTTCGAGGATTTCTGGGGGAGGAGGTTCGTCCACTTCCGTGAGTCCTGGTGCAGAGGGAGAACAGGGTTTAAGGAGAGACACACGTGGAATGAGGGGTGAATTTTGTATCTGGGTGGGAGTTGGAGTTCATAGGTAACCTCGTTGAGCTGCCTCTGTATCGGGAAGGGACCAATGTAGCGGGGACTCAGCTTCTTGCACGGCAGGTGGAGACGCAGATCCCGGACAGCCAGACCTTGTCTCCGGGATGGTAGTAGAGGTTCGCCGGGCATCTGCGAAGATTTTATGCCTCCACACTGCACGTTGGAGGTGGACGTGAGCGGAGTCCCACACGCTCTCGCTCGGAACCAGTAGTCTACAGCTGGAACCTCCGACGGCTCTCCTGTCCACGGGAAGAGTGGTGGTTGGTACCCGAGTATGCACTGAAAGTTACCGGAGCCGGAGGTAACATCTGAGTTCCTGGATTTTGCGCTCAGTCTGGCCATTTGTCTGGGGGTGATATACTGAGGACAAGCTGACTGTGACGCCAAGCAACCTGAAGGCTTTCCATAAGTGGGAAATAAACTGAGGACCTCTGTCCGAGACTATGTCTTCTGGTATTCCGAAATTTTCGGAACACGTGATGGAACAAGTGTTCTGCCGTCTCCATGGCAGTGGGGAGTCCCTTGAGGGGGATGAATTTGCAGGCTTTGGAAAAGTGATCGACTGCAACCAGCACACAAGTGTTACCTTCGGAATTAGGTAGGTCTGTCACAAAGTCAATTCCCAAGTGTGACCAGGGTCGTCTTCCCTTCTGGGCCTCCCAGCGGAGCAGGTTCAGTGAGAGTGGCGGCTCTGACCTCCTCACCTATGTTCCATCGAATGGGACTTACAATCATGGCTGTAGGGAGAATGGGTTCAGGATCGGTGGGAGTGTCGGGAGAGTGAATTCTGGAGAGGGTATCAGCCTTGTTGTTGCGACTTTAGGGGTTATGGAGAACTGGAACCTGGTGAAGAACAGAGCCCAGCGGGCTTGACGTGGGTTGAGTCTTTTTGCATCTTGAAGATACTGGAGGTTCTTATGGTCAGTGATGACTGTAAATGGGTGTTTTGCTCCGTCCAGCCAGTGCCGCCACTCTTCCAGGGCAAGTTTGATGGCCAATAACTCCTGGTTCCCGATGTCATAATTCTGCTCTGCTGAGGTCAGTTTCTTCTAATAGTATGCGCAACGATGGAGGCTAGGAGGCTCACCGTGGTATTGGGACAGCACGGCCCCGACGCTGGTGGTGGAGGCGTCGACATCAACAAAGGGAGCTGAAGGATCCGGGTGGTGTAGGATGGGGGCCGTGCTGAAGGCTGTCTGCAGTTTCTTTAAGGCTTCGTGGGCGATGGAGTTCCAGGACAGGGACTTGGGTTTTCCTCGGAGTAGGGACGTTAAAGGGGCTGCGTGAGTGCTGAAATTCTTGATAAAGCGACGATAAAAGTTGGCAAATCCAAGGAACTGCTGGAGCTCTTTAATGGTCTGGGGACGAGGCCAATTCCTCACAGCATCTACCTTCCCCTGGTCCATTTGAATCCCCTCTTGGCCTACGATGTAACTCAGGAATTGCACCGTGGGGTGATGGAATTCGCATTTCTCCAGCTTCAGGAAGAGATGGTGTTCTCTGAGCTTCTGGAGGACCTGCTTGACGTGTTGGCGATGTTCGGCCTGGTTCCAGGAGTAGATTAGGATGTCGTCAATGTACACAATAACGGAGCGATGGAGGAACTCCCGGAACACCTCGTTCATAAACTCCTGAAAGACTGATGGGGCGTTGGCCAGCCCATACGGCATAACAAGATATTTGTAGTGCCCCAACGGAGTGATGAATGCCGTCTTCCATTCGTCCCCTTTTCGGATAGGAACGAGGTTGTACGCGCTTCGCAGGTCCAGCTTGGAGAAGATGCGGGCCCCACGGAGTTCCTCTAGGGCGGCCGGGACCAGGGGAAGAGTAATTAATATAGGGTCCCCGTCCTTCTTACCCACGAAGAAGAAATAGGAAGCCGCCGGAGAGGTGGAGGGTCAGATGAAACCTTGGTTGAGAGCCTCCTTGATGTAGTCCTCCATTGCCTTGCGCTCCGGGATGGACAGAGGGTAAACTCTACCCTTGGGGAGTTTTGTTCCAGGCAGCAAGTCGATGGCACAGTCCCATGGCCGGTGTGGTGGCAATTTGGTGGCTGCCTGCTTACTGAAGACATCATGGAACGCCACATAATCAGATGGGACCTTGACTTCTTCCTGGGGTTCAGGACTTTTGATGAGCGTGGAGGCAATGTGAACGATGCTGGAACTCTGGAAAGGAGTGGGTACTGATGAGAGGCAGTGACACACAGTATTCGCTCCAGCGAGTAACTTCACACAGGTCCCATCCGATCACTGGAGAATGGAGCACGAGCCAGGGGTGTTCCAGGATGATATCCACCATGGGTCCCTCCAGTACCAGAAAGGTGATCTCTTCCTCATGCAGTTGTCCGACCTTGAGTTTTATTGTGGGTACTTGGTATTTAACCCATCCACGCCCTAGCGGTTTTCCCTGGATGGTCTCGACTCGGAACTCCCAGGCATGGCGCTTCCGGGGGAGTTGAAGGCGTTTCAGTAGGTCTTGGGAAATGAAATTGCCCGAGGAGCCCGAGTCGACAAAGGCGGATACTGCAACAGAATAATTGTTGGTAAATAGTTGAACTGGGAGCAAAGACAGGGTTGAGACAACAGGATCCAATTGAAGTGTACTCACCGCAGGGAGTGGTGACCGGACAGGGCAGGTCCTGATGTAATGGTTGGGATCAGCACAGTAGAGGCACAATCCAGCCGCCAGACGGCGTGCCCGTTCAGAGGGGGTGAGTCGAGTGTTATCCACTTGCATCGGTTCTGGTACTGGGGAACCCATGGCAGGCGCGACAGACTGGTGGGCGGTTTCAGTGGCGTTCGAGGCAGTGAGGCGCTGGGAAATACCAGTGGCTCTCTGCATAAAATTTTCAAGTCCAACGGACGTCATAGATGGCCATATGTGCTTGGATGCGGGGATCCAGGCCCTGTCGGTAGGCAGGGAGCAGAGCGGTTTCATTCCACCTGCTAGTGGCCGCCAACGTTCAAAACTCCAACGTGTAGTCACTCATAGAAGCAGTGCCTTGACGCAGCCGCAGCAACTGATCGGCTACAGAGAGCTTTCCTGTAGCATAGCCTAACACCTCCTTAAAATGGTTAGTGAACACACTGTATGAGTTGGTTATGGCACTATTTGCATCCCATATGGCTTTCGCCCATAACAGCGCCTTGCCACAGAGAAGAGAAATGAGGAAGGATACCTTTGACCGTTCGGTGGAGAATTGCTGGGGCTGCATCTCCAAATACAGTGCCACTTGGAAGAGGAAACAGCCACACTCAGCTGCGTCGCCCGCAGTTAGCAGGCATGGCCATGGGACTGACAGAGGCAGACCGCGGAAGTGTTGGGGGAACCAGGGATGCCCGGAGAGTGGTGACAAGTTCCTCCAGAAGTCAGGTGATTGTGATCGGGTGATTGTGCTGGGTAGTGACTGTTGTGATGGTGACTGATCCCTGACATTAAGATATTACGATTTTTTTTTTTTTTTTTTTACAAATATTTATTATTATTGCATGTCCTGGCACATAAGATGTTAGATTTTTAATAAATAAAATACAAAAAATTGATTTCAATTGAATTAATTTGAATGTATTTTTAATCCAATTAAAGAGTGCAAATTGCAGAATTATGTATTTAGTATATACTAACACATACATACATATTATATATACACACACACATATATGCAGGTGTGTATGAGGGTAATATAAGTTTTTAATAAATTAATTTCATAAGATTTTAGTAAACTTCTGAAATTTCCAATTTTACACAAATATCTTTGTTCGTGAAACAAGATCTTAATGTTAACGAATCAAGTTACTGCTTAAAAAAATAAATAAAATAAAAAATAAATAAATAAAACAATATCTCTAAAAACAGTAAGATACGATATTCATGATAAATTCTCTGAAAACAAACCTCAACAGCCTAATATAAAAATTGTGTGTGAATTTATTGTTATAGACATTTATATATTTCTACAACTTTCACTCTGGTTGGAAACTCCAAAAGATTAGAAAGCTGTGAATCTACAATGATCAAGAACAGGATGTTTTGTGTTGTTATTATCTAATGATTTCCTAAAGGGTAAGATTTTAATGCATTCTAAGACAACTGACCCTTGATCTGTTCACAATAAAACAACTCAATGAAGTATTGACTGGTGAGGACGTGTGCTGCCGCTCTAATAATGCCATTGCATCAGTCACAGCAGACCAGAAACACACAGATCCACTCAATGCAACACAATCAAGAACCACTCTTCATTTATTCCCTTGTATCCTCTTCTGAATCTATCATATACAGGCTAGAGATGCATGCAGTCATTCAGATGAAATGCATTATGGGATTTCAGGATGATGCCGTATGAACTCATTCTCTGAGTTCAGCGTTCAAATTAAGGGTGATGGTAGATTGAAGGGTGAGAAAGCGGATGTCAAACTCAATGGGCATCACAGATGTCTGGAGGCGTTTTATTCACTCATTCTCAACCTAAAGACCTTGCACTGCTTTACCACCAGCAGCACTGTTCAGACTCAAAGAGGTGACTGGACTGAGCCTTTGAATTGTTCATTTGAGAGAATAGCAGATTTAAACTTGGGTTTTGAAAAGTTTATGGTAGTTTAGTTGGGCCGTGTATTTTCCTTTCACACAAAATAGGCATTGTGTAAAAGTCACAATTACCTGAGGATGTAACCATAGCAACAGCAGGCTGATTAAGGTCAGATCCGATGTTTAAGATAATATTAAACACTACATTGACAAAACAGCAGGGCCTACTGTCATTATCAATCTATGATAGATTTAAATGTCATTTATATAACAAAAATGACACAAAGACAGATTTTTGGGTAGCAGAAGACAAACATCAACCAATAACAGGCCAAAATGATCCATAAAGAATCCCAAAAAGTACTGTATAATTTGCTCAAGGTTCAAACGAGTTTGTAGGAAAAATAAAATAAAAATATTTTTAAAGATTGAAACTGCATTTATTGTAAAATGCACACATTTTTAGCATTTTTTACATTTTTAATTACATTTTATTTAGATGTAATTCCAAATTATTCATTCAGTTTAATATAATCTATAGGTTTCTAATAAAACTGAACTACTATAATTTTGTATTTTATAAGGATAAGACAATTTGTGGTTAGCACAAGACAAACCTCAACCAAAGTGCTCTGAAATTATCATAAAGAAACCTTAAAAGAAAAAAAGGTAGAAGTCTCTGAAAATTACTGTTTAATTTTTAATGTATAAAATATAAAAATAAAATAATTAAATCATATTTAAGATATATATATATATATATATATATATATATATATATAGGATTACATTTTTAATAATAATATTTAAAATGTAAGGTTCTCTATGCAAAATAAATTAAATTAAATTAAATTAACGGCCAGCACGAGACAAACCTCAACTGACAAGAGCCCCAAAATTATCTATAATGAAACCTTTAAGGCAGTTAACCCCCCTGGAGAGATACGGTATTATTTGCACAGCGGTCCCAACCAACAAACATGTTGGTTTCATGTGCTTTTTAGGCCAAAAAAATGTCCCTCTCAGTCCACATTTAGCTGTAAGCATCTGTCGTTGTGCTAAAACAATACTTTGGATCAATTGCTCAGCACTGCAACATTACAAATACGTTATCACATTTAGTGACAGAAGCAAAGCGACGACACCAAGGACGGGACGCTCAACAAGAACCACAGCTAAAACGACTGCCAAAAGAGTCCAGAAAATGCCATCGATGCCACGCAGTGACCACAATAACGTGAAAAGGACCCAGACAACCCAAACCCTGAATGTCACCCAGCAACTGGCCATTTCACCCGCAATGAGGCGGATCGCTTACATTGTGCACTAGTGATAATGGCAGCAGCGGGGTGTAATTGCAGGGCACGGTGCCCTCTCTGCTCGACAGGGGCTTCGACGGGACGTGCTGCATTGGCAGGTGGCTGCGCACTGGCTTCCAGCTTCACAGCGGTGGACGGTTTCATCCGTCATCTGGACGGCCTGTCGGATTGGACGGCTGGACTGACAGAGCTGCAGGCAGCGGAGGAGACAGATTAGCTGACGGGGTTTAACTGCCTGTTGAGATCGCTCAAGACAGCCGGCTCCATCACCTTACATTACCACTTCATGTATGAAGAGATGTTTGCTTTAGGTTCAAGACTGATGCAGTACTGCTATCATACAGGAACAGGTAACCTCTGACCTGAACGACTCAGGTGGGTCCTACTGAATTCTCTAATTCAGACACTTAAATGTTATTATGGCTTGATTATTTGCACAAGAAAAGGATTCAAATAAAGACCTAAAGTATTTGCTCAGTGAGAGAAATATTGATAATATCATGCTAAACAGTAGAACTGAAAATAGTAGAGGGAGATAAGCCAACAAAAATAAAATAAAATACAATTGTATTTTAATATTTATACAGTATTATTTATATTTTACCTTTTTGGGTAGCATGAGGCAAACCTCAACCGGTAACGCTCAATAATCCACAAATAAACCTTTAAGTAGTTATGGCTTGATTATTTGTGATGGACCGAGTTAGTTTACATGAAAGTGACGACTTGTTTATTGGTAAATTTAACTATATCATATTTAGAAATATTGATAATATAATACTGAATTCTGTATTTTTATCAGTAGAGTGGGACAAACCAAAAAAATAAAAAAAGTTTACATTAATATTAGAGTGAAACAAATAAAAGAAAATAAAAGATATTAAGCTAACTTCTAGCTAGCACAGGGCAAAGCTAAACTGATATGCATACAATGCATAAAGAAATATTTAAAATAGTTATGACTAAATTATTTGCACAAGATGACAATCGTTTGAAGTTAATTTGAATATTCAACCATATCATATTTAGAAATACTGATAATATACTGAATTTTGTGTTTTTATCAACAGAGCTGAAAGTTGTAGAGTGAGAAAAAAATTAATAAAACTAACATATTTAAGATATATTAAGACAGTTTTTGGAGTAGCACAAGGCAAACCTCAACTTACTGCACTCTGAAACAATGTGTAACGAAGTCTTTAAAACAATTGACTTTATTTGCACAAAAAGATAACAACTCCAAGTTAATTTGAGTATTTAACCATATTATATTTACAAACATTGATAATATCATAGTGAATTCTGTTTAGAATTAGAAAGAAACTAAAACAATCACCACATTCAAATCCATTGCTGATTGTTTTACCCGTTTGTGCCGTTGTTTTCCTTCCACAATGATGTCACTTCCTGGAAAATGATGTCATTAAGGAATTGGTTAGTTAAAGGGATTTAACAAAAGACTAACAGGATTAAATCAATATTACAAATTAAAATCCAATTAGAACAGTATTCCACCAGAAACCGATTTCTATTTTATACTTATTTTTTATGTTTTAATATATTATTTTGATTAGAAAAAAGAAAAAAATATTATTTAAAATATTCATATTAATTTTAGTATTTTTTTTAACTTTGATTTGTACCAAAAGTACCAAAATAATAATTTCCAGCTTTCAGAATGGTAGGTTTAATATATTAAAGGGATAGTTCACCCAAAAATGAAAATGTGATGTTTATCTGCTTACCCCCGGGGCATCCAAGATGTAGGTGACTTTGTTTCTTCAGTAGAACACAAACAAAGATTTTTAACTCAAACCGTTGCAGTCTGTCAGTCCTATAATGCCCATCAATGGGCACACAATCTTTGGGAGAAAAAAAAACATGCACACACAAATTCAAATTCAACTTTGCAGCTTGTGACGATACATTGATGTCCTTAGACACGAAACGATCAGTTTGTGTGAGAAACTGAACAGTATTTATATCATTTTTTACCTCTGATAAACCTCAATGTCCGACTGTCACAACATCCGGCGTTTCTATGGGCCGCTATACGTAAGGATCTACGTATATATCTGTGTGTGTGTGTGTGTGTATATATATAATATATAATATATAATATATAATATATTATATTATATATAATATATTATATATTATATATATATATATATATATGTTCCAGAGCCGTTGACGCAGCACACGCCGGATGTTGTGGATGAGCTCAGGATGGTTGGACATTGTGTGTATCAGAGGTAAAAAATTATATAAATACTGTTCGAGTTTGAGTTAAAAATATTTGTTTGTGTTCTACTGAAGAAACAAAGTCACCTAAATCTTGGATGCCCTGGGGGTAAGCAGATAAACATAACATTTTCATTTTTGGGTGAACTATCCCTTTAAGGAGTATATGAAGGGAACATGAAATTGTGCAACATAGTAAGAATATACACTTGAACTAAGTAGACGAGGCGATTAGCATGCTAAGCCTCTGGGATCAAGATGTCTCTGCAGCATCTCACCCTGGGATGAGCTGAGAATTGGATGAGCTCACAGCTCGCTCCGGTCGCACTCACACAAGAGAGCTGCATATCACACCTCCTCCACTCACACCACTTCATGCGTCTGGATGGAGAAGATCACTGTCGTCTGAATGAATGAACGCATGCGGACCATCCATACTCCATTCACTGACTGTCTGATGCATACAGCACACAAAAATGGCGAGAAATAGACTTCCAAACTGATTGGCTTGAAGCTACAAAAAGTTCCTGCTTGGTTGTTCATGTATGCGTGTGTGTGTGTGCATAATATCTACATTGGTTTTTCTTTAGAGATTTTACAAAATAATAATGGATTAAAGAAAAAAATCCAAATTAAAACCTAAATAGAATATTAATATTAACTATTTTAATATAACATTATACTATTTAACGAATATACTTTTATTTATATTTATGTATCTAGGGGAATTATATAGAGAGTAAAATAATTTCTTATATTTGTTCTTATATAATTTCTGTTTATATAGGGGACATGAAAAAGTAAGAAAATGCATATATAAAAAATCATATACAGACGCATTAAGATTTAATAAAATATAAAGCTCAGCATATTCATGCAGTAATAAAAGTGTGTTTGCCCACTTCTTGCTTTAAACACATTCTAACCAGCCCTCCATTTATCTCTGTCAAAGGCATGTGCATCATTAGTGGCCTCATGGGAAGCATATCTATTTTATTTTTAGCAGCTTTCCCTTTAAAGCTGCCACTATCTGGCAAATTCAGACCCCCTTGTCGTTCTTTTCATGTAAACCCTTAGGCGGCTTCACTTATAACTATTACTAGCAGTACGCCGCGGTCCAAACGCATCATAATCCCCAGCTGCAACGTAAGTGATGTCAGCAAACTCTCCCACAGCTGCTCCATTCAAAACCATCGATCTAATGCCTCTTTGATCACCCCTGCGCTTCCATTACTTTCCAGAACGCTCCCTCGGCATTAGCCTCCATGCTAATTTCTTCCTGGTTGCTGCAATAAGGGTAAATTTGACAAACATCAGGCACACTTTTGATGGCAGGAGGATTTGGTGACTGAGTCAGAGCCGCTGAGGAGTTTGATGGCTCTCTCTGAATATCAATGCACCTGGCAGGCCTCCATCACATTGTTGACTGAAAATGAGAGGGAGAGTGCGGGCGCTAATGCACTAGCTGAATTGCTATGCAGCTCGACGCTCCGGCGTTGAAGGGTTGATTAGCGCTAAAGGCAGAGAGCTCAGGGTCTCTGGTTTGAAAAGTATCATTTACCTTCAGCCTTGACTCATCTTCAAAAATAAGTGATGGCGGCACACTTGTACACCGGTGCTAATTTAAATAATATTGATAAAGTCCTTAAATCTGCTCTCTGACTTTCAAAACCTCTTGAATGTTGATCCGGACCTTCTCGAAAAGATACCTTTTCTGGTAGAACATGTCACTCTGTAATGATGGTCTAACTTGGAAAGGTCAGATCTCTGACCTGCATAGACATTAATGTGGAGTTGTTCCCCCCTTTGCAGCTATTAACAGCTTCTACTCTTCTGAGAGGCTTTTTGCCCATTTATCCACTGATGCTGGACGAGAGGGTCTGGTGCAATTTCATTTCTAATTCATTTATTAAGATGGTGTTGATGTCAGGACTCTATTCAGGCTGGTCGTCCAACCATGTTGGCAGCATAGTATTGTCCAAAATGTCTTGGTATGCTGAAGCTGGTCTTATGAAGCAAAACAACTGGTCTGTACAAGAAACTGATTATTATTTGCAACATTAACTGTAATCCAGAGCCTCAGGCGAGGCTGAAGGAAAGGGAGAACATATAATCCACAATATCTAAATGAATTCTTTGCATTTCCTCTTATAGTAAAAAACTTGATTTGTGTAAATGTCAAAAAAAAAAACATATATGGGGGACAGCATTTTGCATCACTTCTGTAGAATGACCCATATATATAAAGCAACCACAGGTGAATATAACATGTCGTACGCACCACAAATTGGCCGTAAAACTAAGAGCAATGATGTTATGATTTTATTATATTCAATGACACCATGACATTCTTTATTGTAGTCTCTCATTCACAGTAAAAACATGAGACTGAATTCAACCTCTCTTATCTCCTGTAGAAAAAAAAGCCTTAAGAGATTCATTCCAGCGGCTGTAATTGAAAAGATTAAGTAACATACTGGAGTTCAGCGGCGGTGCCGCGCACAGAGCGCAAGCTTGATTGAATTTTTAAGTTATCAGGGGGCATTTGATTTGCATTGAGTGTCCGCGCTGGTACCACTTTCAGCAGAATATGGAAAATTACACTTAACATGCTACATTGGGGGTGGAATGAATTTTATAAATCAAAGCACTAAGGAAGAATTGCAATTAATTCAAATGCATGTGACATTTATGAAAATGGTAGGATGTTACTGTTGCATTCGAGCTGAGCTTGATGGAATATTTACAGGATGTATAAACTGAAAAAAAAAAAATGACTTTGAAAGAATGTTCACACTCTAGTTATTTGTGAAATTTACTAGCAATTTCTAAGAAATGGCAAGTAACACAATGAATGAAGTGTGAAATTTTGAAGTACTTATAATGTAAGTGAATGAGATCAATTTCCAGAGCGTTTAAAAGCAGAAATGTGAAGTGTATAATTTATAAAAGCACTTAAATTAATTTTTTTTCGAGAGTAAAAAACTAATACTAATAATATAAAATTAATTATTATTATTATGTAATTGTCTTGCTTATAATTGCAACTTTTAGTGTCACTTTGTGACTTACACTCTTAGAAATGGAAAGCAAAAAATTATTATTGGACTATTACGTCCGCTAGGGGTAAGAAGCAATAAATAAATAAAACGAACCAAAAGACTTCCGGCAGGCCGTCAGACCAAAAAGAACCCTAACAAAATCACAATAAATAAGGTAAATTTATTGTAAGTTACAAAAGGGGAAAACCACCAATAATTAGTAGCCCTCCTTAAGGGACCCACGGTCCAACCAAAGATAACATTTAAACAATACAATATCAAAGAAAATAAATAAAGAGAGAAAACAAGGAGTCAAATGGTATCTTTCGTCAGAGAGACCCAAGGCCAAAATAACAAACAAAACCAAGCTAATAAAGTAAAACAACAATATAAATAACCTACTGTACCACAAAGAAAAGAAAATTAAATACAATCAACCTAACCTAACTACTCTTAACATAAACATCACAAAAAGGAGATCTAAACAAAAAAGGCAGGTCTCTCCTACATTTCTACCATATTCCAAACTAAACCAATGATCAAACAAAACTCTCAACAAAACACAATTTTTGTCTGGCGGCTAGCAGGAAGCCTGGAGCAGTGTGACCGGCCCGAAGTCACACCGAACACCTTCTGATGAACGGAAGAGGCGTTTTAAAGGAAAACGCCACCTGGTCACCCAATTACCACTGATAGGCGGCAACCCTCAGCGGCGATCTGATACTCAAAAAGAAAACATCCAGCAGAATACAAATTTATTATAAAAAGAAACAAACATCATAACGTAACATGGACATATTTAAGAAAACTTTTCAGATTTTTAACAATACAGACGAAAATATAATAGAGGCTTGTGCTATTTTGATAAATAAAATAAAATGAAATAAAAGTCAAAATGAGACTTTTGCTGTTATTTTAAACTTTATCTCACAAATATCTTTAATGTTTTACTCAGGGGCAGAAATGGAAAATGGGAAAAGGTTACTTGTCCTATTTAAAAAAACTTTCAGATTTTTCTTAATGCTAAGTTTTTTAAATGATTACAGGTCCAATTTAAAGAAAACTACTAGGAAAAGATTATTCTAGTAAGAAACAACCCAGCAGCCACCCAAAACGCTCACATTTTTCTTCCGAAATCTAGTTTTTTACTAAAGCTTGCAGACAGCCAACGTATTATCAAGATGACAGGAAGTCTCAAACAGGAACAGGACTCGGATCAGAAGTACATTATAAAGGTTTTGAAAGAGGTTTTGAAAGTCTCTTCACATCAATCCTTGATGCAGAGTCTAAGAACACGAGGAGAGGTTCATGGACGCCAGTCTGCTCTCAATAATAATAATAGCACTCCAACTAAACAGTCTGCACCCAAAAAGAAAACAACATTTCAGTTTTTCTAGTACTTCAGTCGAGGAGGGATATCAGGGTTCCTGTGCGTCTGCAACATCGGCTTTCTGCTGTCAAGTGTGGGCCGGTTCCTGCTGTGAATCCCACCTGCGGTGGAGTGGGTCAATACTCGAGTGCTGCAGTGGTTTTAACACCACCAAACATGCAATAATTTAAGCAAACCGTGGCGAGAAGATCAAGTCTGCAGCATTATGTAAGTTTCTCATAAATACTGAGATAATATCAAGTTGACTTCATTTCCGGCTCCGCTTGCATGCAGATGTTTTGACGCATCAGCCTGATGCGCTCATGTATTTTTCATTAAAATCACAATTGGCAGCACGCTGAGGTGCCACCTAATTGCTCGCATATCATCTCTGATTGTAACCTGATCTTTTTGTTGCGGCCGCACTGCGGCAGATGCATTCATATCTGAAAGGTGAACGCAGAAGTCTGCGATATGAAAGCGTAGCCGCAGGCATGCTGCTTTACATGCGAACACCACGACTGGTTTAGAAAAGTCGACGATGGGAACTCAACACGTTACAACCACCAGCCGCGGCTCCGGGTGACTCCATCAGACGGCTGACAGGGAGCTGATGGAAGGAGGTGCGGCGGTGGCCTGTGAAAGCGCTCCACTGGGCACTGAGCCGAATAAAATTAGGCAATCTAAAAGCCATCCCTGCCAGAACAAAGACTTCATTTTTCATGAGTAACATGTAGACCTGAGCTTTGATAATACACGAGCGACTGGAACGAGTGAAGACTTAGGGGGCATTTACACAATCAACAGTATACTTTAAACTGAAACTTAAAAAAAAAAAAAAATTCCCCGTTCACACGGATCCGCAAACATGACTAAAACACTGTATTACTGCACACCTATAGACTGAAGACGTAATGCGCACCGGTTTAACAAAATTGTCTTTTTGTAGTTTATACTGAGACGATAATGGTACTGTTTTCAAAAACTTTCGATTTGAAACCCGTTTTAAAAGTTTGCCTTTTCAGGCCCCCAAAATGCCATTGTTGTGTAAATGAACGGCCAAATTGTGTAAAAAAAAGTTTTATGTGTGTAGATGAAAATGGTGTCTTAAGAACATACATTTACTCACCAACAGTGTACTAAAAACTGAAAATGTTTCTTAAAACATCAATGTTGTCAAACCAATCCCATTCACACGGATCTATGAAAACGACTAAAATGCTGTATTTTGCATGCCAGTCCAGTACTTGGCGATGTCAGTGGTCTGGCATCCATAATACAGTGTTTGTCGTTATGTTCACGGATCTGTGTGAAGGGCGATTGGTTTGACAACATTGTCATCTACACGCAAAACTTTTAAAAACTTTTCCATTCTTTTTTGTGTAAATGTACCCTAAATGCAATTTAAAGGAATATTCTGGGTTCAGAACAAGTTAACTTCTAGCATTTATGGCATAATGTTGGTTTATCCTCTTGTCTTTAAATAAATAAATAAATACATACATACATAAATAAAAAGCACTGAAAATGGAAGTGAATGGGGCCAGTTTTTGAGCATTTAAAATAAAAAAAGTAATGTATAGTTTTTATTTTATTTTATAAAAGCACATTTACATGAATTCTTCCACCTCAAAGTAAGTAAATAAATAAATAAGGTAACTGTGTCATTTACATTAACAGCTTTCAATGTCACAATGACTCTCACATTTTCAACTTTCTCACTTTAACTATAATATTTTACTCAGAAGTGGAAATGGAAAACTTTTCAGATTCTGCTTAACAAGAGCAAAAAAAAATCTATGTCATAGTCAAACACAATACAATAGATGTGAATAGAGCCCCTTTTGAAGCATTTAAAAGCAGAAATGTGAAGCTTATATAAAAACACCTACATTTGTTTCTTTTAAGATATGCATTATTTGAGAGTAAAGCTGTTTAAATGATCACTTTTACAATCTTTTTAGAGGTTTTTTTTAGGGTTTTAGAGTTGAACATAAAGCTTTTTTTTTAATTATTACCATATTAAAATGACGTTGATGTCTTGTGGCTGTCCTATTGAAACAGTGAGTAAAGTTAAGTTACATTTAAGGATTGGTCCAGTTCACATCCACTGTACAGTAACTGTAACTTGTTTGAAAAGGAGAGATGAGTGGATTCATTTTTGTGGTAATCAAAATTATGAAAAAGACCCTCTAGAGTTTCAGAAGAGATCTCAACAATGTTGTCAGAGGTCATAGTCACTATTTACTGTATGCATACTAACTATAGGAAGCGTGAATCTTCTTGACGTTGCATGACTTGATGTTTCATGACTTTAACGCTGAGTTAAGACAAGCAGTTGACATTAATCATGAATATAAGGGTAGCTTACATAACATACAGACGTTTTTCAGTAGCAAGATTTCAGATTAAAATGTATAGGAATTGTTTATGCACCATTTTAATCATCTTTTCACTTCAATAGCCTCACTGTGTGACTACTGCATGATGATCCTCCATTAATATGAGATAAAAAACGGCATGCACAATTAAAATGCATGACATATGGCATCTAATGTTGCTGTAACTACTTAACATGTCATGTCAAACACTCAAGCACTCAGTGGGAGTCTCTCTGAAACTGAATCCTCACACCTCCATGACTGCCAATAAGCTGCTCAGGGAAACACACGGTGACCTTTTGCGGCTGTTTTGAAGCTGAAATGAATAATAAATGTTATAGACAATAATGCTTTGGTCAAGTATTAAGTATTTATGTTTACAGGGAGCCCCCGTGGTCTACATTCAAAGAGCTTGTGATCGATCTTCATCGGGATAATGCTTTCCCTATGCTGGACTGTAAAACAATGTTGTGTCAAGTGTGTGTTTTGACAATGGCTCATTCAACTCATTTGATTGCACTGACAGAAGTTTTATTTTTATATTTTCAGTTTTAATTTTAATTGTGGTTCATTTTAATTATGTATATATATATATTTTTTTTTATTTAATGTGCAAAATAATCTTTTATATTACCAAAAAAATAAATAAAAGTGTACTCAAGTAGGCAGTGTGCAAGTACTATTTCATTCCGAACATAACCTGTGACCTTAGACTCTCATTAAAAAGAAAACACACATCTTCGCTCACCTAAGCCCTAAACTCCAGCCTTTGTGCAGAATTTCATCCATTTAATTCGATCTTTCTCTCTCAGAACAGTACAAAGTGTTACTCAGGGACTCAAATGCCTGTCTGGCTTCACTGTGTTCTGGAGTTCAAGACCTCCAAATGTCACCGTCCGTATTAAATGTCCTTCCCTGCTCAGGAGTTCGGCTACTTGGACTCTTTTTGCAATGCTAATGGCTGTCTACATTGTTTAAGCGGCATCATTTTATGAAAATAAACTCTATTCTACTTGTTAGTCACAACTGAAGAACCAAAAAACATTCTCATCAAAATAACTTAAGGTCGTTTTTCAAAGGGGCATAGAAGAAACAACAATTATGGACAAAACTTAAACAATGGTAGACAAAACAGTATGCAAAAATATAACAAAAATAGTATGCAAAACATTATGCAACAACAAAGATTTCAAACAGTATTATGCTATACTAACATCATATCTATTCACTTTGCTCACCAATGGATCCTCTGCAGTGAATGGGTGCCGTCAGAATGAGAGTCCAAATATCTGATAAAAACATCACAATAATCCACAAGTAATCCACACCACTCCAATCCAATCCAATCCATCAATTAACATTTTAAGAGAAAAACTGCATTTTTGTAAGCAACAAATTCATCATTAGATGTGTTTAACTTGAAACCACCGCTTCTGGCCAAAATCTATAATAACACTTCCTCCAGTGAAAAGGTCCATCTCCTGTTGTCTCTCACATCAAAGACATATTTGTTTAGAGCTGTTATGGCCTTTTTGTTTTTTGCTTGATCTGTGCAGATTTCTCTCCTGATTCATACCAGTTGATTTTTAATTGAAGAAAGCAATATTATGGACTCTACTTTTGGCCAGAAGCGACGATTTGAAGTTAAAAATGATGGATTTGTTTCTTAAAACACAGCGTTTCACTTCACAAGACATTAATTGCTGGACTGGAGTGGTGTGGATTATTGTGATGTTTTTATCAGCTGTTTGGACTCATTCTGACGGCACCCATTCACTGCAGAGGATCCATTTCTGAGCAAGTGATGGAATGTTACATTTCTCCAAATCTGATGAAGAAACTTTCAGGTGAACTACTCCTTTAGCAAATGTAGTAGTAACTATTTTAGCGTTTTATTTTACTGTTTAAAAAGTGTTATAAGCAAATACAAATGAGACTGTACAAATGAATACAAACTAGCCACCAATTTGCCAAGATGTAAAATAGTTACAAATTGCCATGAGATCGTGTTGGCTATTCACAGTCACTGTAGAGCAAAGTTCAAACACAGGTGTTGACGCAAGTTTAGCACGTTTAGCTACATTTCACACTTCACGTTTACAGTCGAACAAGTACATCATCCGGTTCACATAGTGCACTACGCTACCGTGTGAACAAATTAGCAAGCACTATTTATACTACAAAATAGCATAGAATAGAGCGAAATGGGACACAGCCGAAGAGAGAACTATTAATGGAGAAAATGAACACGACTCAATGTTTCTCCCCTAAATAAGACAGAAATTTCTGTGCAGATCACAGTGGCATTTGGGTGACATTTAGCAGTGCAGCCTGAGGGGATCGGGAGCATGTCCTGCTAATTTAGTAATTAACCGGGTTCATTTCTAAACTTCAAACAGAAGCGATAAGCATGCAAATACCTGCGGATGACAGCAGAAGCCAAGCGACTGTGTTCATATTTCCACTCTCCTCCTTCTGGATTTGTTAATTACGATGCATGCTTTTAATAATTAATGGTGATGATGATGGATTAATTGATATGTTTCGTGTGAACTCTAGTGTCTTGCTTGTTCTGCACTTTAGATAATGATCCGCCACAGCGCTCTCACTTTTGTTTGAGAGTTTGATGAAGTGATGACGGGTCGTTAACAAAATAAACCCCTTTTACCCCCAAGACCATTAGCAAGAAACAGAGTGAAACACAGCGAGAGAACAATATTAAAGGGTGTAAAAGACACAGAGTGTGAAGCAGCTGTTTGGTTTCAGTCTGCTGGTGTCGGATGTTTTAACAGTGAAAAACTAGACCGCATAAAACTCCCAAAGCTATGCAGTTTCACAATGGAAATGTCATTCCAGTGTTGTTTGCCATGCACAAAAGCTTTCAGTGGTTGTTTGTAACCTCATTCAAGAAAGGCTTTTTGAAAGACTGGGAATACAGAAGAACAGCAGTTGTTTTTAATGATAGTACTGTATGAAATACATTTGTTCGTTTGATTGTCGTTTACTCAGACCAGGGGCTTAGTTTGTATGGATATATAACTATATATTAAAATATTTTTTAACTACTCATAACCGCCTTTACTATCATTTATCACGTTTTACTTGTAGGCTTATTTATTGTGGTAAATTTGGTCTAACTTGTTGAATTTATAATAGATAATCTGTTAAGGGAATAGATTTTTCCCTATAGATTTATATTACAACTGTGGCATGTTGTAGCTATTGTTTCTAAAGGCTGTTGTTATAGATTAATAAAAAATAAAAAAAGTCATTATTGGCCTGGTAATGATTAATAGGCTAGCCTTATTATAACAAATGCTACAGTTAAGAACTATGGTACTTTTTCATAAGAGCAAGTACAAGTCTGAACCGAGAGCCAATGGGTTCTAAATAATGATGAGTGATGGAAAAACCTGGCCTTCAGATATTCCAATGATACCATAGATTAAATTATTAAGAGCCTGATGAACTGTTAAGGAGTAAGAAATAAACAATATCAATATAAGAAAATGTTAAGTTAGATTGACTTCCCATGGCGTGTTGAATTAGAGCATTCTGTCAAATAGCCTAAGCGTCTAAATAATATAAAATACATTATATATCTTATATGTAAACAAGTAATTGCCTATTGCTTTATTGCAGTTACACAATCAACCAACTTTGCATGTGTGGTGGATAGCACAAAAGACCATTTTACAAAAATAAACATTTAAGCAAACAAACAAATAAATAAACCTTAAGACGGAGCATGTCTTAAGGTTTAAATTAAATGAATGGGTATATAAATACGTAAATAAAAACATTAATTTATTTTAGATTCATTATTTTAAGATAATTATAATACTTAATAATTTAGTAATTTTATGTTTGTTTGTTTGTTTGTTTGTTTATTTATTTTTGTTTGTTTGTTTATTTATGCATTCTACTGTTTTTTTAATACATCTATATACAGAAAAGATGGTGTTCTAAAAAATACATCTGTGTCAAAGGCATTGAATTCGCTGACATTAAAATGTCCATTGGGAGAACCAGTAAACACTGTTAGTGTGGCCTTTCCCTGTGAGACTGTGTAGGCCGAACATGCAGTGAAACCACTGAGATCTCAGACTCCTGTTAATCCATTAGACTCTGATGCTGGAGATATTCCACAGCAAAACATCTTCCCACAAGCCTGCCACCCCTGAACCGCGGTAAATGAGCGGTAAAGGCAGTAGGCAGCAGCCGTCGCAGACACCTGGCAGTGAGTGTCACAGCGGTGAAACTCCAGTGACCCGCAGACGACAGGAACACGCGCCTCTGAGTTTGCTCATTTGGACAGAATGAGCCCACGCTGGTGCCGTGTTGTTCATTGTCTGTTTGTGAGATGCACTTGTCTCTCAAAAACTCACTAATATGTGCTGGGAAAGCTTTCACACAGCAGGATTACATATGAAATCAACTCTTACTATAGAACAAACACCACCAGTGCTCAAACTGAGCTTCAGTGATTTAAACAAACTCGAAGTATTAAACCACAGCGTATAACTTCAGAGAATTGTTTTTCAAAGAGATCAGACTCATAATTTTCACTTGATGGACGCTGAAATAAGTGGAAAAATCTCTTTGATTTACAAGGAGGAAACAAAGCCATATTTAAATTAAAGCCATCTATCTATCTATCCATCTGTCCGTTATCTATTTATCCATAAATCTATATGGATTATCCATAAATTCTCCATCTATCCATCTAATTGTCTATCCACCATATAGAGCTATCCATTATCTATTTATCCATCCATCTATCCATCCATCCATCCATCTATCTATCTATCTATCTATCTATCTATCTATCTATCTATCTATCTATCTATCTATCTATCTATCTATCTATCTATCTATCTATCTATCTATCTATCTATCTATATCTCTATCATCCCATCTGTCCATTCATTTATTATCCATCCATCCGTTTTCTATCCATCAATTATCTATTATCCATTATCTATTCATCCACCCATATATCTATCTATCATCTATTTATCCACCATCCATCCATCCATTATACATAGATCTCTCCATCTATCCATTCTTTATCTATCCATCTTCCCATCTGTCTATCAATCTACCTACCCATCATTTACTACCTATCTATCTATAGATTTCTCCATCTATCCATCCATCATCTATCCAACTATTATCTATTCATCCATCCATAGATCAATCTATCCATTATCCATCCATCCATCTATCTATCTATTTATTATCATCCATCCATCCATCCATCCACTCTCTAAGGCTGAATTTACTAGATCAAAAATCTAATCTTTTGATCAACTTAATGCATCCTTGCTGAATAAAAGTATTAATATCTTCTTAATAAATATCTTACTGACCCAAAACTTTTGAACTGCAGTGTGTGTGTATTCAAACTATTCACACTATCCCTTTAAGAACGAGTGGCTAACAGATCGGTGTGTGATGAGTCTCTGGGGTGTTATTGAGAAGTGGAGTGTAAAGAGGGCACCTCCAGGACACTCTTGACTTCCATTCGACCCCAGATTTTTCAGGCCAATTCACAGTCAGCACGTCACAAGCGATAAGCTTTAATCGGCTGGATTACAACGCCGCGGATGCTAGAGGAATGGGAAACCCTGGATGAAGAGCCCCGGAGTCACGGCAGAACAAAGTTACTGTACGCCCAGCCAATCTGGCACATAATGTGAATCAAAACAAAGTCCACGGGTGCCAAAAAAGATGAATGGAGTGGGTGTGGATGGAGGAGGAAGGCGTCGCCGACAGAAAACTTTGAGCTCAAGAAAGGCAGTAGCCAGAAGTTACTAAAAACCATATTTAGGTCTGAAGCACAAAGCTGTCAGAGTCGATTAATTCAGCTCGTGTGGAGAATCCACAAGACTGCCTCTCTAACACAAGAACACAGACACACGCGGCTCTCCGGGGAGCAACTAAAACACCTTTTAGAATACAAAACAACCTGAGCAGATCCATAACACACTCAACTGTTTGTGCGCTTGATTTCTTGCGATACATTACAGATGTGCTGCTAAATGGAGATGTTGCTTTCAAAGCGATACCTCAGACCTGATAGTGGTTGTAAAAGCCCTGGGGTTTAGGTTTCAGATCCATACATTCCACCACACATCTATCATTATGTGAAGTCTGGGATTATGAATAGGTGATGAAATCGCGAGCAGACGCAATCTGAAGTCAAGTGTTATTTGAGGAGGTGTTATTTCTGACATGCCTGCAAAGACTGACTTTGATTCATAAGTGGATATTTGTGGTTTCATGTTACTCATGTTTCACACAGTATGTAAAGGTTTTTGTATATATATCATACACGCAAATACATTCAACAGCCGGCACATTTGTACCACGTTTAAACCCATTTAATGGAATTCCACAGATATTTTTCATCAAAATCAGTGTTATGAATCATCGGATGCATACATAATGCTTGGGCTGTGATTGATTGATTGATTGATTATGTTCAAAGCTCCATTTAATTGATAAAAAATATGGTAAAAACAGTGATATTATATAATGTTATTACAAATTAATCAATTGCATTAATACATTTTGAAAAGTTAGATTTATTTAAATGAATTAATTTATAAAACTTAATGACGAACTTAATGATAATTAAACTTAAAACTGAATGCAAAAAAAAAAGATTTGCAAACACATTGGTTTGTGTTTTGTTTTTTAATTGAAATTAATTTATGATAATTATTATTATTATTAAATGTAGTGTACGTTTATGTATTTTTTCGTAATTAAATGACAATTTCTCCCAAATTTGGTGCAATTTTATTTATTTATTTTTTAAGTAGATTTTATTTGGGACTATATAGAAATACTCTATTTACATGCTAACACCACAGATTTTCTCTTCAGATTCAGCAGAAACTATGAATAATAAATAAATGATTTCACCTAGAGACTAATAAAGCCTAGTTTTATTTACACGAACAAATACAAATTCCACAAAATTGATTAAATGCATGAGAAAGAGTTTACAGATTTCATATGGGGAACTATACAAGATGTTATATAGGCCTACATCATAAACAAATGTATTTTCCACAATTTCCCTAAAATGATCTAAAAAAAAAAAAAAGACAAATTATCTGTCCTCATAAGGATATAAGATGCTATACGTAAAGTGCAAAAATACTTTAAAAGAAAAAAGAAAGTAGTTGCATCAGGCTAACATGTATAGATCAAAAGGTTTTTATGAAAGGTTTGATGGGGAGTGACTCACCACTGGCAAGCGCGGTGTGATTTGAGTTCAGCGTGTGTTTTATGCATTTCAGGTCTTGTTTTATTGGTTTGTTTTGCTCACCCTAGCATGACGTTTCTTCTTTAATGGACCTGGTAGCGGGTTTAAAGCACAATGAAGTCAGGAGGAGTCATCTGCATCTGAATGGTGCTTTAAGTGAGTATGTTTCTTTCTGGCTGAGTCACTCTCAGACGTTTAAAGCGGTGAGTGAATTGAGGCAGAAACACAGGATGCTTTCGTGCTGTGTGCGTGCAGGCGGAGCAGGAAGACGTCCAGCTGGTGTCTGCTCGGATCTGGACTCAGCGTTCACCTGTGGAGCGCTCGCTCCCTGGGACAGGCCGTCTACATGATAAACACTGAAGCAGGACTCTGACACTGAGCCGCAAATGATGCTTGCTAATAACTGATTCCTGTGGGACCCAGCAGGGTACTTGAAGGTTCAGAAAGCAGCATTCAAATCTCAAGATGCTTGTTGTCTTACTGGAGACACTTGTACAATAGAAAGTATGAGGTTTTACTTTTATAAATTTGACTAGAGAGAAACGTTCAATTCAAATTTAAATCAAAATTGACATCTTTTACTGGTCTTTTGGTCTTACGGTGAACGATTCTTCAGCGCACATTATTCTGCAATAAAAATGTGTCATGGTAATCTTTCATTGAAATGTAATAACCTGTGCTCCTGTTATACAGAGAACACTTTTCACCATCCAATCGATTCTGATGGATAAAATTAAGTTATTTTTACCTTGTTTAATATCCTAATATTTCCTTTAATACAAGGAAAATTGGTTCCAAACACTTTTACACTTTGACTTTTATAAATATATATAAATGAATGATTGATTGATTGATTGAATGAATATTGTTATTTTATTAAATAATTAATAATAAATCACTACATCATCATCATCACCACAATGAAGAATAATTAACCAATTAACCAATCCCAATATAATAATAATAATAATAATAATAATAACAACAATAATAATAATAATAATAAAAATGGATTGGTTAACTGGTTTAGAATTATTATTATTGTTATTATTACTAATTATAATATACTTATTACTTTAATTATGTTTATTAGTAGTAGTAGTAGTAGTAGTAGTAGTAGTAATAATAATAATAATAATAATAATAATATGTAATATGAATTATTATTCCAATTATAATTATTATTTACTTAATTAGGTATAATTGGAAATAATAATAATACTAATTACAATATAATTTGTGACCCTGGACCACAAAACCAGTCTTAAGTCGCTGGGGTATATTTGTAGCAATAGCCAAAAATACATTGTATGGGTCAGAATAATTGATTTTTATTTTATGCCAAAAATCATTAGGACATTAAGTAAAGATAATGTTCCATGAAGATATTTTGTAAATTTCCTTCTGTAAATATATCAAAACTTAATTTTTGATTAGTATCATGCATGGCTAAGAACTTCATTTGGACAACTTTAAAGGCGATTTTCGGGCAAATATTGGCCTATCATAACAAACCATACATCAATGGAAAGCTTATTTATTCAGCTTCAGATGATGTAGAAATCTCAGTAACACTTTAGAATAGGGAACACTTATTCACTATTAACTACGTCTTTTCCCTCAATAAATTCCTAATTTGCTGCTTATTAATAGTTAGTAAGGTAGTTGTTAAGATGTAGAATAAGGTCATGTAGAATAAGGCATCAATATGTGCTTAATTACTACTAATAAATGGCTAATATTCTAGTAATATGCATGCTAATAAGCAACTAGTTAAGAGACCCTAAAATAAATTGTTACCGAAATCTCAATTTTGGAAAATTGACCCCATGCTTTTTGTGGTCCAGGGTCACATTTATCAAATGTATTATTATTATTATTATTATTATTAAGAATATAGAAAAATAATATATTTTTTTAAATAATTAAATAAAATGAGTTATTTTTGAGGTCGTAGAAGGGCACGAGTAAGACAAGTGGAGACTCATGGCGCCGCTGACACGAGTCTCCTGACTGCTAGAGGAGAAGCAGAGTCCCTGCTGTTATCAGAGCGATGTAAAAGATAACAGACGGCTCGACAGAACAAGACGAGAAAGGTCACGGCGGACGGCTTCAGCATTAATGCTGTTTATCAGAACGGGTTTTATCCGTGATTATATCAGAGTGTGACGGTAGTAAACAGAGCTCTCAACTCTGCGTTCAGTGTCAAGAGAGCATGCATAGGTCAACAGGGAATCTAAACCGAGCAGATTTACTTTACCAATACACACTCTTGGTCTTATGAATGATTCATCAGCGCATGTTATTTCAAATGAATATCTGTAATCGTTCATCAAAATATAATAACATGCTCTACTTCTATAGCAACTTTCCTTCTCAGCTGACAACCACCTGCCAACACAGAGACAACCTTTCACCATCCAATCAATTCATGACGAATAAAATGAAGTGCTGTACCACAGCTTTGTCTGACTAATTATCTTGTTTCACTCAAAATGTGTTATATTACAGAAGTCAAATGGGTTGTAAACCTGCTGATTTTACTGAAGAAACTGAGGACTTCTTCCTCTTTGACATCCTGTTTCTCCTCTCTGTGGCATTTAGCATTAATTAAAATCCAATCAAAAGCGATTTCTGTTTTAAAAGGATTCCAAATCAAAAGGTAAAGCTGACTTTGTTGCAAAACACTAGTGATTGAACACAATGATCAAAAGCCGGAGTCTCTCTGCCGGGATTACAGTTGACTCGCATTGTGGCAGTGATTCATTCTCTCCACATTAAACAAGAGAATTCTCCACTAAGTCACATCCTCCGCTACGGACAAGCTAAGTTAATTAGTCCATTGTATCCGGCCTGTAGTTTGTCAAAGTGGCACAAGAGAAGGCTATTCAAGAGCACAATTAAGATGGCAGTCGGTGTCGTTCCTCTACAGCAGACGGAAGTCAGCGCATCGACTGGGAATCTGTGAGACATGCAGATGGAGCTTTAAATCTATACGCTGACCAGCCGAGCCAAAACACATCTGAACTCGAACCGTCATGACTGTCGACACACTGGAAAAAAAGATGTCGGGATGTCTGGCTCATTTTCCACCACAAAACCGGCAGGAACTAGAGCTTGCTTAAATACACACTAGTCAACATTTGAAGTGGATCAAAACCTTTCATCAAAGTTGTCCTAAAACCAACAACTTTGATGAACTTTTTTGATCCGCTTCAAATGTTGACTACTGTATATACAAAAAATTATATTGATACATCACACATAATGTTATTTTTAATGCATTATTTTCGTGGAAATAAAGTGTATTTCCCGAAACCTTTTTACTGTAATACAAAAACATAATGACATATTAAAGTAACATACATATGTCTATAATAGTATATTTTTATCTATTTGAATTATTTTTTTTGACATGATTTTTATTTCTTATTCCATTATTTTCATAGTAAGTATATTTTCCAACATTTTTTATTACTGTAATGCAAAAATATAATGATGTTTCAGTATACATACACACACACCATGTCCACCATCATCAAGGTGTTTATTTGATTTTTTTCATTAGTATCATTTTTTTCTTATTGCGTTATTTTAATGGAAATTCAGTACATTTTCCAACAATCTGTATTACTGTAATGCAAATACATAATTATTATTATTACAAGTAATATGTACTAAAAAATAAAACATTTATACACCATGTCCATCATCACGGTATTTGTCGTATTGCACTTCATATATGTTGATTTAATAAAATAAAATCATGATTTAATACAATATAATATTTATATAATATGTATTATTTATATTAATATTAATATGTAATTTATATTTTAATATTAATATTTAATTATTATATTTTAAATAATATTTGAAAATATATATTTTAAATAAAATGTATTATATTTTAAATAATAATAGAATGAAGTAAAATGTCTGGACTTAGTCAAAGTATAATAATGTAAATCTAAATGTGTTTCATTGTAATGAAAATAATGTCACAATGCTTTACAAAACGTCCTGTTTTATAAAAGAGAATATATAGGCAAAATATTTTTTTCTTTTTCTTTTGATTTTGGGGTGAGATATGAGCTGGCGTATTTTGGTTGGGTTCACCCAGCCAGGTTCCTGACGAACGAAAATAATATCAGGCCACACTGACAGAGGTATTACAGGTGCATCATTTCCTGTGAAATGAAATGGTTTGAGACAGACCTTTTCTTTTAGCATGTCAATTCCGCTGGTCTCCCTCCATCTGTCCACGGGGATACTAAAGCATAACGTAATGCGAGTGCCGTGGGGATCAAAGACATCCTTTGGTCTCAAGTTCAGTCTATAAATGAGAGGAAATCTCAGAAAAGATGAATTATAACTACAGCCCGCCCGTCTTTCATCTCTGCTCTTCATCATTCTCTTTTCATCACTTTCTCATGTGTCACACACTGATTCAGCAGCGAGACTTCCTGTTTTGTGCCACTTATTAAAAATTCAAGACAGGAAAAGCTCACAGCTACAGCCAAGAGACGAGACGTGCCAACACAAACACTACAAAACAGAACAACAGAGAGACGCAATGAGAGAATGGAATAAGATAAAGAACGGTGGATAGAACGATAGATAGATAGCTAAATAGAATGACAGACCGATAGAAAGAGCGATAGATACAAAGATAGAATGATAGAAAGAATGATACAATGATGCACAAAACAATGGAAAAAATTATCGATAGACAGACAGAATGATAGAACATTCAATGAATGACAGTGATAAAAAGAATGATAGAAAGAACGTTACAGAACATTAGAAAGAATAATAGAATGACAGACAGAACAATAGAAAAAAAATGATAGAAAGATACAATGACAGAACAACAAAGAATAATAGAGAGGAGGATGGAATGATAGAATGACAGAAAGAACATTAGATAGAATGATATGTAAAATGATAGAAAGCTAGATAGAATGATAGAACAACAGAATGATAGATGGAACAGAACAATAGAAAAGCAATAGATAGAATTATAGAAAGAATGATGGAAAATAATGGAAAAACAGAATGATAGAACAATAGAAAGAACAATAGAAAAATAGAATGATAGAACGATAGATAGAACAATAGATAGAATGATAGAATGATAGATTTGTAATGTATATTTATAATGTATTTCTTTCTTAGAATAAATGTTGATGTAAATGTGTGTTAATGCAGTAGGATATGAAGCTTTTATCAGGCCTGAGCTGACAGTGAGACTTCTCCATCTGTTGCGGTGCGAGCAGAGAGGATTCTGGGGGACGGGGCGGCTCTGGTCCTGGCCGTGGCGCTCAGGTTGGCAGCCATTCTGCTGGTGGAGGCGTGAGGGAACACAGCCCTCGACAGGCCTGCTCCAACCTTCTGCCCCGCCGGAGGGAAGCCCAGGCACATCCTGCCCAGGAATCAGTGCATCGGGACGGAGCGCTCAGCCGAGCGGAGAGGAGCCAGCCGGGTTTGTCTGGGCCGCGGCCAAGGGGAAGCGCCTAAGGTGTCAGCGGCCTGTCCACTGCGGGTCGGGCCCACGAGACCAAACCATTACACCTCCACATTTAGAAACACATTTGTTCACATTGTCATTTCCTGATGGGAAATTCATGTGGACAGGAAAAACCCAATAAAAGATACGCATCTGAAAAAATTTATACCAGTAATCCCTTGTGAAAAATAAATAAATTAAAAAAATGCTTAATTGTACTGAATGTGCACTTGTAGTATATTTCAAATCTTAAAATTATATTTAAAAAAAAAAAAAGTTTCATGATGTTTCCTAACGCACTTAAGTACACTTTTTAAAAGTGCCAAATTAAAAGTATTAAGGTACACTTTAAATGTTTTTAAAAAGTGCACTTTCTAATAATGTCCAATTAATAGTTTTACTTTAAAACATATTTTAAATCAAACTCTAGTGTGTTATTTGAAATTACAATTACAGTTAATATATTTTAAATGTACTAGTGTAAAATCAATAAGAATATTTTCAATGAACACTACTTGCAGTTAATAATGAAATAAAATGCCACTTAAGTGTACTTAGAGAGACACTTTCATAACTACGTATGTGTTTCGTAACACTTAAGTACACTTTTAAAAAGTGAACTTTGGAATAATGACAAATTAAAGGTTTTAAAGTACATTTTAAATATTTGTGTGTAATAATATTTTGTGAACATATTTTGATATGTTGACTAACATACTAAAGCACACGTAAAGTACTTGATTATCATTTTAACCGTAGTGTTTAGTTAAGTTAATTTATTTTAAATGTACTAAATTGCAGCTTCATCGTTACAAATGTGTAAATAATTATATACTGTATTAAAATACATGACATACAAATTTCAATAGAAATGACAATAACGTGTATTTTAGTTCACCAGAAACCAGCACATTTAAACCATATTTCAAAGACAATAAAAGTTATGAAATTACATATATAGATGTACTTAAGTCCTACTTAAGTTAAATAATTGCATTTAATACCAATTTAAGCCATTATAAATGTTATCAACATGCAATCAAGTGTCTGAAATTAATGCATTAATAAGTAAATTACTGTAATTTAATTTTAAAAAGTAAAGTAAGGGATTAGTCTTAAATGTTCTGTAATTTAATTACAGTTACTTCAGTTGTAATTGCATTAAATACCAACATCATAAACTTTCGAACAATTCAATATAGTGGATTTAACATCAAAACATAACATTTATTTATTATTTTGCTTTAACAACAAAACATTTAATGGTAAAATGTAGGCCTATGTTTTTAATGGAAAACATCCCTTTTATTTGAAGAATTAAAAGAAAATCAGTTTCATATCTATCCATGCATTGTTAAACTGGTCAAGGTTGATGTGTGACGAAGTAATTAGTAATAACTAATGCAATACTTTTTAGAGAGAGTAATTAATACAATAATCTAATTACACTGTTGAAGATGTTAGTAACAAGTAATTCGATCTTTCCTAGATAACTAACCCAACACTGCCAAAAACATTACATTCAGCTCACATTTAATTATATTATCTTTTTAAAAATATGCTAAATTGTACTACTTTTTCTCAAGAGATCACTCCAGTTTATGTTTGAAAATATAAACAGAAAAAAAATAAGTATGATCAAAATGTGATTGCACAAATAAGCAACTCTCAGAAACATTTTGACAGGATACTGCTGCTTTTTTTGACAACGTCACAGATTAACGATGGCAGCATTTCTTTAAGTCATAAATATCTGCTTTCCACCAATAACAGAAAGGAAAGGCTGGAAAAGTGATGAAAGATGAGCAAGAGATACATTATATGACAGAAGGGTTTCTGGGTGTCAGGGAGATTATTTGTGGTTCTCCAAACTCATAAATCAGGAGGCCGCGGGCTGACGGGGAACCGCTGTGAGTCACAGAGTTCTGGACAGTGAGTCCCCATCATCCACTCTCACCTTCAACAGACTAGCAGTCCTCTAAAAAACCCACGCACAAACTCTTCAACAGCGTTCTTGGTCTGAACAAATCCACCGTTAGCACAGGCTGCAGTATCTATTTCTGAATATAAGTAGCTGCACACGATGCACTTCTTGAAATTTAACAGCAAACATCAAAATCATTACAATCTGTGTCAATGCTGCACTATTTTTTAATTGGTTGAAGCATGCATGCATGCATGCATGCATGTATTCACTCTACAGAGAGTTTGATGTTTAATAGTGATGTGGCATGTGGCTTGCTGTACAAACAGGCTGTATAGTGAAATTTAATTGAATTAATGATACTAAGAATATGTGAAGCTTAATTTTTATGTGTGTTATTTATAATTTTTTTCCTTGGAGAAACTTCATTCTCTTCCTTACAGGCATTTTTATGTATGTGTGTATATATATATATATATATATATATATATATATATATATATATATATATATATATATATATGTGTGTGTGTGTGTGTGTGTGTGTGTGTGTGTGTGTGTGTGTGAAGCATTTATTTGCAAATACGGATAACTCTCAAATAATTTTCAAAAATTGTTTTTTATTATGCTATCATGTTATTTTTGTGTTTTATTGTGTTAGTTAGCTGGGTTTTTTTGTTTTTAACCTAGTTTCATTGAGATTAATTAGAATGCACAATGAAAAAACATGATTTTTGAGACTTGTTAAAAACAGAGTTATCTGTTTTTTCAAATGAACTCTTCATATATATGAAAATCTCTACCTGGTCTCATGGCATTTACGTACCTGGGTGCACTTTTTAAGGTTACATGAAATACGTACCAATAAGTACATATCACTGCAGTTTCCAAAATAAATGAACACTTTCACACTAATTTACAAGAGTTGCGATTAATAAAGCGTAATTTTCGCACAATTACTTGAAGAATATCATGCTATGACTTCAAAACAATATTAATATGTTGGGAGAATTGAAAACTGATGCTTTTGAATGTTAGCATCGCACACATCCAGCTTCATATCTGTGGGTTTTCATGGATGACAAGTTTGTTCGGTAGCTCACGGAGTATGGAGACGGACTTAGGAGACAAGAAACACCGGTTCGAATCTGTGTAACTACGGTTCGACAAAGCAGTTAAAATATGCGTAAGAGGAAGTTCAAATGGCACAGTTGCATCAGCTAATACGTTTTTATATCAGTTTTGCATTTGTTAACACTATCGGGTAGGTTTAGGGCTGGATTTGGTGTAGGGCATATTTCCAGAACGATAGAGCATTAACCTTTAGCGACAGTCCCGGATATTTGAATTCTGAACCGCTGCAATACGTATCTGAAGCAACGTAATAATAAAACAGCAATACATACCAATATCTACAGTGAGGAAAATAAGTATTTGAACACCCTGCTATTTTGCAAGTTCTCCCACTTAGAAATCATGGAGGGGTCTGAAATTGTCATCGTAGGTGCATGTCCACTGTGAGAGACATAATCTAAAAAAAAATCCAGAAATCACAATGTATGATTTTTTAACTATTTATTTGTATGATACAGCTGCAAATAAGTATTTGAACACCTGAGAAAATCAATGTTAATATTTGGTACAGTAGCCTTTGTTTGCAATTACAGAGGTCAAACGTTTCCTGTAGTTTTTCACCAGGTTTGCACACACTGCAGGAGGGATTTTGGCCTCCTCCACACAGATCTTCTCTAGATCAGTCAGGTTTCTGGCCTGTCGCTGAGAAACACGGAGTTTGAGCTCCCTCAAAGATTCTCTATTGGGTTTAGGTCTGGAGACTGGCTAGGCCACGCCAGAACCTTGATATGCTTCTTACAGAGCCACTCCTTGGTTATCCTGGCTGTGTGCTTGGTCATTGTCATGTTGGAAGACCCAGCCTCGACCCATCTTCAATGCTCTAACTGAGGGAAGGAGGTTGTTCCCCAAAATCTCGCAATACATGGCCCCGGTCATCCTCTCCTTAATACAGTGCAGTCGCCCTGTCCCATGTGCAGAAAAACACCCCAAAGCATGATGCTACCACCCCATGCTTCACAGTAGGGATGGTGTTCTTGGATGGTACTCATCATTCTTCTTCCTCCAAACACGTTTAGTGGAATTATGACCAAAAGTTCTATTTTGGTCTCATCTGACCACATGACTTTCTCCCATGACTCCTCTGGATCATCCAAATGGTCATTGGCAAACTTAAGTCGGCCTGGACATGTGCTGGTTTAAGCAGGGGAACCTTCCGTGCCATGCATGATTTCAAACCATGACGCCTTAGTGTATTACCAACAGTAACCTTGGAAACGGTGGTCCCAGCTCTTTTCAGGTCATTGACCAGCTCCTCCCGTGTAGTTCTGGGCTGATTTCTCACCTTTCTTAGGATCATTGAGACCCCACGAGGTGAGATCTTGCATGGAGCCCCAGTCCGAGGGAGATTGACAGTCATGTTTAGCTTCTTCCATTTTCTAATGATTGCTCCAACAGTGGACCTTTTTTCACCAAGCTGCTTGGCAATTTCCCGTAGCCCTTTCCAGCCTTGTGGAGGTGTACAATTTTGTCTCTAGTGTCTTTGGACGGCTCTTTGGTCTTGGCCATGTTAGTAGTTGGATTCTTACTGATTGTATGGGGTGGACAGGTGTCTTCATGCAGCTAACGACCTCAAACAGGTGCATCTAATTTAGGATAATAAATGGAGTGGAGGTGGACATTTTAAAGGCAGACTAACAGGTCTTTGAGGGTCAGAATTCTAGCTGATAGACAGGTGTTCAAATACTTATTTGCAGCTGTATCATACAAATAAATAGTTAAAAATCATACATTGTGATTTCTGGATTTTTTTTTAGATTATGTCTCTCACAGTGGACATGCACCTACGATGACAATTTCAGACCCTCCATGATTTCTAAGTGGGAGAACTTGCAAAATAGCAGGGTGTTCAAATACTTATTTTCCTCACTGTACGTAATAAAAACGTGCCAGGGTTCACATATTGAACCTGTGTTTTAGCGCCACTCAGGGGACATTTCTATTTGAAACTGCGGCGAAACGTGCAGCAAGGTACGTAAAACAGTGTCGCACAAAAAGTGCAAAGAGGTACGTATTTTTATGAGACCAGGTTGGAAAATCTTCCCCAAAACAAACCTCTTCAGACTAATTTAGGTCTGTCCAGAGGCAGATATTAGATGCTGTGCGGCAGAGATGAGATGATCTGGTGACAGTACAAGAAAGCTGATGTTCACTGTGGTAACCAGATTAGAAGCACAGAGGGACTGGAAATGAAAAAATAACCAGGATTCCAATATGAAAGAAAGACCGTTAAAAATATAAGCAATACTTCCTGGTAATGTCATCAGATCTGATTCTATTAGAGATCAGACTGGTTCTGTGCCTACAGGCCTTCTGGACTTCATTTTTATTACATCTCTTGAAACTCTTCACATTCCTACTACCATTTTCCCAGTAAAAAGCTCAGCAAGTTTCTGAGAAGCATCAACTCTATACGGATATCCTCACATTCCATACATTCAACATACAAAACTAGTTATGCACACAGACAAATTTGCACAAAAATATGTGGGAAATACTTCAAAGAGCATGTTTGAAGTGTAAAAGGATGCATATCATCTTCAGCCAGCGCTGTCGCATTTGATATGAGTGCTTGATATTTTGATCTTTTTTCACACTGGGTTCAACAGTCTGCCATACATAAACACACACTCCTATGCTGATGTATACACAGCCTGATCCACAAATGTAATTAATGCAGCCTGAAGCGCTTTACAGACTGCATTTGGCTAACAATTTGGCATCTCTCAATTTTATGAGCAAACATCCATAGAATGTTTGTTCAGAGTTGTCTGGTCTTTAATAATGTTCTTAAAACATTAGCACAAAAACATTATTTATACACCATTCATGGAACATTTTAATTCTGAAACTTGTTTAAAAAAAAATAACATCCACTGAATGTTGTCTGAATGTTCCCTTAAAGGAACACACCACTTTTTTTGGAAATAGGCTCATTCTCCAACTCCCCCAGAGTTAATAAGTTGAGTTTTACCGTTTTTGAATCCATTCGCCCGATCTCCGGGTCTGGCGATAGCACTTTTAGCATAGCTTAGCATAGATCATTGAATCCTATTAGACCAGTAGCATCGCGTTCAAAAATGACCAAAGAGTTTCGATAGTTTTCCTATTTAAAACTTGACTCTTCTGTAGTTATATCGTGTACTAAGACCGGCGGAAAATGAAAAGTTGCGATTTTCTAGTCCGATTTTGCTAGGCCAGACTGGGAGTATGGTTCTAATCATATCGGCCTGAAAATCGCAACTTTTCATTTTCCGCCGGTCTTAGTACACAATATAACTACAGAAGAGTCAAGTTTTAAATAGGAAAACTATCGAAACTCTTTGGTCATTTTTGAACGTGATGCTACTGGTCTAATCGGATTCAATGATCTATGCTAAGCTATGCTAAAAGTGCTATCGCCAGACCCGGATATCGGCTGAATGGATTCAAAAACGGTAAAACTCAACTTATTAACTCTGGGGGAGTTGGAGAATGAGCCCATTTCCAAAAAAAGTGGAGTGTTCCTTTAATGTTTGTATAACCAACAAAAAGCATTTTTAAAACTTAAAAGAAAAATAAATGACATTTTGAACGTTTAGAGAAAATTCAGAAATAACATTTTCATAACTTAATGGGAACATTAGCAAAACATTCTTAGGACATATTTTGTTAGCTGGGATACTCTCTTAGACATTTCTCGGAAGGGAAGTTATCTGCTATTTATTAATGTTCTCCAAGTGTTAGCACAAAACCATTATTTACACACCACTAATGGAACATTTTAGTCGGACGTTCATCTAACGGTTTTTAAATGTTATTACCTTTTAGAGAACTTTCAAAGTAACGTTCCCATAATATCTGCAAAATTTTAAAATAGAATGTTTGCTTACTATTCGTATAACCCTATTTGCATAACCCCTTTGTTTTCTATTAACACTCATCTGAGCTTATACATCTCATTTTTGAGTGAAAAAAAGCATTATTTGTGAATAATTTTGTCAATGTACTCAAAAAAGGCCTATGATCAATCAGCTCCAAAAATATATACAGATATAACTTTTTTTTTTTTTTTGACTGTGATTATCACAAATGTAACAAGGTAGGGGAAAATACAAGTATAAAAATTACCAAAAAATATTTGGCAAGTGGTTATACCCTGTGTGAGCACAATTAATATTCAATTTCAGTCCAACTAGCATTTTCGGTAAAAAACTAAATGACTGGACATGAGGGTTAAATTAAAATGAAAACTCCCATTATGTTGAAATAATGTTTTGACATGACTATAATATTTGCATATTGTATTGTAATTGGTCTTTTTGCATGTAACTTGCATTTTTAAGCACATTTATAAAATACAGATATGCAATGTCTTTCTCATGCGCAGCCAAAAGAAAGCAAGATTCATCATAACAACATTTCATTGCATTATCTAGTCATTTGAATCAGTAAAATCAATTATGCAACAAATTAGTCAATATTACCACTTATACTGTGCGTCTGGATTAAATTAACTTTTATATATGCATGCATAAATGAGTTTCAATATGTGTCAGCCTGAGGATGAGGAAATACGCTTTGTAAAGCTGCTCTGGAGTGATATATATATGGTAAAAAGCACTATACAAACACAAAACTGAATCATTCAAGCAGAACCAAAGCTTAAAAGTTATATAAAAACAATTCCTTCTGCTGCAGTGCCACTATTCATTACCAGAAATGCACTTGAAGTTACTATCTAGGGCTTTTTCCATGCACACAAATTGTATGGATTCCTAACACATATTCCCAAACGCCGACAGGCATCTTTTCCCATCAGCCCCTGTATTTAATGGGAGCAGCCAATTAATGTTGTCAGCCGATGGAGAAGGATTGTGCTCCTGCCCCCTCCGGGGTTAATCATTTCTCAAGTACCCCTGATAGTACTGCTCTTTAAACTCTCTTCTCCCTCTCTTCCTCACATTCTTCCTCTTTCGTGGCCGATCTTTGCCCGTGGCACTGTGAGATCCCGGTATCTCCGTTACCTTTGAAGGTCAGAGCATGTGAACCGCTAGACACACGGGAAGCTCCCTAATCGCAGAGGACTGATACGCTTTTGTATTTTTTAGACAGCAAAAGCTCTGCTAGAGGAAACCAATGGCCTAAATGCAACTGAGTTTTTCCCTTCCTTCCACAGGTTTAGGTTATAAATAATAGTGGCTAAATATGCAAAATTGCATAAATTGAGGATGTAGTTTAGTCAAAAACATTATAATATAATATAATATAATATAATATAATATAATATAATATAATATAATATAATATAATATAATATAATATAATATAATAAATATAAATGCATTTATTTTTACATATTCTCTAAAAAAAATTTAAACTAAAACCATGAAACTTTCCTTTTTGGTTACTTGAAATAAAATAAACTTTGACTGAAATAACATGAAATATTTCATATTGAGTGTTAAATTGATCAATGCGCTACAGCATTCCCGCAGATCAAATTTAATGAATCAACTGTGACAATCCAAGACATAATACCTGGTGAAACAGTCGGAGTGGAGTGCGAAGTGATTTACTTGATCGCATTTATTATTTACTTAATTATGCATTCATCACCCGCTGAGGTCAGAATCTCTCAGCTGCTGTTTACTAAAATCAAAGTCCACTTTTATTCATAAACACAAGATTTTTAGCAAGAGAAGTCCACCATCATGACCCATCCCATCTGCTGGATGCATATTGCATACAAGGATTTCTTAAAACGGCTATATAGTCAATCCCAGCCACGTACAGTTAGGACTTTTGAGACCCTAAAGCTCATGCAAAAACACAATGACCAGCGATTGGTCGCTTTACATGTCAAGTGGGCGGTTCTTATCCAGAAAAAGCAATCAATGTGACCGTAATTCTGTTAACATCGAGTTGCAATCAGAAAACTAGATTAATAATAAGCACTACTGTTTGACCTTGGTATTCCTAATGAACGCAAGCACAGTCTCCACTTTTCTTATGACAGGTGCCCTGTAATTATCCATAATTAAGAGACTGCTGCAGAGAGAAATTAGCCAAACATTTTCACAGTTATCTAGCAGTGTCATTCACCTTTACATGTACACGCTAACACACAGGTCCAGCACGCGCTTTCATAGGCACACAACAAAGAGTGCAGAAACACGGCTCTTCTGCCATCTTCCCACACAAACACATGCTACGCTTCCTCATGCTGTTAGCATGCGTCACTGCGCTCAAACACACACACACGCATGATAAAAATCTGTGAGAGTCTTATTAATATCTACACTGACTTCACTGTCAAAAAAGGACAGTGTCTTTGTTGTAACTGTCTGCGCAGTGAGCCATCTGTTGAAAAACTAAAACTCGACGTACTGTGAGCAGGTATGACACGTCAAGTTTACCTCAACAAGTCTACAATGGATCCTCTGATGAAATAATGGAATTATTCTACAATAAAATTTTGGAACTAAAAACCAGTACGGTCACACAAAGTGATTTTATCGATCTATGTACTTATCAATCTTTAATTCTATCTATATAAAATACAGTAAAAATAAAGGGAAATAAATAAATAAAAATTATTATTGTTTATTATTGTTTATGTAATCATTATTACATATTGAACAATTAATTTAATAATAATAATAATAATAATGCATTTATTATTATTACTTTTATTATTATTCAATGATAATGAGTAAATAAACATTTGCAAATTACAAAATTTATTTTGCTTGTCATAGTAATGGCAGGTTAGGTTTTTGTCTAATAATTTTTATTGTTTTTAAAAGAAGTCTCTTATGCTTACTAAGGCTGCATTTATTTGAGCAAAAATGCAGTAAAACAGCAATACTGTGAAATATTATTATAATTTAAAATCTCTCTCTTTGCATATTTTTTTTAATCTAATTTTTGCTTTGATGCAAAGCTGAGTCATGAACCATAACACTTTTTTCAGGGTTTTCTTGATGTTCAAAAGAACAGCATTTATTTAAAATTTAAATTATGAAATCGTCTTTACTGTGACTTTTGATCAATTTAAAACATCCATGCTGAATAAAAGTATTAATTTCTTATAAAATAAAATGATCGCAACTTTTTGAATGACAGTGTACTATATTATACACAAAAAATACCACAAGTCAACACAACTACAACATCTTAGAACAGCCACTGTGAGCAGATACTGCACATCAACAGGTCAACCAAACAACCTGCAGAATATAAAAACAACCTGCAGACATATTCAGTCTGTAAATGCAACACAGAAGAAAATACACAAAGAATTACAATCATCAAATAATAAGAATGAATTCCTGGAGATGCACAAGAGACACCCATTCTTCTGTGCAGAAGACGCAGCAATTGTTTTATTAGGCGAGCGGCACAAGAAGTTTGCCCAAAATTGCTATTGTCAGAAGATTTCATGGTTGCAGAAGCAAAGGCATCATTTGAGGAGTTGCGGGGCGGGTAAGAGCCACTTTTCTTGCTCTCAGAAAATGAATTTCAAGCATTAGTGCCTCCAGTTTTGCGGCTCTCGCCTTTCCGACCTCCCAAAAACACTTCAAATGAGTCGCGTCTGCCGGGGTGCAGAGGTCCAGACGGACCGAGACGCCGCTGTGATTCTGGGATACACAAACACACACATCTGCACTCGACCAGCTAGTGAACAACCTCACTGGTAGAGATCTTAGTTAACCCGGCTTGACTCTGAAACCAGCACCTGCGCAGCAAGAAACACGACCTGAAAAAAATGGATAAATCAAAACTAAATTGGCTAAGCATATGATCTCCCCCCCTCTGGTTTGCTTAGCGGATGAAGGTGGCCTCGTCTGAGGAGAACGGGCTACTTTGACAGACCGATGGTTATGACAACCGACCCACACACTTCTTTCATACTCCATTTGGTTTGATTTCCATCACTTCACCAGCCACCGAAGGTAGGAGGAATCACACGCCCACTCACATCTTTGGTTCAACTTTAATCATGGAGGCTATCATCAAAGCAGAGCAGATGTTATGCTGGATGAGATCATTAAATTAAGGTTATGGCACTTGTGATTATGATTACATTTATGATGATCTCAGAACAATAAAGCATGATCTCATTTGCGACTTGCAGTTTCATCCGCTCTCAAAATGCCAAATGACTGTTAGTTCTGTATGTAGAGGTCAAAACAAACCTCCAAAGAAAAATCTAAAATATGTTTTGGTAAATAATAATTCTGAAATAAAAAATTGAAATGATGATGTTACAATTATGAGATTACAAGGAAAAATTTCATAATTATGCCATCGTTTTGAGTCATCGTTTCAATTTTTCAAATTTTTATGATTTTGACTATTTAATAACAATTTTGACTTATCTTACATCTATAACTTACTATTTCAACTTTGTATGTCATAATTGTGACCTAGCACCTCATAATTTCGACTTTTTAACCTCATAATTAAACCCTAATATCTCATAATTTTGATTTGGAGTCTGATAATTTACATTTTTCTCTCAACATCATGAACTAGGATCTCCTAATTTTGACTTTTAATGAGATAGTATCTTAATTTCTAACGACTTCAATGTCTCATCATTTTGACTTTTATCTCATATTTGACAGTATCCCAATTTCAATTTTTTAATGCATGATTATGTCCTAGTGTCTCATAATTATGACTTTTTATAATAATTATGATTCAGTATCTCAATATCAACTTTTTACCTTAAAATTATGACTTACTACCTTATTTAATTATGACTCAATGTTACGAGACTGGATTTGCCAGGATACCAGACTCTGCAATCTCCATATGAACTCAAATGTGTTTAATCAAATTACCAGTAGAGAACAAGAAAATATAATTATCCTTTGTTTCTCCTCTTTAAATATGTCTCATTGAAGATTTCAGAAAAAAATCTCAACAATATCTCAATCTGTGCTCAGCTTGCCAAGATGCTGAAAGTACGCAAAAGTCAGACATCTCAAATTACTCCAAGAACAAGTCTAAACTATGTTACAGTCAACAATGGACTCATATGTGTCTATTTAAATTTCTCAGAAAGAGTTTAACGGAGGAAAACTTGGCAAAACAGATCCTTAAATGAAAGCAAACCAAGTCTCCTGAGCTCTGAAAGAGCATAAGTGACATTTCCCTGCGGATACAGTGTGGTTACAGCACATTTCATTCACACACTTTCACACTTTCATACAGACATCCATTGAAAGACTTCCTTCAGTGCTTCATTTCATTCTCTCTCACACTCCCTTCCTCTTATCACAAAATTCTTCATCAATGTACAGTCACAAGCGTGATGTGTTAAAACAGAACAGATGAGATGTCACATCTGCACTGACACACAAGCACAGGAATATTTCACTCAATTTAACACCTGAAACATTTACTGCTCATTTGATTCCAGCTGATTCATTCTTAATATTTATATTTCTGTGTCGGCCATATGCCTTTATCCACAGTGATTTACAACACATTCAAAATATACATTTTACCACTTTATGCGTTTCCTGTAAATCAAAGCAGCTGCTGCAGAAACAGGCAAAAATATTCCTTGCACTTTTAAATGAATGAGTTCAAAGGTTTCAGCCACAGGAGTAAAGTCACATGATCACATCCTAGTTTATCACTTCCATATTTATCGTAAACGTGCGCCAGCTGAGCTAAACACTTTGCCAATTAACCAGTCATAAGAACCAGGGCGATGGAATCTATGAGAGAGAAGTCAAGTTTTGCACCTGTTATGCAAAAATGAATCTTTTGTAACACTCTGGCCACCCGCTGGATGGAGAGGAAGCAAATCACCTTTTTGTTACATTTAATAGCTCCCTTGCATCCTGGGATTGCGGCAATGGATTGTGACATTAGGCTGAGGTACCAAGGGGCGTGTCGCAACATGAAAATGTCTTCGGCAATTCACTCAGATGAGTGTTAATTGGAAGTAACCTATAAAACAGTTCAGTCTGTTGCGATGAAATGAGCATGTGCTGCCTTCCTGTCTCTGTACCAAGTACATTAAAAGTTTGACACTGCTTTAACATGATATTTTGCTTTTCTACCTCAACCTGAAATCACCCGAGTCACCAGGGTGCCATTGCACAGAGTCCATGTTCACCTGAGACAGACTAGGTCTTTATATCTTCACAATAAATTCTCATTAAAAACTACAAAAACAGTTAACTGGTATAGTGCAAGTTTGTTGTGTTTTTAAACTTCTTTGATAGACAATATTAAAGTCCTTCAGGAGCAAGTCAGTTCACTTGGTGACCATCTTAGCCATGGAGAGTTTAATTTCTAGCCATGCAAGTACAGCTTAAATATGAAATAAAAATCAAATAGAAGTGTGAAAAGAAGAATAATTCTTATTGGAGGAAGCCAGTTCATTCTACTGCAATCCTAATATATCATCTCTTCTTAAAAAATAAAAGACCAAAATCTCCAAAACTATTAGTCAAGCTATAACATATTTCAAATCGATAAAATCTGACAACAAATTTTCATCTTTAGCTCAAAATCAGGCTGGAAAATTAATGGTGATGCTTGGCCAATAAGGTAATTGGTGGGGCATCTGGCGCCTTGCAAGTCTTCCTGGGAAGTTCTTCTTTATGAGTTTGCAAGGTGTGATGTGAATTTTAGTGATTTGCATTGGAAGAAAATGGACGTGACAATTTTGTGATATTGCTCCTATTCACTTATTGACAAGCTTTTTAATGCTAATGGAACAAAATGAAGCGCAAAGTACATTAGATTCCTGTGCTCTGCCATAGAGAAAGATGGGAAATGCAGTTTGGTAGTGCAAGCCTGTCACCTACTGTAAATCATAAACCAGCTAAATTAGTACTTTCTGAAGTTCTTCTTCCAGGAAAACATTTATAGATGGCAATTTTCCATCAACAGTAGATGAAATGCATTCAGACTAACTGTAGAGTCAGTCACAATTACAGAGTTATGACCAACACTAGTTAGCTTACATCATAATTCTTAAACTGAAACACAACTAACTTAGAAAGAAAATCCCTAAAAATATGATCATTTTCACATGACTTGAAGGCATCATTCTTTTTCAACAACTGCCATTTTGAGCATCAGGATTTCTCCAATTTATTTTCCTACTTAAAGTCCTTAAACTGTTTCTGATTACACAAAAAAAAACTTTATCCAACTATATCCATCCTGTAGACAGCTTTTTTTTTAAATGTATATCAGCCTCTCAAAGCCATGTCATAGCTACTCAGAAACACCTGCTGAGGAAAACACCGGCAGTCAGGGGCGTAAGTTTCATCTAACAGTAGGGGGGGACAATAAACAAAATTTCTCAAGAGCAATTTTTGAAGGGGACACAAATAATACAGCCAAAATTGTACTTTTAAGGATAGATATGTGTACACAGCATGCACATACATAGCATGGACTGTGTTTAAATATGAGTTCGGTTCATATGGTTCATATATGGGTATAATTATAATTATTATTTTGCGTCCTCCATAGTATTTTAGGTTTCGTCTGAAACCGAGTACTTCTCTTTAGATATTCAACCGCATATAAGCCCACTGATCTGCCACTTAACATCATATTGAGCAAATCCCAACACATAGGTAGGTCTACAATATTAGCCAAATATCAGTTCACACACAGGCTTATTGCCATGTTAGTTGTAGTGGGTGACAAGCTATGGCATTAAACTTGTTAACCTTTTAATCGCTCACAGAAAAAATATCGGATATCATAATTTTTTTTGTCATGACTAATTTATTAATGATCCAGCATCATCTATAAAGAGAAAGAATCATTTCACCCGATGTTTAGAGAATAAAATAGCCTTGACAGCCTAAGTTACTTACACATAATTGTTACCGAGGAACTCGTCTCTCCCACCGGAGTGACCGGACTCGTGTGTGTTTATCGGTAAAAGAGGAAAGCAGGCCGTGGACCAAACCACTGTGAGGAAAGGGAGGGGGGAATCAAAACATTTCTGAACTTAAAACGTTTTTTTTTTGCGTTTATTTTGTTTTACTACTCACACAGTTATTTTAAGTACATGTCCATTATATTATTTTCATTACACAGAGTTGCTTGTAATGATATTTTTAGGGGGGACAACCCTCAGATAGGGGGGGTCTTGTCCCCCCCGTCCCCCTCCGGGATTTACGCCTATGCCGGCAGTGTGAAATGCATTTTCAATAATAATGGAATATTCAACAAGAAAAAATAAATAAATGTAGGACAGGACTTGATTTTATCCACTGGGAACTGATTGGATGGTGAAAAGTGTCAGGTGGTTAAAAAATAGGAGGGAATGATAACATCAGCTAATAAGGAAAGTCAGAAGAGTTTGGAGAAATGTAGCATTCCATCACTTGCTCACCAATGGATCCTCTGCAGTGAATGGGTGCCGTCAGAATGAGAGTTAAAACAGCTGATAAAAACATTTCAATAATCAACAAGTAATCAACACCACTCCAGTCCATCAATTAATGTCTTGTGTAAGAAACAAACCCATCATCAAGATGTTTTTAACTTTAAACCATCGCTTCTGGCCAAAATGTGAATCCATAATCCATAATAATGATTTCAACTATGAAAAATCCAGAAGTGACAGTTTAAAGTTAAATCATCTTGATGGATTTAGTTGGATGTAGTTTTTCGCTTTTCAAGATGTTAATTGATGGACTGGAGTGGTGTGGATTACGGTGATGTTTTTATCAGCTGTTTGGACTCTCATTCTGACGGCACCCATTCACTGCAGAGAATCCATTGGTGAGCAAGTAATGTAATGCTACATTTCTCGAATCTGTTCTGATGAAGAAACAAACTCATCTAAATCATCTAGATTGCCTGAGGATGAGTACATTTCAAGCCAATTTTCATTTTGGGTGAACTATTCCTTTAAGGAAAACTCTGCAGTGTTCAAGTGCAAATATGTTTTCTATGTGTTGTAAACTGGTTAAATTGTTTTTCTGGGTTTTTTTATTGCACACCTCAATACACAACTACTGCCAATCAAACCACTTTTTATTTTGATGCCTACATGCAGGTTTTGATGTGGTCAGGTGAACTTTAAATGCACGCTCTTTTTTTTCTGCGTGTTGCACGCGCTCCTGCAGAGATAACATTAGAAGAGATGCAAGGTTAATTGCCTCGCTCTAGGGCGCCAAACAACTCCATGGCCACATATGTCAGGCATCTAAAGATGAGATTTAATGCACAACACCTACACTGCAAAAATGCATGCATCGCCAAAATCTCCATCACAATATTTCATTATTGCATAAAGGCACGCAGCTGCAAGCTCACGGACAATGGAAAGAGAGACAGTTACGGGTGTGGGCGCCAAGCAGGTATTTATCTTTCCGCTGCGACTGCAGATTTTGATTAGCAGGTGCTCTGACAGAGGAGTGCGTGAGTCTTGGGTGCACTTGGGCAAACAGCAGATGGGTAATTTCAGGTTTTATACATAGGAAAAAAAAGCTGTCACCTCCGCTACACGGAAGCCGGTTGGGGGCTCATCCGCCACCCACTTGCTCCTTCCCACACATGCTCGAGAAAAATCGCACATGCTCGCGCTGAGACGTCTCCCCTGGGAGGCGGAGGAGATCTTATCTGTTCCCCAGTCGCAAGATTAATACTTTCTTCTAATAGTTCACTTATCTGGTCACAAACAAGAGCGAATCATTAGTAACTCCGTGTGAAGTGCAGGCTGGAGAGGGATCCTGGGGGGCACAATTAGTCCTGCACGCTGAGAGCACCCTGCCACGGGAACCCTGCTTGATGTGAGGGCCGTCGGATGGCATGTTACGAGAGAGAGTCAGGCAGCAGGGGAACAGAGGCAGATGGCCGGCAAACTCGAGTCTTTAAACTCATACCGAAGGCCTGCCATAGTCTGCATGCTAAATGGAGGGACTTGATCAATTTTTTATAAGCGGTACAAAAGATATCAAATGTATTTCACACTTCTAGAAGTTGCAGTCCAAGAACAGTAGTTTAATTTTCACTAGCTATAATGCATTTTCACACATGCAGCTGAAGTTCTTTTATAAATGAAAATTGTGTTATCAACCTTCAAACCTGACTCTTTCATTTGTGGATCACAAAAGGAGATGTTTGCTTGACTTGATGCACTATATGTCATGTCTTTAGTTTAAACTCATATTGAATGCCTGCCATAGTCTGAATGTTAAACGGATATTAAGCAATACTAATGATTATTAATTTCACACTATTAAACATTTTAGAAGCTGCAGTCCAAGAACAGTAGTTTTATTTTCACTACATTGCATTTTCACACAGTTGTAGTTCTTTTGTAAATGAAAATTGTGTTATCGCCCTTCAAACCTGACTCTTTCTTCTATAGATCACAAAAGGAGATGTTTTGCAAAATGCTCACCCCACACTTTACCGTACAGTTCAAACAAATGAGGAACAGATGCTGTTATAGGTGCTAAGCACCATAAAAGATGTCTGCGCGACTTTTGCATTATATTTCAAGTTTTTAAACTCATACTGATGGTGAATTTCACACTATTAGAAGTTGCAGTCCAAGAGCAGTAGTTTAATTTTCACTAAAATGCATTTACACAACTGTAGTGTAAAGAGTAAGTCCATTATGAAAATTCTGCTATCATTTACTCACCTTCCAAATGTGCTTTACTTTCATCTGTGAAACACAAAAGGAGATGTTTTGCAAAATGTTCATGCTGCACTTTTCCATAAAATTAAAGCAAATGGGAAATGGTTGCTGTTGAGCACTAAAAAACAACAAAGCAGCACCTAAAAAGCTCTGTAAACGAAGTCTGCTTGACTTATGCAGTTTATTTTACGTCTTTTGAAATCATGATCGCTTTGTGAGAGGAACAGATTAGTTGTTATTAGCTGAAGAAACCCTCAATTATCATTGGTTTTTGTGCATCTTTGTTTGTATGTTTTGAAGTGAATGCGAAGTGTGAGCGGAGAAGATTAAAGCATAAAATTAAAAAAAATAATAATTTTTAAAGTGTTAAAAATTACAAAAAATATGTAAAATAAATATTTGACTGAAATAAATCTCTCAAATGTTATTTGCACACACTGAAAAACTGACGTCTCAAGATGCATCACACCAGGTTTGATGCCAAACATCATTGGTTTTTATGCATCTTTCAATTCTTTCTGAATGTTGTGAATTAAATTGAGCTTGACAGCCCTCTCATTTACTTTTCTAATGCATGGAAATGAGCAGCTTCGCTACATTTTTTCCCAATATTTTGTGTTGCATGGGTAGAAACGTCAGGCAGGTTTGGAGCAACATGAGGGTGAGTAAATGACAGAATTTACATTTTTACAGACTCAAACTAATATGCTAGAGGATGCTGTAAATGAGCGAGCATGGCGCCCACAAGTGAATCAGAAAAAGAAGCCTCCTGTGATACATGAGCACAATGTGGGTCATTTAGTGAACTACAAACTCGACAAACCTTGACATGGCACAGCGCAGGAAAGCATGTCAGTGGGTTAAATGGGAGAAACATTAAAAAACATTAAAAGAAAAATGCTCTCCGCTCTCTCACTTGTGTACAGCGCGAGAGCGGTGAGGGGAGGAAATTTACGGTGTGAGTACAGGAGAATGGGGCGCAGGCGGCAGTGCGCCGTCACGACGTGTCATTACAGAAATGGAAATGGGATTTATAGAGCTGCAGCGGCGCACCGTGACTTCTGCCGAACGGCCGTAGTTCCTGGGGGCATTACTCACAGCATGCCTCCCACCAGGACCTCAATACACACCCAATTACTATGTGCTTAAAACTATTACTATGCACTCAGAATAATGCCCCTGTCCATTACCCTCACCATAGTCAACAGAGGAGCATGCTGGGAAAACAATCTCCCTTTCTGATGCACCTATTCAACAGGGTTGCAGTCGAGAGCGCCGCAGTCAACGGCATGACAAGATCAAGACTCATCCAGACGAACAACAAGAGATATAGGTCAGAAAAAAAGGTCATTCGCATATAAAGCATTACAAAAAAAAAAATAATAATTAAATTAAGGATAATCCAATTGGCTGTGCAAGACATTTTAACTCATGTTTTTAAATCTTGTCTAGTTGAATCTTATATTAAAATAGTTGAATTTTGATTAATTGAAGTAATGGAAAAACACATGCTGCTATGATTTATTGATAAATATAGTCTTTCAGGTACAGTAGCAACTTTTATTGCATCAAAAAGTATCTGATGGCCTAATGGTTCATTATCATTTGCTGCATTCAAAGAAAGCATTTTATGTAAAGTTTTTTTTTTTTGCTTTTTATATCCATTTTAAGGCAACAAAACTGTGCATGAATTCATATCTTCCACAGAGCTATAGTTGAATTTGCAGCTATTAGTGCAAAAAACATGAAATTATTAAATGAAAAAATATATTTAAAGAATCTGACAAATATAAATAGGATCAAATAAAAATACAAAAACATAATTGAAGAAATTCAAAAGAAAAACATCTGAAAGAAATCCAAAAGAAATGTGAAAAATCCACTATATATATAGTACCAATTCGTAGCAAGAGAATGATAGTATGTGTAAAAGACACCAACGCTGACATTTGATGTTTTATACTGAAACAACCTCAGTCTAGTTATTTTCAGTATGTGAAGCTTATGCCGTGAATGGAATCAAGTGGGATTTCAAGTTTATCACACTGAAGGCAAAGCATTTTATGCTGATAACTGATATAAGAGCAACCATCGTGGCAGGCAGCCAACCGCCAGCCAATGCACGCTGTTTACAACAGCACTAACAAGAGATTGACTGAAGCGAGAGATGGAGATAGAGTAGTAGAGGCTGCTTAGTCTGTGTGCATGCAGACAAAACACTAAACGGTTTAATACTGTCACGCTGCAGTTCTCACTCTGTCTGGAACTGACAAATCGTTCAGTAGTGTGTAACCCATGAGGAAAGGTCATCAGAAACTCTCTGTCAGTCTGAGGTAACTACTGTTGTTCTATCAATCTTTCCATCGGCATAAATTTTGCCTTGACAGTCTCCTTAGTTAAAAATTACAGTTATAAATTCAAATCGAACTCAAATTTCAAATTCAAACTGGAAATCCATTTGCTATGGATCCTGTTTCTGCCACGGAATGAAAAAAATTAATAAAAAATAAAAAGGTAATTGCAATCTTACAATTCTGAAAAAAAACTCAATTTCAGAAAGACAACTCAGAATTCAGACTTTTTTTCATGCATATGTGACTTTACATCTTGCCATTCTGAGTTAATATCTCACAAATTGGACATATCTTATAATTAAAAGTTTATATTGCATAGTTCTGAGTTCAAAATTCTGTGCATATATCTCATAATTCAGAGTTGATATCTCACAATTCTGAGTATATATATCTCACTATTCTAAGTTTGAGAATTTCTCAAAATTTAGTCTTTTTATATATAATTTTTTATACAAATCTCAGAATTATGAGATATAAACTCGGCATTATGAAATATAAATTCAGAATTGCAAGATATAAACTCAGAACTCTAGAGTTTACATTTCACAATTTTATATCTCAAATGCATGTATTTAGTTTATATCTCAAATATTCAGAGATTACATTACGCATTTCTGAGTTTATATCTCATAATTCCACGTTTATATCTCATAAATCAGAGTTTATATCTCATACTTTGGAGTTGATATCTCACAATTCTGAATTTGCATCTCAATTCAGACTTTTTATATATACATTTTTTATACGCATCTCAGCATTATGAGCTATAAATTCAGGATTGCAAGATAAACACAGAAGTCTGAATCTTGTAATTCTGACTTTTTCTCACAATTCTTACATCGAACAATTCAGAGTTTATAAAAGTCTGATTTGCAAGATGTAAACTTAGAATTGCTTTTTATAGTTTTTTTTTTTTTTTAAATCCTGTGGCGGAAATAAGCTTTCATAGTTTGCCACCTAAATTCAAAATCAGTTCAAATTCAGGAACTCATCTGAAATGTTATGGGCATTCTCAATACAGCTGTGAATGACGAACAAGCACATGATCAATTTCGATTTATTGTTTTAATTAGACTTGTTCCTTAAAGAGAAACAGTGTTTTCATGCACCATTGACAGCAGTGAGCAACATTCAAACACATGTCCCCTAGAGGCCTGTGAAATGTCAATAGGTCAGGTCATCTCATTCACAAGCTATATGGCATTTTCTAACAGCCTCTGACTATTTTTATGCACTCATCAATGGTTTCTGCATCAGTGTTAATGGACTTTCTCCACCAGTGCTCCTGTCCGCTATCTTAAGGGCTGTTCTGCTCAAAATGACCCCCGCCAGACTCAGGCCTGACCTTCAGAGCCTATATACGGGACAGAGGACATCATGAACACTCAGGTCCCTTTGCTGGTAAAACTTTTTATTTCCGTCTGTGTCCCTGTGTCGATTTTACATTTTATTACCGACCTGCCTCGTCAAAAAGACTGATGAATGGACGTAACTGTCCGTGTCTATGCGACCCCCAGCGGGCCAATGTGCAACAGAGAGCGATTTTATATGATTCGATATACGATATCACCATAATTTGTGTTCAACTCATACAGCTTTCTAAATTTGCAGAAGGAGTTACAGCTTGATTTTATACATTAGAGTGCAGATAATTAAAAATATATAGCCAATATGAAATCAAAATTTTAAAAAGCACAACATTTATAAAATTCGGACATTTTCTCATTAATTTAATGCATCCTTAATTTCTTTTTAAAAATCTTATGATTACACAGTAATACTATAGGATTATTTTTAAATTAAGGATGCATTAAATTAATGATCTTTTGATTAATTCAAATAAATGCTGTTCTCTTGAACTTTCTATTGATCAAAGAATCCTGAAAATATATACATCACAATTTTCACAAAAATATGAAGCAACAACTGTTGATAATCAACACTGATAATAATCAGAATTGTTTCTTGAGCAGCAAATCAGCATATTAGAATGATTTCTGAAGGATCGTGTGACACTGAAGACTGAAGTAATGATGCTGAAAATTCAGCTTTGCATCACAGGAATAAATTACATTTTACAATATATTCACACAGAATATAGTTATTTTACATTTTAAAAATATTTCACTATATTGCTGTTGTTACTGTATTTTTCTTCAAATAAATGTAACATTAGTGAACATAAGTCTTCTTTCAAAAAAAACATTATTACTATCTTAACGTGAAAAAGATTCAATTTTTAACTGTTGTTTACTTATGTTTTTAATGTTTCATAAAAAATTAAAAACTCACTCCACCTCTGAAACACATTTTCAGCAGATGATATTGCTTAAATGCTTTTGTTGGTTCAAAATGTAAATTCCCTATCGATAAACTCAAACCTTGCCCTACATTCTTTCTTGGTACATAATACCACATTTTATTCAGAAATATGACACACTACAGAAGCAATGTGTTTCATGACCATTTTTGCATATAAAACATTCATTCTCTTGCAGCTTTCTTCACAATTCCCACTCTAAAAGATGGCCAGGGATTTCTAACCTTCCCTTTCTTGGAAGCTCTTCTAAATTCTCTTGAAGAAGATCCAACCCACAGTGAATTATCGTGCGTATTTCTGGTCTGAGCTCACGTCCCTGCTGACAGGAAGTTGCAACATCCTTAAAGAGAGATTACCAAAGCCTTTTTTCCAGCGCTCTTCAAAGACGCCATCTTTGAAGACAAAAGGAAATCTGTGCTTGGGCCATTTTTCACACAAGACATTCCCACGTATTCTGCTCCAAGCATGTTCAGAATTCAAATGAATAATGTTCAGAAAGTGCATTTGTGAAATCCTGTCATGTGAACTTCTATACTGACCGTATTAGCGACTTTGATGGGATTGTATATTATGCCTGGTAAGGAGCTGCTGGTCATCATACCGAATTAATAAGGTCAATTAACAAACACACAAAGTCATCTAGAGATAACAGCAGAGGCCGAGAACAATCACAGGTGTCTGTTTACTTCTCAGCGTGGCACGGGTTTGATTTATGGACACTTGATTTCTCGGTTAAGCAAATTGCTAATAGAGCAGCGACTGGTGAAAAATGGCCTGCAGTTAATTATGTATGACAGGGAGAGCTCTCTTCTTGAAAGGAACTCGAGATGAGAAAACTGAGATTCTTTGGGAGCGAAAAGCAGATTACCATGCATACATTATTTTTTATGATATTCGCTGCAGCAGCGATAAAACAATATACTGGTGTAGATTTTACAAGACAATACCTCCAAAAAAACACACAATTTAACTTGCAATTTTTAAATGGCAAGTAACATTGAATTAAACATGAAATTTTCAAGCAGAAGCATTTTTGTTTTATTTTGTTTTATTTTTTTGTTTTATAACTTTGAAAAACCTCTCTTACGTTCTACTTCAAAATTTCGCATTTAATTCAAGTGTTACTTGCCATTTTTGTACTTATTTGTGAAATTTACTAGCAATTTCTATTGCGACTGCAATAGATGTTTTACAAGAAAATACCATTTCAGTTTTTCTACTTCAACATTTCATGTTGACTTGAATGTTACATTTCATATTTACAGTGTTACTTGCGGTTTATTTGTAATTGTTTGTAAAAAATTTTTGTTTTGTTTTTTGAAATATTTACTAGCAACATTTTTTTCTACATAATTTTTTTCCCAGTGGTTATTTGTTTTAAACTAATACTCCAAAAATGAAATTTTAAACTTCATAAAGATTTAATTAAATTAGAATTTTCCAAGATTACTGGATTACATTTATAATATTATATATCAGTGTTCCCCTACTGTTATACCCCTATATTATTTTGTTTACATAATATGTGTTTGTGTACTATGTATATTTATTATGTATACATAAATACACACACATGCATGTGTATATTTAAGAAAAATATATTATGTTTGTATATTAAATATATTTATAGGGTAAACGCACCTATTGAGCTCACATACCCATTAAGCACACTTCCATTTTTGAGATCAGATTATGAAAAGAAAAAAATAAGTTTAAGAAAACAGTGTTAGCAACACAGCGCAGATGCTACAGAACACACAGTTAGCTGACTAGCTGTATAGGATTGTGAGCTATGCTAACATATTAATTCACAGGCATTACTGGCTTGTACTTTTACATCCATAATATTATAAATTGACAGTTTATTGCTGGTCTGTCATTTTACAGTGCTGTAATTTTGAAAGATTTCATATTATTTTAAGGTGAGCTTAAAGGGTGCACTACTATGAAAATCACACAGCTTCATTGAGACATCAATAAGAAAAAGTAGAATTTCATAGATACTGTTAATAATAGTTGTTCATATTAAAATATGTATGAACTTAATACATGACCTAGACTATTTATTTAGCAAAATCCTGCCATTTTAATAAATATTACATGAAATTTATTAAAAGTTGTTGCTGCTCCAATTAAGCTCAGTGTGCTCTCTTTAAGCTCTTCCACATTGAACGTCTATGTAAATACTTCATAAACACACTTTAAATATTAACTGATGGTTGTCACTTTAAGTTAAGTTAATAGATTTTCTATGGATTCTGTGGCTCTGATCTTTGGGAACTAGCATCAACTTTTCCAGACTGTAAATCTGTGGAAAATCAGGGCAAAAAAAAAAGTGTACTGTATTCCAGCCATAAGAGACTATAGATAAGTTGACATCCATTTAAAAAGAGGCTTCATAATTATTGGTTTGTTTTATTTGATTTTTGGATGTGTTACTTAGCTGAACGTGGACTAGTCTAGATGTTGCAATGTGCTTAAATGACACTTCATTATGAATATATAACTGATCGACTTGAATGCCTTGTTGCTTGATTTTAGTGTTCTGTTTTTTTGTGATTGACTTTGTACCTTCAAAAAATATATATATTTTTACAATTATTCTATTTTTACAATTATTCAAAAATTCAAGAATTTTCAATAAAACATGATGTGAGCTTAATGGGAACAGGGGTGTGCTTAAAGGGTACAGAAACGTACCCATTAAGCACAGCCAAACTGAATTTAATGATGTATATCTTAATTGAAATGCTTTTGTCATTTAAAATAAAATTAAATATTTTTGTGTGAGAGATTAATTTTTTATTTTAACACAACTTTTTGCACTGAAACCAATATCTTGTGCACTAAAAATGTCTCAGTGTAGATTTTGGTGAGCTTAACAGGTACATTTACCCTATATAATATATATATATATATATATATATATATATACACACACACATATATTTCAAGATATATACTGCATGTGTACTTATATATACATAATAAATATATACAGTACACACACATATACATTATGTAAACAAAAACTTTTTTCTTTTTTTGATTAATCGTTTGACAGCACTAATTTACTTCAAAATTTCACATTTGTGACCCTGGACCACAAAACCAGTCTTAAGTCGCTGGGGTATATTTGTAGCAATAGCCAAAAATACATTGTATGGGTCAAAATTATCCATTTTTCTTTTATGCCAAAAAACATTAGGATATCAAGTAAAGATCATGTTCCATGAAGATATTTTGTACATTTCTTACCGTAAAAATATATCAAAACTTAATTTTTGATTAGTAATATGCATTGCTAATAACTTCATTTGGACAACTTTAAAGGCGATTTTCTCAATATTTTGATTTTTTTGCACCCTCAGATTCCAGATTTTCAAATAGTTGTATCTCAGCCAAATATTGTCCGATCATAACAAACCATACATCAATGGAAAGCATATTTATTCAGCTTCCAGATCATGTATAAATCTCAATTTTGAAAAATTGACACTTAAGACTTTAAGAAGGTTTTGTGGTCCAGGGCCACATTTAATTCAGTGTTTTACTTGCCATTATACTTTATAGTTATTTTTAAGTGAGTGAAAAATATTTCATAAGTAAATCCAACAGCAATTATTTTTTCTACTGTATGAGCAAATCGAATAGCATTGGTTGCCTTAGCAAACACTATCTCTAGTTTGTATATTTAATAAACAGCTAGCTATATATTACTTCTGCTTTTTTCAGTCACTGAAATGAACTGTTTGAACAAAACTATTTGCTAAAATGATTTTCCAAAGCTAGCATGTGATTACAGCCTCAGCATGTTTAGTTATAAAACTAACTGAACAATACAATTTGAAAAATGTAATACAAAATACAAACCAAAAAAGCAACGTCCACACCTTTACTAGTTAAGGGAAAAAAAGAGACCTATTATTGGAAAGCTACAGTACTTGGAAAACAGCTACACTACTAAACAAGGCAGCATGTCTAATTTTAGCTAGCTACTCCCAAACACGCATCCACTAGCTCTTTTAGCGTAATAAACATCAAATCTAGATGATATTAGGACAATGCTTTTTCACATGCCGCTAATTACATACGCAAAGGCAGTGTGCTTCACCCATTCACCACAACTACCCTCCATCTCTCATTAGCTGCCAGCAGCACCTCAAACAACCCCCTGACCCGTGTGAAGGCAAACTCTAATTAAAACTAGTAGACGAGAGTCTTTCACAGCCATCTGAGCTCTAATTACAGGACCAAATATGAGGCTTCTACCGTCTGATGGGAAAGAAGTATTGATTAAACAGCCACACCACTCTCTATCCGGCTACTGCCCTAAAAATGCGATTTCTTTTTATTTCCAAATTATACAGTGATGCAGTGGGGATGAAATTTGCATCACCCGGTTCTCTCGACCAAAAAAAGAAAAAAATGTATGTATTCTTTTTCAGTTAAGAAGTTTGCGTTATATACAACCTACTTCATGCACTAAAAAAAAAAAAAACATCTACAGTAGTTTTGCCTTGTTTTTGAGGAAATCATCTAATCATCTATAAAATCAAAATACATTTACTTGAGACGCAAAATGACAGAAAAAGACAAAAGTCTTGTTTTCTGAAAAATTGATCAAAATTAAGTGACTTTATATGCCTTATATGGTAACAGCACACAAAACAATTACATTCCAGCCCCGCAACACTTTTTCAGTCTCTCTTTCTGATTTTTTTTTACTTCAGGATTGTGTTCGAGAGGAGCTGAAAGGTTTCACTGCTGCGGTGGGCACCGGGCAGCCTTGGGAAATGTGGAAATTAAAGTCAAGAGGTGACGCAACTGGTCAAGAGAATGGAGATTACGTGCCTCCATCAAACTGCAAATAAAACACACCCGCACACTTCTTCCTCCTCCTGTGACAAACTCTCATCTCGTCCCTGTGCATGAATAATTCACTCTGATACTCCAAAAGGCAGAGCTATTAAAATTACATGGAGAAGCAGATAAAATATTCCTACCTTTCCTTTCTTCCTGCTGTACTGTAGCTCTGAGTTGCACGATTAAAGCAGTCTTTTGAGTTTTCTTCACCCCTTCTATACATTAGCAAGCGACATGATATCCATCTGCAGTAAATATCATCTCTCCGCCAATTGGAAAATGTTCTCATTAATACATTTCTGAGTGATGAAAAAGCAGGTCAAATATCCTCAAGGCTCCATACAAGGAAAACAAGATGTGTCTGGACACTTGTGGAAGGATCAATAGTCTTTAGTCGCAGAAGCATGGTTTGCTAATCAGAGGCAGGTGGTGTTCATGGGAGTGGGACGGTTTCATTCTAGAGATCATTTGATTGGTTAAAAGTTTGGCCAGTGGACACACATGGGGTAAAAGACACAACACTCCAATTTGAATTTAACACTTTTAAAGGTAATTCTATCATTTACCATGAAAAGGTGTGACTAAGTTCAACCAGTGCTGATTTAATTTAACTAAAAACTAGAAAGAAAAAAAAATGTTTGTTAATTAAAATAAAGCTGAAAAAAATGTAATATTAGACGAAAGACAAACTCTAAAAACTTCAATGAAAAAAGTAAATAAATATAAATGTTGTCTCGAAACAAAGTAAGTTAAAGTACTAAAATTGCTCAAACTAAACCTAAATTAAAAAATTAAAGCTAAATAGAAATATTTAAAAATAGTAATAATAATAAAAATGGCAAACACGTCAAAATTCTGATGCATAAAACAATATGCATTGTGAAAATTGCTATACAAATAAATGTGTAATGAACCAAACAAAATTAAATTGAAAACTGAAAACAAAGTAAAAGCTTAAAAAAACACACATTTTGTCTTGACACAAACTGAAACAATATAAGTTTGTTCTAAAATTACTCAAATTTAAATAAAAATAAAGCTGATTTTTAAAACAAATAAAAAAATTCAAACGAAAACTGAAAATTTAAATATGAAAGTTAACTCAAAATATTCACAATTATGACAACAGTGCATAAATAGGCAATTACTAACACTGCTAAGTTCAGTATAATCATGTAAAACCCATTGTGGCACCATAAAACAAAGATGTACACCTCACATTCATGAAACAGACCTGCACTTGAACTGTAAAATCAAGAGATGGCTTCTCCTCTGACGAGCTCAGCTCACTCATGTGACAGAGAGAAAGCTGTAGAACTTTTAGCCAGTGGGTTGTCATTGATGTCTATAGATCTGTAATGCGCATTGACACTTCCGGTGTACATTTCATGCTTTAATTAGACTCCAGCACTAAATCTACAACAGCAAATCAACTATTCACACATCTCCGAGGAGGTGGTCGACTCGCTCCTCTGTGCTAATGTGTTTTTTTTCAGTGTCTTTTATCAATAATGTCACCAGCCTAATAAAGCGTGCAAGGCTTTCCCGTGAGGCGGGAAGGAGGGCCGTGTGAGTTCATGCCATCGGAGACTGACACCTCCTCCCGTTCTGATCAGAGAGAAAGAGATGGCACGACTGTCAGGTCACATAAACGCCTGTCGCTGTCACCTACCGGCCCGAATGACGCTGACAGAGAAACGGAGGAGGAAAGAGAATGAGCGGGAAACACACATTAGCATTCAGGTGAGGCTGAGAGGAGGTTAAAAATAAAAAATAGTGCTGCAGTGATGACGTATTTTTGGAAGTTTGCATCACTTGGTTCCCTTGATGAAATCCAGATATAGGATTTTCTATTGTGTTTTAGATTTTGCAGAAAATAAGCTCTAAAGGTTTATGATGCTAACACGTTTTATTACTATAATGATAATCTTCACAAATGAAGTCTGTGAACTTACCCAGGGTTATTATTGTTAACTAAAACTGAAACTAAACCATTTCATCACTTGAAATAAAATAAACATTAACTGAAATAGGCTGTATGCAACATTTCTGATTTTAATTTAGTTTAACATGCAGCACACCTAATAAAACAACTAAACCTAAAACTGAAATAAAAATGATAAAAAATTAAAATAAAAACTGATTCAAAATATTAATGCAAAACTATAACAGTATATCAATGATACTCAAACAGCACCACAAGCTGCAAAAATGATAATAATAAAAAATTAATTTCTATAATTTACCATGAAAAGGTGTGACTAAGTTCAACCAGCGTTGATTTAATTTAACTAAAAACTAGAAAAAAAAGTTTGTGTTAATTAAAATAAAGCTGAAAAAAATGTAATATTAGACAAAAACAAACTCTAAAAACTTCAATGAAAAAATATATATATATAAATGTTGTCTTGAAACAAAGTAAGTTAAAGTACTAAAATTGCTCAAACTAAACCTAAAATAAAAATTAAGCTAAATAGAAATATTTAAAAATAGTAATAATAATAAAAATGGCAAACGCACATGTCAAAATTCTGATGCACAAAACAATATGCATTGTGAAAAGTGCTACAAATAAATGTGAAATGAACCAAACAAAATTAAATTGAAAACTGAAAACAAAGGAAATTTAAAAATGTAAAGTAAAAACAAATTTTGTCTTGACACAAACTGAAATAATATAAGTTTGTTCTAAAATTACTCAAATTTTAATAAAAATAAAGCTGATTTTTAAAACAAATAAAAAAAATTTTTTTTTTTTAAATTAAAAAATTTTAACGAAAACTTAAATTTAAATATGAAACCTAATTCAAAATATTCACAATTATGACAACAGTGTATAAATAGGCTATTACTAAAGCAGGCCTAACACTTATTAAAATAAAATCAAAACTGATTCAAAATATTATTGCAAAACTATAACAGTATATCATTGATACTCAAATAGCACAACAAACTGCAAAAATGATTTTAAAAAAAGTTTGTCTTGTTTTGTTTTTTTAGTAAAATCTTAGAATTCTTAAATCAAGATACATTTACTTAAAGTAAAAAGTTTCAAAAAATCATGACAATTAAGTGACTTTATGCTTAAAACAATAACAAATATCTGCCATTGAAGTAAAAAAATAAATAAATAAATAAATAAAAGTCAATTTCATTGGAATTAAGTTTATTTTTCTTACCACAGTGACATATTTTTGCTTGTTCCTTGCAAAGTCTGGCACATTTGATCATTTAATAACTTAATTTTGATGGGTTTGTTTGTTTGTTTTTTTAGAAAACGAGATTGAATATCTTCAGTCATTTTGATTGTCCAGTAAATGTATGATTTAAGAACATTTAGATAGGCTACTTGAACTGTAAAATAAGTAAACAAAAAAAAAAAAAACTGAGTATGAAGTATTTTTGGCTGTTTAAGGGCTAAATCAACAATCAACAGAAGTAAAAATCTAATCGTAGGCTACAAATGAATCACACACGGCATGACTTCAGCGTCACCATCATTAAGCTTAAACAACTCCTCCAGTCTTTTTTTAAAAACATTTTCACTGAAAGCTTGAGTTTGGATAGTTACCAAGAGTGCAATTATAAACACGAAAGTTTACCTGTTCGTCATGATGACGTTTAATGTCCATGACAACCCTTTTCAAGACAAGTAAAAGCTTAAAAAACACAAGGAGGTATTACTGATGTATTTCAGGTCGTTGGACAAAATGTGAAAATGTATTGAGCTTGTGTTCAGCACAGACCTTATTCCATTGCAGAAATGCTAAAATGCTCCTTTCAGGGTTTTGGCCAGCAAAGGAAAAAAGCGAGTTGAGATGGGGATCACACCTCAGCCCAGATCTTTAACCGCTCGGCCACACGACTCGATACGAGCGCTGCTGTAAATCGCCCGAAATCCCACAACAGCAAGAAAAGCAATTAAAAATTTACAGGGAAAAAGTTCTAAGCCTGCTAAAGGATGTGCACGGATTTCAATCTCGCACGCCGTGAAGTCGATCCTGACCCATAAAGCAGAAATGAGAGCGCGATCTAGCCTGCTCCGTCTACAAATCGCCACTCTGTCAATGGGAGAGGTGTTGTTTACCAGCAGTCTCTTGAGGACGTGAAGAAGAAGCTTCCTGCACTCTCCATCACTGAGTCATTTTCAGCCAGGCAGCAGATTTCACACTCATCTGCTTCGTCCCAATGGGCTTTACTGTGGGCAGCTAAGACGCTACGCTAGCAGTCACAACAAACTCCAGAGTGCTCCAGATTCACTGCTCCAAATGGACGTCCAAGTACAAACAATGCCGACTAATATAGGAGCACTTTCTTCAACTGAGTAATGCATGTGTGTGTTTGTGTGCATCCATTTTATTCTTTTATCTATTGCTCAATATTGTAATATCTGTGTTTTTTGTTTTTTTTAAAGGAATAGTAATATTTTGTCCACTCTGAGAAAGAATTGTAAAAGCTATGAAATGGAAAAACTGCTTTGGCAACATTTGTGTTGTAAAAATTATTACAAAATATGTATTGAATTGAAACAGTATTTTGTGATTCTCACTGTAAAAATATCATGAGAAAATGAATTTAAATAGATCCAAACTTGCAATCAACCAATCACAGAGTTAGAACAAATCGTATTATATGGTATCGACCAATCACGACACACCAAGAAAGAGGCCACCAAACAGACCAAAAGCCTACTTTTTTATATAATTGCTCGACTCCTTTTATACAAGATGAAATAAAAAATGCAAATAAAAAGATAAAGTTTTTTTTCCATGTACATTTATGTTTAAAATGTGTAAAAATAAATAAATATTTTCAAAATACATTCATGTTTAAAACCTATTTTATAAGTACAATAAATCATTCAAACACATAAAAAAATACATAAGAAGAAATGTAAAAATATATCATCTCATTTACAAAAATGAGCAAAAAACTTTTTAAAAGTTTTTAAAGACTGTATACTAAAAAATATAAAATATAATCAGATGTGTCATGCATGGATTTCTGGGAATGTTCTATGTCTGTTTTTCACTATAAATCATATGGTAATCCATAGTTTTTAATTGCAAAACCCTAAATTGACAGAATTTTACATTTAAATTTGTTTTTTTTTTTAAATAATAATACATTTAAAAAAATGTATTTTTTTCAGTACAAATGACTTTTTTCTGCAGTCTTGAAGAAACTATTTGAACTCTTCATTATGTCTTTCTTTTACAAAGTATTATAGATGCCAGATTGAAAAAAAGTATATAATGAGCTGTCCTGAAATGCACCTTTTTTATTTAATTCCATAGCCAAAAACAACATACTCTTGAAACTGTTGTTTCTGGACCTTTTATTGTTGTGACCTTTACTAGGAAGGAAATTTAGAGACTAGGCCTGAACTTTACCTGAATAAACCTGTTATACCCTGTATTTGTGTGTGTGGTTGTGTCTAATGAGATCTCTCCAGCTCGATGTCGGTTTTGTGCTCGAGTCCATTATCACACTCTTAATTCTCCTCATGGAGGAAATCAACAGGCGGAATCGCTAAGTGGCACCCGTGGCCTCTCGCCCACTCGTCCTCGCTCTCATCCTCACGAGGTTTCCACCCCAACACAGCATCTGAGAACCGATGCTCTTCAACCTGAACCCGTGTGCCGCTGGCTGCGTCTGAGAATAAAGTCCCCGAGGGCCTACAAGTATGTTTATCCATAAGACTGAGGCAGTATGGCATTAAATGCTGCACAACGATAGAAATATCAACCCGTTCACACCAAGAACGATAACTAGAAAGATAACGATATTAGCGTCCACACCAGATATTGTCTGTTTATTCTAAGCACACGTGAGTCTGCCGCTTTAAATTCTCGAGCTCATTATAGCAGGATGGATTCTGATTGGCTGTCAATGTTTGTATCGTTCATCAGCTGGAAAAAAATAGTTCTGAAAGTGATTCCAACGATATCGTTTCTCTGTGCCTTTATCGTTATAGCTGTGGTGTGAACTCTGCTATTCTTTATTATTGAGAAAGATTTTTAGAACTATATCTTTATCATTATCTTTATAGTTATCGTGCTTGGTGTGAACGGGCCTTTACACTCTTAAAAATGAAGTTTCAATAAGGGTAATGATATAGAATGCTAAAGAACATTTCAGTGAACAGTTCCTAAAATAACCTTTTTTTTTCTTAGTGTAAAGAATTTTTAATAACCTAAAATACCATTTTCCAGTATAAGGAACTTTTTTGCGGAATAGAAACGTTCCTTCACTCTTAAAAATAAAGGTTCTTTATCTGCATTTATGGTGAAAACCTTCAACAACCAAGGAACCTTTCCATTCCACAAAAGGTTCTTATAATAGAAAAAAAATGTTCTTTAGATTATTACAATACTTGTCACACTAAGAAAAACATGGTTATTTTAGGAACTGTTCCCGGAAAGGTTCTTTGAGGAATCAAAAATGGTTCTTCTATAGCATCACTGCAAAAAAAACAATTTGGAGCAGTTCTTAAGAGAACCATTCTTCTTAGTTTAATAATCTAAATAACCCTTTTCCACTATAAAGAACCTTTTGTTTAACAGAAAGGTTCCATGGATGTTAAAGGCTCTTCATGGAACCATTAATGACAATATAGAACCTCTATTTTTAAGAGTAAGGAATAATTTTAGGTTTCACAAAAACACTTTTTTTCCTTGGTAAAGCACTTTTTAATAATCTAAAGAAACCTTTTTTTTACCTATGAAGACCTTTTTGTGCAAAGAACAGTTTCAATGCATGCTAAAAGTTCTTCAATTCCAATCTTTGGACCTTTATTTTTAAGAGTTAATAACCATTTGTGGTTCCTGGAGTTTTTTAATAATCTAAAGAACCTTTGTTTTCACTACAAAGAACCTTTTATGGAATGAAGAGGTTCCATGGATGTTAAAGGTTGTTCATAGAACCATAGATGCCAATAAGAAGCCTTTATAGTTAAGAGTGTATAGTTTTGAACAGAGAGAAAATAATGGCACAAAGTAACTTTCATTTTTGAAGTTCACTGGATTATTCAAAAATAGTTATTACCACATGCTTATGAATACATTTTCACATTTAATTTGCAGCACTATATATAGTGTAAAACATGCATTCAGCCGTGCACAGATGGTCCGAGCCAAGAAGATGCAATTTCATAGATTTAGGAATGTGTAAAGGTTTATTGGCCTCATGCGTCGATGCCAATGATTTTCAGCTTGCAAGAAAACCCATCTGCTGAAATTAACTTAAGAGTACTGTTCAATAAGAGAAGAAAAAAAACTTTATGAAAATGCCAACTTCATTACACAATCCATTATAGCGCAGTGCCAGGCGAGTGATTTATGCCGTGGCGCATTTCGTGGTCTAAATAAGCCACGGAAGAGCGCAGTTGATTCTGACCTTTGCATAAACACGCAGAGACTAACGATAAGGGTCTCGCTGACTCAACCCAACATAATGTGCATCTGTTGGTTAATTACATTTTAATCTAATTGTTGTCTTTCTAGAGTAATGAAGCACAAAATCGATTCATAATTCACAGGCTGTTCTCGTTGAAATGCGACGCATTAGGCTTTCCCTTTAACTTCAAACTGAGATGTAGAGCGAATTTATAAAAAACATTTACACTCGCCAATTTAGCTCTCAGCATGACTCTGACGAGATTTTACCTTTGTTCTCTTACATCTGGGCAAAACCTCAAGCAAAAGCCGCTGTGGCTGAATGGACAGGGCGACATGTTGCTACTGGATAAACAAGTAATCTCTATGCCTGTGGCTTGTAATTGAATCAAGCTTTCAGAAGCACAAAGGTTGGTGTGTTTCAACACAATTATGACTGACGCTCTATTGATCCAGCCGTATTTTGCACATCGCCGTGAAAAACCATCCAGACCCCTTTTACTCACACCTAAGGTAAAACGCTGAAATGAGTCTCGCTAAAAGCTGCCATAAAAGTCATCCATCTGTCATAATAGAGTCCTAGTAGTGTGCTATTTGCAAAAATCTGGACAATAATGTTAGGATGTGGAAAAAATTTTAAGGATTGACAAGTAGATCAGTGAACCGACAATAAAGTTTATCCTCTTTCTCTCAAAATCCACACACAAAACAGCCGTGTTGCACATTAAATAAGTTCATAAAATTTAAATTCCCTCAATGTTTACATGAACTTACATGGAAACTCCAGTTACAACACAAATCCTATTCTCGGCAGATTTTTTGTATTACAAATAAATGATTGCTACAGTCAGAACAAAATCATTATTATTTTAGTCTATCTTGAAAGAGTTCAATCTGAATGCACAATGAATGCAGAGTGTTGGGGCCCGACTTCATGAATATGCATGCCAATTGTTTGGCAATGAATGTAATTTTACTAAAAATTGTTAAATAAATAAGAACAGGCAGCAGCGAAACACCATCTCACACCCGAGGTTCATCGAAGCCATAACAAGCATCTTAATTAGCAACCAAACTCACCGTCCCACCAGCTCTGATGGAAGTGTTGGGATCGGTTCCAAAACATAGAGAGCCTAGTGATTTTATAGGCATTGTAAGTCTTCTCATGTACCTTCTTTTTGCAAATTTAAAAAGCAGCTTTACAAGTACTTGCTGATAAAGCAATCCCAAAATGCATTGCAATTTTACTCAATTTTCATGTGTTGTGCATTTATCATATAAGCCATTTTGCTTATTACCACATTATTAGTTTAGCATCCTAGAAAGTAGTGCTATTTGTGTGCCAGTGCACTTCAGTTCAGACGCCTGTGTGAGATTGCTGCCTTCGAAGACAGCCAGGCAGTAGAGCTTACTACATTTTACAGTCAATATAATACACAACGGCATTATGTGTGTGCGAGTATGAGCCCTTCCTCTTTCACTCTGCCAAACACCAAATGGAGGCCCTTCATAGCCCTCAGAAATCTCATGTGGTAAGACCCCACCTGCAGGGTTACCCTGATAAATCACCTCCCATATGAATTGCACCTGCAGTGTGCTGGGACCGTCAGAGGAATGGAAATTAGGGGACTAACAGCCTGTGGCCCTCCTCTCGCTAGGCATGCTAATGCTGTAGCGATTACCTAAACAGGAGTTCTGCCTGGGAACTCCATCTGTCCCATTCAGAATCACTATGCGTTGGCATGAGCCCCTGTTCACGGTGATGCAGGCACATCTCATATACTGCCATTCACATACATACAAGTGTTTCCAGTGGCTAAATGAATGACAGCGGCTAAACATACTGCAGGCAAGCTTATCAAGAGCAACATGTTTTAAACGTGCCTTTTAAAGTGTCATGAAACCCCCATTTCAACACAAGTCAGTTTTCACCACATAATTCTGGAGCATAGGCATGGAAAGTAGGCTCTTTGGTTTGGCTTTTATTTATAGTTAACAATTTAGCAAACTGTTTTATCTAAATCGACTTGCTAATGAAGAAAAGCACAACATTTCAATCGGCAACAATACACAAATATGCAGAAGGTCATTTTTATATGTAATTTAATGTGCTAAAAAAAACTCCATTTTCATTTGAACCGTTTCAAATATAGAGCATTGATCCTTAGATAATTGGTCTGATCTTTTGACACACTCACAGTAGGAAATGAATGCCGTTTGCGATGCCAAGTGTCAGACTGCATCTAGTTTCAAATGAGCCACAGTCCATAACTCTAGAAACTCTCTAGTCTTGCAAGCAAATACATTTGCTGCCAGTGCTTCTGAACATTTGAAAAACGGCAAAAGGGATAAAGCCACAAATTCTCATAAATAATAATGAAGGGCTGTTGATGTATAGGAACGCTATAGCACCAAGCCTTTTCACATTCAATAGCGTTCACTCTAGTGCTCTTTTTGTATCTAATACCATAGCATTTCATAGGCCTTTAAGTGGCGTTCCTGTTGAGACCAAGCACATACACAGCCACATGCACATTTACTTGCTCAACACCCAAGACAATGTCTCTTCTAATCGTGTTTAGCGTGATTGCTTCCTGATATCGAAGTCTGACAGCTGACACGGTGTTACAGAAAAAGATCTGTGCTTGCAGTATGGGACATGCGCCATTTACTGCGGATGGGTCGTTCGGCACAACGTGTCTACATCAATCAGTCAAATCGCGGTCAGCTAATGAGTGTGGCATAAACAGCAGAGAGTTTCATTAACATTGTGTGGTTAATTGGCACAGGGCGGCCGTGAGTTGTTCCTATGACAACTACAATGAGCAGTCGGCCAGAAGTGTTATTTAGAATGCTTATTAAACATGAACGAGTAAAAATCTATTGTTTTCAAGAGGCCACTTCAGTCTACCGATATAGATATAACTCCTTATGGGGCATACTGTATGCAACCCATTCCTATAGGATTCCTAGAATCTCCTGGAGGTGTTGTTCTTCTAGCAAAGACTAGAATGTAACAGGTTGCCACTGCTGAACTTTAGCTGTTTACATCCATAAACAACGGCAGAAAATGAGCCCCCTGGTTCCCTTAATTTCCACTGACAAGCATAGCAAAATGCCGGAGTTCATTTTACTGTCGTATTTGCCCAGAAACAGTGATCTTCCTGCCGGGTTCTCTAATAGAGTTTGGGTGGCATCATTCTATGAAATCATCCTGCCCTGAGATTCTTCCAGGCCAACATGCACACACACTCTGTCACAACATATTTCAAACAACGGTAGTTTGAGTTATGTGAGGTCACCCGTGGTTGTCTACTTCAAAGAGCAACTGGAAAAGACTTAGAAAGTAAGCTAGCAGAAACTTATCCAAAAGCCCTATTCGGCGGGACTAGTTTTCTAAACTACGTTTGAGTTTCGATTCTTATCACCCGACGTCTGCGATTTTCATGTACCAATTCGGACGGGACTAACATCTCTGTGTTTATTACAGGGTCTGTTTTGGACATCTGGGCGTTTCAGAGATCCCGTGCTCTGTATGTGTGCATCGCCTGTAGTCATTCGGATTGATTAACATTAGTATAATCACACAAATACCATGATGAAGCTAAATGGATAGTATAGCAAAACCATGTTAATGTGTGGTTACTTCATTCTTACTTTAGTTATTTATTTGCAGTAAACCCGTGTTTAATTTTCATAAAGGTACATTATGTAATGGAGTGCAGAAATGAACGTGAATAATTTTACCTGACGCTGATATTACAATTGCCAGTCTTAACAGTTTACGTGATCTGGCTCTTGATTTTATTATTGTTATTTTTTTATATATATTTCTTTGCCGGAAGGCAAATATATCAAATGTGCACACGGTAAGAGCGTCTACCGTAATTCACGTTGGCCAAAACACACAAGGAAATGCGTTGTGAAAAAAAAAAACACAGACATCGCATTCGGACGGGATTAGTTTTCTCAGAGGATCACTGAGTTTGCTGAAAAAACATAGGTAATTTGCTCTGGAATTATTACAGAGGTTGTGTGAGAAAAACACAGACGTGGCAGATTTGGACAGGATTAAAATCATCAAGTACATCTGTGAAACACAAATTTCTCTAACGACCCCCTGGAAAACTAGTCCCCTCCGAATAGGGCTAAAGAGACTTGCTTTGCACAAGAGGACAATATCCCCAGGCAACCTAGGGTTAACTACTTTGTTTTGTGTACTTTGTTCGGTGTACACCATTCACAACAGTTACAGACTACACCCCATTCACAGGCCCCAGAAGTGCTAGTTTAGACCACTTATGGTACATTCACACAGGGCGTCGGCGTCAATGCCTCTTGTTTACTTTGAATGGAGTGACGTCAAACATTGGCGAAATGAATTGTGGGTCCGTTGCTTTTCAACTTTTCAAGCACCAACACAGGTGTCAGCCAATCAGATCGCCTTATGCAAATACCCTAGCACAGACATTAGCCAATCGCATTCATGCAACACCAGAAAACTAATGTGACTGGCAGTTGTCACTATGACGGTTGCGTCAGCGCCAAGCTTCAGATGCCCTCCATCAAGCATCAACCCCAACGCCCTGTGTGAATGTACCGTTATGGGATGTTCCTTACCTTAAACAGCATCATAATAGGGGCTTTCGCACCGCATTGTTCCAGAAACTCAGTCAGCATGGTGGTTCCTATAGAACCAATTTCTCCCTCAGGCCATTTTCCTGGTTGCATTTGCACCGGCAGCAGGAACTCAGAAGCAGACGACAGTGACGTCTTTATTTGCGGCATTTACGAATCTAGCTAGATGCCGTTATTACTGTTTTCCATGTTCGTGGAGTAAATAATTTTACATGGCTTTTTAAAGCAGGTGTTTCGAATACGTTTGGCCAATCAGCGTACACTTACGTCACTGGTAGTTCCTACAGAACTATTTTAGACCCTGCTCTGAAGTAAGAGCTAGGTCCCCCAAACAGAGTTCCTAGAACTACATACGTTCCTGGTTCCTGCCAAAAAGCGGTACTTCTGCCAATAGTTCTAGGAACTATGAAACTATGAGTAACGTTACACTATACTGAAACCACCATTCACAACAACTGCAGACTTTGCCCCATTTCCAGTCCCCAGAAGGGCAATGTTAGACCTCTTATGTAACCCTGCTTACCTCAAACAGCCTCATAATGTTGTCAAACATGATGGAGATATATTTGCCATGAAGACCCCAGCAATTTTGTCAAACTTGGCAAATATGGGCTGGACTTGACTGTAGGTTTCAATCTACATCTTTTCAATGCCCAGTCTAGATTGTTTAGCACTACACTACACTGTAACCCCATTCACAACAGCTGCAGACTTTACCCCATTTCCAGTCCCCAGAAGGGCATTGTTAGGCCTCTTATGTAACTTTGTTTACCACAAACAGCCTCATAATGTTGGCAAACATGATGGAGACACATTTGCCAAAAAGATTCCAGTAATTTTGTTGAACTTGGCAAACATGGGCTGGTCTCAATTGACCAACAGTTACAGGCTACTCCCCACTCCCACATCTCAGAAGGTTACATCCTTGGTAGTTATGGGCTGGTCTTGATTTTAGGAATCAGCCCACACCCTTCTACACAAAGCCCTGATTATTGTCCACCACACTACGCAACATTCATTGTTGACAAAAACCAGATTATGAACCCCACTCCCAATCCCAAGAAGGACAAGTTGACCCTTCTTACCTTAAAAAGCCTCAAGATGTTGGCAACCATGATGGAGACAGAGCTTGCAGCTGCACCAATGACTCCAACGATTTTATCTGGCTTGGCAAATATGGGCTGGTCTCCATTGGCACAGCGTACATCCGAACCGTCACGCTCAATGAGAGCTTGTACAAAGGTAAGCGACTGCTCCAGGGCGTAGGTGTCCCGCGAGCAGGTGTCCAGGATACGGGCCCCCAGCGTCACGTTGGGCAGCAGCTCTGGGTCTTTGTTGATGAGGTCGATGGCAAACAGCATTGCCTCCAGTCTGTGAATACCCTTCTCCTTCTTTAACTCCCCGCAGGGAATCCCACGCTCACCCCGGGCATGAACCGGAAACAGGCCACCCAGGATGATGTCACCATCCAGACGGATAGAGTGGGCATACTCAACAGGTGGTGTCTCCACCCGCTGGAGGGAGACTGGCAACCAGTAGCAGAGAAAGAGGAGGAGCTGGTATTGAGTCCGACTTACGCGTACAAGATCCATATCCACAGGGACGCTGGGGACAATGTGAGGAAATGTAGGTCCAAAAATACCAGGTGGTGGGATTAAGGACTAATGGGGCAGCAGACGGACGGTAACATCCATGCCCATTTCAAAGCTGAAGTTGTGTCTTCTGACCATTTAGAGTGTGGCCACAGGAATTTCTCATGGGGAAAAAACGTCTGGCGTACATGTCATGTGACTGGTAACAGATGATATAAGGAGATGCAAAAACGTCAAACAAGTGCCTTTCCAAATCAAACTCCAAAACTCTCACATCTTCAGAAGCATCTAAAGAAAAGAAAACATTGTATGAGTAGCTGCACAAAGAGAAAATCAAACATGAATCAGGCACAATATATGCAAGCAACAAAGCAAACTCATCAAACACACAGACATCTTGACAGGGAGGAAATTACATCACAGTCATTTGGAGCTCAGTGTGGTCTTTCATTTCTGCCTTGCTGAAAAAAAAAAAAAAATCAAGGCCATCTTCTCTCACATTTGCATAGACAACCAAAGACATTTCGCAGTGAGAGGAAATGTGCCTATTTGTGGACAATAGAGATGTCGGGTTGACTTTTACAGTTCAGCTTTGTGGAATGGAGTGGGACAGAGGGTAATCAAGGGGAGTTATGGCATATTGATTTTCAGCAGGTCTTTTTTTTTTGTCAGGATGCACAAGTATGGAAATTTAGGCCAACAGAGAGTAATTATATTAATATTTGCTGATATTATACACTAAACATTTTTTTTTTCATTTAAAATCATTGAAATTAACTGGTTTTCAAATGAACATGTTATGTATCTGGAGAAGTATATTCTCTTTATATAAATATAGCACTCCGTCTTTCACTGTGGGCTATACTACATCAATCCACATTTCTTTCATTTTAGCCAAACCACACTAAGCTCCAAAATGAAGGCTGCTAATTTACACTGTTCTTGGCACACATCGAACACCTGAAACATTTCAGAGAGTCGAGACAGAGAGAGAAGCTCTCGTGAAACACCTCCAAATCCCCACTCTCCACTGGAGAGCCATAGTTACGTTACGCGCAAGGAGCGCAGTTACGCACAGCCTTGCGCTTCCGAGAGACACATGCTGCGCAATCTGCCGCCTCCGTGCGCCAAGAGCATTACTCTACAACGTAAAGGAAGTCCATTGCACACCTCCGAGTGTGATTCTGCACTCCTGGTGAGCCACAAATGCCACTGAAATTCCCACACTAACCTAGATACTATAGATTACGCAGGAAAAATGCCATCATTTCCCCTGGATCCCTGTGAACTTTATACTACCTTAAAAACAACATTTCCCACTCTATACAGGTTTATTTTAGTCTGCTCTATAACAATGACTCCCTTCTATTCTAACGGCTCTGTTCTACCCTAATGATTCTATGTTGCTCTATTGTATTCTAAATGACTCCGTTCTGTTCTGTTCTGTTCCATTCTATACGGCTCTATTCTAATGACGTTTTTCTACTCCATACATCTTCGGGGAAGACCAGTGCGCATTGGTTTCTCGAGTGCAGAGACTGCCTGTTTGAATCGAATTCATTTGCATATATGATAGTATATGTGCAGATGCATAATTGGATTTGTTTCAGCCTAATATTCTAATCGCTTGCACGAATTAATCTCTATATGAGAGCTAGGGTCTTCCCTCTCCTCTGTCGTTATATCAGAGACAGATGGAGTTATTACCCTGGCAGACGCAGTGTGTCCCATTTCTCTTTTTAATTTACACAAATCAGTATGTGTCAAGCAGAACCATCTTCTAGTGGAGATCCCATTATATTTCCACCAGGAGAACCTGTCTCATAGGAATTCAGAGCTCTTCCTTTCTCTCTTACAACTGTAGTGAAAAAAAACAAAAAAAACAAGCGTATGCTTCTCCAAAAACACACAGTCGCGTGCAATTTGAAGTTTATAGTCTGTAAATCCAACTCGTGAGAAAAACATGAGACGTTTAAAAATTCACAGCCTATACATTAATCATGCACATTTCTGGTTGATAATTCTCAATTTATGAGATAAATAAACTGTACAAACCCAGTAGTCCATGTGTATGAATCAGCATGCATGCATGCGTGTGCATTTACGCACATTCCTTTGATGCAATGCATTGCAATGATTCACACAGTCTAATCAACACAGCCTCTGCATTCTCCTTCAATTCTTTATATTCATCACGAATGCGCAAGAATTCTCGTTAAAAGCGCAACTATTGTTTCTGAAGCAATAAAGTGCTTTTAAGTTACTATTGTCATCTTATAAAACACAAACAAGCTCTAAAGAAATAACCGTGACATTCCTTTGCGTTTCACAATAAAACAATTATCTTTTAGATCAGAGTTTTCGTACTCAAGAGATTCATGAGCAGCATTTCAAACCGTATTTTCTTTGATAGTATAATACTTGCAGCATAAGAATACCATTTTAAAGCACACTAACATGAAAGTGCAGTAGATGTGAGATCTTACCTTCTTTCTGCTCTCAGAAGCAGGTTTGTGGTGCTGAAATGAACAGCGCATCACCAAAATCCTCCCTGTGAATGTGATTGCTCTCTCTCTCACACACTCTCTGTCTCCCTCTCTCTCTCCCTTCCGTGCATCACACGCAATCTTAAATGAAACATGCTCTCATTTCAGAAGGAAAATCTCAGGAACGTTTGCTCAGAATGATTAAGGGAACACCCCCTTCTTGCTCACAAAAATAGACGCAGAACTGCAGGAATAAATGAGAGGGTAAATGCAGGAATGTGAAGATTCTAACATTAAAATAAACAGACTATCTACCTCTAGGAACTGCATTAACACTTCGGTTTTGAATGCTAATTCAGTTAAATATTACCGAATTATGATGATATTAACATTTTTGGCTGAACTCTAAATTATCCTAAACCTCAATGGACAAAATCCAATTCTATTTATTAACTCAATGAGTCTGAATGCAAACAATTACTAATATAGTTCCTAACAATTTTCAGCGAGTAATGGCAAATACTATTTATATATTCAATCATTATTTAAGCCATTTTAGATCTACCATCTGCTACTAACTAAAGTCACATCTGAGTAAATTGAACTTGTAATTCCGAACAGTAAAACAGATTTTGTCGAATGTCAGATTTGGCTGGAATACGCTTGGACAGCTGGTTTATAAGTAGTGCACTATTGCCCTCTAGTGGTATAAAAATACTTGATCACTCACCAAATTATGACACAGGTTCCCAACCTAAATTATTTACTACATCACTCTTTGGGATTTAATCATCTTTAGCCTTTCTATATACATATACATATACATATTAATTATATATATAAATAAATAAATAATCAATAATACATTTAAAGTCTCATTTTATATATAGAATCAATCATTTGATGAGTAACACCATATTTGATGAAAAAAACAACTCACAAACCTTTTAGTTCCGTCACAAACTCCTGCTTTGGAAATCCTGTTATATGATAACGCGAGATGCCTTTATATGTCACTTAACAGAAAAAAATAATCAATGCACATTTGTCGATTTCTCTGTTTATTGTTGGTCAATACATTCATTTTAACAATGAGAAATAAAACGTCTACCAACTTTTATCCGTCAAGCCTCCGGAAGGCTAAAAAAGAAACTTGGATCTACAGTTTTGCACAGTGAATGTTTGTGAAGACCTGTTAACCTTTCTGTAAAATGTTAACAGACAAATGAGGAGAGAAATATAATGAAAGAAGGATCTAAAACTGATAGGAGACAAATTCATCAAAGAACTGCAGTGGAAAGGCGACTAAAAAGATCTCATAGAAAGCATTTAGCATTGGCCTGCAGTTTATATAAGGACAACTGGTTGTCTTCCCCAGAGCATGTGACATAAACATAAAAGATACCTTTCCCTTAAAATAACTGAAGTAGAATCCGAGTTCATTAAGTTCCAGTGGTCTTCGGTGTCCACCGTTTCCTCAGTAAAAGAAAAGAAAAACATCCAGATCTTACTCCATACGACTGCACTGAATACCAATGAGCCCGACGGGTGTCAATAGCAGACGTTCAGCTGCTGTCTGCAGGAGTTCAATGCCCTCTCACCAAGAGCCTGTGTGCCTTGAGCTCCACCTGAGGCTAAACCTGCTACAACGGGATCCTGGAACAATCGTCTACTTGGTTTTGGATGGAAATGTCAAATCTTATTGATGGCAGCGGGTGAATGGAAAGCATATGTATTTCCTCTCATCTGGTTGATAGAGTTAATAGAGTGCAGCTGAAAACACTGTACCGTTACATTGACATACATTCTCCTGTATGGATGATGGAAAAGCTCTTTCTGAGGTTTTCTCATATCCCACTTATGGTTTAAAGTTTTTTGTTAACTTTTTGTAGTACAGCACTGTTTCTTTTACTTTTTTAGTGGTTCTGATTTTCTTTGTGACTCTCACTGTCCAGTATGTCTTTCCACAGTTGCTGCAAATCCAGTTTTCTGTCAGAAGATATCTAATAAAGAGAGACAGGAGACACAAAATACTATCATAAATCATAAAAAACCATGATATTCTTTCAAGTGTCTTAAGTAAGTTCATGGTCAGTTAAACTGAGCCATTTTATAGTAGGGATGCACCACAGTTACAAATCTGGCTGACACCAGTAAGCCAGTAATTACTTACATGTTATGCTATTTTGTCTGAACGAATAACAAAAAATCCAACATTATAAAGTAAAATGAAACATTTTAAATTCTACAAGTAAATTTAAGCACAACATTATTATGAAAAACTGATATTCATTTTGAGATTTGCTAAAGATTATATTAAAGAGTGTTTTAAAAAATTATTTTAAAATATTTTCTTTCCCCTTATCTTAAGCTAATCTAAATGTAAAAATGCAACATTTAAAAATATATAATTAAATAATATCCGTCAATATCCGTCCGATATGGAACCGATATCATAAAGTGCAAGAGACTGTGAGCAGCTGAATGGTTTCCACTGAATGGACTCCAGTACATTATCACTTAAGCAACTCTCTGCCACATGTCAACTGGGAGTTGGCGGTAATCCAGCCTTCATGTGTTTTCATGTTACATATAACTTACTGCAACCCAGAGACAAACACAAGGACAGACCCAGAGGAACAAGTGAAATGCTAACTGTCAGACTGACATATGGACTTCTACCACAGGGAGAAAATGGGGCATTAATGGGGGAAATAGCAAGTCAAAAAATGGACATGTATACACAAGGCAACTCTGTCACCTTTATTTGAAGATCAGAGAGCTTCTCTTGTCTCTCCGGTCCTGTGACAGAGCGGCGTGATTAATACGGCACGACTGAGCCGAGCCCTGTTTCCAAGGACACGGATGAGTTATCTTAATTGCTTCTTAAAGAAGCCCCCCTCACCACTCAACCGGCACCCCAAGGGCTCTTTAAACCTTGAGGTGAGACCAGGGCAGCCTAATTTCCGGGGCCTTGCTGTGGCATCCATGCTTCATTCTTCCGTGCAGGAAGTCCACCCTGGGATTTCTCTCATTCATTAACAGCAAAGCTGTGGTAGCAATCCGCCAGCCAAAGCACAATTCCTTTCTCCCACTACAACACACCATCTGCTGTACCATCAAAGTTCAGACAACAGGAAACAGCTGCACACAACCTAGTGATCTGCCTACCTAGACAGTCTTTTAAGGCATCATAAGCTCACTCCCAATTAAGCATCAGTATTTAAACTTAAGGTAGGTAGCATTACACTGCTGACTTCTAAAATGTTTTGGCCAGATCAAAGGCAGAATTGCATGCAGGTTTTGCAAAGAAGGCAATTGCAGAATGTTCTGTGATGATGTAATCTGGCTTCTAAGATGTTTTGATCAAATTCGAAGGCAGAACTATGTATCTTCAGCTAAGAAAGCAACTGCAGAATGCATTGCAATGAGCTAGCTGAAAAGTGAAAGTTGGTGAACAATGCAGGAGAAATGTCAACAATAAATACTAGTATTTTATTCAATACCTTAAAGTGTTGAGAATAATACTTTGTGTATGCTAAGTATTGCTCCAAAACGTAGTTGTTAGCTTAGCAACTCGCTAATGTCCAACCCTACTGGGATCAACTTTAAGTCAAGGAGGTAACGTTCCTACGGAGTTATAAAAACATTACTTCTGAATGTTCTCTAAACGTTCAAAACATCCAGTTTTTTAAATGTTTTAAAAACATTTTTTCTTAGTTTTGGGAATGCAAAGGAAACATTACGGGAATGTTCTCTGAATGCTCTGAACTCTGAAAGTAGTAACATTTAAAGACGGTTAGACGAATGTTTAACTAAAATGTTTCAGGAAAAAAAAAAGATGAGAACATTATTAAACATGTGAGAACATTATTAAACATGTTCATTTTGAGAACATTATTAAAGACCAGATAACTTTGAATGTTCCATTAACGATAATGCAAGAACGTTTGTTCATAACTTGGGGAGAACCTAGGGTGGCCAAATGGCACACGTCCTGGCCAGGATTTTAATATTGCCTAAAACATCCAAAGTAGTTTGACCAATAACATGCAGGTATTGAACATAATCAACCAATCGTGGCGCTGCGTGTGAGAAGGTGAGATCTACAAAGAACGATCAAAGCGATGCAAATATGCGCACGTTTTGTTTGTTCATTTGACCTGAAGCTTCGCTGCGCACCAATCAAAAAAGACACCAAAGTAGGTGCGAGAGCCATTCGAGAGCATAAGGAGCCGTCTGCTCTGCTCTCTATAGCTCTCATGAATGTCACACAACAATCTACCTGTACAGTGCAAACAGCCAAAACCTGGATATTTTGGGCAATATAGAAAACCTGGCAAGGACGCATCCCGTAAAAATGGCCTGTATGGTCACCCTAGTAGAACCTTGCCAAAAAGTTCGGAGAACGCTCCCTGTTAGCTGGGTCCCTATAGTAGAGCATTCCATATTATTTACTTATGAGGCTTTGTTCCAATTAGTATCCTGCCCTATAAGGAACTACAGTACCTATGGAGGAAGTAGACAGCAAGGTAGCTCACAAGGGTTTGGAACAGAGTTTGTGTAGCGCATTGATTCAGAGGCACTCACCAAAGCATGACCTTGGATCTTGTTCTGATACCTGCGCTCCTGGTTGCGGATTTCAGGTGGCTTCTCTTGTGCAACCCTAGATATCTTGTCTTTTTAAAGCTCTGCCCACAGATGTTGCACACGTGCAGAGATTTCTTGGTAGCCCCCCCTTTTGGGCTACTAGGCTTTAATTTTTTGTTATGGGTCACTTCCTCGTTGTGGCGCTTCTTTTTGTTGGTCTTCAAGGTCTTTTTGCCCACTTTGCCAGGAGCTTTTGGAGGCAAGTTCCTGCGTGTCAGATATGGTGAAGTGTGGTTGTGGTGGACATTCACTTCTTCTTGTCGACCTTGAACTTTCTCCTCTTCTTTGTTCAACACGACCTCCGCTGGCTTCTTGACGGCGTAGCTCTCCAGCGACTGGGAGATCCTGCTCAGGTAGGAGGACTTCTTCTTGTGGAACTCTGAGAGATGGCGTAACACGTCCCTCTTGCGGCGTGTCTTGTAGCGGCAGAGCGGACAGCAGTAAAACTTGACAAAGAAGTCCGTGCCATTATCCGTGTGCAACTCAATGTGTTTCTCTAGGTTCTGCACGGAGCTAAAGGTCCGCCTGCAGAGCTTGCAGAAGTGTGCCTTAAAGTCAAAGCCTATGGAGAATTGAGCCTTGGATGAGACCTTGTCCTCCTTGGGGCTCTTCTGGCTCTGGAAGTCAGAGGAAGAGCTGAGACTAGTGTTGGGATTGTCTGGAACTTTACTGTTGGGCATTTTCTTGGAGCTGGACATGGAATCACTGGAGTTGGTTGTGGAGCCAGAAGATACAATCTTGTGTACAGTCCATAGGTGTCTTCTAAGGTGGCCTCGAACCCTGTACGTCCTGTTGCAAATGAGGCATTTGCAGGGGGCCAGGTCTTTGTCACAAGCTTCTTCTGTTGGCTCCTCAGGTTCTTCACTATCCTGATGCCCCTTTTCTGCATCTTCCTCTCCCTTTTCTATGTTCTCACTCTCATCTTCCTCATCAATAAAATTGTTCTCCTCTTCTTCCAACTGGACCTCCTCCGTGTACGGTTCCTGGCTGTTGGAGTGGTAGTGTCTCCAGCTGTCTGTGGTCGTGTGGTTTGCGCTCTGAGATGAAGGTGGCAGGTCATCTTCTTTGGACAGGTACTGGTACACGGCGTTCTGGTTGCCAGCAATGGGCTCCAGGTTCAGTATATATTCCTCTTTATCAGATCTGGGATAGATAGCTTCAAGAAGTTCTTTTATGCTCTTCTTGCCATCTCCAGAAAGGCCTGGAACCGGAAGTAGACCTTAGTTACAGGGGCCATATTATAGAAAAATGGCATTCCTTTTTTTGGATATTAAAGAGTACTATGTAGATATACTATACTATTTATTACACCTAGTTCACCTAGACCAGGGGTCTCCAACCTTTTTTACACCGCGGACCGGTTACGGTTTGAAAAAAAACCGTTGTTGTTGTGGATAGGGTCTTTAAAACAGCTCTATTCATTTATACTGTTATCAGCACATGTTGAAGTAGAGTCGTCTCTTGTCTCTGAGATAATATGCGCTGTTAATGCAGTGTTAGAAAACTCTGTCAGTTTTTTTACTTTCACTTTCTGTATAACTGAAGTTAAGACGATCGCTGGCATAACTATTGCGCAAAGTTTGCACGTTGCTTGTGTGATATCCATTGGCTCGCCTTCTACTGTATAAACTACATGAATACATGAAAGAGGAATCAATTCGGTATGCCGCACTGTCTGAAACATGTCTCTATGCTTGTGCGCGCTTCGGGTGTGTGCGAGTACAGCTCGCAAGTAACGAATTGAGTTCTGTTTCGTTTCTTCTTGTGGTTTTAAATAGACTGAACGTGTACATGCCGAACGGTGGGGTCTGGACCTGGTCCGTATATCACGGATCAACTGCGATCCGTTTAAGCCCTATGACAGATCAGAGCAATCTTTTATTTACTAATTTAACCATCGTCAAATTGCTACTCGATATCAATCGCATACAACGAAAATAAAGAGTAATTAGAAAAATCATTTACGCACAATAAATAACAGAGTGTCATATCTATACACATTTTCCCCAGAACAAATTCTTCCACGGCCCGGTAGTGGGTCGCGACCCGGTGGTTGGGGACCTCTGACCTAGACCATTAGCTGAAACAATGGGTCATTGATAAATCAATCATTAACATGATCATCAGCATACAATACTCAACAACTTGACAAACTCTGATTAATAGCAGTGTGAAATATGTTAGCATGCAAAGTTTAACCAAACAAATTTACATACAGAACTCAAAACTTTCTTTCCAGTCTAAAAACAGCCTATATTGAAGCCAATCTGCCAAAACAACATCTTGTGGAATGAACAACACTATGAACAGGCAGAATTGCAATCACCAATCATCAATAGTGCTTTATTGCCATATGTCAATGAAAAAAAAAAAACTTAGGGTAAACTCAAAACCGGTCTTTTAGGAGAGAATGAAAATAGAAATGCAGTGCTATACTAACCATCAGGTTCAGGCATTCGTGTGAAACAATAAATTTCCTTGTGTTTGATCAAATTGGGAAGGCCACGGAAGAGACTGCGGCAGAGTTTACATTCAAAGATCGTGTCCACCTCTTTGAGGAGAATGTGTTTCAGCTGTGCAGTACCTAAAAGTAAGTGCAAGAGGGCAGTGATTAGACTTAATGGGATTCTGTGTTGGCTCAGTTAATGTTTGTGACGACTGGGCTTAAATTCTCCACATAGTTTCCATTTCATTCTAACTGTTCAGTCTACTATGATCATAAAGAGAAGAAACAGAGGTTAGGTAACACATTGTGAACAGAAACGGCACCTGTGCGGAAACATTCAATGATCTGCTGGATGCCAGATTTGGAGGTTAGCAGCGGTGTTTGTAGCAGAGGAGGATCTCCAGGTTCCGTGGAATAGACTGCAATAGAAAAACAGTGTCATTATTTACAATATGCACACTAGACGTTTGAAATGTTCAGAACAGATTTGCTGCTGTAAACAGAGAAAAGGCATAAAACAGTATATTCTAAATGCTCATAGTGAAGGTTTTTCCTTTGCATCACAGAAACCTCATCCAATTAATCATGCACCTCAGTTATAATGCTGCTTATCTCTCTTATTAACACCTATGACAGTCCGTCAGGCTGAATCTCTTTGAATAATCCTCTCCAGACAAACTCATTATACAGAAATGATGATCTGAAGTCTAGTTTGCTGTGCTCATGCCAGTATGTTTCGGATGGCAGATCTTGCCGATATGAGTCATATCCATTCAGAGGTTCAGCTTGTGCTTTCTAAATGAGACTTTATTAAAGTTTGCATTATTGATGGCCGTTGCCTGCGACTGTCTAGATGAGTATTTGCGAAAACGTCTGGCTCTGAAACAAAAGCTTTGATTCAATACACATCTCCATTTTTCCACTGGATAAATCGGATAATATCTCTTCTGTTTGGGTTACGTATGCCAATATTTCAAGGTGGTGATTAATGAAGCTCTAGTTTGTGGAGACTATTACAGAAAGGACTTTTATACAAATATCACTAGCATTATTATTGCTCATACTCAAGGTTATGGATCTGAACAAACACTACAGCATCATGACGGTGAGTTTGCACAAGCAAAACCTGTTATATTTTCTTAAAAATCCAGAGAAGTTAAAGAACAGATTATCTTAAACGACTCTAAAAGAGCATTTTCCATCGCAAGAGCTACGTAGGAAAATATACGCAGTGGGAGACAATAACTCTTCACTACGCAAGGAGGTGAAAAATCAATCGTGTGTGAAGATACAGGGCATGAACACAGCTGTGGATAAAGCGACCAAATCAGTCGTAGATTGATGATGGGGATGTTGGTGAATTTATGGCTGGACCAGCCAGCAGAGCCCAGCGGTGTGTTTACAGCGGCCCTCAGAGACTCGCCTTATATTGGAGGTGTTTTATGACTGTGTGAGGGAATTTCCTAGAGGAACGGCCGGAAATTTGCCAATGTCAAGATGGCTAGGTGAGGAGGTAGCAGTCAACACACACTCAGAATCAATCTAGGGCTCTGCGGTTGAACATTTCTGACTGATGTTTGGTTGGTGTGATGATCTATGCGTCAGTTTCCACTAAACAGTTCTGTCTGTACACAAGAGCCAAGTGCCAGATGAGAGAATGTTTTTTTCTGGTAAAGAAAACTTGATTTACTCACTAGTTTGCAGACAACATTACATAAAAGCGTTAAAAAATATTTAAATTATTTGGTAAGTTCATGGTACGTTTATCAGAAATAATATATATATTTAAAAGCTGATAAACTTGAACTTAAAGTTACCTTGGCAACTAATTGAAATAAATATGTTTAAGTACTAAAATTACTAAAACCAAAGCTGGAATAAAAAAAATTTAAGCTATATAGATATCCGTATGAATATATACGTAAAAATGACAAAAGCATATAAGAAAGACTACCAAAGCTAAAATTAAACTGAAAAATGAAAACATAAAAATAAAAGCTAGTTTAAAATACTAAAAATAATTTTTAAAACCTACTATAAATTACAAACAAATTATTAAAATGAAAACTAAAATTATAAAACAAAAGCTAAAAAATATATATATATATATATATATATATATATATATATATATATATAAAATAAAAGACTAAATAATACTAAAATAACTGCTGAGATCATACAAGGGAAATCAGCTAACCTGGAAATATGAAAGGAAAAATAAACAAGTTTATATTTATTTTGTTATAGAAAAGGTTTATTAATCTATCGTAGTTTTGTATGCTCAAAATTAATGTTGGAATTGAAAGGAATAAACTTTCTTCGAAGCATATAAGATATTTAAATTCATTTTTACCATTAGTAAAAACAAAGCATGAAAAAGTAACGTGAACAGGAAGTGAAACTGCTACATCCTATCACTTTCACACAAACCTCAAGCCCCTCCCCTGAACCCATCCCTCATCACAGGGGGCGTGGCCTACTGACCTCCCAGTATAACTTCATTCACAATCCCCACACAAACACTTTCATTTCAGCATCATGCTACAATTATAAATATGATAGAAATCTTTAAAAAGGACAAACAAATTTATAAGGAGCTGATCATTACTTGATAAAAAGCCTTTGACAATTGCACTTTGCTTGATTCAGTAATCTTAAGTGTAAGTTACCACCCTTTCACACTAGTTTATGTAAGTGTGTGTAAATTTATCTTCCATTATAGGAGCAGGCTGAGGGGGGAGGGGCATGACCTCTCCTCTGTAAGGGTCACAGACTCTAGTGACCCCTACTGAGTGAGGGACAATAGCAGGCCATGAAGGAATTTGCTGTAATCCTCTAACAGGGAAGGATCAGAGTCGATGGGCCGCTTTTAAAATGCATTTACTCTTGTTCGGATTATGTCCATTCATGTGGACCGGTCAGAATGGATCCCAATGGTCAAAAAGCGTGCAGTATGTATTACATGTAGTACTCATTTAAGATTCAATAAACAGGCAGAAAGCGGAAGTTTACCTAGCGTCTTGCTCGCATGGTCAGGCCCGGGCACAGCAGCCTCACCTGTGATCTCATCTGTCTGACAAGACTTCTCATTGGCTGGGTTTTCCTCCATCTCTAAACCACCTCAAATGTGTCTCTGTGGAGAAAGAGAGAACAGCAGGGCAATAAACAGCGACGTCAAACCCTAAATGGCACTGTGGAGAGCTATTATAGCATGATAAATTGACAAAAACCTTTAAATCTAGCTTATTATATGGTACTATAATTATTAAATTACTAAACTTAATTTATAAATGTATAATATGTCTGATTATTAAATGCAATTATTGTTTATCGGTCTAGATGCAGTGTCAGACATCATGTCTTTTAAATTAAGCTTTATTCCCCCCAATTTTTTTTTATATCTAAAACATGCTGCCGCTTTTACCCCAAAGTGACTTCTATAATGCAATTAACATCAAAACACACAAAAAAAATTCAAAGCAACTTTAATTGTATGGTGCATTTAAATAAAATAAATTTGCATAAAATTGTATCATTTATGTTTGTTATATACTTTTTTTTTTTCCGATTCTGACTACCATTCAATTTAAAGAACTTGTTGTGGAGTGACAGGAAAATACAATACATTTATAGTGTTAATAAAACATTTAATGTTCTTTTTTTTTTTTTTTGCTGGTATTTTACTCTTTTCTGAATGTAATAATAAAATGTGACTGATGCATATTTGTGTTTTTTTCTCTTAACAATGCAATTTTGACCCAGTGAGGCTTATTTTCCGGAAAATATGATGGATGTAATTTTGTACTTTTTGAAATTTTGATTGTATCTGTCATTTTGTTTGTCCATTATAACTTTGCTTTTAATGCATTGAAAATGCATCTGCTTTATGTGTCTGTCTCTTTCTCTCCATCCTTGTCCATTTTATAACACTTCCTTTGCCCTTGAATAAAAACATACTGGTTGTTTAAGATCCTACTTCAGATGTCTATCACCCAGTAAATGTTGTGCCTGTAAAAGACCCTACACACTCAACAAACACCACTAACTGACACAATGCAATTCAAATGCAGCAGCAAGTGACACTATAATGCAATAAGATGAGTGCTTTTTCATGGCTAGCAGCTAACTAAATGCAATTTATTTATTTAACAAAAGGACAAATCGTGTCTAAGCTCTGGTCACCATCAACCTTTACTGAATGGAAAAGAGCAGCATGAACATTCTGCTAAACATCTGCTTTCGTGATCTACACAAGAACAAATGTCACAGGTTTGAAATGACACGAGGGTGAGTAAATGACGACACAAAATTCATTTTTGGGTGAACTATCTCTTTAAGCAAGATCTCTAAGAGTCGCCCTCTGCTGGAGTTTGGCTGAAAAACAACAACATATGCTCTCAGTCTTGACAATCACTGAAGGTTTCTACATGACAAGCCCATCGAAAAGTTAATAGAAGGTCAGTCTGTCTATATCTATCTATCTCTCGCTCTCTACATATTCCAAAATGCATGCCAGTTTTTTTGTTTTTACTTACAACCCAACCCTAAATATGCATTTCATGACATAAAATAAGAAAGAGAAACATGTGTTTGCTTCTTGTTGACAACAGCCTCTAAATGAGATGCATGCATTGTGTTTTATTATAGAGAACAGGTGACGGTTCGCCTCGCATTTGCACTCTTCTTTTTTCCAAACAGTGATTCTCGTGTGGTGTCATTGCTTACATTCTAGAGGCAAGAATGTAATAAGACATTAAATATTGGGAAGAATCAATGATAAAATGTTAATCATCTGTCACTGAAAAAAACAATAATAAACCAGTAATCTGAATACTTTGGTGTGTTTATGGTCGTATTAACAATCGGAAGTGCTGACAACTCAAATAGCCTCCACTTCATGTGCCTTAAGTGTCTGAACCGAAATTATCATCATAATCCCAACAACATCCATCAACCTACAAAAATGCTTTTTGTGTAAACACTGTCAAAGTATTCCGCTCATAACATGGATGATTCAGCTATGGAAACTTTTCTGTCCCCTTGGGTGATTTAAAAGAAAACATTTTTTTTTAAAGATTATAATAACTTTAAACTGTCTCTTAAATGAGTTTTCCTCATTTATAAGAGTTTGAAACATGAATCTTGACAGATGTTCTCTATTTCGGGACACATATCAACTACCACTGTATAAATGATTTACAACATTGTACTTCAGACTTATTCCTAAAAATAAAAGAATAAAACATCAATGTTTTCATTTTGATTTCATCTAAATTTGTCATTTTCTATAACAAAGATCATACCAAGTAAGTATTTTATTGAACAACTGATTTTAACTTTTAAAAAGTTACTTTTATAACATATAAAAATCATTGGTTCTTGTAATTGAACCTTACATTTTATTTATTTATTTATTCATTCAATCGATCAACTTATTTCCTCTATCTTTCCTTTAATGTTTTTTTTAAACAGATTTTAACACTTGCTGTTTTTCTCATTTATTTCTTATTTCGTTTATAAAAAAATAGCTTTATTATAAAAACTCTGTTGTTAAAAAATTCATTGGCAGCTAACTTAAGTCCAACTTGATAGATTTGCAAAACATGTTGACATTTTAATATAATATGAGTTACATGATTATGACATCACACAAAGCGCAGTCATTACATCACTTTACTTCTGCATATGTACTAACTTGTAAACACAAACTCAAACAAAATCTCCTGAAAACATACTACATACTGCCAGTCCCACAATTCATAAGTGTAAATTAATAAAAGTTGTTCTTCATTACTGTACTTAAGTATTATTTTGAAGAATATTTACTCTGTACATTTAAATGACAACACTTAAGTGAACACAGCTGACAATCAGTCTATAAACTGTATTCAAATGCCAAACACCTATAATAACAGCTGCTGATGGTTTCATGTCGTTTTCATTTACCGATTTCAGTTTGGCATCCGGTTTTTCCTACAACTCTACATAGTGATGAAGGCATTGAGAAATTGTGACTAAACGAGCTGCTTTACAAAGCAGTTAACTTGCTGCTAAACCTATCATTTCACGTGGAAACTTTTTCTTACTTCCACTCAAGTATGTTCTCGCTCGATACTCTGACCTTTGATTGATTATGATGTTGTCACGGTGTCCGACCCTTCACTTGAGCCTGATTTCTCAGTATTTTCCCCTCCTCGTCCACGCCACGAACGCGTTTGAAACTACCAAAATCAACGCGAACGAACCAGACAAGGAAGAACCACTCGGCAATGCGATTTAAAACCACAAAGGGCGACGATGACGCATAAGGAAAAGCATAAAAGACGTCACGAAACACGCAAAACAAACTTTACAACCCATAGACCCCCAAACAAGCCCAACCAAACCGAACCTGCGTGAGTTACGAACTGCTGCGCTGCGCTTCGCTCGTCGTTGCGCGCGGCGCTGGAGAGCCTTGCGCCATTGCGCGCTCTCTCCTGCCTCACGCATGATGAAAATGACCACAAAACACAAACAATTTATTTAACAACAGTCATCTGCATCCTATAAGCCATCTAAAGCCTGCCTAGTGGTGCACGGAATCGAAACCGAGCCGTCTCTTCACCATCCACCGACTGAACAACAAAACCGTGACGCCATTTTCTGCAAAACAACCGCGTTCTGGGAGGAAACGCGACGCTTTTACGTGTTTAAAACGCGTGCAATTCGCTTCATCCAAGGTTGTGCGGCTTAAACGAAGCTTCTGGTTGTTCTTACCGATATAATCCGCGGATTCCCGGAAGATAGGCTACTTCGACTTTGACTTTAAGAGCTCTTGGAAGGTGCGTGACGCCTCCACCACATGCACGTGTCCTACTGAGCAAACACTGGAGATCTATCAGGGTGCCGTGACCTAGTGCTTCGAGATCCGATCCGAGCCGGTCCGAGTCGCGAACTGTAGCCAAAGAAGACATTTAACCTCCTGGGAACTAAAATCTGCATTTACAGTAAATAGCTTTGACTATCATCATGCAAATGCAAATTCAAATGAACTTACTTAAAACGTAAAAGTTTCCAAAAAAGGACATTTTTGACAGTAGTTAAATATTTATGCGCGCATGCTGTTTTATGAACTAAAAAAAAGTTTTTAAATTTAAAAAGTACGCTCTTTCCATGTTTTAAAAAAAAATACAATTTTATTAAATGTGTAAGTCTAATGATTATAATAGTTAATTCCTATACATTTTAAAGTTAATTAAAATATAATTTAGGCTAATTAAAGTACATACTATAGTGTTTATGTATGTAAATACATTTAAAGAAATGTATTTCTTCCATTAATATGTAGAAACTATTTCAATAAGATGACATGATCTAAACTTATTAATCGGTGTGGATATAATAACAATATATTATTACCTACTATATAGCCTAATCGATATATAGGCTACCTACAATACATCACTATCAAGCAAATGCTAGTGCAAATAAATTTACTTTAGGCTAAATTAGTTTGAAAGGGGAAAAAAAGTACATTTCTGACAATAATCAGTGATTATTATTATTGTTTGCACACGCAGGGGTCATTGTATTAATTATATTTTTTAAATTGTTTATAGTTTTAATGGTTGTACGTTAATAGTTTTAAAGCATATTATTGTAAATTTATGTTGTTTACATTAAGATGTTTCTGAAATGTATATCTTCCAAAATTTGTAGCTACAAATTATTTCAGTAAGATTATATGACTGGTATACGTTAACATATTAGCTAATTCATTATATAGGCTAGGTACTGTGGTAATATTTATAATATTAATGTTAGGCTATTTAATGAAACGAACTTCTTGCAGATAAAACTGATATCAGAGACCAATATTTAGATGTAAGGATCAGAAATCGTAAAATAATATAATGTAAAAATATAAAATAATAATAAGCTAAGTAAGCTTTTCCTGACCTGACCTCAGGTGCCGGGTAGTTGCGTTGCTAGGATACCGCCACCCAAGATTCGCGCGCGAAAATTCATTTATATGAGCTCGTGCGCGTCAAACGCAGGCTGCAAAACTTAGATTGATTAGATAGATAGATAGATAGATAGATAGATAGATAGATAGATAGATAGATAGATAGATAGATAGATAGATAGATAGATAGATAGATAGATAGATAGATAGATAGATAGATAGATAGATAGATAGATAGATAGATAGATAGATAGATAGATAGATAGATAGATAGATAGATATTCTGTAAGAATAAACACTTTGCACAGACACTTGAATGCAAATCAAGAACACACGCAAGCAGGTAAGAAAAATGTATTTCTGTAACAGCTGAAATGCAAAATATCATCAAACCTGAAAATACACGTCTATATCATTGAGAACACATGGGCCAACAGGACACAAACTGTATAAAGGACACAGGAGCTCGACTTAGGAATGAGAGAAATGCCTATTAACACCTCTTATGTCAGATTTAGAGATTCTGTACGAAGAGTCCAGGTATAAAAATAAGGCCTTCGAAATCTTTACAATTGTTATGGCTGGGTCACATCGAAGCACTGAAGGTGTGGCTATAATACATCTACAACATAAGCATCTGTGAGAGGAAAAGTGGACAGGTGATGTGGTTGGGAATAAGCTCATTAACAGGGCTGCTTTGTGCAGTGTTATGACAAACCATCTAGTTAGCAATGACATTCACTAATAATGGCAAAGTAGTAGTATGCACACATGCAACAATACATATCAGTAGACGAACTGAACAGAATGGAGAACATTACAGAATTAATTCATATTGCTTCAGGCATTTTCCTTGACGTGGAAGCAAGCCGCATGTGTCTTTCACAGAAAACTCTGTGGGGTTTTGAGTTCAATGTGTAACCGAAAATGTAGCTTACAATATATAAATATTCAAATTAAACCAATGAGGATTGGAATCTCACGCCATTCTTTGTGAAATCAGCCATTAAGCTACTAAAAAAGAAAGAAAAAAGAATAAAAATAAAATAACAAAAAACAATAAAAAGCAAAATTTTAAACTACAAAACAAATAAAAGTAAATATAAAAATATAGAAATAAAAAAAGCAAAATGAAAACTACAAAACAAAAATTAAAAACATCAAAATAAATATATATATATATATATATATATATATATATATATATTATGGAAACCCATAACTGCAACATTTTTTTTTTTTCACAATTCTGACTTTTTTCTCAGAATTGCAAGATATAAACTCGCAATTGCAAAAAAAAAAAAAAAAAAAAAAAGAGAACTGTGAGAATTGAGACAAAAAGTCTGATTTTTTTTTGTTTATATCTCGCAATTTGACACTTTTTTCTCTGAACAAAATCCGAATTGTGAGATATATACTCAGAATTACGATAGTCAGCATTGCAAAAAAAATAAAAAATAATAATTCCATGAAGGAAATGGGCTTCCATAATAATAATAAAGAAATAAAAATATATAAAAAATTAAAAGAGAGAAAATAAAAAGAAATAAAAAGATATAAATAGAAATTGCACTGCTATGCCATGGTGACATTCATTAATTTCTACAAGAGGGATGTGTTTACAAGGACCTGCTGTATAATAATAATACTTCATAGCTTAGTTACAGTTCAACGTCGATGAACTGTAGTACATAGAGATTTGTGGCACTATTGGACCAAAAGAAAGAGCCATAAGGTCAAAAGTGGTACCATGATCAGATTTTGTCCGCATTACAATTTCATTCGGATTCATTCGGATTACTTAAGTGGTCCTTCACGCTATTCTGAAAAAATATATATATTATTATGTCAATAATTCCACAGAAAAATTTCTAATGATTGATGTGCAATGGGAAAAGGCATAACATGTAACCGAACATCCTCATCCAGGCAGTTTTCTTCTTCGTGATGATAAAGACGTGGTGTGGATTGGGGAACTTCACCGCCACTTGACGTCAAAACATTACAGCGCCAAATCCATATGGAAGCACTTCACGCATAAAAGATGGTGTGGAAGGGATCCGGGGTTGGTTTCTAGCTCTGGTAGCTGACCTATGGACAGTTTCGCATTGGCAGCAAGGCAACACGGTAATAATCAGGGGTAAAGAGCCGTCACAGCAAACACAAGCTGGGTTCACAGAGCGTATTGTCTTTGCACAGTCAGAACAACTATACATGATTATTTCTCCTTATAAATTCATATATCAATACTTTTTATAAATAAAATAGTACTCAAATCCAACAAAAAACAACAAAAAGTGCAAAAAGGGACCTTTACAGGAGTTGTGGCTCCTTAAAGGAATAGTTCAAACAAAACTTGGCTGAAAACCCTCAGGCCATCCAAGATGTTGATGAGTTTGTTTCTTCATCTGATTTGGAGAAATGTAGCATTCCATCAATGGGTGCCGTCAGAATGAGAGTCCAAACAGCTGATAAAACATCACAATAATCCACAAGTAATCTACACCACTCCAGACCATCAGTTAACATCTTGTGAAGTGAAAAGCTGCGTGTTTGTGAGAAACAAATCCATCATTAAGAAATCTTTAACTTGAAACCATTGCTTCGACTAAAATACAAGTCCAAATACAGCTGTTTTAACTCTCATTCTGACGGCACCCGTTCACTGTAGAGGATCCATTGGAGAGCAAGTGATGTAATGCTACATTTCTCCAAATCAGATGAAGAAACAAACTCATCTACATCTTGGATGGCCTGAAAGGGAGTACATTTTCAGAAAATTTTCTTTTTTGGGTGAACTGTTCCTTTAAATATTAAGATTCTTATGCTAGTAATGAAGAGCTTCTCAGAGATTAAACAAGAGGAAATGGAGCTGAATTGTAAATTATGAAAAATGTTTCAATGCAAAACCACAATGATCTGGAAACCTGTTTGGAAATAATCATTATTTTGCAATTCTGTGCAATTCTTTGCACTTCATCTTTGATGTCAACATGAAATGCCATTTACAATCCATTTTACTGTTGCATTTTCAGTGTAAAATTGAATATTCAGCGAAATTCAGTGGGACTTTCTTTTTTAAAAGTTATCATGGTGACACATTATTGCCATATAATTTATTATAATGCTTAGAAATTATGCAAAATTAGGCCAGGAACACTTACACTGCCGTTCAAAAATATTTGGGATATGTAAGATTTTTAATGTTTTTGAAAGAAGTCTCTCCTGTTCACCAAGGCTGCATTTATTTGATAAAAAAATACAGTTCAAACAGTGCAATTGTGAAATATTATTACAACTTTAAAAAACTGTTTTCCATTTGAATATATTTTAAAATCTAATTTATTCCTGTGATGCAAAGCTGAATTTTCTTCAGTGTCACATGATCCTTCAGAAATCATTCTATAGACCCTTTTTGCGCCGACATCACGATTACGTCACCGCGCTAGCTGGAGGCAAAACAAAGAGAAAACTGGAGGCGGCCCATTCAAAACAGCGCAGATTCGGCTACATAAGGAGCTTAAAATATCATCTTGTTTTGATGTTGGATGCAAGAATCGACGTAGTACAGGCTCCAATTTGAAATTTTATCTCATACCTGCTGCCACTCCCAGACAAAAAACCGACGACAGCTGTGGTTAAACGAGATACAACGAGCGGACTGGACAGAAACGATTGTCAAAAATGCTCGCGTTTGCAGCACACACTTCTTATCAGAAAAGGTTAAATAAAGTATTGTCTTTTGTTGTTATGGATTATGGTTTGTCTTACGTGTCTAAAGATTTCTTATGCATCTCACAACTATGAAATAATGTATGTGTGCATGTGTGTAAAACAACAAACTGACGATTTATATGCTTAATCATCTGTAATATACATTTTTGTGATTGATAGTGGCTGGACTTTCTAAGAACTTAGTAAGAAATAATAATCAAATACAGAAAGTTCAAAATTAATTTCTGGAATTTTTATTTCTAGAAACTATTCACATCTTCCTTTAAATGTACTGTATGTAAAGTATTGTAAACTTAACTTACATAATTTACAGGATGTATATACTTTAAAATATATAAATAAACATTCATCACATTGAATGTTTAACTTTTTGTATTTTGGCCCAGTTCACTCTCACGTAACGTTAGCTGTAAAAATAGCCCGCTGAACTTGAAATATATGTACATCTTCATGACTAGATAGACACAGGTGAGTTTCTCTTAGGTTTCTCTAACGTTATATGCGACTCGAGTCACTCAATCGCAGGTAATCCTGTCAGATCGTCCATCCATGAGCATAGGGTCGGCCAATTTGACTTTGTCCGTTAAAGTTAACTTATTTCAATAACGATCATGGTCCTGCACAGTGAGTGACCTTACATATGCAGGTAAAATCGGATTTTCTCCAGCCGTTGTTAAAAAAACAAGGTAAACAAACTTCATAGCTAGCGTTAGTGAAGCAGTCAGTGGAATCTTTCTGCCTCCAGCTAAGCCCCGCCCACAGAAAAAACGTCACAATGTTTACTAACAGAAAAAGGGTCTATTATGCTGAAAATTTCTGATTATTATCAATGTTGAAAAGAGTTTTGCTGCTTCATATTTTTGTGGATTCTTTGAGGAATATTTAGTTTATTTTTGTCACATTATAAATGCCACTTTTGATCAATTAAGAGTCCTTGCTGAATAAAAATAAAACGGTAGTGCAAATACAGAGTAAACAGCAAACATTTCTCCGTTAACTCTTTGAGAAGGTCTTCATTTCTGATGGTCAAACACTAAAAGGTGCACGTATGACCTAACAACATCTTTAAAAAACAAAATTGGCAACAGACCTCGGCCGACTGCCAATACTGGCTCACAGCAATGTACCTTTCCTCTAGAAAAGTCTTGAAAGACTGGGATCCTGTGGGTACATCATCATTTCAGTTAGTATTCCTTAAAAACATAATCAAAGAGTATAAATGGAAAATGCAAGCGATGCAAGGCCCTTTCATAACCAACCATTTTTAGGTCTATGAAGATACATATGACTGAGGAAGAGAGAAACCACTAAATCCTTGAACCTCTGAGAGACGCTAACAATAAATACAAAACAAAACAATTATAATAAAAGATATGTACACACATTTCCAACAATAGGGTCTCTATAATACTTTAAACCTTTAAAATGGCATACAAATATACTTCTGCTCAACGTGTGAATCACTAATCAGGTCAGTTAGAAAATTAATAAAGGATAAATTATCATACAAAATTCATCACCGGTTAAAGTTGCTTTACCACAGGGGTGTGAGTCCTGGCTTCTTTTTTTGTTTTTAAATCGACAAATACTTGTGTCAAAAACAAATACTCAAAAACCTGAATTCATCCAATTTAGAAAAATACAACTTGCCGAAAAAGCGTCTGTAAAATATTCCCTTGTTTGAAACATTTTTCCCCTCCTTTTTACGTAGACTCGAAATTAAGTGCACTTTAGATCGACACGGTTGAGTCTGAAGGGTTTTCCTTCATGTTGTCCCCATCTACGTGAAAATAAAAATAAAACTCCATATCGCTGAATGTCTGAAATGTGTTGTGTACTGGTTAAATCAAAATCTGAATCTGCATGAGACTGAAGGAAACGTGAGAAATCATTCTTCGATAAACTGGCAGATGAAGCATTTATTTCTAATGGGAACAGAACAGAAGAAGCCCTGTAGGAAAGGAGGGCGCGAAGGATGCGACTCAACCGTAGCGGGATAAGAGGCAGCGGTGGGATCAAGGCAGGACAGACACAGTGCTGGCATCCCGCGTCTACAGCCCTCACAGGACGTCCCGAACTCTTCTCAAACTCACACTGCATCAGTGAGGGACCTTGGGCTACAAAATATGTTGGTGGTTAGTATGTTTGCATATGCAAGAATTCTGAATGTACAGTTTAAAAAAAAATAACAACAACAAAAAACAAAGAGAATTGCCAGCAAAAACCTCGGTGTCATTCATGAGATGGAAGTAAATATGTTTTCTAGTAATTTAGGCTTCTGAAAAACAAGCACAATATATATATATATATATATATATATATATATATAAATATTCCATGATTTTAAATAATTATAAAAATTATTAAAAAATAAAACACTAGTAAAAAATAAATATATATATATATATATATATATATATATATATATATATATATATATTAGGGATGTAACGATTCACTCAACTCACGATTCGATTCGATTTGCGATTCATGATTTTTTAAGAAAATGAGATTTAAGACAAATTATAAATTAAATATGTTCTTTTATTATTGCTTGGACAAAATGCTGCACGTTTCTTTGTGAAATTGAAATATAACACTATAATAATATACTAATATAGCACTTGCATATCATTGCTCTTTTGTTGGTTTTGATTGCTTCTATTGTCCTCATTTGTAAGTCACTTTGAATAAAAGCGTCTGCTAAATAACAAAATGTAAATATAATGTAAATGTAAATAACAACTAAACTGAAATTTTAAAACAAGCCCCAAATCAAATAAATAAGTAACATAATAATAAAAAATAATAATAATAAAAATATATATACTAGAAAAAAATTCTTCAAAATAATTCTTCAAAACTTAAAAAATATTGAAAATATTTTTTAAATACTTCTTTTTTAAAAAATACTATATTTTATGGGCTAGAAAAAATAGATAATAAAGTACACGAGAAAAAATTACAGACTAGAAAAATCGCATGATAATAACTTATTTCTACATTATTAATATAAAAATATAACAAATATGAATATAATAATTATATAATACTGTAATTATTTTCCAGTCTAGAAAAATATATAATAAAAATATATAAATAGAAAAATATATAATATATAGACAATGTGTATGCTAGAAAAATAGTCATAAAAATCACATAATATTATAAAATAAAAATCATATTATTTAAAAAAATAATAATTATATATATATATATATACATATACATATACACACACACACACACACATATATATATAAACATGTTCTACTTTATTTGAAACATTTTTATATTCATTTTATTTTCTAAATATATATTATAAAAATTAAATACTGTTAAAAATTATAAATCTTTTCCAGGCCTGCAAATCACAATATTGAAATTCCATAATAATATGTTTTTTTTTAATTATAATTTTTATAATATTTTATTCTTTAATATATCTTATGTCATATTGAGTGTTTTCAATGGATAAATACAATAAATTGAAATCAACACACACACACACACAAAAATCAGTTTCAGGGGTCTATAAAGATTTATAACATGTTTTACCTGTCTGGGGAGGGCGCTGTGGGGAGATTCAGCGACAGACGACAGCAAACTGCTGCTGCTCTTCCTGAATATCCCGTCCAGTGCTGTGGATTTGGTGCTTTTGCTGGGTTTGTCACTGCTGGTGCTCGATCCAGAGCTCTTCCTCTTCCTCCCATTGGAGGATCCGTAGGGAAGCGGGCTGTGGGACGAGACTCCCCCATGATCCCCGGTGAGCGCCTGCGGGAGGGACAGCTCCACGCTCCCGTACCTGTCCTGCTCCCTTGGCCCCGGGGCCCCTGGCCGCGGCTTGGCCCGCACGCTGAGGGCCGCCGTCCCGTTACTGATGTGCGCCGCACCCAGTGGCAGATGGTAGCTGTTCCCGCTCTTTCGTGACTCAGAGGCTGGAGGCGCTTTCCGCTTTTTAGGTCCCGTTCCGTCCCCTGAGGCTTTGGGCAGCTTGGCTGGTTTATTCCGCTGTGGTCTGGGTCCGGGTCCAGGGTCCCGGATGCAGAAAACCCCAGCGCCGTTATGAGAGAAAGAGGTGGAGTACGAGACCATGGAGACGCCGTCCAGAGGAGCCGCCAGCGTGTGGTTGGGGACAAACGGAGAGCCAAGGGGAGAAACTTCAGTCGGGCTCGTCATGCTCTCCACTGCTAGGGGGACTTTCCTGTGACAAACAGGATATGACATCACCAGTGTGCGGTAGGAAACCATGTGGCATGTTAACCTAAATATTGTGTGATCACTGAGTGAAAGAAAACGTTTTGAGCCTTTGTAAAGTCATTGGAGTACTACGTTAACATTCATTTAATTCACCAAAAAACATCTGGGTCATATTTCACCCTAAATAAAAAAAAGAAAAAGAAAAAGAAAAATAATATTTTGCATAAAGAAAATAAAGTATTAAAGTTTTATTTTAATGAGGTTATTTTATATATATATATATATATATATATATATATATATTTATTTATTTATTATTTCTCTCTGTATTATTATTATTATACATTATTAAACATGAACTGTGTCAGATATTACAGAATAATAAATCAAATCATAAATTTTTTCCTAGCCTGGAAAAAATATTAATTATTAATTTAAGGGGAGACACTACAGGCAAAAACACTGTTTTTTCATGCACCTGTCAATTTTGAGATTTTGGGCTTTTTGGTTTTTCATGAAGTGTTTTTTCAGACTAGTAGAACGAAAACATCCAAAAGACACTGTTAAGTGTTTCTTTTATAGCACTTTATCTATTTGTGTCAATAGATTTCAATTACAATACATATTTTTAAAGGCCGTTTTCTCATAATGAGTTTTTTCTCCTACACTGAGCCATAAATCTCCACTTCAGTAGCACTTACAGACACCAAACTTTACATTTTTATTCATGTCTATATCCTGAAGGTTTTTACAGAGGGATTTGTTCATATATAATTTTCTTGATTATATACAACATTTTAATCCCCCCAAAATTGTCAAAATATAGTGTTTTCTGTCTGTTCTAAGTATTTTCTGAATTATGGAGTGACAAAATGAGATACCCAAAATTCCCTCTGTAAAAACTTTTGACTGTAATATGTCAAAAAAAATTGACAAGAATTTTGAAACTGACTTCATCCAGTGTTTAGATTTTTGTACTAGAAATGTATGCAAATTAGTGCATATTTCATTAAATAATGCCTCATTTGCATATTTAAACCTAACATTTTAGAAAACTTGTAATACAAAAAATGTTTGCAATTATGAATGTAATCAATCAACTAGGTAAGGCGATAACTATTAGTAAAAAAAAATACCCTATTCACCTGCAGTGTCTCGCCTTAACTGATATGAAATAAATATAAATAATAGTAATTATTTGAAAATATGATTAACCGCCATAAACATGTTTAGTAAGAATTATTATTTACTATCATTCAACAATCATATTTAATAACATTATTCAGTTTAATGATGTTTAAAAACTATTATTAATAAAAATAATAATTTATGTTTGATTTGTTTAATAATGTCATAAAAAATAAAACAACATGAAAATATATGTCAGAATGCAGAAAAAAAGTTTTTTTTTTCTTAATTCAAAATATATTTAATTTCTTATGATATTTGGGTGAAAATAATATTCAGCAGATGAAGCCTAGAAAATGAATGTAGAAAATGAAGCCTATTTTGAAGATCAGTAAGATTTTTGCATTGCAACATTTTAAGATGGCTATATTTTTATGGCATTATTAAATATAAACTGTTATAATTATATAATAATAATAATAATAATAGAATAACTGTTAATGAAAATAATGCCCAAATAAAAAAATGACTGTGACAAGTCCTTCTTATCTTATTGCAAAATATTTTTTCCTTGTGATTTTGGGGTGAAATACAACCCCTATTATGGGAAAAGTGAACTGAATGTATGCACCTATAAATACATAATTCATAAGCAATAATTGTGCGAGTGGATGGACAAGCGTGTAACTGTGGGTCATGCAGGACGCTCACCTCCACATGAGAGAGTTGACGTGTTTTTCCACCATGCAGTGGAGCGCCAGCCGCACCCGGTCCCACCGCCGGTCGAACACGTAGTGCCCCCGTCCCATCAACCGACTGCTGAACGCACAGCACTAAGACAGGAGAGAATGAGTTTTCATGTTATATTACTCCATTTTTATATACATTTTATAATATACAGGGTCCCAAATGTTGTAATGTAGTGGTTTGGTGCAGCTCACGCTCATGGGTCGCGGGTGCTGTGGAGAATAGTGGCACAGTGGCTTCTCAGACTCCTCGGGGAGGTCCGTTTCTCCTTCATCGCTGGACAGACGCGCGTCTCCGCTGCTCTGCTGCCAGCCGAGCACAGGTTCAGGAGGAGGAACGGGTGCAGAGCTGAACACAACTGCACCGCCGCCGCTACACGCTCTGCAAATAAAAGACTGATGAAACATTTTTCTGATTTTTTCTTTTTTTTAAATCAATTAAGTTATATTTTAGTATTATTATTATATACTCTACTATTATGCTATTTATTTATTTTAATTTATTTATTTAAATTTTCATTTGTTTTGGTAATTTTGTTATGTGCTTTTGTCTTTTTTTTTTCTGTTTAGCGTTCATGTATTTTTAGTACTTCAACATTTTTTCTGGCAATTTAAAAATCGGGTAAGATGTGAATATTGCAATGATTTTAAATGCACTTTTTATTTGCCCATTAAGTTTCCTATAAAATGTCATTATATACTAGTTACACAATCTTTTCTTATCCCGTTTTAAACTTCAGCAGAAAAAATTTTATATAGTTGGTAAGTTTGATTCTAAAGGGCCAAACTCATTCTATGCACACAATACAGACAAATAACCATGGTTAGTTTTGTATGATTTATATACCATTATAGTATATATTAATATTTTGAATTAGTTTTTTTAATTTTTTATTTTAGTTACATTTTTAGTTACTTTGTTATGTACTTGTGTCTTTTTTATATTTATATTTAACTATTTATAAACTGGATTTTATTTTTATATTGTCAGGTTTTTTATTTTTCAGTTTCAGTAATTGTAGTACTTCTACTTAAACTAATTTTATTTCAGTTAGTTGCCAAGGCAACATTTCTAATTTTTATTTAAAGTTGTCCTTCTAATAATTATTCAACATCATACTACAATTGAGATAATATGATAATATATATTATATGATAGTGATAATATTTATATTTTATTTTATTTCAGCATTATTTTAACTAACTAAAATCTGTGAATCAATAAATGAATTCAGAACTGATTCAACAATTCAAAGTGCACCATCACTTAAAAATGTCATATTTTTTTAAATATTAATATTATTATGAATATTAATATGATTTAATATGAGAAATATTTATGTTAAATATCTAATATTTAATTTAAAATGTTTTAGTAAAATTATGTAGGAAAATATGTTTTACTTTAAAAAACAGATAGATAGATACCTGGACATTAAAATAATTGCACAGTCTTGTAGTCAGCAGTATGTACCTGTGTAAGTGTGAATTGGCCAGCTGCAGTTTGAGAGTGGGCGTGGTCTTGGCATTGGTACAGCTTGTGGATAGGCAGGTTGCTGAGTCATGTGACTGTGTGACCTGCACTGATTGGCTGCCTGCTTGAACTTCCTTTTTTTGCCCCGTCTCCTTCTCCTTCGCCCGTCCCTTATGCTCCGCTAGAAGGATGTCGAAGTCTTTCCTCCGTCCCGGGACGGCTCGCCGATGGGTTAGAGAGTGAGTCTACAACATACACAAACAAACAAACACTTTAAAATCAACCACAATCCTCAGTGGACAGAGATGATTAAATCACACACTAATGAGTGACGATACCAACCTTGCAGGTTAAAGATCGAGTGCAAGGCCGCTTTGTCTCTGGGTCCAAAACCCCACAGTGTTTATTAGGATCAAACACTCTCCCTATACAGCAAATAACAAAATAACAATATTATTTATGTATTATGTATTATAATGTATGTATATATTGCTAATATTATGAATACGTATTTGTGTGTGTGTGTGTGTGTGTAAGAAAATAGATTTCATAGATTTATATACATAGCATATGTTTTATTACTATATCGTGTTTATTTTCATTTTTAAGTTTTCCTTCTAACATTTTTGTATATTTTTATTTCAGTTTTATTTTAATTCACGAAAATTATTTTTAGTATGTTTAGTTTTAATTAACAAAAACAACACTGCTAATAACCCTATAAAACATACAGTACTAAAAATATCAAGGAAAACTATTTTCATTAAAATTCTGTTTTACTGAACATAAAAAAGAAAATTATAAATGAATTTGCTTATTTTTTCCTTCTAATATCTATTTTATTACAGCTATATTTTACTTAACAAAATTATTTTAATAGTTTAAACAACAAAATAAAACACTTATAACCACATAAAACAGTACAAAAACAAAATCAAGAACACAATTTCATTAAAATTATACTTTAAGCAAATTTATTTATAATTTATTTTTCTTTTAAAGTTTTACTTATAGTATTTATACTTTATTTTATTTCAACTCTCTTTACAGCAAATACAAATTATTTTTAATAGTTTTAATTAGCAATAGCAGCATCTAGGATATAATTTTTTATTAAGCGCATTCCACTAGATGAAATGCCTTTTCTTTTCAAATCCAAGTGGTTTCCTACATTATTTCCAGCTTCGCTAAAAAACAGACGTTAAATGTCCTGCAAATGCATTTCTTCTGGATTCAAAACAAACCTCAGAGCAAAAGTTACAGTCAAACCAAAATTTATTCAGGCACCTTCAAAATTTCTCACATTATCACAGTTCATTCACTATAGATTAGAAAATGGTAAACAATATGACAAGAACTCAGAGTTAAACTGTGTCAGAACAAATTCATCTTGATAATGTCAGATAACTTTGACAGAAAGGTATGTAATTAATTAGGCTGAATAGCTGTCAGCTGCTAAACTTAAGTACAAGATTAGATATTACCAATATAGGTCAACCAATTACCAAGCAATGCTTCACTTTGTTGGTCGCATTAGCAATTAAGGAAAAAACACTAAAGCAAAACATGGTCAGGTCAAAGTGTCCGAATAATTTTTGGTCCCAAATTTGTATCACTTTTACTGGTAGTCCATTGGGTATAATCACAGTTCACTTTATTTTGCTATCCTCACTTACATAAATGAACTATAGTGTCCTGCACCCACTGGTAAAAAAATATCAAAAATGATACATTTTTGGTTTGACTGTATATTAAACAAGCTTTTGCTACTCACCCGACACTCTTCGGTGCCGCCCGCCTTTGGCTCCGTTCTGATGCTTCTTGTCTGGTGGAGAAGGAGGGACTATCAGTCTCCGGTCCAATAGGGATGGAGACGTGGAGGCCGCGGGTCTCCTGTCCTGTGGGGAGGGCGAGGGCGAGGGGGCGGGCCGTTTCTCCAAGGGCGACCGTGATGGGCTGGGCCGCCTGTCAATCAGCGTGGGGGGCGTGGTGGAGCGAGGCGTCACAGGACCGCGACCGTTCAGGAACTTCTCCTGGTTCTTGTGAGATGCTGGTGACGTCAAGGAGGACTTGAGAGGAGCGGAAGATGGAGAGGAAGACGTGGAGGAGAAAGAAAGAGAAGAACCTGGCGTGGGAGATGTGGAGTTGACTTTGATGTGCGCTCCCTCCGATCGGCTGAAACACGGCATCTTCTCCAAACTCACCACAGGTAAAGACACGCTAGAGAAAAGAGATTGTGTATTTTAAGATTTGAACTTGCATACAGTACAATTTCCAAACATAAATTCAACTCTTATTTGAATAAAAAATAGATTGGTCACAACCACAGTAAGTCGAATTGTAATTTAAATTGACATAAAAGTTGTTGTGTTTTTTAAACGTTCTATTCATGAAAGAATCATGACAAAAATGCATCATGGTTTCCACAAATAATGAAATAATAATCAGAAATGTTTCTTGAGCAGCAAATCAGCATATTAGAATGATTTCTGAAGGATCATGTGACACTGAAGACTGGAGTAATGATGCTGAAAATTCAGCTTTGATCACAGGAATAAATTACATTTTACAATATATTCACATAGAAAACACTTATTTTCAATTGTAATAATATTTCACATTTTTATTTTACTTTTATTGTATTTTTTAATCAAATAAATGCAACATTGGTGAGCAGAAGTTACTGCTTTCAAAAACATTAAAACCTTATTGACAGTAGTGTAAATATTATCACCATTAATTTATATAAATATTACATCATCATTAATTTGTTAATTCCATAAACAAAGGGGGGGCGCTGCGCATGTGGCGACCAGCAGCGGAAGTAGAAACAGCGCACGTGTTTGTCGTGTGTTGCGTTTGTTTGTTCTTCTTTTTAAAGTTTTTAAAGTTGTTTTATTTTATTTATTTTTTTTGCACTTGCTCTGGACTGTTGTTGTTGAAATCCAACAAAAGCCAAATGGATGTACTGTCTATTGTCCTATTGTGGGCTTTATTCCTCCTTCCCGCGTGTCTGAATGCATCACCGGCTAAACAACCGGTGAGGATCCAGTACGACAGAGAGTTTCTCCTTCAGTGGCATCGGCCTTACAACATTCGTCATCCTGTAGATCTACGTTCGCCGCATGGAAACGGTGTTCATAACAACAGATTGCTTACTAGAAGGGACCAAAACCCTCGTAAAATGCGGAAGAGAGGGAAGAAAGGAGGGGTACGGGTGAAACTGAGGAAGTCTCGGCTAAACCGGACTCCTCTTCCACCTATCATCATGACTAACGTCCAGTCCCTCAGAAGTAAGATCGACGATCTACAGGCAATGGTACGTTTTCAACATGATTATAAGGATGCTTGTATCTTGGCTCTTACGAAGACATGGTTAAAAAACAGTGACCCTGATAATTCTGTAATTATTGATGGGTTTGGCATCCCTTTTCGTACCGATCGTTGCCCTGGAGTTACGGGGAAAAAGCAAGGAGGTGGTGTTTGCCTATATATCAACCACGAATGGTGCAGTTCTGTTACTGTGAGAGAGAGTGTGTGTACTAAAGATATTGAATTACTCTCTGTATCACTTCGGCCACAGTATCTCCTTCGGGAATTCCCACAACTTTTCGTTACTGTGGTTTATATTCATCCGAGGGCAAACGAAGCAAACGCAGCTGAGACTCTTGGTAGTGCTGTGCACAAACTGCAATGTATATCTCCTGATGCCCCGAATTTAATTATGGGTGATTTTAATAAATGTTCCATGAAGCAGTGCCTGCGGAACTTTTATCAATATGTTTCCTGCCCCACACATTTTAACAAGACTCTTGACCTTTGCTATGGATCAATTAAAGGTGCATATAAGTCTGTTGTGAAGCCTCCTGTGGGGGGCGGCGGACTATAATACTGTCCTGCTTGTCCCAGTATATAAAACTGTTTTAAAAAGAGAAAAACTACAAACTAAGAATATTAGAGTGTGGTCCGAAGAGCAATTGGCCGAGGAACTTAATAGGTTTTATCTACGCTTTGATGCACCTGAATTTGGTCCCAATATGGAGTCTATGAATTATAAAATGAGCTGTGGTGGTGACTATAATAACTTTTTTGATGAATTAGATATAATTCAAGTTTTTAAGGGTTGTAAGCAGACAAAGACTCCTGGACCAGACAATATTGGGGGGTATTTAATTAAGGTTTGTGCTGAGCAATTGGCACCAGTGTTCTGTAAGGTTTTTAAATGGTCTTTTGCTCTTCAGAGAGTCCCTAAAGTGTGGAAGTAGGCTATTGTGGTGCCTGTGCCTAAAATTGTAAATGCAGTAACATTAAATGATTTTAGGCCAATAGCACTAACATCTCTTATAATGAAATGCTTTGAGAAATTGGTAAAAGAAGAGCTGTTGGCTAAAACTAAAAATCTTCTAGACTCCCTTCAGTTCGCTTATAGAACACAGCGAGGTGTCGAAGATGCAACAGCAACTTTATTAAATCTGGTATTAAAGCACTTGGAAGGGAGCAAAAGACATGTCAAGCTTTTGTTTGTGGATTTTTCATCTGCTTTTAATTCTTTACAACCTCATATTTTAGTAGAGAAGTTAATTACTGATTTTGGTCTTGATTTTAATTTAGCGGGCTGGATTTTAGATTTTCTAACTGAAAGAACTCAGAGAGTGAGAGTAAATGGTAGTTTCTCATCTCCCTTGATAACATCTACAGGAACTCCTCAAGGCTGTGTCTTGTCTCCTTTATTGTATATTTTATATACAAATGATTGTATAAGTAAACACAGCAATAGATTTTTCTTAAAGTTTGCTGATGATACAGTCATCACGAGTCTTCTGGAAAATAACGAAACGTGTCATGGTCCAGTGGTTGATGACTTTATGAAATGGTGTGATGATGCCTGTTTTTGATGATGCCAATTGAATGTGTCTAAGACAAAAGATATGACTATTGACTTTAGAATAAAACCACATTCTTCCCAGGCTACCATTATTAGGGGTGAGAAGGTAGAATGTGTGGACAGTTATAAATACTTGGGCACCACTATTGATGACAGATTGTGTTTTGATGTGAACACAGAGGTTTTATGTAAAAAGGGACAGCAGCGCCTATACTGTTTAAGAAAATTAAGATCATTCAATGTAGATAGGACAATGATGGAATTGTTCTAGAAGTCTTATATTGAGCCGGTGCTGTCCTTTTCTATTAGCTGCTGGTTTGGAAATCTCAGTGTGAAACATAAAAATGCATTAAATAGAATAGTTACTCTTAGTGGGAAGATTATAGGCAAAGAACAAACAAGTTTGTCATTTTTGTTCAGTAGGAATGTTTTGAGTCGGGCCCAATCTGTGCTCCTGGACAGTGACCATTTTCTGCATCCAGAGTTTTTAATGCTTCCTTCAGGTTCCCGTTACAGACTACCAAAGATGAAAAGTAACCGATATAAATACTCGTTTGTTCCCTGTGCAATTCGGCTGTTAAATGGTCTTTAAGGAGTCTGTTAGGTGAAGTTTATTGTATTTACTTATTTTTATGTATTTATGTTTTGGAATGTACTGTTTGGGTCTGCTGTGCTTCTGATTCTTGCTGCATCTAAATTGCCCGCAAGGGATCTTAATAAAGTTTGACTTGACTTGACTTGACTAATTTTGATCAATAACGCCTAATAATATAATTATGATGACTAACAATACATTTTTCAGATTGCACATTAAATGTTTTCATATTGCACATATTTCTCTTAGATTCAATACCTGTACATAATGAACACAGCCAAACAAATATTAATGTTGACATATAAAATGTTCACCAATGCTTACATATAACTTTATTAGAAAAAATATTTACATCAAAATTTGGGGTAAATCAAGAGATTTCTGGGAAGTTAAGTGTTCTTCTTTCATGGTCAACAATAATTATAATTATAGGTATAAGTAATAATAATGAAATTTCTGTTCTAATCTATATATATATATATATATATAGATATAGGTGGCATTTCTAACACTAATTATTAATATCATCTAGCATTTATGGAAATAATGTTGTAAGTTACATGATGACATCTTTATGGGTAACGTGCAGGAAAATTCATTATTAAAAATATAAATTGATGCAAATTGTGTTTAATTTTAAATATGTCAGGAAACTCTAACATTGATTCAAATATTTGGTGTGAATATGACAGTCACACTGAAGCATTAGATGATGTTTACAAACACTTTGCTTTCTTACAGTTAATTGAACCCATAATCCAGTGTTTGCCAGAGGAAGCATTTATGATTGGATGGGGGTTACCCACCAGGCCTTGGCTCGGGCTCCTTTGGGCGGATAGACGGCCAGTGGCGCCTTGCTGAAGCGTGAGTGTGGGTAATCGCGAGGAACCCGGAAGGGAAGGGGCTCCACCTCGCTCTGGCCCACCGACATCTTGGCCTTGACAGGAACCAGAGGGGTCCTGGAGCTGCTGGGCGAGCAGTGTCTCCTCTCTGACAAACGAATACAGCCGTCAGAAGATCATGAGACTCTGTACAGGAAGTGCTGAGGCAGATAAACTACTGGATTGAGTCCCAAATAATATACTATCTAGGGCTGTGCAATTAATCGAAATTCAGTTCCAATTCAGTTACTAAAAATTCAGTTTCAGCCTCCAACGATTATGAAATTACAGTAATCAAGATGAAACGATTATTGCGCCACATTCCGCCCCCTTTCCAGCAGTGCGCTTTCACTCCTCCATAAAAGCCCAATTTCACGTGCAAATCAGTAAAATCATGTATCGAGACACTTGCAAAATGAGACATGCTTGATTTATTAAAGTTGATTAGATTTATTCATGTTTTTAAAATCGTGAAAGAGAACTTGCACTTCCTTGGGAGGAAAAATGTGTCAAAATGCTGCGCTTAGTGATTATACACGTAAACCCTCGTCGGATATGTAATAAATGAATGTAAAGAATTGAGAATGAAAATACTTGTGTAACAGTAAATTGGATCCGTGCGGCTCTTAAAGTGACAGCAGCTATATTCCTGCTGCGACTGTGTGCTTTATATTAATCAAACAACAAAAGACAAATTCAAAATCACTCACTGCTCTTGACTGAAGGACTTTTGTAGCTTTAATAAGAAACAAAGGAAGTTTAATTCTTAGAGTAAAGACTATGCTGTTTTATTTTACATTGGGTTATTCAATTTCTCTAGTAGGCTGAATACCGAATACTTTAGACTTGCATTAAAAAAAAACTTAAAGCACAGTTTGTTTCATTTGTATGTTTTTTTAAAAAATTCTATTGTATTCCTTTGCTTTTTTATTACTGGCAATTGAATTATTTTCTATAATTTTGAGGACCTTTTTTGTTATATTTTTTACTAATATTAGTTACTCTAGTATTCTGCTGTAGTATTGAGAATTGTGTGACATTTTGCTGGTCTCTAAAATGCAGATGTCATAGCAACCTTATTTACAGAAAATATATATTTGATATATATCACTATCACTATCTTCTATATTGCCCAAAATAATCGTGATTATGATTTTTGTCATAATCGAGCAGCCCTAATACTATCTATCCTATACAACATGAAAAATTAACGTAAGTGCAACCCAAATCATAATACATTAAAAATAATATGTGCACACTTATGTTGAGCTGCAAATATTCCACACAACCCACTTACGACATTCAAGAGAAGTTTGTGAGGTTTTCGATTGACATTTTCAGTTTTAGTAAGAGGTATGTTGAGGAATCTGGGGCTGAAAACAAAACTGCAGTTTTAAAATTATGAAACTAAAAGTTAATCAACAATGAAAATTAAGTCATGCTTACAAGTAAATGAAAACAGTATGTCATAAAGGGGTGTAGCACAAATAAAATAATATGTAAAATATATAATAATAATAATAATAATAAAACATTATTATTTTTCTTCTTGTATTTATTTATTAAATTTTTTCAATGAGCAAAATACAATAGAATCTAGTTAAAAATAATCAATTCATGTTTTCCACACTGTTTTTCACTATTGTAATATAATATTTTCATTCTTATATTGGCGCATATAAATCTTTATTTATTTGCACCAGTTTAACAGTACATAAATCATAAATAATATAATAATAATTTAATAACATGTGTTGTTTCATTTAAATAATCATTATTTACAAGCTACAAAGTCATGCTTGCATGTGTGTAGTAAAATAAATTATTATTGTTATTATAATACTATTATTACTTAAATAGAAAAAAAAGTGTAATACAGTAAAAAAAATTGCACACACTAGTTTTTAATACTGGTTTTCAAATAAATAATTTTATTTCATTTCTATTCGCCAATAAACAATACATAAGTCATAAATAAAATAATAAAAATATTACTATTTAGTTATTTTTTCATTAAATTGTTAAATTATTATTATTTACCTACATAAAGAGTTTTGAATTCATTCACTAAAATGGACAGTTTGAACTGATTCACAGAAATGAATCAAACACTAACACTATTTTTGCTGCAGTTTAAACAAGAAATACTATTAAACAATCTTTTAATACACTTACGGTTCTTGCTATGCATGGCTCTGGAGGGCTCGAGGTGGACGCTGTCCTCTCTACTCACTGTTCAACTATTCCCCAACTACCTGCAATTACAAACACTCATTATCACACACAACACAACACGAATTAGGGGCCTACAACAGATAATTGATGTATGGGGTTTCAAAACACTTCACTGAGCCAGATTACTGTACTAAAAAACAAAAAAAAAGTCCTTGTTTATTTTCAAAGTGAATAATAATAAAGCTCCTGGCTGGATCTGGCAGCTCACTAACCGGCCTTGGCCTTCACATAGTGTCTCGTCTGCCAGCGAATCTCAGCCAAGAGCCACAACACCGTTCACGAGGACTCAAAAGAGCTGATTTCAGAGGCTCTGTTTGGACGGGGAGAACCCCTCGCTCACAACAAAGTCTGACCGCCGACCAAAAGAGAGAAACAATGGCCCAGCCGCTCTGACCACAGGGGGAAATTCAGCATCGGGTTGGTCTGAATACGAGGCAGGTGTGTAAATACGCCTGTAGGTGTATATCTGTGCAGCTGGACCGAGACAAAAAAAAAGGAAAAAAAAGGCCAAAGTCCATCATGTTCACAGGTATGCTGCTAAAATCATCTGAAGACTAATCAATTACAGTTGGTGTGTCTTTAAAAGGATGTTGAGATGCACAAAATACAAAAAGGAAGTAAACACTAACACTTTTAGTTTGATTTGATGTGTTCAGAAATGTGTTGTTCTCAGTGCTGCCACAAGGGGCACTACAGCAGAAATTAGCGTAAACCGTCTTCTTCTGTGGTTGGTTTTCTCCTTCAGCTCAACTGTTGTAATTCTGTCTCTTTTTCTCACAATTGCAAGTTTATACCTCGCAGTTCTGATTTCTTTTCTCAGAATTGTGAGATATAAACATGTAACTGCGAGTTATAAAGCCTAATTCTGAGGAAAGAAATGCTAACTTTATTTCTCAGAATTGCGAGTAATTCTGACTTTATAACTCTGTTGCGAGTTTATGTTACGCAATTCTGAGGATAAAAGTCAGAATAGCAAAATTTTAAATTTGCAATTGCGAGAAAAAAAGTCAGAATTGCGAGATAAAAAGTTACCTTAAATTAGTGTTTTAGTTTGTTGCTATGTGGTCGATAGAGTGTTCTAAATGTTTAAAGTGTGTTGCTACGCAGTTGCTATGGTGTTCCGATTTTTTTTAGTGTGTTGCTATGAGGTTTCTAGAGAGTACTACATTGTTTTAAGGGTGTTGCTATGCAGTTGCTATGGTGTTCTAATTGTTTTTAGTGTGTTGCTATGAGGTTTCTAGAGAGTTCTACATTGTTTTAAGGGTGTTGCTATGGTGTTCTAATTGTTTTTAGTGCATTGCTATGAGGTTTCTAGAGAGTTCTAAATGGTTTAATTGCATTGCTATGCAGTTGCTATGGTGTTCTGAGTGTTTTAGTTTGTTGCTATGTGGTCGATAGAGTGTTCTATATGTTTTAAGTGTGTTGCTACGCAGTTGCTATGGTGTTCCGATTTTTTTAGTGTGTTGCTATGAGGTTTCTAGAGAGTTCTAAATGTTTAAGTGTGTGAAAATCATGAAAATAGAAAGTGCGTTTCTATTAGGGGTGTAACAGTACATGTAAAATGTTTGATACAGGTCTTTCGGTTTGGTACGCATGTTACTTTTGATAAGAAATAAAGTCTTAAAATATTTCAAATTAAGCCCATTCAAGAAACTCAAGCAATAAATGCCGTTTTGGCGCCTCAGTTCAAACGGCAGCGTGGAGCGTGAGTGAGCGCAATTATCCCTTCCTTTTTACTACTAGTTTTAACGTGAAATAAACATGAATGAACATCTCATACCTCATGTAATCGCTCAATCAGTGTTTCAACCATGGAAAGACGTCATTAAAACAGCTTGTAAACAAAATGTCATGTAGCATTTCATTTACCTCAGACAAGTCATCAGTGTCCACAGCTCGTTAGTTCGCTAGAGATATGTAGTCTAGAGAAGAGCATTTCCCGAAAAATTTGACTAGATACTCATTACATTTTACTTTACCTGTTAGTGATGTCTTAATCATTTAATGTATGGTTAATAAATCTGTTATGAAACAAGCTATGACAGCCACTGTGTAAATGAATATATTTCAAAAAATAGAAATTTTATCATCACATCTGCATTATGTGCAATTTATATGTTTGCATACAATTTGTTTTTAGTTGAGTGTTGATTATTATTTAAAAAAATTAAATAGTAATTAAATTTAAGTTTGGGCTCTGTTGTTAAATGTAACCGTATACTAATATAAAAGGGCTGCCTATAGTTTTTAGAGCATAAGCTGAGGAAGATTTTTATCCTAAGAAAATTGAAATAATAATTGAATTCGTTAATAAAAAAGAAAAAAAAAAATGTTTAGTTTTTTCCCCCTGCTGTACCGAAAACATACCAAATCGTGATGTCAAAAATCGAGGTACATACCAAACCGTCATGTTTGTGTACCGTTACACCCCTAGTTTCTATCCATTTGCTGTAGCGTTGTTGCTGTGCAGTTTCTAAAGTGTTCTGAGGGTTTTCAATGTGTTGCTATGCAGTTGCTAGGTGTTTTTTTTTTTTTACTGGCCCAAGTGAAAAGAGTCCTGCAGCTTCAAGTCTCTGTGATATTCTGGTCTCTAGATATGACTCAGGTCCCTCCTCCAATACGAGTCTGTGGGATTTCTTCATCAGTTTTATAAAACTCAAGTCAGAATGCTCAAAAAAGCGTTAACGCACCTCTCCCCAACAAGTTGTAACAAATCTAAGCAACAGTGATAATTACCTTACAAAAAACACCCAGGATAAAACTTCACAGTTTCGTAACATTTCAAAACTAATAAATAAGGTACGAGTTTTGTAGTAGAGACATTACTCATTGTAAACCCCTTCACACAGGACTCAGCGTGTGTGTGGTCTGCTATTAGCATCTCTCTATCTGACAGGCCACAGGAAGACACAGGCACCAGCTGAGCTACGTTTGTTTACATCCGGCCCGCGACTGCAGGAAGATGACCAATAGCGAGGTCCAGTCCTGCTCACAAACAGAGCCAAAAACCGCATAAACTGAAAGCTAAGCAAACACGTGAGCATTCAAAAGCGTCCGCTGTGAATAACACGCACACGTTGGTCGAGGAGACACACTTACCCAGCCTGTCTGCTCCGCGGCGGTTGAGAGGATGGAAGAAAAAAACAGAAAGCGAAAGAGAAAAAGACGAGAGAATAGCATGCCTCCTGTGTGGCTGAAGGCATCCCGCCTTCTCTTTCTGGGCCGTGGTGTTTTGAGTTGAATAGCTGCGAGTCGTTGACCCCTGCGCTGAACCCTCACAGCCCCACAGCTGCCGCGCAGCTCTCCGCTCTCAAAGGGGGGCGGCAGGGTACGAAAGAGAAAGGCAGCTATGTGAAATCGCCGTCGGAAGGGGCAAGGGCGAGCTGCCAATGGGCCTTCCGTGCATTACCGTCACCTCCCGCCGCGCGAGACACCTCTCTGTTCCACGGTCGCACGTGTTCTGGGCACAAGACCAAAGACAGATGTGAGCCGAGCAGACGAGACGAGACGAGACGAGACGAACGCGGCGAGGCTAAAACGAAAGTAAACAAGACGAGCTGGAAAACCGGTGATGATGGACTGGTGGAGCCATTCTGCCCCGGGACAGGATGCTTTTTGAAAGAGACCTCTTTTGGTGTTAACATTCCCCACGATGGTGTGCAGCACAACAATGCAATACAAACTCATTTTTAAAGGGATAGTTCACCCAAAAATTTTAATTCTGTCATCATTTACCCACCCTTAAGTTGATTTCACAGCGGTTTCTTTCTTCTGTTGACAAAAGAATGTTGGTAACCAAAATTCTTCAAAATGTCTTCTTTTGTGTTCAACAGAAGAAAGAAACTCAACTTGAGGGTGAGCACATGATCAATTTTTATTTTTGGGTGAACAGCCACAAACACTAAGATTAAAAAACCAGCAAAAACAGTAATACTGTAAAATGTTATTACAATTTTAAAATAACTGTTTTCTATTTGAATGCATGTTAAAATGTAATTTATTCCTGTGATGCAAAGCTGCACAAGATCCTTCAGAAATCCTTTAATATGCTGATCTGCTGCTCAAGAAACATTTATTAATATTTTTATTATCATTATTGAAACAGCTGTGCTTCATATTTTTTCCATAATGCATTTTCTTATAAATAAAAAGCATTTTTATATGAATCTTTTGTCTTTTCATGAATGTCTTTAATGTCACTTTCAATCAATTTCATGCATCCTTGTGAAATAAAACTATTAAATTATTTAAAAACAATCCTACTGACCTTAAACTTTGGAATGGTGGTGTATCTCTGAACATTTTATAATTAACTATGAAGTGAACAGTTTTATGTTGAACAATTGTTTTTTATTTGATTACGCCTTTTGCAGTGACACTGAAGACTGGAGTAATGGCTGAAGTAAAATTTTTGCTTTACAGCAGAAAAAACCTCTATTATAACCTTACACGGGTTACTTTTGCATATCTACATATTAAGCTCTAGCCATATAATTAAGGTTTTGATTTAATTAGAAGTGTCTACTAATGCGAGCATAACTATTATTACTGCTCATACTCAAGGTTGGTGATCTGAATGAAGCAATCAGACTCACAATTTTCTAGATCATTAATATCAGATCTAAAACTCATTCATCCCATTTATTTCTCTCAAAATGAAAATGATTTGAGACAAATTTATTGAAAACTGCACAATAAACCCAAAACAGTCCCGAAATATCAATCAAAGCACATAATGAGTTTCTGAACTGAAGATCGGAAATATCAGCCTTTAACACACACTTCAGTGCACTAATGTCAAGAAAATGAGAACTCAACGAGACCATTAAGTTCAAATAAAATCCTGCTCATAAATTGGTGTCATTACAAGCGATGACTGTCAGCGAGTCACGTTCTAGCCAACACTCACTTACCGTAATGAGTCAGGACGTCCTGAGGCTTAATGACTTTGTTGCAGGCATCGCAAACGACGGGTCTGAAATCCTCATGGGTTGGGACGTGACCATACAAAAGCATATCTACAGCCGAGAGAGAGAGAGAGAGAGACAGTCAGTAAATATGACAACTTGTAACCACTTCACATATTAGCATAATATCATCTGGCAATAATGCGGTCTAGGTTTTTGACAACATGTTTAAAAGCTTGACTGGAAGAAAAGATGATTTTTTTCAAAATGGCCCTGTGGTGTAACAAACATTGTCCTCTTTTTCTTCCAATGCAAACTTGAGAAAAGTGTTGCTTATCACAGCTTTCTGAAAACACTCTCTTAACGGAACAGTTCACCCAAAAATGAAAACTTGCTCACTCTCAGGTCATCCAAGATGTAGATGAGTTTGCTTCTTTATCAAATTTGGAGAAATTTAGCATCACGTCACTTGCTCAGCAATGGATCCTCTGCAGTGAATGGGTGCCGTAAGAATGAGAGTCCAAACAGCTGATAAAAACATCACAATAATCCACAACTCTCCAGTCCATCTTGTGAAGTGAAAAAGCTGCAAGTTTGTAAGAAACAAATTCATGATTAAGGCATTTTTAACTTCAAACAGTCGCTTCCAGCTGAAATATGAGTCTGTAATCCATAATAACGCTTCCTCCAGTCAAAAAGTCCATCTCCTGTTGTCTCTCACATCAAAATCCAACCACATATTTGTTTAGAGCTGTTTTGAACCGTTTTCACTCGTAAACGGTGCTTGATCTGTGCATATTACTCTCCTGATTCAGACCAGATGACTTTTTCACTGAAGAAAGTAATATTATGGATAGAGGAGTTGTATTTTAGCCAGAAGCAATTGTTTGAAGTTAAAAATGCCTTAATGACACACAGCTTTTCACTTCACAAGATGTTAACTGATGGTCTGGAGTGGTGTAGATTACTTGTGGATTATTGTGGTGTTTTTATCAGCTGTTTGGACTCTCATTCTGACGGCACCCATTCACTGCAGAGGATCCATTGCTGAGCAAGTGATGTAATGCTACATTTCTCCAAATCTGATGAAGAAACAAACTCATCTACATCTTAAATGGCCTGAGGGTGAGTAAACTGTCAGCAAATCTCCATTTTTGGGTGAACTATTCCATTAAATTAATGTAATAATCATTTTACGGCGAAGAGTGACATGAAAATTATTCTGGGTGCATGTGAGTTTTTTCCACATCTGACCCACTAAATTATTAACCAAGGTTGCCAATGAGGGCTGACCTGATACCATGTATAACCCACCAAAAGTGACATTTTAAGATGACTAATTATTTCAAATTCAGTATGTATTTAATTTTTACAAATTTAAACCACAGTTTTAGGTCACTCAGCTCGTGTTTTAAAGCAGGACGGACTAGTGACCCATTATACTTCACGTTTAGTGAAGTATTTAGTCACTCATGGCTAAAGCTGATGATCAGTGGAGAACTGTGACGTAAGCGTTCAGAGGAGCTTGTCAGATCCGCTGAGCTTTCTTTCACCGTCCATGCAGAATCACTGCGCACTTCCGCTAGTACACACTGAGAACACACACACGCTCACACTGAGAGCTAGGGCTGATCTTAACAATGAGAAAAACAGAGTCGAACTGCATTAACACCAGCTGCTTGTGTGTGTCGTAGTCAGACACTCAAATGGTACATTATGGTTACATTCAGAATGTAATACAACTGTACGGTTATAAATACCGTGAAGTAAGTACTAAATCCCACTGACTGTTTTATTTTTAAAATAATATGTGAAACAGATCCCTTCCTAATTCTCTGAATGTAGATCTGTTCAGCTAATATAGCTTATATAATGCAATGTTTGTTAATGATTTTTTACTCAACATAACAGATATAACAGATTTTGAATTATTATTTTAAATGCAAAAGAACTAGTATTTTTGTACCAAGTTGGTACTAAAATAAAAAATATTTTGTTGTTGTTGTTGTTGTTATTACTTTTTATTTTAGCACAACTTGGTACGGACGTACTGGTTCTTTTACATGTAAATAAAAAATTACATTTGGTCATCTAAAATATTAAAATATTAATTTTAATACAATAAAATATTATTTATTATGATAAAATTATAAAATATTAAAATATAATTAAAATGTGTATTGTAATCAAATAAAAAATATGTAAAATAAAATAAAATATGCAATATTAAAATAATTTAAATTGTTTATTTTAATAGTTACAATATAAAATATTAATATTTATTCAAATATTTTTATTTCAATACAATACAGTAAAGGCATATTATTAGTATTTAAAATAAAATGTAAAATATAAAATATGTAAAATATAATTGCAATAACATTAATATTATTTATTAATATAAAACTGATAAATACAAAACATTAAAATGCTCTTTTTATTGCTGTAATTACTCAAAGGAATTGTTCAATCAGGCACAAAAAATGGTATTATTATTGATTTTTTTATTAGCATGTTGTATGAACTTATGAAATTCTGGTATGGTGACAACAATTGAAAACTACTGAAGGTGCAAACAGTGATAATGCATGCTGTGAAAGTACAGTATTACCCTAAGCCTATATGAGCTCTGACAGCAATAACAACATGATGACACGAGAAGAAACGCCTACCATCATGACACACACACACTCACCTGCTTTACTGAGTTTGATCACCTCTGAACCCTTCAAGACCTTCTTCCCAGCAGTATCAGAGTAAAGATCTGAAAATATTCAATATCGCCGCATGCATTAGACTGACACTGTAACCAAACAGTTAACGAGCATGCACAGTTACAGATACTGGTAGCTAGATGGCTGTCTTGATCCAGCAAAGCAACACACACACACACACACACACACACACACACACACACACACACACACACACACAAATACGCGCGCGCGTGCACACACACACACACACACACACACAGTGGCTAAACTTATACACACTCCGTCTCCTGAGCCACTAACATTGACGCGTAATGTACAGAAGTGCGTGACACCTGCCAATCACTCATGACAGAACACGAAATGAATGTACGCGCGTTTACTGCGCGTTGTTTATGCAGCAGCGCAGATGCACGCGCGATCTCCCGTTATAAACCCTGACAGCATCGAGTGTCGTACTGCAGTCGCGCAGGTGTCTGAGGGCGCTAATGTGACTTACAGTGTGTGTTGTGGCTCCTGTGTGCAGTGTGAGCGCGCGGCGGTACAGCGTCGCCATTGCTCTTCCTTCTTCCTTCACAGACAGCGAGACGAGCGAGCGAGAGAAACATATGACGCCACCTTCGTCACAGTTCGGCCAGCGTTCGGCTGCGCTCGGCTTCAGAGACGGAAAGGTGAAAGGTTGAACGTGTGCATCGTGCATTCTTATAGTACACAATTATTCTTATATTCTAATCGTCCGTACGCCGTTTTATAATTATTATTATTATTAGAAGTAGTAGTAGTAGTACTTTCATTTCTACATTTTAATTACATATTAATTACATATGCATTAATAATGACATATTTTTGTTTATGTAACATACATATTAATTAATACAGTCATGAAATGAATAATTAATTAATATGAATGTAATTACTAGCAATAATTAATACAATAATGTAATAACATTATTAGTAGTATTACTGCTTATTACTATTATTACAAGTTGATGATGATAATAATATTATAATTATTATTATTGTTGTTGTTGCTGTTGGTAATACTTTGATTATAAGTTAATCTAATTTTATTGTTTGTATATAAATAAATATTAATGAATATATTAATACATTCATTAAATTAATCATTAAAAATAATTATGAATGTAATTAATAGCAACAATTAATACCAACAATGACGATAATAATAATAATTATTATTATTTACATTAATTGTACCTTTTTATTTGTATTTATTTAATTAATATATTATTTAATATTTGTTATATTAAGTAATTTATTAAGCAATAAAATGTCATTAATTTTATAATCAACAGTTAATACAACTAATAATAATCACAATCATACTACTACTACTACTAATAATAATAATTATTATTATTATCTTCAACAACTAGTAATAATACTAGTAACTAGTAATACTACTACTACTAATAAATGTAATAAATGTAAAATGTAATTAAAATAATTATTATTATTACTACTATTATTATTGATTCTATAATTACTAAATTGATGTTTAAACATGTTATTGTTTACATAAAATATAATTAACACATTCCTAAAAACTATTACTACTAGTTATTATTGATTATGACAGTAATAGTAGACTAAAATGCCTTTTTTTTTAAAACAGTTATCGATGATGTTTTAATTGTCATCCTCACATAGTGTGGGCTTTAGTTTTGTTATCATTCAGGCGCAGATTTTTTGTGATCCTGTAGGTAAATAACTTGGGACTAATGCCAATAATTTAATGTGTCATGTTTCGTTACACAAGCAGCTGTTATGAGAAAGTCATCGTCTCATCATCGCCAGCGGGTCCCGCTGTAGTGCAGTAAATACATGCACACTACTTAGTTTTATTATTTAAAGTAATGTACTACAGGCTGAAAGACTGAACTCAACCCACCCATCCTGCACTAAATGCACAACCACGACACAAAAAATCATTTGAGATATGATGAATATGTGAAATAAACAGGCCAGAGATAGTAATGAGTGTCTGATCACCTGTAGGACATGAAAAACTCTTTTGACACTTGAATGCATTCAGCCCAAGGCTATCGCTCCAGATAATGTTTTGTTTGTTCTTTTGACAAATGCTGATCAGTGAAGTCACAGGATGAGCCGGCAAACAAAAGCGCCATTATACCAGAAGGAAGCCAGCATTTATTTGGGTAAGAAATCGCACAGAAGCACAAAGTCCTGCATGTATACAAACACTACCACGTGCATTTCACAGTCAGATTTATTCATCAAAAAAATGACATTTCAGTGGCAGGAGAACAATGCTTCCCTAAAGAAACAGAAGAACGAACAAGAAAAGAGAGAACACCTTCCTAAACAAAACTCCAGCACCATTAAAAATGCGGCTGCAGCTTAATACTGCATAAAAACGGCCAAATTTGGTAAGAAAGTAGAAACTGCTATTTTTAAATGCAAAAATACACAGAAATGATGCTGTGTAACACTTAAACATACAGAGGTTGACTAAACAATTGTTTTCAAGATTTTTATACTTGATTGGACAAAAAATAGATCATAAAAGTAAAATATATTGTAATAGTACATTCAAAACATGTTGCATTTCCATTAAAAATTCAAAAAAGCATGCTAATAAAATATAACCAAGGTAAAAAAAAAAAAGATTTTCTTCCAAGTACACAAGAAATCAAAAGATATTAAAACAGAAAAGGAGAAGAGAGCAATGTCACAAATTAACACGACAGTCATATGATTATTGATCTTACGGACAAACTGCATAAAGCATAAACTGTTACTGTGTGTTTTTCATAAAGGCTACGGTGGGCATTGTTATGCTGTGGGGTAATTGTTTAGATGGGTGCTGGATTTGGACCCCGTCCTGCCGCTTGTTGAGCGTTGACCTTCTGAGAGTGCCAGCGCGTCTCCTTATACACAAACCAGGCATTCCCAACCCATATGATGAGATTCAAGAAACCAAATATCTGAAAATGAAGTCTGGAGTCAGTTATTTATAATATACACTCAGGGTCAAAAGTTTGGAATAATTGGAAAATCTCTTTTGCTCACCAAGGCTGCATTTATATGATGAAAATACAGTAAAATTGTGAAATAATATTACAATCTAAAAATGCCTGTTTTCAATCTGAATATGTTTTAAAATGTAATTTATTCCTGTGATGCAGAGCTGAATTTTCAACATCATTACTCCAGTCTTCAGTGTCCCATGATGCTTCAGAAATCATTCTAATATGCTGATTTGCTGCTCAAGAAACATGATAATTATTAATGTTGAAACCGTAATATATACATACATACATATATATATATATATATATATATTTTTTTTTTTTAAGGGTTCTCTGATTAATAGAATAGAAAGTTCACATTTGTTTGAAATAGAAATCTTTTGCAACATTATAAATGTCTTTCCTCTCACTTTTGAACAATTTAATGCATCCTTGGAGAATAAAAGTTATTTTTTTAATTGTACTATAATTGTAAAAATATGGAGCAGCACAACTGTTTTCAACATTGATAATAATGTTTTTTGAGCAGCAAATCAGCATATTAGAATGATTTTTGAAGGATCATGTGGCACTGAAGACTGGAGTAATGATGCTGGAAATTCAGCTTTACATCACAGGAAAAAAATGCATTTTACAATATATTCAAATTGAAAACAGTTGTTTTAAATTGTAATAATATTTCATAATTTTACTGTATTTTTGATCAAATAAATGCAGCCTTGTTGAGCAGAAGAGACTTCTTTCAAAAACATTTAAAAATCTCTATTATTCCAAATTCTTGGTCCAGTGTACAGTACATACTTAAAAAGCACCAAATGCCAGGGAATAAAGTTCCTTTTCATTTTAATTAGAAATTAAGGAAGTTAAATGCATTGCAAATTCAGCTTAACATTGTCTTTAATATTGCATCACTATGTTAGGGGTATGTACCTTTTTTGGGGATGTTAAGTCAAGTCAAGTCACCTTTATTTATATAGCGCTTTTAACAATACAGATTGTGTCAAAGCACTTAACAGTATCAAATTAGAGTGTCAGTTATGTATAATGATAAGATTAAACACTCAATTTTCAGTTAAAGGCATTTCGTTATTGAATTCAGAGATGTCATTGTCTAACTCAGTTTAGTTTAAATAATATCTGTGCAATCAAATCTGCGATAATCGCTAGAAATGAAGTGTCCCCAGCTGAGCAAGCCAGAGGCGACAGCGGCAAGGAACCAAAACTCCCTCTGTGACAGAATGGAGAAAAAAACCTTGGGAGAAACCAGACTCAGTCGGGGGGCCAGTTCTCCTTTGACCAGACGAAACCCGCAGTTCAAAAGTTTATATTTCTATTTTAATTTTGTTGCAATTTCTAACAATAGTAGTATTATGTAGTTAGGTATTTTATTATATTTTAGTTATTTTGTTATTTTTTTAGTTTTAGTTTTAACTAAAACTAGTTAAGAAATTGATAATCAGCATGATAATAAATAGTAAAGAAATACAGTTGATTGGTTAGTGCAATTTCTTACCACAGATATATTGAGCGAGCGCATGCTGGCGTAATCAGTGACTTCACATTTGACATCTCTGTCAGTACAGAGCGCCAGAGTGGATTCAATGCCAGCCGTACTGGTGGCGTCCTTCACCGTCTGCAGACCTCGAGCCCATGCAGACGAGCACACCAGCCACAGGAACGCAAAGACTGCTGTCAGCACAAAATCCTAGATAAAGACACAAATATTAGAAACAGAATTTTCCCTTAAAAGCATCTGCGTCATGATATTCAAATGCATATTGCATGCAAACTTCAAGCTCATCTGCCAGTTGCGTACTCACAAACATAGGGCCGAAGTCTGAGTCTCTGTACACATGCATGTAGCCCAGATAGACCAGCAGAGCCACCATTGAATAGAGAAAAGCCAAGACGGCCACAGCCACGAAAAACTCCACCGAGGACGAGGAGTCTCCTACGAGATGGGTTGCAGGAACTGTGCGATTGCAAAGAGTGGTGTTGTTCTCCACCAGCAGCTCCTGGTTTAACCTGCAAATGAACGTATAAAAACACGATGAGATTTGGAGAAATGTAGCATTCCATCACTTGCTCAACAATGGATCCTCTGCAGTGAATGGGTGCCGTCAGAATGAGAGTCCAAACAGCTGATAAAAACATCCCAATAATCCACACCACTCCAGTCCAGCAATTAACATCTTGAGAAGCAAAAAAGCTGCATGTTTGTAAGAAACAAATCCATCATTAAGGCGTTTTAACTTCAAACCTTCGCTTCCGGCCAAAGTCCATAATTCGTCATAATGCTCCTCCAGTGAAAAAGCCCATCTCTTATTTTCCTCCAACATCAAAATCCACCAACATATTTGTTTAGAAAAGTTTTGGACTGTGTTTAGCTTGTAAACATTTTTTCCCTGGAAAAAGCAATTATATGAAAAGAGGACTCCTATTTTAGCTGGAAGCAATGGATTGAAGTTAAAATCGTCTTAATCATGGGTTTGTTTCTTACACACAGCTTTTCACTTCACAATTAACTGATGGACTGGACTGGTGTGGATTATTGTGATGTTTTTATCAGCTGTTTGGACTCTCATTCTGACGGCACCCATTCACTGCAGAGGGTCCATTGATGAGCAAGTGATGGAATGCTACATTTCTCCAAATCTGTTCTGATGAAAAACTCATCTACATCTTGGCCTGAGAATGAGTACATTTTCATTCCTGGGTGAACTACTCCTTTAATATTTTGAATTAGGTTTTATTTTTATATGTTCAGTTTTTAGTAATTGTTATGTTTTTCATATCTATTTTTTATTTAGTTTAAACTTTTCACCTTAGATTTATTTTATTTCAGCTTTATTTCAATTATCCAATTCTTCTTTTTTTTTTACGTTTTAGTAAATAAAAATAACCCTGGAAAGAGTTTATATTACACTGTAAAAAGTTGTAAACAAAAAGATTATTGGAGTATGTTACCTACAGTCATTCTACCCCACAATTTCACATTTCATCCAGTGTTTTACTTGTCAGTTTCAGAGTGCAACTGGGCCAAACCTGAATGGGTAGGTGAAAGTGGCACTGAGAGTTTCATTGATGCTTCCACCACAGAATATGGAAACCACATTTCTGCCATTATATCCTCCACAGGTCCCGAATGCAAGCACAGCCATGAGCTGGAGAAAACCAGAGCATTATGTATGAAACGCTCTGTGCAAACAACAGAAGCATGCAGACACGTCTTCAGTTTCCTACATGCACAAACCTGAGGATGCACCGCAGAGTTCACCATGAAATAAGCTTTCTTCACCGCCCGCGTTCATGAATCATCTGACATACTAATCTGATTTTGTGCTCAGTTTTAACCTTGATTGCCTCACGGTTTGTGTTTAACCCTTGGAAGCTAAATGAAGACCTGCTGTTCACGGCTAACATCAAGCTCATTTTCCAAAACCAGATGTTTAGTTTCGCTGCATGATACATCCTGTTTGCCAACTCATTCTCAAGATGCAATTTAAACAAAACAGAGAAACTTCTCATCTGTCCCACTTTTGGATTTATGCTTTATAGACAACAACAGCTGAGTCAGTAACTCCATTTTCCCTGCCAATAACAAATTCCTTTGAGGAAATAAAGAAGGGGAGGAACTTCATGCAAGTAGGTGGCTAAAGAAAACTCAAGACATGCTGAGTTGCTAGTGAAGGGAATGTGCATTTTATGCAAAAAAATAAATAAAAAAAAAAATACATGCAAGGGGTCCAAAAGTCTGAGAGAGGACAAGTGAATGCTTCTTTTTGTATATTTTGTTATTATTGCATTTAAGACTTTATCATTATATATATTTTATAATATATTATCAGCATTGTTTGAATTGTAAAATGAACACACATTTCAGTATTTCTTAGTATGCACTCGAGCATGCATGAGGAATAGGAATGTTTAAAAAGTAAATAATAAATTCAAATAAATTAATGAAAAAGATAAGTATGCAACCTGCATTACTCAGTAAAGATACTCTGTGTTTTGCATTAAGTACTAAACCTACAAGTAGCCTACTAGTAGTTGGGACTAAAAATGTTTAATCTAGATGGATTTTCCATGGAATAAAGCATTGTTGTAAATGCGTTTTCAACCAGGCCTTTGCCCTCCTTATGAAGTAAAACTGGAAAACGTGCTCAACATTTTCTTACTTACCCACTCCACGACTTTCACAAAACCCAAAGGCTCTTTAACGGGGGTCAAATTTAATCTAAATCCCGTCTGCATCTCTCCCCACCGACCCAGATATCCTCCAGGAAGAAAAAAGTAGGGGCTCGAGTCTCGCTGGCTCAACTTTTCATAAAAAAAAAACTGCAAGTTTGACAGAGTGACGTGGTTCTGTGGTAAATGATGCTGCTCCTCCCCCGCGAGGAAACCAGAGTAAAACCAGATGAGGATAGAAACAGAGTTTCTGGTTTGCACGGTAGATTTGATTTGATCCTATCCGACAACAAAGGGTATTTCGTAATAGATTTGATTTATATGCATCTGGCGCGTGTTTCCAGTATATGTCATCATCACAAGGCGATAGTTTCGAAAGTTTATTCTCTAATAAGTCAATGAAGCGCGTTCAGGAGTCCAGCGAACAATATTTCAGTCATATGATTCTGAGAGACGCTAGAGATGGATTCTCTACATTCCTGTGCTCCGTTATAAACTTAAGTCTCTTAAAGGAACAGTTCACCCGAAAATGATACTTGTCATTTGAATGACTTTCGAATTATGGTGGTCTAAAAATAAGTATTCTTTTTATAATTTCAGTGTATACGTACACATTTAAGCAGCATTTTAACCACACGTTTTATTACAAAGTGCGTTAAGTCCTTTAAAGGAAATTACGGTAACAACAGTTCTGCTGGAGCGATTTCAGTTCAGTCTGAAAAATAAGTATTTACATATGTATGTGTATATCACACATCATACATAATATTACATGACAAAATATTATGGTCTAAAAATAAGTATTCTTCTCATTTAAGTGTGTGTGTGTGTGTGTGTGTGTGTGTGTGTATGTATGTGTGTACAGTATGTATGTGTGTGTGTGTGTGTGTGTATATATATATATATATATATATATATATAAATAAATATAACAGTTAGTTCCACAAAAGTTAGATACCACTGTGAAATTACTGTAGCAACAGCTTGCTGCTGGAGCAGTTTTAGTATTGTTATACTACATGACGAAACAAGTACTGTATAAATATTTTTAACCACTTATATTTATTATATGTATTTGCAGTTATTATATATTTCATATTCATTATACTTTAATAATTATTTTGAAATATTTTCAGAATTTATATTATAGATTAATTACTTGTAAATAATAAAAGGATGTTGGTGTTTTGTTTAAGACATTTTTAAAAATGTTTAGCTAACTGTTCTGGGGCAGAAAAGTATAATTTGGGTATCTGCAGACACTGCAACTAAACAAAATTACGAATGAATCAGTCTAATGCTGATCAGTTTGTAATGCTTTTAGTTGAAAATAGCAAAGTATACTGTATACTGTATGTACATTGTGCAATGAATGACTGCTACCAAATAGACCAGTAAAACCTTTTTTTTTTTAAATCAAATGACCATGTGTTGCATCCAGAGATATACAACTCAAACCCGAATTGGTATGATATTGCTTTTTATTTAAACTTTCACACTAATTTTCCTTAACACAGTTTTAAACTCGTCATCAAAATGAAGTGATTTCATAACTAGATTGAAGGCTAGTGCATTGAGGAACAGTTTACTGTCCTTACAGCAGCTATAAAAGGGAATGGTTTCATCTTTTTCACTATTCCATAAAAAATCAAAAGAAATAATAATAATAACAACATTTCAGCAAAATGGATGGACTGTTGTCGTTGTTGTTTTAATATGTTGTCAAAACGGCATCGGTCATGTTAGTTTTAAAATATCCCAAGAGGTTGAAATAAAAAGGGAGACCCAACATATACATAAAAACATCAATGAAATTATAATTAGCAAGTATTGTCAATTAAACAAGTATGTACACACACACTCGCACCACACACACATATGCATATCAACACATGTGCCAGAGACTGACTGAGCGACATCAGTCTTTCTACAGAACGTAACAGATACGTGAATTTTCTGTTGGTACAAAATGGGCATTAGACAAAAATAAGAACAGATCTCTGTTTGCACTAATAAGAAGCCAGCTCTCTCAAAACAAATACACACGCCGATATATACAAGAGAGGAGGCAGTTTGGCCACATTATTTGAATTATGGATATTTACTATGGTAACTCTGGCGGTATTTATGTCTGTCATAAAAAATAATGATTCTGGACAGGAGTTTGAAACAGTAAGTATAGAAAATAGTAAAACCGAGCTTTCCTAAAATGATTCCCCCTGTATAATAAAACTGGTGCTTTCAAATAAAGAGCTGTAGTGAGTAATATTTAAAAAAAGACTTTTTTTTTTTTTTTGACTTAAATATGTCAGGTTTATATTGTATATCTTGATGTAGCATTTAACATGTTGGCAAAATCAGGATAATGTACGCTGCAAAACGGAAAGGGTGTATTATATTTGAATGAATTCTGTCAAGAAGTCCAGATCATATTTCACCCCAAAAATCAAAAGAAAGAAATAAGATATTATATTTTGCATAAAGGAGGAATATATATATGTAAATAAACATACAGAATGTATACAGTATGTGTGCTTTAATTTATGCTAATTAAAAAAATAATAATAATTTTATTGAAATTAAAAAAAAAAATACTGCATTACAGTAACAACATTGAGAATGTCAAGAATTACTGTAAAAATCAAATTAAAACATCTGGACACAGTACAGTAATGGGAACTGGTGGTAAAATATGCTTAAAATGTCATGGAAATAATGCAAAAATGCTCATTTCTTTATGCAAAATTAAGTTTCTAATTTTTTCTTCTTGATTTTAGGGTGAAATGCGACCTAAACATGCTCTTTTAGGTTTCATCTTTCAAATAAAACCAGAAATGACATCAAATAAACAAGGCCAACGAAAGAGAATGAAAGTATCCCTCTAGTTCAGCCATCTCCTTTGCATAAAGGAATAGATCAATCCTTGGATAAAGTGATAAACCCTACACACAACATTCACATTCAACAAACACGGAACGATTACCTTTCAGTCCTACAGTCAAGCAAAGCGAAATCATCTCGCGGTATATGCACACATAAACGTCTCCATTCCTGCAAAGACGTGTGATCAATAGCACGCTTGGTCAAATACACAGTTAAATGATTTAAATAGCATGAATAGCATGAACTGCTCTCATCCGCCGTTAGAAAGAGACACTGAAGCGTAGCAGAGTCAGTAGACAGAAACATAGGACAGCTCTGTACACTGAACGTGGGGTAACTGTGTATCCTCACGTCTGTTGGGACGCAGGTTCTCTCGGGTGGGTGTGGGTGGAGTGAGGGCTGATGGGAGATGCTCTCAGAGCAGCAGATCCTCCAATTCGCTTTCCTTCAGTTTGGCATTGTCTCTGACGTCATCAAAGGTGTACGTCTTTACAATCTTCCCATTCCTGAACACAGTGTGCAGCAAATCCTGCGAGGAGGTGAGGAAACGGTCAAAATGAACTGACAAGATGACCATATGCAATTATCAGGGTTTTAGGGAGTTTTTAAAATCAAATTTAATATTTGACTCCAACAAAATTAATACCGTATGTCTCACAATCTCAAAATATATGATTTAATTCATTAATCAGGTATGCATTCAATTGCAAACCAGGGTAAATGCAAGTTTAAAATACTCAAGACATGTTTTATTCAATACCTGCATGTGTATTTAAACTTGTTTAGGCACTAATATATCCATACGTGCAAATTATATTAATGGCTAGCAATAAATAGCATCTAAATATTAATACAGGACTTTTAATTATGAACAAACCCAAAATACTCTGGGACTTTAATTTTGAAATGTCAATGGTTTACTACTTCCAGCTGCTTGTTCAAACCACCTGTAACATATTACAATACAAACACCATAAAGCAAACACTTCAATAAATTCTCAACAGTAAATCATAAGCAATTGTTTGGCATAATTGCATATAATTCACTGATTGCGAACTGCTCTGAAACTGCGGAAAGTTTTAGCATTTAATTAAATCATAGCCTTTTGAAGTTTATTAATCACATTAGGCCATATTCCAATTTAAGATTGTAGCCTCAAACTTGATTTAATACTGTTTAAGGACTTGGGAGTGAATAAACATTTTTCTACTCATTAGTATTAAGTCAAATGCATTTAATAAATTGATTTTATTGATTCATTTTGAGTCACATACCTCTCCATACTCCTCCAAATCACCCTTCCCCTCTTCCAGAGTAACAAAATCTCCACTTGGTGTCCTGTGAAGAGAAAGCCGACCTTTCTTTGACCTTTTGTTGGGGTCTGCAACAGGGTCTTTGAAGACATTGACCTGTAATTAACAACATCTTATTAATGAATAATTTATTTTCTCAATATTACTGATTTGAATAATACATATTGTACACTGAAGTCAGCGAACGGAACTGCTAAATCTGCCATCGCTCGACACTTACGCCCAGTCCGTTCGTCACCACATAACTGCACTTAAAAGAGCAGTTGAGCAGATCTCGGGTCAGTTTCTGCAGCAGTGCTCCTCCTGAGCCAAACGCAATGTTCTCGATGCTCCATCTGTGCTCTTTCATGCCCTCCACAATCTGTGTAACATACAAAACAGGCACAGAATGAGTTTAAATTCATATAGCATACAGTCACGGTTCTGACATGAGCCTGACACACACCTCCTGTAAAGTATTGATGTCCACACCGTCACCCTGAATGACTCGGATGTAGGGTGGAAGCACCTTATAGCCTTTAGAGTTCTCAACCAGAGGAAATTTCCTTCCTAAAATTTCTAGGACCTGGAAAATAAGATTTAATAGACTTAATGGACAAAATGGAAAAAAAAAAACATGAAATATACAAATGACAGAATAATTAATCAGTTGTCAGCCATAGTTAAGACGATTTTTTTGATGTGATAATGTCTACCTTTAGCACTGTGTCTAGAGGGTTTCCTGAATCCGGTCGGACCACCAGCGGGGCGTCTGCGCTCCTCATCTCGATCAGACTCCTCAGGTCCTCCCCCCAGATCTTCTCGCAGGCGTTGTAGATGTCGTAGCTGTCACTGACGATTGACACAGGGACAGAAGGAAACTGCTTGATGATGTGTTCAAAAGCATCCTTCTCATGGTCCTTTCCCCAGGCAGTGATTGTGCTGCAATACAAAGATACAGTCAGTGAGACCAGGCAACATCAAGACAGAAAAGCTAAATTATTTAAGAAAAGTTATTATTATTACTGCTACTATTACCTATTCTTAAAATTATGTATTTTTTCCAGCAATTCACATATTTGTTAGCATTACAGACTTTACACTTAATTAAACTTTTAATTAAAATTGTATAAAAAGTATAGATGTATAATGGTATATATATATATATATATATATATATATATATATATTATATATATATATATACACACACACTTTTATGTTAATTAAAAGATTTAATTCAAAGTTTTTTTTCATCTGTCAAAATATAGTGTGTTAGCATTATAGACTTTACAGATATTAATTATACTTTTTTACACCTACACTATAAAGCATCTAAGCATATACATATATTACATAAATTATTTAAGAAAAACTAAATTATTATTATAATGTTATATTATTAGTATTATTACTAGGATTATTAAATAACATTCTTAATATTATGTGATTTTCTGCAATTTTCTGATCTGTTAGCATCACGGATAAAAAATAAAACCATTTTAATTAAAATTATATTTTATACAAACTATAAAACTATATATTATAAATATAATCAAATTGCAAAAACACTCCTAAAACCACTGTGCTGACTGTACTCAAGTTATGATATCTACCACTAGATGACAGCATTCTACAAAACATGCTGTATATCAACACGTGACTCAATTTCAAAAGCACTACTGAAACTAATGTAAAATTCCATTTCCATTTACTACACTAAAAATTGCACTACAAATCACTTGAGTGTGAAGAAACACTGGTCTTTGGTAATTATGTAACAGGGCGCTGTCAGCTCCTGGTACAGGGCAGAAAATGAGAAGTGTAATGATGAAGCAATAACTAACCAGAATGCATTGGGCCACATTATCTTATACCTCGCTTACGACACAGCAAAAGGAAACTCTTCAGGCAAGTTCACATTGTTTTGGAATGCAATTTACTATCATCAAGCTCTTAGCTTCAAGTTGTTCCACCTGTGTTCTGCAGCTGGAACTGAGAAGCCAGGAACCGGGTCTTTGGTGCCGTAGTACTTCTTGATAACACCGATCCCGGCCACGGTGTCTGTTCCTTTGAAGTTTACCAAGTGTGCAGATGCGCCGATACCAGCCGTCTGAAACCAAAACATAAGTATAAACCATCAAGACAAAATTACAGGGTGGAGGATGTTTTATATGTATGAATAAAATGCTTGGCATTTACAGTTGAATGTTATGAATATGAGTAAGAAGACACTTCTGACTTGGATAGAGTCTCATCATTCCATGCATGTACTTAAATCAGATTTGTGGGGTTTGGGTAACAGTAAACAGTCTCTCCAAGCTTTTAGCACTTCAAATGAAGTGTAGCAACACATAAACATCACCTCTTGAGATGAAACCCCTCTGTAGCCAAAGTCATGCAGTTTATATTCCAGTCCTTCCAGGCTTCCTGATGTTTCCATGAGATATTTGGCCAGAATCTTCTTCTGTTCTCGTGAGTTCGTTGCGACGGTGATAGGATACCAGCTCTGAACCAGGATAGTCTGTTGAGGATACAGTTTTGCATCATTGCAACAGTTCATTACACTGAACTGTCAGAAACGTGTTGTTTTGTTAGCATTTCTGCACAATGAATGAACACGTCATGTGAGTCCCCCACCTTATAGCTCATGTATCGTCACATCTTAAAGTTGTGAATTTCTTGGAACTCAAAAACAAAAGTGAAGTCAGCTTGAACCTGAATCCAAAAACAACCTAAAACTTGAGGAGACCCGAGTGCTTGGGAATGTGTCACAGAGTCAACACAGCGGATGTGAGGCAGAAATGCTTTGTTAAAGACCAGCCGGTCAAGTCAATATTATCATGCTGGGCACATACTCTGATAAGCCCTGGGCACAAGCCTTTGGGCACAAGAACATCCTGGTGTCCCAATCACATGAACCCGATTCAACTCATCTAAACATCTGAGATTCTAGGACAGTGATTTTAATGCAATCACTGTGGTAGTTTGGTCACTTTTGGATAATTTTTTGCCCCAAACCATGGTTGCAAAACCCACACATTCCTCATTTCATAATGATTTAATTCATTTCTCATTGTAGTCTTTGAAAAATCAAAATCGCAACCCATTTATTTTACTTCAATAACTTTATGTATTTCTAAGTGAAACAGGATATTCAGTGAGAAAAATGTTGAATGGGATTTGATTTTGTCCATAAGGAACTGAATGGATCATGAAAAGTGGGCATTGAGTCTCTAATTTCTTAAAACAATGTCTAAATAGCTGTTTGGCTACCGGTTAACATTAATCAATAGCTCACTAACCTAATAAAATGATGTCAATCAAAAATTAAAGTCATTTCAGAGAAAAAAAAAAATGCACTAATGAAACATAAGATTTTTTTTTAAATAATAATAAGATCAGGAACATCAGGCATGTAAACAGCTAAGGACAACAAAGAACCTGAACCACCCCTTATTATTAGTAGTAGTAGTATTATTAAATAATCATTATTTCACAAACTATACATATGTATGTATATATAAAATGTTTTATTATTATTATTAAAATTACAATACATTTTTTAAATTACATATTAAATAATGAGTATTTAATAAATTAGTAATAAAACAATAAATATTATTAATTATAATAAAGAGTAAGAACTATTACATTACTAATAATAAATATTATGCGTAAATCATTTTAGAAAATATAGTAAAATTACATATTTACATACTGTATAAAAAATGAAACGAAAGGAGCTTTTATTTTGACAGAAAAGCACAGGGAGCCCTTAAAGTTTTTCTTCGGTTGGCAACAGATTTATAAACGATTCTCATTACAAATTTGGAAAAGTGGTACATTTTGCATTTACAAGTGACCCAAAATCACAGCAGCTCGTCAGACTACATATTCATATAATTAAAACAACCTTTGTGATTTTATAATTGTTTTTAACCATTTTACTCGATTTTGGCACTTGAAATTTGGCAGGTAATAAGAAGCTAAATTGACTTAAACACTGACTTAAAATCAGCAAGCTAGCACGATGAATACCGGATTCATCTGACTGATGACTGCAAAGTGATCCAAACAGCTTTTTCACATTGATCTGTGGGTTTTTTGTGTCTTCAGCGAGTAAATTTCATACTTAATGTCATCAATCTGTCTTTGTACTCAGATGTGCATCCTGCCATCAGAGATTAGCTTCAAACTGCCAGGGTCACTAGTGTGAGCGCCGGGTCACATTACTAAAGCCAAACTATAATGTTTTAATAACTAAATATTTTAATTATCAGTTAAATGTCACCTTGTGAGTCTGAATAGTCTCCAAACAATTCAGTTATTTGTAAACGTCAATGCCTTCTCATGGTCATCATAAAGGAAGCAGACGCGTGTTTGCAATCACTGGAGAATAGATAGGTGGTGACAGTGTGTACTGAGAGCCAAGGGCATACATACACACACACACAGACTAAATTTACCAACATATTTGCCGTACATTCAAAGCCTTCTGAGTCAAATCTCTAATAGAACTCAAAAAAAGCTGATTTGACTATACAAATGACTCAAAATGCCAAGAGTAAAAGAAACAAGCGACTGTTCCCTTGGTGACAGGTGTAGTATTTCGTGACGACTGTACAGGTGTGGCTGGATGTCAGACTGTCAGCATGACTCAGCAGGTTTGACACTAAATCCTAATAGGTTATTTGCAATCACGTGATTCTGATGACGCGTGAAATGCAGCTGGAAGGCAGGAAGTAATTTTTCTCCATAGGAATCAGTAGCAGAAAGTCAAAATTCCTGTGTTTTGCGTTGTTTATGGATGCTTAAACCGAGAAACCACAAGGAGCTTTTATCGTGTAAGAAAATGTGTTGTTCGTAAGGTGGTAAAGTCAAGAAATTGACTGAAAAACACGAAAAAGTGGCTTGTAAAGCTGCGTCTGCGGTCGGGAGGAGCGAGTCGGATAATGCTCGTGTGTGCAAATGGTTAATATAGTAAGATATAATAATATATTAAAATATTAATAAATATATAAATAGATTGGGCTGCCACCTCTCACGCATTCAGCGTGAGACGGTCAGTCTAAACGCCACACGCAGACACGATTATAAGATATCATTTGCAGTTGTAAGAGCGTCATATCACGGAACATCGTGAGATTGCGATAAATTGAAGTGAGTGACAGCTTTTTAGTTATTAACGTTGTATATGAAAGCGCTATTTGTTCGCTTTCTAGGCTATAATCAATTCAGAATTTAAATAAGTTGTTTTACGTGCTTCTAATAGGACCAACAGCCACATCCCAGATAGCAAACGGAGACTTAGCCTACCCCTCGGCCTGGATGCCTGTGGACTCACTGCCCGATTCAGGGCCGAGTCAATTGGGCCAAATGCGGCGGCCGTTAGGCGAGCCGACACTGCCGCATCCGAGCCGGAATCGGCCCGACACCGAAGTGCACCGAAATTCTGACTGTCTTACGCTGAATGCGTCCAGTCTGTTTATATCTTTATTCATATTTTAATATATTATTATATCTTATATTATATTAACCATTTGCACACACAAGCATTATCCGACTCACTCCTCCCGACCGCAGACGCAGGTTTACAAGCTACTTTTTCCTGTTTTTCAGTCAGTTTCTTGACTTTCCCCCTCTTATGAACAACAAATTATCGTACACAATAAAAGCTCCTTGTGGTTTCTCGGTTTGGCCGATTTGAGCATCCATAACCAATGCAAAACACAGGCATTTTGACTTTCTGCTACTGATTCCTATGGAGAAAAAACACTTCCTGCCCTCCAGCTGCATTTCGCGCGTCATCAGTGACGTCATGTGCAAACAACCTATAAGAAAGTTGTGTGGCATGACACGATCTGTCATATGGTAAGTTTGGAAAACACTGTAGTCATTACAGTGAGAAATGTAAACCGCAAGCCTAATTATATATAATTCCTCTGAATTATGAACCATCGGAGGATCGTGCTGCCAAAACGGGCACCCTACTGTTTACTCCACTAGTGATTCATGAAATCTGTGTGTTCTGTGGCTAATATACAGTGCCTAATAGGGGAAGTCGTGGCCTAATGGTTAGAGAGTCGGACTCATAATCCAAAGGTTGCGAGTTTGAGTCTTGGGCCGGCAGGAATTGTCGGCGCTCTCTCCACCCTCAATACCACGACTGAGATGTCCTTGAGCAAGGCACCGAAGCCCCAACTGCTCCCCGGGCGCCGCAGCATAAATGGCCACTGCTCTGGGTGTGTGTTCACTGCTGTGTGTGTGCACTTTGGATGGGTTAAATGCAGAGCACGAATTGTATGTCACGTCACACTAATGAATTTAGACTATCATGACTGAATTATTCTTATTTGGATCTGCATGAATTATATTTTGGATTTATATTTTGGGTTAATGCAAAACTGATCAGTAAATTAGCCAAAGATGATTAGTTCATAAGTGTGTATTCTATATAAAAACATAAAATAGTTCAAATGGTAATGCAATTTCAAGGATTCAGGAGTAATAATGTTCAGATTTAAAATAAATTATTTTTTTAAGAAATATTCCCGTTGGCTCAATAGTTTCATAGTATTTTCCAACATTTTCACTGGCACAAACATGATACATAATACATTTTTAATATTTCCTAGACTCTCACGAGCCAATTTAAGATACATTTATATCCATGTTATCCATCTATGGATAGATAATGATACGTTGATGTTGTTTAAATCAGTAGAATTCAACAGCAATGTTCAACATGTAATAAGATCAGTCAAATGGACCTTTATACTGGCCCGATCCATAACTGCTAGAGAATGGAAAGTAAAGCCATAGATATGTATTCCTATGAAAATCGAACTCATATACAGACAAAATGTAAACCTAGAATGCAAAGTAAGTCGCTTTAGATTAGTATTAAATGAATGTAAATATACTGTAGGGATCAGTTCAGGGTCGTGCCTCACCTCTACCCAGTTAGTGAGCCAGTAGCACTCCGGATCTGTGCTTTCTACGGTGAACAGCACATTCCCACGTGGGATAACGCTTCCCTCCGGCACAGCCTTGATCTCGATGGGCAGGTGACCGTTGTATTTCTGCAGTGATGCAACATAAAAGACATGCCTGAACATCCCTGATGGGACAAAACATTCAGCACAGACAGAAATGTCAGAGGTGAGCTTCTCCGTACCTCCAAAATGTAATTCCATCCTTTTTCATTGAATACATCATCCTGAAAGTGTTCCCGGTACACCTCTTTTGCTTCCTGAATCTTCTCTGGTGTGACGACCTGTCCTGTGAGCGCAAAAAGATACGGGACAACTGTGAGATGAGAGTATCACACAACTCAAGGAAGTGGCTGAACAATACAGGAATAAAAAGACACTGCTCAAGAGAGAGGTTGGTGTGTGTCCCTGTGTGTGTGTGTGTGTCTGAGTGTTTAATTGCACATTTTCCTACATCCTTGCTTTATTACATTAAGGGACTCTTCCTTGCTCACAGTGTAGCTTTGTCCCACCAGTACTGTCTTAAAGGCACAGTATTCTCAAAAATAAAACTGCAGCTCTACTTGTGTTTTAATACATTTTAATGTATTATTAAAGCAGATACTGTGAGTTTAGAACATTTTTTTGTGTAAATATGGAAATACTATGATGACAATCGCTGATTGAATCTAAAAAGTTCTTACAGTATCAAGTTTACAGAAGGTTGCAATGATCTGCAAAACAAATTCTGAAGTTTGAGATTTAGGGAAAAAAAAAATAAATTCAAGCATAAACAACAGATCAAAGAGAGACAACAACAGAAACAGAAGTAATGCAACTTGAGTATTTATCCAAACTGAATCTGTGACCAGGGCTGCGTCGGGCAGCTGTCTTTTGTGGGTGAAAGAGCAGATGTTCAATTGTCTTGTTTCATTCTATCACACAATTTCTAAAGCCTTTACCCCAGCGAACCATGAAATCCTTTTCAATATAAAAATAGACAAAATTCCTTTATAAATGTGGCACATTTGAACGGCATGCGAATACAACAACCTCAAACAAGACTGCTAGTCACACATCTTAAACTCAAACTGCTATATTCTTAGCCTATAACTCTACCATCAAGTTTGGTCATTTAACACTGGCTCCATCACGAGAAAGTCATTTTTTTCCCGTTGGAACAAACAATGTTATTATTTTTCGGGCTGACTGTATGACTAAGTTTGAAAGGCAGGCTGCATTCTTGAGCGTGAACACAACCCAAAATTACCAACAAGGCTGCGTTTTCCATTTGCAACTTTGCAAAAGTATTTCTGACAGCCGCTTCCAACGTACCTTTTAAATATCTTTGGAGAATGTACTGAAGCCCATAGAAGACTGTTTTGTCATATTTGACTTTTCTGAGCTTGGTAGGGTCTGTCTTCTTTTCGCGGCACTCAAAGTAAGAGTACACCTTGCTGGTGTTGGGTGGATACTGTTTGTAATGTGTGACCTGCAAGAAAGAAATTACAGCATGTTACATACAATTCATAAACGAAAAGAACCATAAAAAAAAAAAATTCCTCTGGCACGGCTGTGTTAACATTGCAAATATAGTAATGGATGTCAACAAGCCTGGGTGCGTCTGTATCCACACAGTTTCCTGTAATTTAGACAGCTGTTGGGTTTAATTCTAGCTAGTCTGCCAGCAATTCAAGACCACCAGCAACATATTACACAAAATAAGTATTACACATTGACACTCGTCCTGCACCATTACTGATATGGAAAAGAATGATACATCAAATCATGCACCTCAAAAAAGCTATAAGCCATTTATTTGTGAAATTTACTAGCAATGTCTGAGTGAAAACTGCTGTTTTTTTAAGCAGTAGCGCCTTTAAAATGATCATTTGGGTGGCGGAGGTGCAGCTCAAAGAGCGTTTTAGCTGGTTAGCGTCTCTCCAGGAAGTTTTATCACTCAATTCATTATTTTTTAATGCACCATATGTTTTAAAGTTGAAGTTTGTACATTTTTAGTCAAAATAAAATCTCTTAACCCAGTTTATTGTCCATTGACTATTATAAGTATTGCCAATCATTAGTTTATCTCTGCCAAAAGTGTAAACTAACATCACCTGCAGCTCAACCTGACAAAGACTGAGCTTCTTGTCCTCCCTGCCACTCCGACTCTACAGCATGACTTCACGATCCAGTTAGGTTCATCAACAATAACCCCATCAACTTCGGTCAGAAATCTTGGTGTAATCTTTGATGATCAGCTGACCTTCAAAGACCACATTACAAAAACTGCTCGATCTTGCAGGTTTGCACTATATAACATCAGAAAGATCAGGCCCTTTCTGACAGAGCATGCTGCACAACTTCTTGTCCAGGCCCTTGTCATTTCTAGGCTGGACTATCGCAATGCTCTTCTGGCTGGACTTCCGTCTAACACAGTCAAACCTCTACAAATGATTCAGAATGCAGCGGCACGACTGGTCTTCAACGAGCCCAAAAGAGCCCATGTTACACCTGTCTTTATCTCCCTGCACTGGCTACCAGTCACGGCTCGCATCAAGTTCAAGACACTGATGCTTGCATATAGAACAACCACTGGCTCAGCACCCGTTTACTTGCACTCTCTATTAACAAACTACATCCCCTCCAGAAATCTGAGATCTGCTAGTGAGCGACGCCTCGTGGTACCATCACAGAGAGGCGCAAAATCACTCTCTAGAACATTCTCGTTCACCATTCCTGGCTGGTGGAACGATCTTCCCACCCCTATCCAGAGTGCTGGATCCCTGTCAATCTTCAAGCAACAACTGAAAACTCATCTCTTTCGACAGCACTTGACTTCATCCTAAATTTAAAAAAAAAAAAAAAAAAAAATTATCTTTACTTATTCCTTCCTTTGGTAGTTTGTATTTATTTGAACAATGCCTGAGACTTGGTGTTGCAAGCACTTCGTCTGTCTGATTGCCTCTTCAAGATGAATCGCTTTATGTATTCCCCAATTGTAAGTCGCTTTGGATAAAAGCGTCTGCAAAATGACTAAATGTAAATGTAAACATTGAGCATTCCAGACACTAGGGCTGGGCGATATGGGCAAAAATTCTTATCTCTGTATTTTTTGGCTGATTTGCGATATATAGTATATATCTAGGTATTTTCATTTTTGTACCTGGATATTTTATTTATTTATTTTTTTTTATCTTACATATTGCCCAATGTTGTCCAACGAAACAATACATATCAAAGGCTAGGAAAACTAATAAAACAATGTAAGCCTATATATTACGTGCGTAAAAAGGGTCAAAACCACATTTCATTCTAACATTGTAATATTACAATCTAAAAACAAAAACAATGCTTTTAAAGCAGAAGTTAAATTCACTAAACTAAAAATGAAAATAAATAAGAACAAAAGCACAGACTTGTATTAAGCTATTTTGATTACCCCATTACAGTCACTTTACAGTTAGTTTTATCATAAAAATATACTTACTTGTAGGTTTAAAATTCTACATATGTCACAGTTATTGTCCAACTTCAAGTATTTCAGCAAAATATATATTTCAGTCATAAATATTGCGTAAAAGTGTGAGGCGCAATTTGCATGGTTGTTTGCTTTATTTTTCCACTAGTTCTCACCAGAAGCACAGAAACTACATACCTCACCTTTAAAAGTTGCAAAAGAAAAAAGACCCTGCAATATTTCTAATCAAACACTAATGAACTTGTGATTGGGGAGTGCACTTATATTACACAATTGAAGCACATCATTCTGTGCCTGGGATGTGCGTAAACACTCTTTTTTGAGCCTTTCTAACACAAGAACTAGTTTTGTGCCACAAAAGGTTGTAGTTATTTAGATTATTTGCTTGTCTTGCACAATTTTGCACAAGCAACATTTTCTTTTTCTTCAAAAAAAAAAAAAAAATCCTGTTTGCCCTCTTGCTCTTCAAAGACCTGTGATATAAATACATTATATGCTGAGAATGTAACTACAGTTACACTAGATATCAAGCAGACAACCTACTAAGCTCCCTTCTGATATTTTGTGCATGCTGACCTTTCCCTGGCACTTTTAGGCTGCTCCCTTGTGTACGGGCCAGCCTGGGAAAGGTTACAGCCTCATGGTTATGCCTGACAGCTACTGTGGTTGCTCCCTGCACTTTAAGAGCAAATTTCATGCAGCTTTTTTCCCTCCAGAGTTCCCAAAGGGCAGAAGTCCTTGTGGAGCAGCAGCCGAGGAGGTCCCGCTAGGGTCTGGAGGCCCTCTCCCTTCTGGAATAGTCCATTCATGTGAACAGCTGCATGCGGTCCAGGCATGCGCAACAACTGGCTGTGTGCATGGAGGACACAGCAATGCCACAGAATAGGCTTCAGTTCAGATCAAGGCAAACAGCTATGGAGGTTGTATAAGAAGCTATTTTAAAGTGTGTCAAACTGAAATGAAAATAAAACATCACAAACAAGTTGTAAAACTGGACAATCCAGGTGCAGGTGCTTTGACCTGATCTGATGTTCCCAAGCTGAGCAATTAGTCAATAAAGGCCTGAAATCTCCTGGACAACACAAACATGTGAATGTGATGTTGACAATTGAGAATAAAAGGGGAAAGATGCACCAGATGGAATTGTTAACACAAACTAGGGATGCACGATATTATCAGACTGATATTGGAATTGGCTGATAATGGCTTTAAATGTAAATATCGGCATCGGCCCAATATGAAAAATTATGCCGATATGTCTTGCCGATAAGAGGAATATGTTAATTCACATGTGCTCAGGGAGTGCTAGTGATTAGATCACGTCAGCAGTGTGGCTCATTCTTGAAGCAAAGTTTTGTCTGAATGACGATTAGTTTTGGATTGCTGCATTTAATCTATGAAAGCACACAGAATGGCGTTCAGTGTATGATAGAGTAAACAGGCTAATAGCACGTGCAGCAGCAGCGGCAGCAGTCCTAACGCCCGTTCGGTACAAGGAGTTCTAATCTGTAGGGGGCGCTGTTGGCCTACTTCTAATTAAATTAAAAGTAAAATAGCCTACACAATAGGGATGGGCGATATGGGCTTAAATAAACATATATCACGATATTTCTGGTATTTTATTGCGATAACGATATCAATGACGATAATTCAGGGAATCCTGTTTCTTTAGAGAAAAGTATTATGTTTCCTATTTTTACTCAAAATAGGGTGTTGTGAGCATTACTGAGTACATGTTTTGACTGTTTAATTCATACTGGAAGCCGGAGGGCGCCCTTGCGCAGAAACTCCACATATGTTTATCTGTGTTCTTCAATCTTGGGTATTTTTTTTTATAAGGAAATTATATATATAATGCAATGCTAATCTACATAGCCTTTATCACTGTATATAATACTATCATTCTGTAATATGAAACCATGTCTGGTCACAAAAAGAAGTTAATTCAAACACTCAACTATGTTATTAAGTTAATTTGGACAAAAAGCATGTCAATAAATGATATCTTTGTTGGACATCAGGTTTGTAAACAGGCTCATACACATGCAAAACTGTATCACACACATGCTACTGTAGTACATTTATTCAGAACGATTTTTTTTGTGTGCACAGTACAGCCCTAACCAAACCAGTTCCAGACTGTAGAAGGAGCTGCTCATCAAGGTTATTATAGTTTTTTTATTTTTTTTATTTGTTTTATTTTAATATCGTTTTCAAATTTGCTATGAAATTTAGTTTAGTTTTTATTTATTTCATTAATATTTTTGTTAGTTTTTTTTTGTGTGCACATTTTTATTTAGTTTTATATAGTTATTTTCAGTTTTAATTAAAGTATAGCAGAATCAACAGATCACTTCCAGAGTGAAGGCCAAATAAAGACTTAACCTTAGTGAGGCAAACGTTTATAGCGACAAAATTATCCCATGCTGAGATTGATAGATGGTAAAAGTAGCCTATACAAATATACACCAAAGGATGCAAGCCTTTTTACTAAATAAATCTACACAAGTTGCACTTAATGTCATATCTAATGGTGTGTTGAGGTTATATGTCTTTTTTCTTATTTAACCATAATCGTGATATTGCGCACTTTTCCATGAACATCCGCGCATAAATCATAACTGAGACTAATGAAATTCAATAATAACGGCAATCGTAGGCCTATTTAAAGGCTCACATTTGAATATGTTATTTTCTTTATTTATGAAGAATTATAAGCGTGTGTATGATGTGATTTAGCCTTTGCATATTTATTTGTTCAAAAGTTTGGCAGTGATCACAAGATGCTATGGCACGTTTTGTATTGTTTACAGAAAGGTGCGTTATCATTTTTTCTTCTTCTGTTAATTATCATGTTGCGTATCTGTTTTTCTTCAAAACACCAACTTGCCTAATGATGGTTTGATTGCTTGTGTTATATGAGAAAATTAATAAGTTTGCCTACCTGATGTTGTAGATTAATGCGGGTGCGGTTCGGCTCAGGACTCGCGGTCTTTATGTCAAACGGTTCTGGTCTGGTACAGAAATAAATTAGAGCTGCTGTCGGGTAACGGGTCGGTGTTCTGTTAAGTACTGCTGGTGCACGTTTACCAAACAGGACCCGTGCAGGACTCTGCTTTAAACCGCTTTGCGTCTCTCCGTCAGAGATGCGCCATTTACATGTATTTCCCTAAACCGCCACACAGCTCATATATTTTTCAGCCAAGGGGTGAGAACGTAATGATTACAAAAACGATCATTTATTTTTGTTAATTATTATTTTGTTTCAGTTAGTTAATAAATAACTGTTGTTAGTTTCGTTTCGTTTATCAAATATTTTGACATTTTTATTTTATTTCAGTTTATGAAATTGTTTTTTCATCAATCGTTTTTGTCTTAGTTTTATTTTTCGTTTACGAAAATAACCTTGCTCCTCATTTAGCGATAAACTCCTCAATTTCAAGTCCACCTTCAACAACTATATGACAACAACTAGACTTTATCGTTATTATCGCAGGAAGACAAATTTTTATCGTGGGGAGAATTTTTAATGGTATATCGCAAACGATAAGATATCGCCCATCCCTACTACACAAGTAACATTTAGACTGTGTTTCTGATTAAATAAAGCAGTAATTGATGTCATAAAATAATGAGTATATTTTGATTTAAACGTCAGAAGCTATAGCTTAAATAAACATTTTTTAAAAAATCACAAACATGACACTTGTAAATTAAATAATTTTATACATACTGATTTATTCATTAATGTGTAATGTTGTTTTATTTTTTAAACAAATCGTAAGATCTAAAAGATTTTCCGAATTTTTACAACTCTTTTACTTTAGACCATCTACAAATGTTAAATCTTAAAATAAAATGTTAGGGTTAACACTGCATCTTTCTGGGGGGGAAAATACAGCAATTGATATACAGTTTATTCATAGTTATTTTCAAAGCTTCAATGTACTGTCAAAAAACCTTCATTATTGTTTATTTAATTTTAACAAATAAGTTCTTGTTAAAAACTAACCAAAATTAAAAACGATTTTGCTTATAATTTCTGCACAGGAGAGACTTGGTGTTGTTTCCAAACAAAATGAAATATATCGATATCGGTATCGGTATCGGCCAAAATGAGTTGAAAAATATCAGCAAAAATCCAATATCGTGCATCCCTAACACAAACCCAGCGAATGCCCTTTACGATGCTGAAGTTAATGTGCTCATCGATTGGTCAATCAACATTACACATACAACAGTGCATGCACATGCAGTCAAGGACTTTACAGATTCATTTTCTCCACAAGGATTTCAAACGACTGAAACATTACAAACTGTGATGTGCAACAAAACTATTTGAGGAGGGTACAAGTTTTACAAGAATTACAAATGATGCAGTTGAATCAAAAACTATGACTGTAAGTTTTGGGTTCTATTTTAACTTTGTTTCAGTTTGAGCTGAATTTTTACCCTGCTAGTGAAACTGCAGGTACATTTCACAAACAATTACAAACAAACGTAAAGAAATGCATTGAATTAAACCTGAAATTTTTAAGTAGAGAAATTGAAATAGTATTTTTTCTTTAATTATGTCTATTTTATTTACAATGTAGGGTTACACTTTATTTTAAGGTGTCCTTGTTACAGTGTAATTATATATTTAAGTACTGAGTAATATTAATTAAGTACATGACGTACTTATTATATGGTTAGGTTTAGGATTAGGGTTTGGCTTAGGGTTACTTGCATGTAATTATGCATAATTTGCCTTTATTATAATAGTTAGTACATGTAACTTGTGTAACAAGGACACCGTAAAATAAAGTGTTACCCAACATAGTTTGAAAGTGTCACCCATTCATTCTGTCATTTGCAATGCTTCATGGGAGTGGATGGTTGATGTTGAAATCTGAACACATTCTTCTATACAAAGAACTATATCTGATCACTGAATAATCTCATGCTGTCTATTGCTCAGTACTGTCCATTACTCCATATATATATATATTCGACCATAAAATCTTAACCACACCCCTTTCTCATTCCTGGTGTCATATTTACTTCCTTCTCATCATCTCTTATTCTAAATGTCACTTGCTTCTACAATTTCACCCTGTTTCCATCAGAGCCAAAACCTTGAATGCAGAGTAAACATCGAACGTTAAACATCAAGAAAAGCATCACAAGGTCAAAACTCATGAACTGACTCCTGAAACAAAAGATTAGGAAAATCAACAAACTATCAAGAAGACACAGAAAGCAGATTGTAGTGTTGACTAAATAAATAAGGAACAACCAGCTATTTTCCACATGTGATCTCTGACCCTCCAATGATCTCTGCAGGATGCTTAAGTAATGAAGCGTCCCTTTAAAAGGTTAAATTAACGTATCATCAGCCTCAACGCAAAACACGAGAATCCTATTACATCCATGGTGGGAGGATAAAAGACAAAGGCATCCACTCCCGTCCTCTAGCAGTACTAACGAAAGAAAACACTGATTAAACATAGATGAGACCATATCCACAACATAACAGACACAACAGCAGTCAATGTCGCCACTCTGGACCCAAGGACAGAGAGCACTGAGTTGAGGTGAAAAGTGAGCAACAACTTCAGGACGGCAAAGTAAAATCTGCATACAATTGATATTTTAAGATTAATACAGATACAAAGATTATGACATACTTGCTTTTGATCATTTCTTAAAGGGAAAGATAAACATTTTGGTTGCCTCACATGTTGACAAGTCTCGACAGATATGTTGTATGTATGAATGTCAGCAGTGCAAAATGCTAAGTGCGAGTCCTTTTGTTAACCTGAATTTAACCTTTAATTTCTGTTTTACTTTTGTAAAATTAGTTTAGACAGCTGCACTATAGAATTATTAGTTTTTAAATTTCAATTTAGTATTTTAGTTTCACTAAATGACTGTGCATTTATCTTTCAGTTTAATGTTTCGATTTCAGTTTTAGCATTTTAGGGCTTCCCAAGTTAATGTGTAAACTGGTGTTATTTAAATGTTTTACAACATTACACGTCTCCAGGCAGCTTACTGAATGTGAAACATAAAATCCTTTTACAATACAGTGCATCATAAACCATTCTATGGTCACTTCTGTATTTATTTCTTATATACAGAAAACAGAGATTTTTTTCTCCAAAACTAACATCGTAGCTTTATTTCAGTTTTTTGCATTGATTAATTTTGGCTTATAATAACAGTGTTAGACTACGCATAAGGACCTATGTATGCACTACACAGAGTAGTAGTGTCATATTCTTTACATTAGAATGTACAGTGCTGTCCAATTTATAGTATATGCATATAAAAAAAATCATATATCACATTTCATTGTTTTACAGTACAATAACACGAAATGTGTTGCATTTTGAAACTTGATTTTTTTTTCAGTGCAATAATCTAATGTATTTCAGAATATATTTAGAAAACAGAACATGTCAGCAATCTCTAAAAAACTGAGTCATACTGGTGACTATTACTAATAGGCTAGGTCTAGTAGTAGGTTAGTTGCACAGCTATCAGTCAAAATCATATCTCACCGTTATATTACATCGCTTAAATAAGCGAAACACTGAATGCTTATTAACTTTATCTGATTCCGTTGTGCAGTAACGTACATTCATTTCCTGAGCAAGCAAGTGCTTTCAGTTTTGCTTCTGAAGAGAAATCCCCCTCAGGACCCGCGCCTCTTGCCCTTTAGGTGTAATTCACACTCTTATCTGCTCGTAATCCGTTATTTCCGACATAAACACACATAATCTGCTAAAGAGGAATACAGATGAAGATATACCTGTCGTTTCTCCTCACACACACTCGGCCTACCGACCTGACTGACACTGACTCAACCGTTAACGGCCTGAAGGATGAAACCACCTTCATGTCTCTTTCTTTTTCCCTCATTTTCCTCTCACTCACAGGTTCGCCGGTATACAACAGCACACCGGGCCCAGCTCGGTTTGGGCCGGGCTGTGGCTCTCTGCTCACCTTGTAGGAGTCAGTAGCTAACAAGATGTTGAACTCCGCGGCGCCTGTGTGCTGCTCCATCTTCCCCTTGACGTGACTGGAGTCGCGCGCTGCTGTCAGCTCTGTTGTTCCCTCTCCGCCGTACGGACTCTCAACCAACCCCCGTCGCTGAGGAGGGTGCGTGACGGAATCAGAATGGGCGGGACCCAACGGGGTGGACTGGCCAACCAGGGGATAAGGTGACTTAGACGTCATTGCAGGGGGCGAGGTGTGGCGCTTACGGGAATTGAATGGATGAAACAGAAAGTATTATAAGAGAAATGTATTAAATTATACTGATCATTTGTTTTTAATTTTATGTTTTGCTTTACTATTTTTAAAGAATATAATTGTATATTATATCATTATTAATGGATAGTTTTTTTTTTCTTTTCTTATTTAACCCCTTTAGTTTGCATTTTATTTACAAGGGGTGCCATATATATTCTTAATTGTATTTATCCTGTAATGCAGTTTATGATGATATTGATTATGATGTTTTTGATTGTATTTTAACTTTTATATTTTATTTTTAATGTTTTATTTGAGAATTTCTTTTCAGGAAACTACCACTGTTGAGGTAGTAAGGTAGTAGAAGATTAAATTTATAATTTTATGACAATAATCCTCTTTCAAGGGTATGTAATTTTATGATTTTATCATTTTTACTTATTTAATATGTAGTAAATATTACATTAATTTAAGATGGTCGAAGACAATAAAACATTATCTGGGCTGTTGCTCACCCTATGCAATTTAATTTTAAGTTTGTTTTAGTGACTGTCGTTTCAGTGGGATAGTCTTAGTTTATCTATAACGCTAAACCTATAACTATATGTGACCATGGACCACAAAACCAGTCATAATGGTCAGTTTTTGAGATATCTGAATAAATAAGCTTTCCATTGATGTATGGTTTGTTAGGACTGGACAATATTTGGCCGAGATGCAACTGTTTGAAAATCTGGAATCTGAGAGTGCAAAAAATCTAAATATTGAGAAAATAACCCTTAAAGTTGTCCAAATTAAGTTCTTAGCAATGCATATTATTAATCAAAAATTAAGTTTTATATATATTTACTGTAGGAAATTTACAAAATATCTTAATGGAACAAAATCTTTACTTAATATCCTAATGATTTTTGGCGTAAAAGAAAAATCAATAATTTTGACCTATAGGCTACAATGTGTTGTTGGCTACTGCTACAGATATACTCATGCTACTTATGACTTATGTTTTGTGGTCCAGAGTCACATATAACTTATAAAGCTATAAACTTAACTACAAAGATCAATGGGTGTGTGAGTGTTCTTTCAAAACTTTAAATTTAGTAAATAAATGATTTATCAAGGTTTATCATATATACATGACTGTGTATGTCTTTAATGGGAAGGTCTGACCAATCTCTGGCTGAACTGACAACGACGTCAAGACAAGGCCCACCGCCTCAAACTCAGCCAATCACAGGGCTGTTGTAGCCGCTCTCTGATTGGCTGTGCGAAAGGCACTGTAAGTGACGTCTGTTCTACAGATCAGTGAGTGCAGTTACTTATAATGGACAGAGCAGGAGCCAGAGGGGCCATTAAATATTAAGTTTTCTAATCTAGGATAAAAACACATTGATCTAAGTAACAAATTAGCAGTCTGCAGTTTTTGCTGGTTACATGAAGTAATACGTTTAGGAATTTCTGTCATTCGGTGTCACAGCAAGGAAATGCATATGGAGTGTTATGCAATGATTTTGAAATGTTACAATGTCATGCTTATATGGCTAAATAGTTGCTGAGCTGACATTTACAGCCGATTGGACGGTCAGAGGCTTTAAAGCACCTTTATTTTAATTAACCTTCAAATAACCTTTATGTACATTAAATAAATAAATAATATTAAATTAAGTTAGAAATTATGTATATTTATAATTTATTTATTTATTATACACACACACACACACACACACACACACACACACACACACATATATATATATATAAACCAATGGAGGATTTAAAAATGTAGAATGAGATGTTAAAATTTAAGTGAATAAATCTAAATTTATAAATCTCTAACACACCACTAGAGGACACCATTGCACAAGTAACATAGTGAAAGTTTGACACACTGGATGAAAAACATTTAAAACTGGACTTTAAAACTTGAATTAGATCATAAAACTTTGCTTGCATCAGTTTTTGTGTTGTTTACAAGTAAACAAATAAACAATATCTCTTATAAAATTACAAAAACAAACAAACCAAAAAAAAAAAAAAAAAAATATATATATATATATATATATATATATATATATATATCCTTTTGCAATTTGACTATTAAGAATATATTATGAAATGATAAATATAAAAATAAAGCTGAGGGGTTGTTATTGCAAATCCAGTCCAAATAATGCGTCAATGCATTATGAAAAATTAATAACGCAAGGTCAGGGAAAAGAACAGTGCCTCAGTGCATGAACTGGAAAATACCTGATTTAAAATTCATAATAAACTTTGCATTTTAAATCCGTAACGTTATCAAATATAAAACCCGTATTGTCTATGCAAAACATATTTGCATTTTTTTTTTAAACATCCTACAAGGTATTCTGTAGAGAGTGACTCAATGTGTCGGGCCAATGGGAGCAGCAGCGGAATCCGTCATGCGTGATCAGATGGTGAGAGGAGGAGAAACGCGCTTCTGTGACTGATCGCCTTTATTTTGGAGTAATAACTGCTGGAATAAGAGCGTTTTACTTTCATGTGGTCTGTACTGAGTTTTACTGCATCCATGTATAAGCATTTACCCGACCGCCTTCAGGGTCATTGGCTCTGCGTTTGTTGAACGGTGAGTTTTATTATTTTTTCCGCTTTTTTTTACGGCAATCTTCCGGCAAAACCGTTACTTCTGATCTGTCAGTGTTACAATCAGTTTGTCTTATTAATTTGTGCAACATTAACGTTGCACCGTAGTTAAAATACTTGTGTTTTTACTGTAAATATAACACTTTTCAGAGTGTTATTATTTTAAGAAACTTCCGCATTTGCTGTGTGTTTCTGCAACATGGAAATGTTCCTTTCAAAGTTTCCGCTAGCAAACTGGTCAGTGTAGGAAACACATTGATTGCAGTGACATTCGGTTTGCGTTATTTGCGAACTTTTCTGTTTTTAAAAGATTGTTATTGTTGTTTAAAGGGCTTAGCACATTTTTTGCTTCCTGCTTTGGTGACTTCCTTTGCATGAAGTGAACGTTAACTCGTATTAGATGGTGTGTTAGATAATGCAACCCCGTAATAACTAGAATATATCTAGAAATGTCTAAGTAAATAACAAGTAATATTTGGTGTGCTTCTATTTCTTCAGAAGCATATTTTTCACATGTTCACCTCCTATACAGCTATTTTAAGTGTTGATGGAGTCCAGTGCAATTATGGATTTTTATTTTTTTATTTTTTTATTTATTTTAGGAAGATACTTCAGGTTTAATCATTGAATTGTAATATTTATAGATTTTTAAAAATTATTTATTAACTCATTCATTGCCAAATATTCAGGATGGGGGCGGAGTTAATAATTAGAATATAAATAATTCATTGTCAAAATATTGTGATGCTGATCTGTGGTGGTTTTTCATATATATGCATGAAAATAATCAGCCCTAGTCCTTTGTGTAAAAAAAACCCCTTTCTTTTACAAATTTAGCATTGGTTATGGAACACCAAGCCAGTGATGATGAACCACCAGTAGTTCGTAGAGAGGAAAACAAGAGGAGAAGAAGAAAGATGAAAGCATTTACATCTACCTCAGCTGTATCGACGGATAATATAGCTGTAGAGTTTGTACTTCCCACCACCAACAAAAATAGCAGGAACCCAGACACATTGCATATAGACGTGACTGGCAATTGGACGGTAGAGCAGGTGAAGGTTCAAATTTGGCACAGAGCGGTAACCACTAAGTTGTGCCCTGAATTTTACCAAAAATACTCTCCGGACCACTGCATGCTGCTTTACCAGAAGAAAGGCAACTGGTATGAGATCTACGACAAGCAGCAGGTATTCCAAACCCTTGACTGTATCAAATATTGGAAAGCATTGAGAAAAGAGGTCGGGAAGATTCACCTGGTTGTTAGAACGCAGCCTATTGAGGATTCGCTTCAATATCAACGGTTTCTGAACCACCTAATCGGATATGATGTTACAGATGTCAGCAACGTCCATGACGATGAACTGGAGTTCACGCGAAGAAAGCTACTGACCCCCCGGAAAATTGAGCTGTCTGATCGAGATCCCAAACTCTACTCAATGGATCCATGGATGACCTCAAAGCCTCTCCCTGAATACCTGATGAGCAAAATAAGCAACAATCACATCCTGGTAGTGATACACAAGGACACAACAAGCCAGACTATTAAGGTGTCTATAGATGACACACCTGTCCAGGTTCTTCAGAGCTTCTTTGCCAAGATTACAAAAAAGCGAGCAATTTTAGGCATATCGGAAGACGTCAGCGAATCCGATTTTGTCTTGAGGGTTTGTGGAAGAGAGGAATACCTATATGGCAACTACGCCATCAAAGATTTCCACTGGATCAGACAGTGTCTTAAAAATGGTGAAGAGATCCATCTGGTTTTAGAGCATCCTCCAGACCCAGAACAAGATGTGGTCCAAAAAGAGGACTGGTCTCAGGTTGATGACTGCACCGGTGTCGCTGGTACTCATGAACAGCTGACCATCACTGAGAAAGACCATGAGAAGGTGTTTACCATCTCCCTTTGGGACTGCAATCGTAAATTCAGGGTGAAGATCTTGGGGATTGACATACCAGTGCTGCCACGCAATTCCGAGTTGATTGTGTTTGTAGAAGCCAGTATATTCCACGGACAACAGCTGCTGGCCCAAGAAAGGACAATCTCCAAACCCTTCACAGAGGAGGTGCTCTGGAACACCTGGTTGGAGTTCAACATAAAGATCAAGGACTTACCCAAAGGTGCCCGACTTAGCCTGCAGGTGTCGTGTGGAAAAGCGCAGACTCAAACGTCCAAGGAAAACGAATGCAAAAACAAGAGCCGCCTGCTGTACTATGTCAACCTGCTACTGGTGGACCACCGCTCCCTGCTAAGACAAGGAGAGTTCATCTTGCACATGTGGAAGATGCCTGAGAAGAGTGAGGATAACAGCAGCGTGAACGCAGACAAGCTCACGTCCGCAACCAACCCGGACAAGAACAGCTCCATGGCTGTTGCCATTCTCCTGGACAAGTACTGCTACCCTGTGGCCCTTCCCAAAAGCAAGGATTCTCCAGACTCGGAAATGGAAGGGGAGCGAGGGCAAAGAGAGATGCCCAACCATCTGCGCAAACAGTTCGAGCAGATAATTGCTACCGACCCTTTGCATCCGCTCAGCTCCGAAGATAAAGAATTGCTTTGGCACTTCCGGCAAGAGTGCATGAAGGATCCCAAAGCCTATCCGAAGTTTCTTTCCTCGGTTAAGTGGGGCAAACAAGAGGCTGTAATGATAACGCACTGTCTTCTTGAAAGGAGCACCATATGGGACCGAAGCTCATTAGATGTGGGTTTGGCTTTACAGTTACTGGACTGCCACTTCTCTGATGAAAATGTGCGCACTATGGCCGTCCGGAAGTTGGAGACCCTGGAAGATGACGATGTCCTGCGGTACCTCTTGCAGCTTGTTCAGGTGAGGCTCGGGTATTTACAACACACTGCGGTTGCTTTTGCATAACTGCTCAGACATAACAACTCAACATTAACAAAGAGACGTCAGCTGGCTATTAAAATCACCATGCAAAGTAAACATTTACATAAAATGAACCATGTAATGTGCAACTCAAATGATGATACACGGGGCAGCTTTTTTGGCAATGCTGCCGTCAACAAGTAACCAGGTGAGACACAAGGCCCACAACTGATCTAAAATATCCATATAGAAATTTGTTACCCATTCTCAATGGAAAAGTGCCCACGAAATATTGCTAAAAAAAAGTTGGCTGGCAAAATTGCTCAAAAAGTTGCCCCGTGTATCATCAGCCAAAGAATCTTAACCTTTGTTGCTGCTTATTTGTTTTGTAGGCTGTAAAATTTGAACCGTACCATGACAGCGCACTCGCCAGGTTTCTTCTCAAACGTGCGCTTAGAGTAAGTCAGAACCTCATCTGTCTACAGTCAGTTTTTATTTTTTAAAGAGTTCTCGGGTTTAACTCCTGTGACTCCTTCACAGAGCAAGCGGATCGGCCATTTCTTGTTCTGGTTCCTGCGTAGCGAAATCGCTCAATCCATGCACTATCAGCAGAGGTATGCCGTAATACTTGAAGCTTACCTCCGAGGCTGTGGTGAAGCCATGCTGCAGGACTTCAGGAAGCAGGTGGAGATGACAGAGGCCTTGCAAAAAGTCACTCGTGAGATTAAGCAAATGTCTGCTGAAAAGTATGACGTGTCCGCACAAGGTGATAACTACAGCCAGTGTTTGTCCTTAGCATATTGCAATAGGCAAATACAGTGCATATCTAATGTTGTGGGAACAATGTAGTTGTTTTTCAGCTGCGTCAGAAACTGGAAGGTCTGCAGACGTTAGGGTTACCAGACAGCTTTAGAGTGCCTTACGACCCAGGCCTACGGGCAGGGGCGCTTGTGGTACGTAAAACCATACGGATCTCTTCCATTTCAGTTGTTACTGAGTTCTATGTGTACTAATTGGCCCCATTGACTTCCACTGTCTCTTACTGGGATGAGTGGAAATCAATAATTGTGGTAATCAACACTAGTGTTGTCAGTTGAACATAACCATGAATATTCCTTTAATATGAATAAAGACACTTTTTTTTTTTAAATTAATAGTCCTGGACAATGCACCCATTATTTATTGCACCATATTATTAATTGTAGATTGAACAATGCAAAGTGATGGCATCCAAGAAGAAACCCTTGTGGCTGCAGTTCAAACGAGCCGACCCCACCACCTTGTCGAGTGACACAATTGGGATCATCTTTAAAGACGGGGATGACCTTCGTCAGGACATGTTGATATTACAGGTAGACATCATTTAAATGCAAGCTGGCAGTCATGACCAACATTATCAGTGCTGTCTCTCAAGTAGACCATTGTTTCTCTCAGATTTTACTGATAATGGAGTCTATCTGGGAACTGGAGTCTTTGGATCTTTCCTTGTTACCATATGGATGTATTTCCACTGGAAATAAAATCGGTAATTGTGGTTGATTGTGTATTTTTTGTGTTTTTTTAAAGTTATTAAGCAAAAGCAATTAAAAAAGTAAATGCATAACACACTGCTTTGAGTCAAACAACATGGTGAATTCTTCATGTTCCTCTGCTAGGAATGATTGAAATAGTGAAGGATGCCACTACTATTGCAAACATTCAACAAAGTACTGTCGGGAACACCGGAGCTTTTAAAGATGAGATCCTCAGCCAGTGGCTTTGTGAAAAGTGTGTGAATGAGGACAAGGTATGTTATTTCCATTTATACTGTTGTATGTGCTAAAGAGGAAGGAAACCTCTCACTTCCTGGTGCATTAGAGTCTTTGTTTGAGTGAGTTTGCCTTTGTGGAGAACCCGACTGAACACAGCAACTACACACAACCAGTGTGCTATTTTTGAACACTCGTGTACTATCGTCAGCAGGTTTGGTCAAGTTCAGCTTCTTATAAGGGGGTTAGGTCATACGTCAGATGTTTGCTTGTTTGCATGTCTGTGTTTGCTTGACGCAAATGTGAAAGGTCATGCATTTGTGATATGTTTGTGCATTTTTCCATCCCACACCACCTCTTCAGCACCAGCAGGCTGTTGAACGCTTTGTGTTCTCCTGTGGAGGGTATTGCGTGGCAACTTATGTCTTGGGCATCGGTGATCGTCACAATGACAACATAATGATTACAGAGACAGGTAATTATTGTTATTACAGGAACCTCTCTGCTAGAAAATGGCTGTTAGAGGAATATTCCAGATTCCAGGTTATGTTCAAGTTAAGCTCAGTCGACGGCATTTGGGGCATAATGTTAATTACCAAAAAAAAATAAAAAATTATATATATATATATATATATATATATATACACATGTACACACAGTGTGGTACTTACCATTGAAGTGAATCAGTTTTGTTATTGTTAACTAGTTATTGTTAACTAAAACTATTATCTGTAATTAAAATAAAGGTGAAATAAAATAATAATATAACAATAATAAAACAATATTTATATTATATGAAAGACTTAAGTTTAAAATACTGAACCCTAAATAATAATAATTATTAATGTTATTTTCTTTTATTTAGGGTTCAGTATTTTAAGCTTAAATCTTTCATATATAGCCTAAAAAAACATAATTTACTAACTTAAAATTTTATAAATAAACAAACTAACTTTTTCTTATAACCAGTTTTACGCCTTTCAATGCTATGAACCCTAAAATCTCCAAGCAACTGTAAAAATGCTGATTTAAAAAGCAATTCAAATAATTTACAGTTCAAATAATACACAAGTTTTAACAGACGAATTGTCTAAGTGCTTTTATATCATTTATAAACCTGCAAAAATTGGCCCTATTTACTTGCATTGTGCACCCTTGATTATCCGCTTTATAAAATGTTATAATTTTTTTTATGCTCATTAAAACTATGCCGCAGATGCTGATGTTTGAGCTCAGGTTGTATTGAAACTTGAATGTTTCATTAGTTAACCAGTTCAAGGAACAATAACAAAATGCATGTGTTTTCAACTAGGTAACCTATTCCACATTGATTTCGGTCACATACTTGGAAACTACAAGAGTTTCATGGGGATCAGCAAGGAGCGAGTTCCTTTTGTGCTGACTCCTGATTTTCTCTATGTGATGAGCACAACGGGCAAAAAAAGCAGCCCTCATTTCCTCCAGTTTCAGGTACATTCTTACTATTTCACCTGTTAGCAACAGACTCCTCTGCTGTGACTAAACGTAATCTGCCTCATAATCGCAGAACGTTTGCCTGAAGGCATACCTGGCTCTGAGACACCACACCAACCTGCTGATCATTCTGTTCTCTATGATGCTGATGACCGGCATGCCTCAGCTGACCAGCAAGGAGGACATCGAGTACATAAGGGAAGCTCTGACGGTCGGACGCTCGGAGGACGAGGCCAAACAACACTTCTTGGACCAAATCGAGATCTGCCGGGACAAGGGTTGGACGGTGCAGTTCAACTGGTTCCTACACTTGGTGCTAGGCATTAAACAGGGTGTGGAGAAACGTTCAGCTTGAAGACAAACATTACATTTCCTCAATGAAGTAAATTAGTGTTTTCATTTTAAAAAAGTGACGCTTTTTCAAGTGTTCAGTTGTTGTATTTTTAGAATTGAGAATTTTACCAAAAACCTTTTTATAGACCTAAATTATATTATTTAATGCACGTACATCATGCATTGTGTTGTTTTTAATGCTTGCAGTCTTGATATTATCTTGCACTGTAATACAATACATTTTTACGTGTTTTAAGAATTGGGTCATTTTAAATTCCCATAATAAAGCTACAAATAGCAAAAGTCAGTAGAAGAGCTTGTATTCGGTTAGTTTTGCATAGATAATCTGCGTACGTTTCGAGATGGAGCACCAAGTAATTTTAATTCTGGCTCTGATATGACCTATTAGCTTGGATGCTGCATAATGCAAAAGTTTTTATTTACAGATGTCATGTTTGAAATGCCCTATTCACATTTATTTGTCACCCTTTATTAATTTATTCTGTAATTTCAAGTGTCTAATAATGATAATAAGGTGAGTTTCTAAGATTAAAGGCATAGTATGTATCTGGTCACGCGATGTAAACATGGGGACCACCGGCTTGTACAATGAAACCCCCTTTTCTAGATTATTTTTTTTTCTAAATATTATTCAACATAAAAAATGGAAACGATATTGATTACAATAATTATTAACTTTAATCTTTAGTTTTATATTTAATCAGGTAGAGCAAATATTTTATATTTAATTACCAATGTCCCACATCAACATGAAATGATTTTTTAAAAATATGTATTTAATTACTTTTTATTAAAATGCTTTGTAAATAAACTGTCAATGTGTCTGTATCAGTTATTCTTCTCAATTTGCAATTCTTTTAATTTCAATTTCAATTTTCTGCATGCATTTAATGTATTATTTCTGCTGTGGAACACAAAAGAGGATATGATTTTTATTTTATTTTATTATTTATTTTAGTCCATTACGATGAAAGTCAATGGGGTCCAAAGCTTTTTCTATCCTATTGACTATCATTATCAAAAACTATTATTTTGTGTTCCAAAGAAATAAAGTCATACAGGTCTGCAAAGACATGAGGACGAGTAAAAATGGCATAATGGTAATTTTTGGGATGAATATACCTTACTTCGTCGCGTTTCAGACATTTTGCCGATTAGATTAGGCTACCCTGCTGAAAAAAAACAATAGAACCCTGCCCAAAACACATTAGAAAATGTAATGGTTATAATGGGAATTGTATTGGTTTTAATGGAAGCTGTAATGGTGTCTACTGGTATGTGATGGATTCTATTGGTGGGATGTTAAATCCTATTGGAAAAATGCCCAAAAGACACTACAAAAAGGAATTTTGTAATGGTTTTACTGGGAAAAGCTAATGGATTATGATGGTATTTTAATGGAAACCATTGGAATTTCTGTGATGGTTTCTATTGGGCTATTGTTTTTTTTTTTTTAGCAGGGTACTTGGTTACCTCTACTTCACTGAACATGTAAGTGAGAATAACAGAGTTGAGGCAAGTCTTTGTTCAATGTAGTAATTTCAGTTTTTCTCCTTCATGAGGACATTAGCTTTAAGCCATTCATTGCTAATGGGAATTTCCTTTCCGCTTCAATGTATTTACCTACCACAGAGTTTCATCTGCTTTTGGAAAGCAACCGTATTCCTCCCGTTGCCTCCGTTTTCGTCATGAGAAATGTGAAGTGCTTGAAAACCGATTAGACTTAAATTTTGACAAAGTTTGATAAAAACACAGTATTCACACAGAATGATTCACATTAGCATTTTCTCTGTGTGCTGTATTTTATATTTATATTTTTACAACGTCATCCTGGCACGAAGACTAAAATGTTTTCAGTTGAAAAGGACCATTTATGTTGTTATTATGGCTTTTCTTAGGTTTATGATGGTGTAATTTCTTGTGTTTTTGTCTGTTCGTGGAAACTGAAGACTGGTTGCTGGAGTTGCTAAGGTGACAGGTTTAGAGTTTAAGATAGATGTTGCTAAGTGATTGATTTTTGAAGTGGTTGCTAGGGTGTCAGTTGGTCACAATGGTTTCTACAGTTTCAGATGATAGCTAGGATGTTGCTATGGCTTTCTGAGTGGTTGCTAGGGTGTTTGCTTTGGTATTCAAATTGGTTTATATGATTTCAGATGATAGCTAGGATGTTGCTTTGGTGTTCTAAGTGGTTGCTAGGCTGTTGCTTAGGTGTTGAAATTGGTCTCTAGGGATTCAGATGGTAGCTACAGAGAGGTCTAAGGAATAGGGCGATGGAGCTTAACCTTTATTAATTAATTTTAATGTCAATGTCCTGGTTTACAAAAAGCAATAAAGTGCATAAATCTTAGGGACAGTGACAATGACAAACAGCATATTAACATTACAAATTTAAAATATACATAAAACATGATATCACAAAGAGAAAGGCTAATAAATCACAAAGCATAATTCGGACTTTGCTGAGATTGGTCTGCAAACAAACTTTGTAAACTAAGACAATATAATGATTTAAACAATCACGCACTGAATGTTTTTACCAGTCTGATTGAGGTCAACATTATAATACATTAAAATATCTGATGTTAATCTGCATATAGAATGGTATGAAAAATCTATTTATACACTCCCAAACAAATCCAATCTGTTCTGTAAGGTTTCACATTCTAATCAGCACATTCTATTCCACTGAGTTACACGCGTAACAGTGCAAAAGCTGGAAAACTGCCCTGTCTTTTTCAGGTACCATCAGGCACGCCTTCATGGCAACCGTTGGCAAGGTCATCATCGACTGGCGTCTGGCATTCTGGCATCTCCCCGATCACGGCCTTGCGTATCACTTTCAGCCAGCGCAGTTTCACTTCCTCCGTGTCAGCAGTGAAGCAGTGGACAGATTTGGACTGGCACAGACGGAAGCTGGTGGGAGGATGATCCACAGACCGTTGGATGTCCTCAACCTGGTAACCCAGGAGCGGGATGGTACACTGGGCTTTGACATCCTGAGAACAAAATCCCAGAGAAACCAGACTCATTTAAGGCCGAAAATTACCCCATGATTTTCTCACCCTCAAGCCATACTAGGTGTATGACTTTCTTCTTTCAGACGAATACAATCAGAGTTACATTAAAAATGTCCTGGCTCTTCCAAGCTTTATAATGTCAGTGAATGGGGGGGGCGGGGCCTTCTGCATTTGTGTAAGAAAAAAATATCTAACTGCTAACTGTCGTATGTGTGTTCACAAGAGAGTAAGCGAGTGTAAGCTCCGGTGTGAATATGCTAGTTTCACGAGAACCAAGTTTTGTTTACAGCAAAGGAAAACCAGTCTCCTCTTGGCTTATTCTGAAACCCTCTGACATTTGTCTCTACAAATCCTCATCCTGTACTTATAATTCATGACCAGTGTTTTGTTTTGTTTTGCTCTCTCCTCTTCACTTCCGCATTTGTCACTTCTCACCGGAGCTTACACTACAGCTACATCCTACAGGATATTTTTCTTACACAAACGCTTCAGAAGGCCTTTATTAACCCTCAGAGTCATGTGGAGTAATTTTTATGATGGATGGATGTACTTTTTTGGGCTTCAAAATCTCAACACCCATTCACTACCATTATAAATCTCGGAAGAGTCAGAACATTTTTTTTTTAATATAACTCCGAATTGTATTCTTCTGAAAGAAGAAAGTCATATACACCTAGGATGCCTTGAGGGTTAGTAAATCATGGGGTAATTTAATTTTTGGGTGAACTACTTTTTAATATTTAAAAGTAGACAAGTTAGGTAGGGTGTTGCTAAGGTGTTCTAAATGATTGCTAATGTTTCAGATGGTCACTAGGATGTTGTTAAGTGATTTCTAAGTTGTTCTGAGTGGTTGCTAGGGCGTGGCTAAGGTGATCTGAGTGTTTGCTAGGGCATTGCTTTGTCAAGCTAACATAATGTGAAGCAAGCTACACAAAATGTGTGTTTTTTTTTTTTTTTTAAGTATTTATTACTTTGTAGTCATTTCCATTTGGTCTATATCGCATCATTGAACGGCTGATGCATGTGAGCTTGACTACACTGCATCTCTCACCTGTGGAGCGCCATACAGGTAAAGAACAAGCGCGTCATGCTGCGGAATCACACACCAGACCCTCTGACATGGTTTAGTTCGGTCTGTACTGTACTGCAGGAAGCCACAAAGGAAACTGTTTCCTGAGACCTGAGCTGCTTCAATCTGGTAAAGGTCAAGAGGAGAAAACAAAATTCAAGCAGACGTGTAAAATATTTGAGTAAATGTAATTACTGTACTTGAGTATCTTCTTGGACAATGTAGTTTTACTGAGTATCAAAGATGTTATTTTACTCTCTACTTAACTACATTTTTGAATAAGCACTGTACTCTTTACTCCATTAGCAATGAGTGTTGCACTTACACATTACATTTTGCATGGCACCTATCTTTTTCTGCAGCTTTTTTTTTTTTTTTTTGTTCTGCTACAAAAGTGATATCGCCAACTGCAGCGCACTGAAAGTACTATATCTTGTGCGTTTTGCCCTTACTCACCCAAACTTGTCAACACGGCTACTTTATGTGAATGTGAGTTCCTTAGCAAGTAGTTGTGATTTACAGGCGTTTTATAAATGAGATGAGGACATGACTGCAGCTGGCAATGAGGCCCAAACCAGCACATCCAGTGCAAGAAGGCTTTGACTTTTTAATTGTACTTAACATTATTTTATTTATTCATTCATTATACTGAAGAGACGTTTATTTTCTAAAACCAAAAAAAAATAAAATAAAATTAAAAAAAAGGTGATTGCTCTCTTCATAAATCAACTCTTTCTTGTTTTTGTTACATGTTCTCTGTGCCTTTGGTTCAAAATAATCAGACTAAAGGTCATTGCACACCAAGTCTGAAATTTTCGTTTGCGTTTTTTGTATTTGTTATCCTAAAAATTTGTCACGGACAGAAACCTTGCACACTGAGTCCAATACGTATTAATTAAACTGTTGCGAAAAAATTTGCAAAACAGTAGGCTACTAAATGGAGTCTTCAAAGCAGTGAGGATGATTTTATTGTCCTCTCGCTTTTTAAAAAGAGAAAAAGAAAGGAAATATTGGGTCCATCCAATCCTGAGATTCCCCCTCCTTATTAAAGAGCAGCGGGATTATCACGGATGATTGAAAGTTTACTTCAGGATGTCAGTGGCTCAGTTTGATGCTTTGCTAGTGATATAGAAGACCACCAATTTCTGTGAACTCGGTGTGCAAGGATCTTTACAGTGCTTTGTTCTGCGAGACGAAGTGGATGAACTTGACAATCGCCATTCTGGATTTTGGCATTTTCTTTTACAGTGGCTCTGAATTGTCAAAACACCTCTCAAAATCCTTGCTACAGATGCAGAAAACGCAGAAAATCAAACCCGATCAGAATTTTTTTATGACGGACGAAAGTTTCGGAGGCAGTGTGTAAACGTAATTGACAATGTGAGGTTGTATTTATTTTTCAACGTGTGAAAATTTCGGACTCAGTGTGCAATGACCTTAACTGAAATAAGCCTGGCTTGTTTGGTAAACTTGTTTTATGAAACATATATTTAAGACATACTGCTGCTGCACAAATAGCATATAAAATAACCCGTAGCAGATCTATACAGGTGGAGCTGGGGAAGGTGGTGGGTTTCAGAGGAACTCTGAAAGTGTGCTGCAAATGCTCAAGTGAATGCTAACCAGCCATTTAAATGTAAAGTAGCAAGCTCATCGACTGCGTATGCAATATGAACCAATCAGCTTGTGCCAAGTTGTTTAACACTGTGAATATCATCAGTTACGCTAATACCCGTCAGCCTGCGCCATCTAGGGTTTCATGACTGAACTATACATATTTTACTCAAGTTGTTTTGGAATTGGTGGCTTGTAACTTGAAGTGGAGACATTTTCACTGTAAGATATCTGTACTTTTACTCAAATATGGTTTCAGGAACTCATTACACCTCTGAAATCAAGATTATTTAAAAAATGGTTAATGCAAACAGAAAAAAAATCATCAATAAGACGTACCTCAAGAATTCCTCTTTTCTTCCCGCTGACTGGTTCCTCAGCATCTGCTCTTCCGGTCAGAATGAAGTAACAGTCTTTACACACCTTGTTTAACTTGTTGCCGTCGTACCGCAGCGATGCCTTGTAGTCCGAACATTTATAACACACAACCTAAGACACATTTCAAAACATTACCTAATCTTTGGAGCACAATAAAACAGTCTGAGTTTTGAACAGGAAGTGCTCGTTTAGATTTTCAGATAAATGTGTACATGCAAACTCACATATCCACATGCCCTGCAGTGGTGTCTCCTGCGGGTCAGAGGGTTGAAGGGCTCTTTGCATTTCATGCACATGGTCACTTCATTGTCCCGAATCCAGCGCGGGGCTCTCTTCCCCAACTCCTCTTTCTGAAAAACACATGAGCACAGATAAGGGAAGATTTCCCCCTCGACCCCCACCACAGTCACCTTTATGCATGACCAGTCTGCTCTTTCTACTTACAGAAACCTCATCCGCCACTTCTTTAGAGGCTGATTTGAATGTTTCGTTCTTCTGCTGAAAGATTTCAATGGTCTCCTGGAACGCCTAGAAAGCAAACAGCCTACATTGAAACTTTCCTATGGAAGCTTATTTCTGCCATGGAATAAAAAAAAGAAAATCAAATAGTAATTGCAACTTTTTAAATATCACAATTCTGACTTTTTTTCCTTGCAACTCTTGATTGCAGGATATAAACCCGCAATTGTGAGAGAGACTTTTAGATATTTAATTTTGAGTTTATGTCTCACAATTGTGAATGATATAAACTAGCAACTAAAAAAAAAGTTCATTTAATTCGGAGTTTATCTTTATATAGTTTGTTTTTATTTATTTTAAATATCTTTATTTAGTTTAGCTATAATCTTATTTAGTTATATCTTTATTCAGTTTATATCTTTATATAGTTTATATTTTCCTTGCAATTCTAAGAATAAAAGTCTGAACAGACATATATGCTCAGAATTAAATATATATACACATTTTTCTCACAATTGCGAGTTTATATATTGTAATTAAGAGTTGTGAAATAAAAAGTCACAAGTTTATTTCTGCCATTTAATAAAAAAATAAATAAAAAGGTCATTTCAACCTTTTATCTCACAATTTGGACATTTCCTCACAGCTCTGGACTGTTCTGATAAAATTTCAAAATACAAGATAAAAAAAGAAATATGAGATATCAATTTGCAATTGTGAGGAAAAAAAGTGTCAGAATTGTGAGACAGAAAGTCACAAATTTCTGCCACATAATAATAAAATAAAGGTAATTGCGAATTTTAAATCTCACAATTCAGACTTTTTTTCCCCTCAGAATTGCAAGAAAATGAGACTGAATTGTGAGATAAAAAGCCCCAATTACCGTTTTTATTTTTTATTCTGTGGCGGAAACCAGTCTTTCCTATGGAAGCCTGTTTCCGCCACTGAACAAAAAATAAAAAAAGATTATTGCGACTTTTTATCTCATATTGCGACTTTTTATATTGCGAGTTATAAAGTCAGAATTGCGATATATAAACTCACAATTCTGACTTTTTTTGCTCAGAATTGCGTGATATAAACTCGTAATTCTGAGGAAAAAAGTCAGAATTGTGAGTTTATATCTCAGAATTATGACTTTTTGACTCGCAACTGGGAATTTATATCATCCAATTCTGAGAAAAAAAGTCAGAATTGTGAGTTTGTATCACGCAATTATGAGAAAAAAAGTCGCAATAACCTTTTTTATTTTTTATTCAATGGCAGAAACGGGCTTCCATACTTTCCTGATTCTTACATTCATATAATTCAGATTTAAAGCAGCTTTGAGCAACTGAATGACACCGATACCTTGATCCAGTCCTCTTTGTCTTGCTCTGAGCTGTGAACAACAGAAAGCTCCAGTCATTAAGAGCTAAAACAGACAAGTTGTTCTCTATATGCGCATGGATCTGCCCTCACCTGGCCTGCAGCTCCAGCGTTCGCTCCTTGCCCGACACCTGGAAAGTGTGAGGATAGTCTTCATTGGAGGTCTCAAGCACCTTCATGCCCTCAACGCCGACCCGCGTGCGCACAGTGAACCGCTGGCCCACCAGACTGAACTTCGGCACGCAGTACAGCAACATGTTGTTAAACTGTGAAAAGAAAAGGATGGCATGGTTTAAACTCCCAAATGACGGCACACACTGCAAAAAAAAATCATTTTCAGCTAAACATTCTTGAATCAAGATACATTTACTTGACAAATCTTGTTTTCTGAAGAAGAAAAAAAAACATCTAAATTAAGTGACTTTATGCTTTGTTTTGCTGCAAGTAAATGTATTTTGATTTAAGAATGTTTATATGGAAAACAAGCCAAAAATACGGAGTAAGAAGCATCTAACCAGGAAAAGGTATCTCTCCATGGACGAGGTGTTTCTGGCGGCCAGCTTTAGGATTTGTCCCTCTTTAATGAGCTCGTTGGACGGGTTAACGATGTCCTCCTCACCTCCCAGCATCTCATAGATCTCCATGAGCTTCTTCAGGTTCTCCTGAAATACATGTAGAGAACTTCTGCATATAAAACCAATGAAGACTTTATAGAGAGCAAAACACTAATGACTTGTAGGGCCAGATTGTCGGTTGGTTGGTATTTCAATGCAATGCAATGCATTTTCAGGGTGAATAAGTTGAAATACTATACAAAAGCCATTTAAAAACCTACATAAGGATAAAAACTTTCAAATGGATTCAGTACTGACTCTTAAAAATGTATGTAAAAAATAGAAATGGCAATCGAATCACATTTACAACCACAATCGCATATGAAAATCATAAACGGAGTCAGGAAACAGGCCATCTTGGTCTGACTAATCTAGGAGGTTAAGTGAAAGTGTCTCTCACCATCTTGCGGATGGCCATGTTGGAGTGTGTGGCAGCCATTGAGATGATGTTCAGAGACTCTGGAAACGAGAAGGAGAAGTGATATCTTAGCTGACTCATCCAGTTATGGAACTGAAAGCAGTTGGGAACTAAACAACTTCTATTTTATCTCAACTGATCACGTTCAGTTGCTCACAGAACCGTGCAAAATAAGTTTACTGTGCTTAAAACATTAAAAAAACCGTCCTTGTAAACATAGTAGTTGCTTGAATTGTGGGAAAAGCAAAACCAAACGCGTGTATTTCTCACTCTCGGCCTGGCTGCGGTCGGGGTCGTCCTCCGGGAGTTTCTTCAGATAGTCTTTGAGCAGCATCTCGTAGCGAGGAACCCGCTGCACCGGCTCCAGCATGTGATGCTGCAGAGTCAGATTCCCACACACGTCCTGACTCTACACAAAAATAATAAACAGCTCATCGTTAGCATCATCTCAAACTATGAGAAAATGAAACGTCTTTTGATATTGTAACATTCAATCTAGTTTTTGAAGGTCATGCCATCTTGAAAAATGTGGCATGCCATCTTGGATTTTCATACAGAAAATTATTGAAAAAAAAAGCAAAAAACTTTTTTATAAGCTTAAAAAATTCATTTGAAACATTATGATAATATATCATGATAAACTGAAATATTGTGATAAATGTATAGCTATACTTTTATCTCTCTCTCTCTCATATATATATATATATATATATATATATGAGTTTAGAGTGATGACCACTTTTATATTATATTATTTTATATATTTTCAGCTATGGAAAATACAGCCAAATTATTTTAGATAATTTCTCTATATTTTTAGTTATTTAATTGGAAAATCAGATTAAAAAGGTATAATAAAAGTTTGGGTAGTGATAAGTACTTTTATATAATTTTATTTTATATATTTTCAGCTATTTAACTGGAAAACCAAACCAAATTATTTAAAATTATTTTATATATTTCTAGATATTTAATGAAAAAACCATACCAAATTATTTTGATATTTGTATATATATTTTAGCTATTTAACTGGAAAATCAGTCCTTTAGATTAATTCTATATATATTTTTAGCCATTTAACTAGCCAGTCAGACCTAATTATAATATAATATTTGTAATATATAATATTATATGTAATAATTATAATATTTGTATATATTTGCAGCTATTTAAATAAAAATCACACCAAATTAATTTGATATTCGTATATATTTTTAGCTATTTAACTGGAAAAATCACCAAATTATTTTATATTATTTTGCTATATATATTGAACTGGAAAAATCAGAAAACTAATTATTTGATATATTAGCTATTTAACTGGAAAATCAAACCAAAATGCTTTTAAAAGAGGTAAAATAAGAGTTCAGGCAGTGATGAGTACTTTGCCGTTAAGAGTTTATTTAATTGGTTATTTTCAGGTAAAACACACACACACACACACACACACCTGTATGTCCTGAATGATGGTGTTAAACTGCGCCGATCGCTCCGTCCACTGTTTGAGCACGTCCATGGCGCTGTCGAAGTTCTTCACGTACTCGGCGTACATCCTGAGAAAGGGTGCGAGCTGTGCTAAGATGTCCCCGATGCGGGGCGTGGAGTCCCTGCAGGAGGACGCAGACGTGAGCGGGTGAGTGTGAGATCTGAGAAGAAGTGTGAAGATGAATCGGCGCTCACCACTGGCTCATCCGCGTCTCCAGATCCGGCAGGAGGAACTGGCTGTGGAAGGTGTAGATGGATCCCACATTGGAGAAGATGCCCTTCACCACCTCGACAGGAAATGTCCCCTTCCCGGCCTCCTCTGTGAGTTTAGCGCAGAACACCTGCAGAAATGCACATGCACACTCTTAAAAATAAAGCTTTTCTAAATGGCTTTTTGTAGCAATGCTATAGAAGAACCATTTTTGGTTGTCTAAAGAACCTTTCAGTGATCATTTCTTAAAAAAGAACCATTTTTATTAGTGTGAAGAACATTTTATTAATCTAAAAAAAAAAAAAAAAAAAAAACTTTCCATTATCTTTATATCTTGTATGCAATACAAAGGTTCCATTTTTCATTTCATTTAAAAAAAATTATAATTTATTTAAAGTTTTTATTAAATTTAAATGTAATATTTTAATTAATTTAATCATTTTAAAATTAATAATTTGAATAAGCAAATATTTTTAAAATGAACAATTTAGCATTTTAATAATTTTAAAAGGCTTTCATGGATATTAAAGGTTCTTCATGGAGCCATTTATGATAAAACTGACCATTTAAACCATTTTAAAATGAATAATTTAATTAATGTAATGATTTGTAATCATTTAAAAAAAAAGGTTTCAGCGATGTTAAATGTTGTTCATGGAGCCATACATGATCATTTTAAAATTAATCATGCAAGTAATTTAATCATTTACAATTAATCATTTAATTAATGTAATTCTTTTTATTTCAATTTTTAAATCATAATCATGAATTTAAAATTAATAACTTAAATTAATTAATGATTTAAAAAATAATTTAAATACTAATTTTAAATTTAATAATTTAGGTAACTTTCGTAAAACATTCCATGGATGTTAAAGTTCTTCATGGAACCATAGATGGTCATTTTTAAATTAACAATTTAACCAATTAAATATTTGTTTTAATAACTGTAAAATTAATGCTGTGAGTAATTTAATAATTTTCAAATTAATTATTTAAATAATGTAATCATTTTAAATAATTTTACAAAGATTCCATTGATGCCAATACATTTTTTTTTAAAACTTCATTTTTAAGAGTTTAAGCAGAGTAGACTTGAAGATTTTAAAGAGCTGAAAGTGAGTGAAGAGCATGGACTGACCTGGTCGAGCAAATGCAGCCGGGTCACGTACGCTCTCTCCGTCTGCAGGAGCTCATTGGCTATCTTATAGAGCTTGAGCTCTTTGATCTGCTCCTGTTGAAAACAGCCTGTTATTTCCTCTCAGTTATTAAATCTGAAAGCATGACACGTCTCTGTGGTAATGTAACTTAGGTAATGTCTGTTGCTGTAAAACCACTAACATTCAGAGTAAAACTACTCTGTCTGAGTGGAAAAAACAGGGTCACACGATCGGGTAGATGGGCCACTTCTGATAAAAATATCTGATACCAGTCACACAAAGGCTGCTTTAGTCTGACATTATGATTTTTGCTAGTACTTGATAAGATTTTCACATTTCTCAAAGAAAATGACTTGATGCCATGATGCTAGGGTAATGTAACTGGCTGTCAGGATGCTGTTTTGTGGTTCCCGAGATCCTGTTTTTAGTCAAAAGAGTCCACATCCCAAATCTCTGTGATATTTTGGTCTCTAGATATGGCTTGCATCCCTTTTTCAAGGGACTGCACAGTTCACATTACATTCACGTCCATTAATTTAGCAGACACTTTTATCTAAAGCCTTTACGAAGAATTATTTTGAACAATTTAACATTTTTAATGATTATAATAATTTTTAAATTAATCATTTCTATCATTTTAAAAGTAATAAGTTAAATAATGTATACATTTGTTACATTACTACAATGCAAATTATGTTATGTAATTAATAATGATCATAATAGTAATAATTTAAATAAGGAATTCATAAAAATATATCTATATCTTTTACAAAAATTAGGACAAATACAATTTATATTATTTAAAAACAATAATAATAAATATAAATTTTCACCTATTTTATCATCTCCGATAACACGTTTAATAAAATAATTTATGAATTTACATCTCACAGGTAAATGTTTAATAATTCAAATAATTTATGCATTTTCAGTCATTTTAAAACAAATAATTTAATCATGTTAAAACAAATCATGTAAATGTGAATAATTTAAAAAAAATCATTTAAATAATTCTAATAAGTTAAAAAATATATAATTTAACTATAATCATTATAAAAGTGATTATTTAAACAACGTATTAACTTTTTTACTAAACACATTTTGCAATAATTAAGACAAATGCTATTTATATTATCTTGATGATAATAATATTCATACATTTTCACTCATATTATTATATACAGTCAAAAAATGCAAATCTAATCGCTTACCATTTATGTTTGTACCACAAGTCGTACCAATGCTTAATAATTAGGCTGCGGCCTTTATTCAAATCACTAATACAAAGTATAAGCACTAGTAATAGTGATGCTGGTGACGTCTCACTTGTTTGTCTTCATCTTTCTCCATGTTCTGCGTCTCTTCATTTAGGACGTTCTCCTGAGTCTCGTCCTCGTGGTCCTGTAGAGCTCTTTCACTCCTGCTGCTGCTGCTGCCTTCTGAGGGAGCCGGGAGATGTTCAGCATCCGTCACTTGCTCTCCAAACTCAGTGTGACCTTTGACCTCTTCTGACCACCAGCCGGACCAGACGTGCCAGCCGGAGTCCTGCGAGGATGACTGAGTGCAGACGGGGGCTTCGACGAGGTGCTTCGGTGTAGAACCGTCTGATGAAACTTTGGTGCCACTGGAAGAGAGAGTATTAGGTGACAAATAGCATGTCTAGAACAGCATTTCAACAGGAAGTGAAAGTCTCAAAGGGCGGAGCAGAGGGTTATAGAGAGAAATGAGGGGGTGAGTTTCCCTTCACTGTCCTATTTATGAAGTGTGAACGTATGATACTAGTCAACAATGTTTCTCATCATCTTAAACACCAATACATCTGGTGTAGGATCGACAGAAACAGTTTTTTGTTCTTTATGCATTTTATGTACCATGTAAGGTTTGTTTTTGGAGTACATTATTTCTGGGTTTTTGACATATGTGACCCTGGACCACAAAACCAGTCATAAGGGTAAATTTTTTGAGCTTTTCATTGATGTATGGTTTGTTAGGACAGGACAATATTTAGCTGAGATGCAACTATTTGAAAATCTGGAATCTGAGGGTGCAAAAAAAAAGAAAATCGCCTTTAAACTTGACAAAATGACATTCTTAGTAATGCATATTACTAATAAAAAAATGAAGTTTTGATACATTTAGGGTATTAAACTTACACAATATCTTCATGGAACGTGATTTTTACTTAATATCCTAATGATTTTTGGCGATAATTTTGACCCATGCAATGTAATTGTTGGCTGTTACTACAAATATACCCCAGCAACTTAAGACTGGTTTTGCGGTCCAGGGTCACATGTGTTGTAATTCATTTGCAGTCATTTACGTTTACATATTATTGTAATTTAGCTCTTTCCTTAATTTCATAAGTTGTTTTTGTTTTCTTTATTTTTTAGGTTGAGCCTTTAAATAAGCCCTTTTGGCTTTTCTGCCTCTATCTGCACAGTACATGGATTGTACTGTTTTGTTTTTATTGTATATGTTATTCTTGTGCAAACAAACTAAACTAAAAATTAAAATAAAACATAAAATTTTAAAGTATTGTAATAGTAAAGATTGTAATATTCCAATAATCTTTGTTTTATTTACAACTTAAAAGGTAAAAAAAAAAAGAACATTTAAAATATAGATATATTTTTTTTAAATATTTGATTTATTGAAATAAATAAATGTATTTATTTATGCATTTATTTATTAATTAAATAAATGAATGAAAATTTAAAAAATAATAATAAAAACAAATTAAAAGAAAGCAACCCAGGATGCACCTCGTGAAGTTGGTTTAGGGTCATTACATTTTAGGGTCAACACAAGTTGTTTGCTTGACCATTTTTATTTTTTATTTTTTGAGTGAAAATTCCCATGTAAAAAAAAATTGCATTCATTTCAATTTAATAATTTGTATTTTTACTTAATTTTAATTTTTTTATTCATTTTATTTTTTTTCAATTTGGTGGTTTTTCAATGCTAACACATACAAGTATATAGTTTCTTATGCACACACAAATAAAACCCTACACACCTCCTGTCAATGTTTCTGTGGTATTTTGAGATCACTGTGGTTCTTCCTCGGGTTATGTTTGTCATCGTCTCCTCCTCGTCCATGATGTTTCCAGCTGAAACCTTCACTGGACACTGGAATTTTGGTTTCGGAAGAACTATAGTGGAAAATAAAGACATGAAAGACGCTTCCTAACAGGTATTTTGTGATCATCTGTGACTAGGAAGTATTTTTTTCCAAAACAAACAGCAGAGGTCAGTGTAATTAAACCCGCATGTGAAATTTCTAATTTTAAAATGAATGATTCAACCATTTTAAAAGTAATCTTTTAAATAATGTATTTTTATTTTTAATTATAATTTTTGCAATAATCAAACTCAAAATATTGGTCAGTGTAATCAAACCCACACATGTGATATTTCAAATTAATAAGTTCAATAATTGTAAAATAAATAATTGTTAATCATTAATTATTCAAATTATTTTTAAAGTAATAATTTAAATAATGTGTTATATTTAATAATACTTTTTACAACAATGTAATTTATATCATTTAAAATAATTTTAATAATTTACAAATTTTTATTAAACAATTTTATAATCAAGCATTTGAATAATTTGTTTAAAAATTAAAAAATGAAATTTAATAATTTTATATAAACACTCAAAAAAAAAATTCTCTTTCTTTCTCAAATTTAAGATCTAAGTGATATATGGTGAGAAATCTCCATAAAACCTCTTATACTTACATTTGAATCAACTTTCAGACCATTTTTTATTTTCTTAAAAGTCGTCAAAGCATTTTTCATTTCTAAGTCTTAAAAGTACAAATCTTCCATGTTGTCTCTCAATAATAAATGAGCTAATGAAGCCATATAGATTATATTTACACAAGAATAAATGTGAGAAAACAGTTCTAAATGTACAGCATGTCACTCTGCAGTAAGTATTTGCCATTTCACTTATAACTACATGAATACTAGTTTTTTTTTGTTTTTGTTTTTTTTACAGGAGGTTGAGTTTGTGGGTAAAGCCCACAGTGCCGAGCTCATGTTAAACAACCTACATTATCTCAAACATCACTTCCTGTGCTCCTACAGCTGCTTTACAGTCGAACCACACTATTTCATATTTCAGAAAACCTCTGAGACCTCTGAATTTCAGTTATTAAAAGGAGTCTTATACATTGTAATGAGAAAATGTGAGGTTGGGAGTGGTTTCAAATATGTGGTTTGTAGGCGGTTAGCAACTGGTCTGATGCTGAAGTACCTGGCGGAGGAGGCATTGGTGAGACGGTGTAGACCGCTGACCTTCTCAACACTGAGCTCCTGTTATTCAGCAAACTCTCGTCCGTAACGTCACACTGGCCACAGCATCCAACATCTCCTGTGCACACACACACACAGAAGTTCACACAACACACACTTCACTTCTGCAAAGCCAGGCAAACCAATTAACTTGACCTGAAGTGATTTTGGATGTTTTTAAGCACATTTTAAGCCAGCACAGACTGTAAGGTTTCATTTTATGCAGTAAAATGTGTGGATTATGTTTTTAAATTTTCAACTTATTTAAAAAAAAATGTAAATATCACCATTTACTCATTTGAATGAAAATTTAAACTGAAAGCGCCATCTGAAGGATGCATTTAGTGAAAATCGCTGCTTCCTCTATTGTGCACTTAAACACACATCCTCTTGAACACCATTATGTGATTATAGATTTATCATAACACATGTGGTGGTATGGTGGCATATATCTAACTTAAAACTCATTAAATGAAGAATTGTGTGCATTTTGGGTAGGGGCCGGTTTTAACAATCATTTTATATTTGTTACAATATTTATCAGCCAAATCAGATTTATTGTGTCACAAAAAGTTTTATTTTACTGTTTTACATACAGTATAGCATCAAATACAATGAAATACATATAATTTATGAAATATGACTTCTAATTTAATTTTATGTGCTTTTTTTCATTTTCTTTTTGTAATATTCCTATTCAGCTTAATTTTTTTTTATTCAGTTCAAGTTTTTTTCCCATGTAATATTTATATTAATATTTTATTTTAATTATCTAAGATAATTTTTAATAGTTTTAGTTACCAGTAGTAGTAGTAGTATATATTTATTTAATGCCATGTCAGCATCTTAGGCTATTTTCATGGCAAAAACAATTTTAAAAATACAAGTATAACAAATACAATAAAAACCAGCAAACAAACAAACACAAGTTATATTTTTAGTTACCAGTAACAACACCGCAATAAACAGCAGAATCCATATACAGTGTGACAACATGCCCTGCTATAAGATCATATTTTGCATTACACTGCAGCTTTTATTTTTATATTTTCAGTTTTCACTTTAGTTTTAGTTTTAATTTAATTATCTTCTGTGATTCTGTGATGCGAAATCGTTGATTTGTGTTACGAAAAATACAAAAATATTTGTATTTATTTTATTTATTTCTGTTTTTTTTTTGTTTTTTTTACTAGAAATATTTTTTTTCCCTAGTTTTAGTTAACAACACTTCAATGAACAACAGAATCCAAGATCATATTTTTAATTACCTTTCATTTTTATATTTTCCTTTGCTTTTTGACATTTTTACTAGGTTTATATATATATATATATATATATATATATATATATATATATATATATTTAGCTTTAAATTATTTTTATGTCAGTTGTTTTTCCATCTAATATTTATGTTTTATTTTTTATTTCAATTCCTTTTATTCAATTATTATAATAATTTAGTCAACAATAACAGCAATGAATCCAGATACTGTGTGACAACATGCCCCGCTATAAGATCAGCGTGCATTAAATCAGCTGTATTGTTTTATTTTTTGTGGAAAATAATCATAGAAAAGTTAAAAGACTTTTTAACACCCTAAACTTTGACAAATTCTAGTTTCTCCTAACTTTAAAAATATGTTTATTTGCTGTTTTACCATTGCCATTGTATTCCTTTTTTCACTTAATAAATAAAAGACTAATTATGCTGAAATGAAGGCAGCACATTTGAAAGAAATGTGAAGAACTCGCAAGAAATGTGAGTGTGTGGAGGCCTGTGCTTCCTCAGTCTGCGTTCTCAGTTCCTCACGCTCGGAGTCCAAGACAAAGACTCACTCACTGTAACGCTTTCAACGACAGACCCTCATAAGGAGAAGTGCTGCATCCACAAGCTCTCGGTGTCATGAGAATATAAAGAGAAACCAAAAAATGCTCACGGCTTGCACAAAAATCACTTCACAGAGACTTCACTTTTTCAGCAATCAAATATTTTTGAGATGAGCAAAACCAGGAAATTAATATCAATTTCATTTTTTAATTCACTTCAGATTTGTAAATCACACACCAAATGTCATATTTTAAAAGTATAAATAAACAAACAAAATATTAATATAAAATTATATTAAGATATAAAAATTATCTAAATAAAAATATAACCCTAACCCTGTATACATAATTTTCTAAAATTAAATATTAATTATATAAATATCATAATATATATAAATAATATATACAAATTATGTAAATATAAAATATAACCCTATATAAAACATAACACAAATTAAATATTAATTGTATTTTAAATAATTAAATTAATAATAATAATAAAAAAATGTATATATATATATATATATATATATATATATATATATATATAAAATAAAAGTTAAATATGAATTATTTAAAATTAATAAAGTTAAACAAATAAATGCAATATAAAAATTCAATAAAATGTAGCCCTAACCCATACGTCAAAAATACAAATTGAATTAATTATTTTATTATTTTTTAATTATATAACCCTATCTCTATATTTAAAAATATGATATTAATTATATTTTAATAAATAAACAAACAAACATATAAAATAAAATTATTATATATTATATATATTTCAGTTTATGAATTTAATCTGCAAAGAATATATATATCTATGTTTTGCAAATGAAATTCATTAACTGCAAAGCGTAAACATGATATATGAAAAACAAATAAACAAAAGCACACACACTGACCTGATCTCTGGTCACACACTGCTCTCCTAAATCATGTATGTTGACAGAGCACATGACGCCTCCGATCACTGCATGCCCTCCTCTATCTGTTCACTGCATTTCCCTTTTTTCTGCATGAATGCATGTGTGTGACATCTATTGTGCAAGAAACTGCTGACATTTAGAGTCTGTCAAGCCTCATCCAGTGAGTTCACTAACTTGTTTCAAATGGAAAATAAATAGTGTAATTCCCCACACACCTGTTTTTACTCATTAGATCAAATGTCATTAGTGAAGATTAGAGCGAAAGAGTTAGTTCCTCATATTGATGTTATTTGAGATTCTACTGTATATGAATTACCCTTCTGAAATCACGTGTTGTTTTATGAGATAATGTGTCAAATAATAAAGTCTCAGGACTACATGAGCTGTTTTGACTGAATATATGTATGTATACTATTTATACTGTCCTCTGCTGGCAGAAGCTTGTACTGACATTGTGTCAAAAGTCAAAACTGATTGCAGAAACCAAATAAACTAGTAATAGGCCCATCTTGCCTTTAGCCTGGATTTTTATGACACAAGCGTACTACAAAATTTTGACAAACTGTAATATTAATAGTACAATTCTCAGTAACTAAGAAAGCCAGACAGAAACAAAGATTAAACTCGAGATTAAATCCCTCAAGAGTTGAATTTGCAGACTTTGCACTGAAAGCTCAAAGAAAATATTCCTTCATCTTTCGACCAATGAACTTCCATGAGCTTTACAGTCCTTTATTGCTGGATCACGACATCTAAAAATGGTAAGCAAGAAAATAAATAAAAAGACAGTCAGATAGATAAAATGTGTACACAACATTACATCAGTGTTATTTTATAGTATCACTGAGATGCTATTAAAGTTATTAATTATAGTTTGAATTAGTTTTTATTCTTATATTTTGCAGTTTGTTTTAGAAATTTTGTTGTTTTTGTCATTTTTATTATTTCTTTTTATGTGTCTATACAGTTTTTTTTTCTTCAGTTTTAGTTATTTTAGTTAAATTAAATGATAAATGATTCCTTCGCAACTAACTAAAATAAAATAAGTTTATTTTTATTATATTGTTATATTTAATATGTACTTCAGGTAACAAAAACGTGTTTTGTTTATAGTTTAAATTTTTTGTTAACAATAATATCCCTGCATTACATACATAAAATATAAATGATAAACGTTTGTATTTATGTATACAATAATACATATAAAATAATAACATTTTCCTCATTTATTTAATACAATAGAAATTTTAAAATAGCTAAATGCGTTAATAAAAATAGCAGATAAACAGATTAAAAACAGGAAACTGACATTTAATCACCATGATTTCTGAGTCGTCTTCATGGACAATACAAACACTCGTGCTGTTTCCATACTCAAGGAAATGCCAAACCACAGACCGTGTGAATCCGCAATAAGCTGAAGCATGTGATGCTGTGAAAGACGGTAAAGATGTCTCACCGGGAACTGATCCTCGTCTGGCCTTCTTCTCTCCATTCGGTGCAGATCTTCTCCTGAACGCCTTCAGATCATACGCGCTCCTCCGCACCTTCTCAAACATCTCAGATCCTCAGGCTTCAGACGCGTAACTTTAAACAATCACTTTTAATTCTCACTTTTAAGCTGTAAAGTTCTTGTCTCGTGTTTGCAGCACACTTCAACCAACCTTCACCAGACAGAGTTCAACGATCACTACACAACTCCACCCTCCAAAATCTGTAGTATGAATGAAGGTAGCGGCTCAAGACTGTGAGTATGCGCACTAAAGTATGAGTAAAATGACAAAATAGATTAATTTAATTACTATTTAATATACCAAAATTAGCCTACTGAACACAACAAACAACTAAAAATATAGAAAATAAGGTACCTGGACACGAACTTCACAATTAATTTCTTTTAGTTATAATACTTTCCAATTTGCAATAAAAAAATAAATACCTGATTATATAAAATGATATATATATATATATATATATAAGTTAAAAAAAAAAAAAAAAAAACAGTCCCGCCTTCTCAAATAAACAGCCAATCACTAAATGGTAAAGTCACGCGTCACTGCAGCGACCGTTACAAATTCATGTTGCTCTTAGGCTGACTGAAAAAATAAACGTTTTTAACGCTATTTGAGCATAAGAAGCAACATTTATGAGACAGTTGTCTTCAGATGTCTTTAGTGATTTCAAATATTAAATTTAATCGTAAATTTAGTGAACAGCTGAGGAGAATTTGATGCTTCCCCATTCATAAGATATAGGGCGTTTCAAAGATGGCCGCCGAGTGAAATCACAAAAAGGTGAAAAGTCCCCGGAATGACATCTACTTCCTGAAGCGCACATCTGATGGAGGCCACAGAGGAGGATTTATGAATGGCAGCGACACAACTGATATAGGTAGGTCACCTACCTTACAATGATAACATGATGAATGTTATACGGTATGTTTGGATTAGCTTCATACTAGCCTATATAAAACATACTCTGAGAGTATGCTATTTCGGATGCAGCAAATGGCATTGAAGCAACATAACTGACGCAGGCAGGTCACATGACTATGGCAACATGAATAATGTAGTACATTAAAAACACATACTATATTAAACATACTTTTTAAACAGTCGCTAATTACTTATTAAAAAGAGGTACCAAATCAGAGAGCAGGCCTGCACTGTAAAAAAAAAAAAAAAGGCAACCAGCTTCCGCAGATTTATGAGCTTTCTCAACTTGTTGTTTTAAGTTTACAACAAAAAGTTGCGAGAACTCAAAAATCTCCTACAAAAATAAGTTGAGAAAACTCAAAAATCTGCTGAAGCTGGTTGCCTTAAACTTTTAAGTTTTCTCAACTTTTTTTTTTTTTTTTTTTTTTACAGTGTATGCAATTTTAGACACAATTTCAGAATTACAGTACGATGATGAATTAAGTACTCATAAATCGGTTCACTGAAACGAGCCGATTCGCAGAAATGAATCAGACTTCCCATCAATACTCACCTGAGGTTATGTCCTTGTGAATAGCTTTTCATTTAAGCATCAGATTAATGAATGAGTTCACAATGATTCCTCCCTAAAATTAAGAGGATATCTTACAACATATATTTGGCCTTTTTTGCTGTTTATTTAGGCTACATGAACATGATATGTAATACAGCACCTTCTAGAGACTTTTCTAGAGTTTTATTAAATCAATTTATTTTTATATTCATTAAACAGGAAAATGTTACACCATATAATATCATCTAGTAATAGATAAATGCAGTAAAGCTGTATTGCTGTTTGCCAGGAAGACACTAATAAGCTACTTATTCATCATAAATATTTTTTTTTTTTTGTATTTTGTCTTTTATATATTATTATTATTATTTGATTAGTTAAATACATGAGATTGAGACTACTGAGCCATACATAAATGGTCAAAAATGCACATACATGATTTTAAATTAAATTAAAAACAATACACCACATGGTTAATACTTCAGATGGCTTCATAGTTGATAAAGTTGGAAGTTTGTGTGTCCGAATGTGCATGATGGGATTATCCAGATCTTTGGACAATCGGTCAGGAGATCCAGTGTGAGTGAAACAGCAGGTTAAGACATTTTAGTGATCCATGTGCAGCATTAGTCTTGGTTAACAGTCATACTGAAAACTGACAGTGCTGGAATGCTCTGGTTTTGTGTAGGTGTGTGTTTGTGCTTGCAGCTCAAATGGCTGCTGGGTTGCAGAAGACCATGGTTATACACACTTCAACAGCAGTGCAAATAGACAGAGACGATTAAACAGTGATGATATCTCATGAACAAAATCACACATGCAACATTCCCATCGGATGGACTGTGATAATCTGAACAAATGTACAAAGAGGTAGTTTATGGCATTGAATGAATATGTTTTCGAAGAGTAAGCCTTAAAATAGTATACATAAGCTTACTGCATCTTCCAAAGTCCAGTCTTCAGTAATGTTGTTCCCTCAGTTTCAGGGGATTTTAAAGGCTTTGGTAAGTTTAGCCTGAATGTTCTAGTTTAAATGCTAGTTAATACTAGTTAAAAACAACCAAAAATTGCATTTATAGTAATGCACTTACAGGTGAAATATGAAATAAGGTAATATAATATTCTACATATAAGGTGAAATAAAATAAAAATGTTAATATGTTAAAACGAGTCTTAAGTCGCTGGGGTATATTTGTAGCAATAGCCAAAAATACACTGTATGGGTCAAAATTATAAATTTTTCTTTTATGCCAAAAATCATTAGTATATTAAGTAAAGATCATATTACATGAAAATATTTTGTAAATTTACTACTGTAAATATATCAAAACGTCGTTTTTGATCAGTAATATGCATTGCTAAGAATTCATTTGGACAACTTTAAAAGCGATTTTCTCAATATTTAGATTTTCTTGCACCCTCAGATTCCAGATTTTCAAATAGTTGTATCTCGACCAAATATTGTCCGATCCTAACAAACCATACATCAATTTCGAAAAATTGACACTTAAGACTGGTTTTGTGGTCCAGGGTCACATATTAGATTACAAAAAAAATAAAAATGTTTCCTTGGGAACTCACTTTTTAACTAATAAACCAAATTCTAATTAAAGTAAAAAAAAAAAGAAAAAAAAAAAAAGTACATTTAAAGCTAAATAGAAATATGAAAAATAATAAATATACATTTTTAAATAAGTTTTATTTAAAACATGTTTAAAATGAATATTTTTAAATATTTATATTTAGCTTTAAATTAGAGATTATAATTATAATAATAATTTAAAAATATTACAAAATTACATATTCTAAATACAATGTTTATTAATTAAATATTAATGTAAAATTGTATTAGATTAGTTCATATTTTATGTAAATTTTATAGAACCATTTATTTTAAAATGTTTATCAAGATCTGTGTGTGTGTGTGTGTATATGTATACATATACTATACATACATACATACACACACATATATATATATATATATATATATGTATGTATATGTGTGTATATATACATACATATACAGTTGAAATTATTATCCATACTAAGTAAGTGGCAGCATGATGTTGTTTATAGATCTTAACTTGTTTTTAACCTTGAACATTCATGTTTGGTCTGTAAGGGTTTAATTTAACTTTGTAACTTACTGTTAACTACTCTACCATTCCAGTGATTATTCCATCATAATAGTGCTAGTATCAGTATTCATAAGGTTTTATATATATATATATATTTAAATTTCTTCCTCCTCATTTCCCTTAATATTCAAGAGTCCACATTCTGTAACATTCATCAGTGATTGTACATCATCATCACATTCAGCTGACAAAACTGTGAAACATGAACACTTTCAAGTTATGCCAAGTTCACACTGCGTAATTTTCAAAATCATCGGATCATCGTTGTTTTCACACTGCACAACTATCTGGGGTAGCGTTCAGTTGCTGCTGTATTCACATTGCACGATAGATCGGCGACAGGAGGTCACACACTGCATGACTTTACAATAGGAAGAATTTCCGACAACTCTGTCTGCTCCGCAAACTGCGTTTCATAACCAAACGCACGTGAGAAGTGATAAGGAAATAACGCAAGATCATGCTGATATTGTGGTCTATAATAAGTCCTCCCCGAACAAACAATAACAAAGGTGACTTCGTAACATAGCCTACTTCTGCTGGGAAAATTTTATATACACACATCTAAGTTGAAAGTGAAACCAACGTTTTGTTCATTTTATAATGAGCTTGTCTACAAAAGCCCTCAAAGTAATGAAAAAGAAAAATGCAATAAATCTTTTGTCCTTTATAGAAGAATATGATTTACATGCACTGTATATTCTAATTTCTAATGCAAAAATGTATTGATATTGCGACATTGTTTGTACATGTCTAATTGCTTAATAATAATAATAATAATAATAAAGTCCTCCCCGAACTGTATCTTGCTCTTTCATTGGCTGTTTTGAAACGCCGACAGCTCCAGATTTAGCATGCCAAATATTCTCTCCGATCGCGTCTTTGATAATTCATACTGCGTGATTGTCACTCGCGTGAACAAGCACCGATTTGCCTCAGATTTCGGGCATTTGTCAGCGATTTCGCAAAACCTGTCGGCGAGTGAAAATCAGAGCTAAAATCGTGCAGTGTGAACTCGGCATTAGCGTGTAAAAAAGTGTCATAGGCAAAAAGCTGCTGGACAAGGATACAAATGTACAAGAGATCACATGACCATGATGTCAGAGCATCATGTGATCAGCTAGGCATTCAGGGCCTGTGTGTTACTTTGGTTTGTGTCTCTCTGCCATCACTGTAGTGTGTCTTTATCTCACATGGGCCAGTGAACTCGGCTCACGGTGCGGTAAGGTCACGGGCGTGAGGCACTCCTGTGGTGTTTAAGCTCAAGCGGTGCCTTAGATCTACGCTAGGGGAGGCAGGAATCGAGGGGAAAAGCTTCAGGCTCCAGAGACTTGGGCAGTTAGGAGGGGAAAATAATCAGACTCCTTCTGATGTTGTTGAATCCTGGAGAATCACCGTTACAGTCCATCTGCTGCCGGACCCAGATCATAACTGATGCAACCTACTGAAAAATAAACTGAGATAAAAATAGATTGGAGAAAAAAAAAAAACTGTTTTTAAAAGAAAATATATATGTACAGCTAGTAAAAGCCTATATTATAAAATATCATTCATAATGAATTGAATCAATAATTTAAAATATGCATAGTCCTAAATAAGCACAATATGCACAGTTCAAAAGATGTTTTAGAAAGAAGTCTCTTCTGGTCACCAAGGCTGCATATATCTAATCAAAAATACAGTAAAAACAATAAAATTGTCAAATATTTTTACAATTGCAATTTTCTATTTGAATATATTTTAAAATGTCATTTATTGTTGTGATCAAAGCTTAATTTTCAGCATCATTACTCCAGTCTTCAGTCAATCATTCTAAAATGCTCATTTGCTGCTTTTAAATCTTTTGATCAATTTAATGCATCCTTGCTGAAGAAAGATATTCATTTCTTTTCTTTAAAAAAAAAAAAATTAATAAAAAAAAAAAAAAAACTGACTCCAGACTTTTGAACAGTAGTGTATAAAACAGGTTATACTTAAAAAGCAACTCCATACTTGGTTACCTGTAGGTTAACAGGGTCCGATGTGTTTAGTTCTTGGTAGCGCTGTGGCACTGAGGCAGGAGGATGCTGCTGACTATCTAGAAGAGACTGACAGATTAGTTCTCGCACAGCTAGGGGGCAGAATAGAGCAGTGAGACAAGAGCAGCACAGACAGCGTGTCCTTATCTGTGTATACTTTCACAGTATAGCAGAACTGGGGCATATAATTTTGCTTGGACACACAAACTCTTTCGTTGTTTGCATTTATATGTTAGCATTATCACCTAAATGCATTACTGTCATTCTAACTTCATAAATGGTACACGCATGCTATGATGTATTATATGCACGTGCATTATTTAGTGTATAATATTGTGTATTATACACTAAATAATACACAAAAATAATATAACATCCAGCCACCTTTGGAATACTATTTTATTTTATTTTTTTTACATACTATGATCTATTTATAATTAAAACGTACTATGATTCTATTTATTATTGAAAATAATATTCATGAGTGGACTGCTCAAAAGTATGGAGTTAGTTTTTTTTTTTTGCAAGTTATGAAAAGTCTTTTCTGCTCTCCAAGACTGCATTTATTTTATTAAAAAATACAGTAGAAACAGTAATATAGTGAAATATTATTACAGTTTAAAATAACTGTTTTCAATGTGAATATATTTTAAAATATAATTTATTTCTGTGAATTTAATTTATTGTAACAATTTATTTCAAAGCTGAATTTTCAGCATCATTAGTCAACAACTGTGCTGCTTAATATTTTTGTGGATACCATCATAAATCTTATTTACAGCATTCTTTGATGAATAGAAAGTTCAAAATAACAGCATTTATTTGAAATAGAAATGTTTTAATTCCAGTAATGTAATTCAAGAGATTGGGACACAGCTTTTACTTACCTCACTATTGTGACATTATAGCTTTAGCATCAATGTCAAACCGGTTTCTGAGATAGCTGGTTTATTGCTGATCCAAAATGGTCTACTAGCCCAGTCAGGTCCCAATGAGCTGGTATTCTTCCTTGTCAACCATTTAAACCAGTTTGGAACAGCTAGAAACTAGCTACCTTGTTCCAAAACACAACTTAAACAGGTGCATTTCCCAGTAGGTTCTTTCAAAACATTAAGATTTAATGTTGCTTGATGCTTTGACTATTGATAAAAACAGTGAGGACACAGACTCAATTAATGCATTTATACCTGTTATTTACAGTATATACGAAGAATATACAACATTACAGTCCAGTTCACAACAGACATATACAGTGTTTTGCTGTAGGCCGTGTACTGTATACACATGCATATGACAGCAGACAGGGACATGAATAACAGTCTGCCCTCAAAAAGTGATTTGCATTTGCACAAAGTGGCTGTTTACAGTAAGACACAGTAGAAAACACATTCACCAGCTAGTGCAGACGTCGCAGCGCGACATGAATGAAAGAAAATCAAAGAGAAAGTGATGCGGGAAGCAAGAAGCATTTGACAGGTTCCCTCAAATTGGACGTCTGTCTGAATGAGATGGCGACACACTGTGATGTCATGATCATGTGATCATGTACAAACGTGTTTGTTTGTGTGCTTCAGGCCTCAGGTGCACGGGTGCGACAGAGAGGAGGTCTCACATGGTTTCTGTCCTGATTTGAAAACAACACCCCTAAAACTGCTTCATCAGATCACAGATAATTACATAAAGCCCTCTGTATGAACCAAAACAAACGATCAGTTTCACCCGTTTATCAGTCCCAGATTTGACTTCAGTGCAGAAAACCAGCAGAAAACAGCAAGAATAGAGAAAAGATCCTCTTTAATACTTTTTAAAGATCGCTACCTACTTATAGCTGTAATATTAGATCTACAAGTCACAGAGCGCTAAACTAAAATTTACACTTCAGTTTCATGCAATACTGAGGCCTGTGTGAACAATAATGAATTAAACACTGAATTGGGATCATAATCGAGTCTTTCTACAATAGCGGTGACGTTTCCTTTAAAATTATTATATTTTCCTTTTTTTTTAAACTAATGATTTACTGAAACTCAAGAAACAAATCCAATAGTATGATTGTTAAAATGTAAAATGTATTTCATATATTATATATACAATTGTAGTATAATAATGTATATTTTTTATTTATTATATATATAATGATTTATATTTTATACTAGAATTAAATATTATTTTAAAATATTTTGTTTTATGTAGGAAAAATCACAGCAATTGCAGAATTCGAAAATGTATTTAGCAAAAACCAGCAGTTTAAAATAAGCATGCAGGGAAATCATGGCAGGCTCGGGTTGAGGGTTTGATACCTGTCAAATGCTTCAAGCACTGTGTGATGTGTTGTAGGTTGGTGTGGGTCTGATATGGCTCTAGAAGGCCAGTCAGTGTCACACAAGACCTTAATTGGAGGACACAGGCACCTCTCATGAAATACAGCAATTTTTGGACAGAAAAGATGTTTAGCAGATGTTAGGGCCCATGCACGTCCCTTTCTAAGTGACACTTGCTGCGCTATTTGGCAGCTTGTTATTTGCCTGTGAGTTTTGAAGTATGGTGTCTTGCCAAAAATGTGAATGTGTAAGGGAAAAACAACAACAAAAACATCAATGCAACTGATAAAATGGCAACAAACGGAAGAACACTGACTAGACAGGACATGAGCACTGCATCTGTTATACTGTAAATCACTGCTGCAGATAATATGTGCTGTAAAAAAAAATGTTGCAATGTTATTGGCCACCTTTAGACAGCTGACAATGAATGCTATTCCCTGAGAATTTAGTCTTCTAGACAATTGCATCACTTCATCATTAACATACATTCAATGCAGTGTCACTATCGCGTTCCTGTAAGCACTCACAACATTGAGTTCACATCTGACCCAATCTGATCTTAACTGCAAATTAAAATGGTGTCTTGTATTTCTATAAACGTGATTCAACAATTTTTGCACACTCACCATTACATGGGATGTGCCACATTTATGCTGCTTATCCACTGGATGGCACTGTGACTGTGGCTATGTTTGGAATAGCATACTGCAGTATGCATGCAGTACACAGTATGTAACACAAAAACGTTGATGTCCTAGTGCAGTGGTTCTCAAACCTCTCCATGAAGTACCCCCAGCACTGCACATTTTGTATGTCTCCCTATATCTGACACACCCACTTCAGGTCTTGCATTTATTTAGCTCCATTTATGAGCTGATGACTTGAATCAGGTGTGATAGATGATGGAGACATACAAAATGTGCAGGGCTGGGGGTACTCCAAGACAGGTTTGAGAACCACTGTCCTAGTGCATTTCCCAACTTCATTGACTTATTTCATGAGATCTTAAAGAAATAGTTCAACCAAAAATGAAAATTGGGTATAATATTATGTATTATGGACTAGTATTTTGGCCATAAGTGACAGTTTACAGTTTAAAATGCCTTAATGATGGATTTGTTTCTTACAAACATGCAGCTTTTTGCTTCACAAGACTTGAATTGATGGACTGGAGTGGTGTGGATTATTGTGATGTTTTTATCAGCTGTTTGGACTCTCATTCTGATGGCACCCATTCACTGCAGAGAATCCATTGGTGAGCAAGTGATATAATGCTACATTTCTCCAAATCTGATGAAGAAACAAACTTATCAACACCTTGGATGGCCTTAGGGTAAACTGAGTAAACTGTCAGCAATTTCAGCATATTATTTGAAAACAGTATGCAGTGTGAATTATACTGCACTAGTATTCTATTCCAAACATAGCCAACATTCTCAGAGACTGATACTGCAATCGGCATTTCATATAAAATCTTGTTGTTACAAATCAACCACTTAATTGACTCTCAGTGTTCAGATCATGTGACAATCATACATTCACCTTCATACACACCAACAACCCACGACCAAATCCGATTCTGTTAAAGGGATACTCCACCCCAAAATGAAAATTTTGTCATTAATCACTTACCCCCATGTCGTTCCAAACCCGGAAAAGCTTCGTTCGTCTTCGGAACACAATTTAAGATATTTTAGATGAAAACCGGGAGGCTTGTGACTGTCCTGTTGACTACCAAGTAATTAACACTGTCAAGGCCCAGAAAAGTATGAAAAGCATCGTCAGGATAGTCCATGAGAATACTTTTTGTATGCAAAGAAAATATAAATAATTAACAACTTTTTTTCAACAACTCATCTCCTCTCCTCGTTATTTTCTTTGCGTACAAAAAGTATTCTCGTCGCATCATAAAATTCAGATTGAACCACTGATGGCAGATGGACTATCCTGACGATGCTTTTCATACTTTTCTGTGCCTTGACAGTGTTAATTACTTGGCAGTCAACGGGACAGTCACAAGCCTCCTGGTTTTCATCTAAAATATCTTAAATTGTGTTCCGAAGACAAATTAAGCTTTTATGGGTTTGGAACGACATGGGGGTAAGTGATTAATGACAAAATTTTCATTTTGGGGTGGAGTAACCCTTTAACATTACATCCTGTTGAATCTGTCTTAAAGTCCCTCATTCGTGTAATTGAACAGTCCACGTGCGCTCAGATCAGGACAGAGAACACAGTGTCCTGAGAACTGATCAACAGTCTCTTTTGAAGAAGGCCGGGCCACTTGTGCTCCATTAAATCCCTGAGTTAAAAAAAAATGAAAACACTCCCCGAAACATTCAAACACAGAAACCAGTGTGTGTCCTCCTCTCTGCGGCACCCGTCAGTAGCGGGGATGCTGGGAGCCGTAGTTTCTGGGATACAAAGGGGTGTAGCTGGACGAAGGGGGCGTGTAGCGGGACGTAGAACGCTGGAAGTGGCTGGGAAGGGGGCGGGATTGGGACGAGCTCCACATGGAGCGGCGACTGGCCAATAGGGGTGAGCGGTAGGGCGAGGAAGGGGCGGAGCCTGGGGAATAGTGCGACTCACTTGCATAGCGACGGGCCAGGATGGAGGTATGAGTAGGCAGGTTGGTGTAAGTGTGCGGTTCGACGACGTACGCCCGGATGCCCGTCGTCCAGTGGCGGTACTGCGTGGTTGGGGGCGTCCAGGAGGACAAGGAAGACGATGCGGGAGACAAAGGGGCCTCCAGGGAGGGTGGGCTGTTGGGGGCGGACAGCTCGGTGGGTGTAAAGGTGGGTGTGGTGGGTGAGGTGATGGCGGCTGCTGCCGTAAGGACCTCGGTAATTGTCAAAGGGGTGTCAGGAAGGGGCGGGACTGGCGTTCCACTTACTTTAGGTGTGTTGCTCCTCAGCCGGGACGTTTTTCCCACACGGGTCCGGTGCGACTGCTCTTGGTCGAACTCCAGGTCTTCCAGTTTCTGTGTGAGGGCGAGTTTTTGCTGGATGGCCATGCGGAGGAGAGAGTTGAGCGTCTTTTTCTCGTCCTCCGCCGCCGCGAGTTGTCTCTGCATCTCGTCCAGCTGAGACACGTACTCATCACACCTGATCAGAGAGAAAGGAGAAATTAGTATTTGGGCTGCACAATTAATCGAAACAAAACTGATTATTTAAATAATTATAATCTGGTGTTTTCAGTGTCTCAGTTGACAGTAAATGTTGCATATAATGTGCATTTGGGAACGCAATATGTGACAACCATCTTTCCAAAGTTGTAATTAGAAGCACTTATAAACTGCCTGCATGTTGACAACAAAAGAAAAGCTTTAAAGGGTTGATAGTTCAACATAAAATAATAATAATCATTTTTTTTTATTAAGTATTGTTTTTTTTTTTTTTTTAATATTACAATACTATTTTTAAACAATTTTTAGTAACAATATTAATAATTTATATATTTCTTAGGTTTAATATTTTTATTAGTAGTAGTAGTAGTAATAAAAAACACTTCAAAGCAGTTTTCAGTCAAAAGCTGAATGTTGTACTGAGATTTTTATTTTATTTTACAGTGAAATATTACAATAGGAATATTTCTTGTTGTGTTCTTTTTATATAGTAGTAGTAGTAGTAGTAGTAGTAGTAGTAGTAGTAGTAGTAGTAGTAGTAATAATTACTACCCCCCAAGAAAATCTAAAAATAGCAATTACATTTTTCTGCATCATATATCCCCAATTAGTAAACATCCACTCTGATGTGCTGTGAAAGCTGTGGTTGGCTCATTATTCAGTTATCTGTCCACCTGATTTTGCCCTCAACAGCAAAAATAATCCAAATCACAGATGGAAAAAAATGCTCATCTTGTCAGTAACTGCTTCGGCTGCAGTCTCTAAGCTCGTATATGATGCTGTCAGCATCCTGCACCAGTGGACATTGTAAAGCAATGTTGGAGAAGTAACTAACTTAAACAGAATCTTAGCAGTATGACAACTGGAAAATACTATAGCTTTTCAGTAACAAGCTACTTTTCCCAACGAGTACTTGTGTAGTGCAACAAAATGCTATTTTTGTCACTTTGGATTGTATACTCTCTCCTAAAATGTGCTTCTATATAAATAATGATTTATTCTGGAGTATTGGTTCATTTGTATGGTTCACTGAAATGATCTGCAAGGACGATAACTATAAAGATAGCAATAAAGATATACTTCTAAAAATTGCTCTCAATATTAAAGAATAGCAGAGTCCACACCACAGCTATAACGATAAAGGCACAGAGAAACGATATCGCTGGAATCACTTTCAGAACAATTTTTTTCCAGCTGATGAACGATAAAAACATTGACACCCAATCAGAATCAATCCTAATATAACGAGCTTGAGAATTTAAAGCGGCAGACGAGCGTGCACTTAGAATAAACAGATGATATTGTTCGCTGGTGTGGACGCTAATATCTTTATTGTTTTCGTTCTAGGTGTGAACGGGGCTTTACGTTACGTATTTCTCACCGTGTGGCGAACATGGCTCTGAGGGAAGAGAAGGTAGCCGCGTCCTCTTTCAATGCCTTTAGCTCATTCCTCAGTTTCATCATGGTCTCCGTCACCATTGTCTTCTCATTCTCGTATTTACTCTTCAGGTTGGCCAAAGCCCCCTCAGCCGTCTGTGAGCATTACAACCAACATTGTGTCAAATAAACAACTAGTTCTGCCAACAATAAGTTAATTAAGCACTGCTGATATAATATAGACCACATAAGAAATCACTGATTCATTACGACCATTGAAGGCGTTTTCTGAAAAGAATGCAATTTGATTTTTTTTTTTTTAATCAAAAACCACGGTTAAGATGGTTACACGTGGATTATAATAGCAGCCCTGCTCAATATCATGTTCGTTTTGATATATGGGAAATATTTACCAAATAATTGCTCTGGTTTAAAGGCCTACTTTAAGAATACTTTACTGAATTCATAATCTAATTTCATTCAGTGAACTGTTCATTCAACTGAATGCTTGTCGTAGCAGTAACTAAGAACTCCTCTTTTGTGTGTTTCCACATAATAATGGTTGTAGTAATTACTTTGCGGCCTATAGAGCACAGCACTTTCTCTCTGGTGTGGGATCTATAAATCGTAATGTCCATTAATCATCTCTGGCCTGGAAGGGTCATACAACATGCTTTATATCACACGGTGGCCAACAAAGAGAAAGAAATGATGTGTCGGATATAATGGTCCCTTTTCATCAACATTTCATTTCACTGGCTGTAGATCAAACGCCTCCGTCGGGGTGCACCTCTCCGCCTGAAATGCCGTGTTTACAAGGTACTGGAGCTTTTTAAAAAAACTAAATGCTAGATTTGCCAATGTTTGCCAGATTAGCGACATCAGATCTTTGACTTTTACTCTGTTTGGTTTAAGGCACTTGTGTTCACAATGTAAATTGACTTAAAAGAGAACCTTGCATGAATTAATCAAACCACAAATATTGAGGTGGTTGAGTCTGGTTCATTTGTGGGTCATTTTACGGTGGACTGAGATCATTTGGGGTGTTCACATGAGTTGCTATCTTTCGCCTACCATAGTCTTGCATACAGTGATTTTTATTTTATTTTTTTATACTATCGGTATACAGTCTAATCCACTTTGCTATTTATTCTAGCCAAGAAATGTCCACAGACAAGAATAGACCGACTGATCTGTTAAATGACTAACCCTAATTTGTTTTAAGGGTGTTTTATACCCCTTTTTTACACCTCTGCATGTTTTGACCCGACAAAAGGGTATAAAAACACCCTTAAAAACAAATTATGGTTAGATTAGACCATATACCGATAGTATAAAAAAATCATTGTATGCAAGACTACTGTAGGCAAAAGATAGCAACTCATGCGAAAACGTAACACAGAAGCTACAGAGCAACATTAATGAGACATCAGCCTTAATGCCAATAGTTGAAAATCTTGGTTTGCAAGACTACTGTATGCAAAATCTACCAACTCATATGGAAAGGTAACAGTTTTACCAAGCTACAAATCAATGTTAATGAGATGTCAGAATAAGTTCACTGAAATTAGCTGCAAAGTGGACTAAATTTTATGCCGATAGTATAAAATCTGTAGGCGTACTGTAGGCGAAAGATAGCAACGTACAGTATATGGAAACTTAACATAGAAGCTATAGAGCAACGTTAATGGGATGTCAGAATAAGTTGCAAAGTGGACCAGACATGATGACGATAGTTAAAAATATTGGTACTCAAGACTGAGAGATAGCGACTTACATGGAAATGTAACAGTTTTACCAAGAAGCATAGAAGCTACAGAGCAACATTAATGAGTGGTCTGAATAAGTTGGCTTGAATAAGTTGCAAATTGGACTAGACTTTATGTAGATAGTTACAAATCTTGGTATGCAAGACTATTGTAGGTGAGCGATAGCGACTTACATGGAAACGTAACAGTTTTACCAAGAAACATAGAAGTTACAGAGCAATGTTAATGAGTGGTCTGAATAAGTTGCAAAGTGGACTAGACTTTATGTTGATGGTTACAAATCTTGGTACGCAAGACAGTTGTAGGCAATAGATGGCAATTCATGTGAAAATGTAAGTTTTACCAAGAAATGAGATGTCGGAGTAAGTGGCAAAGTGTACCAAGACTTAATGCCAATGGTTAATAATCTTGGTACTCAGGACTACTGTAGGCGAAAAATGTGGAAACGTAACAGTTCTACCAAGAAATGTAGAAGCTACAGAGTAACATTAATGAGAAGTCAGAGAGTCTTAATCAATGTAAGGACTCCCATGGTTCAATACTCTCAGGCCTCATGGCAATCAATAGGCTGCTGGGTAATAAATAGTGCTGATTAGTCTACCTGCTTGTTGGCTTTGAGCACAAGACGCAAGGTTGCAATCTGCTCCCTCTTTGTGCTCAGGAGGGACTTGAGCTTGAGAATCTCCTCCATGCAGGCCTCTTTGTCCTTGTCCATCAGTGGGGCGAGTTCGCTAGCGGCCGCTCTCTGGCGGGACAGTTGGAGCGAGCGGTCCACCGCCTTCTGCAAGTGCTTGATCTGGTCGCGGATGATGGCGTTGAGGTGGTGGATGTTGGTGGGTTCGCGGCGGAGGTCAGACCCCGTGGCCGACTCGGGTGCTGGGGATGATGATGAAGACGAGGAAGAGGCACTAACGACGGGTGAACCCAGTGGCGTACGGACTGGGCTCTGCTCAGCAGTGAGAGGTTCTTTGGATGGTGAGTCCGACGGGCTACGAGACTCAGCGGACGTTGCAGCGTTAATTGCCGCCAAACGACGTGCAAGACGTGGGGTCAACAGCACACGGTGATCGTCCTGTCCCTTGTGGCCAGGGGTTGAAATGCGCGTTGGCATTCTGCCCTGCCGGTAGTAGTCCAGCGTAACGCGGTTGGGTGTCTCGTTGTTGCACAGGCAGACGTGGTGGTAAAGTTGCGCTAACTCCTCGCTGAATGTCGCCAGCTCTTCTTGGGCAGTTCCCAGGATTCCTTGCGTCTCCAAGGTCGTGTTATTGGCTGCCCGCAGCTCGCGTTCCAGATTCACCGCCTTCTCCCGGCTTTCCCTGCAGCTGCGCTCCAGCTGCACCACTTGTGTCTCCAATGCTTGCAGCTGCACCTTGCCCTGCTCCTCCACCCGTGCTCTTGCCTCCACACACTCATTATATCTATCTTTCACCTCCTTAAGCTCTGCCTTCAGTCCAACCACCTCCGTCACAGCCACCCTGTATTTACATTGCAGCAATTCCAGACTCGGCCCTTCCTGGCCACTAGGGATGCATGTTGTCTCCTCTTCTTCGACCTCCTCTTCCCCCTTGGTTTCCTTGCTGCTGCGTTGGCGGCGGAATTTTCGGAAGCGCTCGCCCAAGCGACTGGCCTTCTCGTGCTGCTCTGTCAGCGCCCCCTGTGTGTGACGGAGCAAAGCCTGTGATTCCTGCAAGCTGTTGAGCAAAGTCGCTTTTTCACGTTCCACCTGTGGCAAATAAACAAGTCAACTAATGACTTTATATGGTGTATACTGGTTAGTCCTGATGCTGGTCTAGATGATGAACCATCATAGCCATGAAAAACATCAGTGAAATCTAGCTGGCAGGTCAACCAACAAGGTCTTATTTAACTAATAGATATCCCCATACTTTCCTCAGTTGATTAATCACAGTACATTTAAGACAACTGTTTTGTATTACATGTTTTCTAATATGTTGTCTAAATATGAAAATCAAGCATTATGCAATTAAATATGCACTAATTTGCATACCTTTCAGAATAGAAATCTGAACATTGGATGAAGCCAGGTTCAAAATTTTTGTTTCATTTTGTTGACTTATTACAGTTAATGGCTTTTACATAGGACTTCTCTTTTTATCATTTTTTTCTCTTTCTATATATATTGCATTTATATAGATGTCTGGCTCAGGGCATGAAAAAAACTCTACTCACAGAAAATGGCTTTTAAAGATACACATTGTAATTGAGAAATCTACACTGTAAAAAAAAAAAAAGTTGAGCCAACTTAAAATTTTAAGGCAACCAGCTTCAGCAGATTTTTGAGTTTTCTCAACTTGTCGTTTTAAGTTTATATAACAAAAATTTGAGAATCTCCTGACTTAATCTAATGCATGTAAAGGAGTATCTTATTGCTCAGGAGACTTAATGGAGATATGCTTAATTTAATCAACTATGTTTCTTCTAAATTAATCTACAAGTAGGTCAGACATGGTCGGTGCATTTTGCACAGTTAATGCATGATCAATGTTAACACATAGATATAATACATAGATGCATATGTATATGACTCAAATGAACTTGCACTGTAGGAACAGTGGTCTCTTTTGACGGGAAGGATATAAATAAGCCAGTAGCATGGCCCATTAGTGTGCATGGTGGTCTCATATTTCATCCCACGACACTGCAGCATCCCGGTGTAAACAGAACAACGCCTAAACCAATGCAGCAGTCGTTTGTCACTATTTAGGATCTAGAGCATGAAAGATGAGTTTAAAAAGCTTAAAAATAGGGAAATTAAGAGAAAAAAAAACAACCAAAGGAAATATGAAAGACATATTAAAGAGGTAAATGTATTATACCTCTGGGCTGGCAACATAAAGCTTTGCTGTATAAAAATGAATGCATGCTGATAGAAATGTTTACATAGGTCGATGCTGTTTATATATTCGTCATATGGGTGTGGCTAACATAGGCCCCACCCCTTCATACTGACCTGCTGAAGCTGTTGTCTTAGTTTCAGGATTTCAGGGCCATTGAGCTCACTAAAGAGGTCAGGGGTCAGAATTTCAGTCTTCCTCAAACTCGACGGCCTGAAGTCTCCGTTCAGTCGGCTCAAAACTGATCCTGCCGCGCCTTGAAGCAGATGCCCGTTGCACTTGCCACCGTCCTCGCTGCTGGGCGATGTGGCGGCTGTCGGGGTGGCACTGCCACTAGGTGGCGCTGAGGTCAGGGCGATCAGATGGGCACAGCCTGAACTGAAACCCCCATCGCACATGGTTAGATGATGTGCTAATTCCTTGCGCAAAGCATACTTCTGTTCTCGCTCGCTTTTCAGAGAATCCAAAGCCTCCTCCAATTGGGTCTCAGAGATGTCCTTCAGGCGCAACGCATCTTCTAATTGGCTGTTAAGCAGGGCTGTTTCCTCCTCCAGAACTTTGATTTCATGCTTCAAGCCCTCATACTCCACCTGATACAACAGAGAATAGCCATTTGTTTTGAATCTGGAAATATCCGAGACTGTTTCTACGTAACCTGCCACAAACAAATATGATGCATAAAGGTTTTACGCCTAGTTTCGAGAATTTGTTTTAACATTTTAATGCAATGTAATTTAGTGTATGTATGCCATCTGTGACTTAATGATATTTAAAGTTTTTTAAATATCAATTTAAAAATGTTTAATGTAAAATAAAAATCTAAATACTTATAAGGTTTATAAATATGTATAAAAATAAATTACATTTTATAGTAATTCATTGGTCACGATATTTCAGTATCAACTTAAATATAAGCATAATTTAAAATATATGTAAAGACTTATAATTATAAGTTCATAAATTTATATAAAAATACAATGTATAGTAATCAATTGGTCAGAAGCTATTTAAATATGAATTAAAAAATAAGTATAATATAATGCAACAAAATATATATAAATAATTTCATAAATAATTATTATATACCTTTATGGTATATATAACTATTTACATATCTATTTAAAATATATCTTTAATATAATAAAATATGTAAGTACTTATAAGTAAAAATACTTATACTATGTTAATACTAATATAAAAATACTTTTACTAAAGTAAAAATACTAATACTTAAGTTAATAAATTTATATTAAAAATACAATATAAAGTAATCAATTCACACGTAATGTTTATAATTTTAATAATAATACTTATAATAGAATTACAGATGGATGGGGAAAATTAAGTCAAAAATAGTAACATTTTGTCTGTTTACTGAATGCATGTTGCATATTATGGAAACGAGTTTTGTATCAGCTAGTTTTCTGTTGTTGTTTTGAAAAATGTATTTGGTGACAACATTATCAATTTATTATTTTTATTTATTTTTTGGTCTGAGTCCAGAAAGGCCAGTGCAAAGACATTTTATAGCCTTGGAATTATAAGGTTCTATCTGTATTCTGAGTGGTTTTGAGATATTGAGCTTCAAAGTTTTTGCATTCCATATAGGGAACAAGTCTCTTTCCTACATGAAAATGACAGAGACCATAAATGTATTCTAAGTGTACAATATCAAAATCCTCTCAAATTTTTAAATTGGGATTTTTGGAACAGGTCAAATGCAGATAGAACCTTCTAATTCTAAAAAGTCATTTTCCGCTTGGAATTATAAGGTTCTATCTCACGAAACATTAACTGAAGCAACAATTTTCAAGAAATTCAAATAGTTTTTTTTTTTTTTATCATTTGTTTTAAAACATAAAATTAGTGTTGTAACAATGTGTCAACATGTACAAGAAAGGTAAATTTAATGCTTTATTGCATTTATTCCATATTTTAGGACAAATGTTTTTTTCTTGGTTAAGTTACAAGGGGCAATACTAAATATTTTGTTCAGTGCTAATGCTAATTTTAGCGGGTAATTAAACACATTATTGAGGGAACAGTTAAGGCAGCTAACGTTACTCTAATCCATCTGACCAGGACTTTATTCCACAAAACGCGGGACAGGGAAAATGGCTTTCTCTTTAAATCAGTATGGCCGAGATAACATGCTGACGTTTATTGTTGTAAATAAGACCCCAGCATTTAAATTGTTGACTATTTGATATTTAAGGCTTAATGTTGTAAAATTTAAGACTTTAAATTGCATGAATATTTCGCCAATCATTACATATTCGGGTCTTTAGTGACCCAGACTTATATCCAGCACGGATGGATCTCTAACTGCTGCAATAGCAAACTCTCCTGATATTTTAAGAACATAAAATAAAAAAATAATAAAATAAGCTTTCTTACCTTTTGAAACTTAGAAGGGTTCGATTTGAGCAGATGATTTTACCCTCACTGCCATCGTCAGAGAGCATTTCCCCAGTGATTCAGCATCTGGCTCATATTCACGATCTCAATATATTCTCAAAACTATCGTTTTCAGCATCTTCAAAAACAACATTTTGATCGCTATTCACCACATCCACCATCAAACGACAGTGACACTTATATTTCATTATGTACAGTAATTGCTCTGCAGTAAAATCATCCAAGCCAATTCAATTTTTGCAGATGATTATTTGTTTTACGTACGCGCTAATTATGAGTAAAAAAAATCATGTCATCATTATGTTTTAAACAGTGCCACTTTGTGGAATAAAGGTGAATTGCACTTATTGATTATGCAGACACGTAATTATTGTTGTTTAATCTTTCCTGCTGTTACGGAGTAGTCCGGCGACGTGACAAAGAACGTTGATCCTGATTGGTCCTCTTGCGTGCATTCGAAGTGCTGATTGGCTGATTCACAGATAGAACCTTATAGAACCAAGTTAGAGTTCGACTTTGTAGATAGAACCTTTTTGTTTTCTAAATAAAAAGTCCTAAAATGTACAAAACTTTAAAAAAGCCATCACATAATGTAAATAAGATGTCACAGAATAAGAATACATGAATAACTCAATTTTGACAAAAATGTCAGATAGAACCTTATAATTCCAAGGGGGCGATTTGTTTCTTGCCTAGAACCTTCTTTTCTTTAGTGGAAATGTGTGTAATGGTTCTAGATTGCTCACCAGAACTGTGTCGGTGTAAAGGGGGTAACTGTGAGTGTGTTTACCTGGTTCTGCTTGAGCGTGGACACCAGTTTCTGCAGCGAGATGTTCTCCTCCTCCAGTTCGGTGTAGTCTTGCAGTAATCTGGCCTCTCTAAACTTATACTCCCTGATCTCCTCTCTCATCCGGCTTCTCTGCAACTCCAACATCTCATTACTCTGAGAGACACAGAGGGAGAAACGGAGACCAGACCTGTCAAACACCTTGAATACGGGGATACATTTGCGATGTCAAACCAATAATGGATTTATGCTGTTTATTAGGAGAGCGTTTCTGACCTCTCTCAGCTCCTGTAGGATGGTGCTGAGTCTCTCGTTCTCGACCTGCGTGCAGGACGCCTGTGATCTGCTGCTCTTCAGCTCGGCCTGCTGCTCGAGTAGGCGGCCCATGTAGTATGCTTCCTTAGTGGCCGACTCCTGCAGCAGCGTCTCCTCGTTGGTCTCCCCATCTTCAGCCACCTTCCTTTGAGTGGTGTACGCCTGGCTGAAGGCCTGAAAAAATGATTAATTAAGGAATACATTCATGCATAAAATGCATGCAAGAAACATTTTGGGATGCATCACAATTTGTGACTTAAACATAGTAAATAGTGTGCAATATTAGGATTAGTGCATCCCACATAGCAGTAGATTTAAAATAGAATGCATATAAAAAGTATGCATCTGTGCATGTTATTTTGGGCTAACATTTCCAAGAAATCATTTTTCAGTTGTAAAATATTGGGGAGGAATGCAGTGCCAACAGTTTTTAATCTAGAAGTGAAATATTAATTCATTTTAAGGCAATGGATTTAGCTAGATGCCAACACTTTTCATGTAAACACAAGCAGTATCTGACAAAGCGATCTGTGATTTAGATTTGTGCTTATAGCACAACAAAAGTGCCTGGAAAATACTATTTTAAGTGGATTTTTGAAGTATGCATCCAAGTATGCTTTGTATTACCTATAATTCCTTGTGGTAAGCAAGACCATTGTAGTTTTATGAAATAGTATTGTATACTAACTACCACAATCTAAAGTATGTACTAAGCAGTACTTTTTAATCAATAGTGAAGCACATACTTTTAATTGTAATACATTCACGTAAGTGCTTGAAACCTAGGTTTAAAAGGGAAATATCTTGTTTTGCCATTTTTACCAAAAGTTTTTGCTAAGATGTCTCTAGTCTGTACTTGAGGTAGACAAAGTCAAATATAAAAGTGTCCTCACTTAAAAAGTACATTAGTGTGATCTGATGAAATACTAAGTTTTTAGTATTTCATTTTTTTTTTTTTTTTAATTTTGTCAAGTGCTTTTATCATATTTATAATTTTTTTATATAAATATTACTATTTAGGTTCCTCTTGGAATTGCTCCTCTTCTTCTTCTTCTTCTTCTCCAAAGTGAATCGCATTTTGGAGGGCCTAAACATGCTCCAAAACTCATGAAACTTTGCACACGGGTCAGAACTGGCGAAAATTTACATCTGATATGGGTTTCAGAAGTGGGTGTGGCAAAATGGCTCGATAGCGCCACCTATAATATTTCAAAAGAGTGCGCCTCGAGCTACGTTTTATGTACATGCACGAAAATCGGTACACACATGTAAAACACCATTACCTACAAAAAAGCCTCTTGGTACAAAATCCAAAACCCAACAGGAAATACGTTATTTTGAATTTCCTGTTTGATTTTTGTGCAGTTTTTGCAATTTCCAGGCTTCGTACTTTGACGAACTCCTCCTACAGTTTTAATCAGATCGTCTTCAAATTTGCTGAGTGTAATCATAAGGCCTTTGCGATGTTAAATTGCGAAGATCTAGAGTTTTCGTCAAGGGGCGTGTCCCTGGGGGCCTGACAAAGTTTGATGTTTCGCCATGAAACAGGAAGTTGCTGTAACTCAGGCAAGCAATGTCCGATCTGCCACAAACTTCACACGTTTCATAGGAGTTCAGTCCTGAACACATCTGCATGCTCATATTCAGATATAGTCATAGCGCCACCTGCTGGCAACAAGAAGTGACATGTTTAACACTGTAATGGACTCCTAGGTGCATATTAAAAGTGTCAACAAGTGATAAATATGCTGGCAGCATGCTACAAGCATACTAAAACATGCTAGCAACACTTAGCTAAGTGCTAAAGCATGCTAGTAATGCAGTGAAACAGGAAGTTGCTGTAACTCAGGCATGCTGTGTTCAATCTGCCCCAAATTTAACAAGTTTGATAAGAGGCCTGTCCTGAACACATATACATTCCCGTATTTGGTTATAGTCATAGCGCCACCTGCTGGCAACAGGAAGTGACATGTTTTAGACTGTGATGCACTATTAGCAACACATTAAAATATGCCATTGTGTGCTAAACATGTTAGCAACATGCTCAAACATGTTAACAACACTTACCTAAGTGCTAAAGTATGCTACTAACTCCATCAAAAAGGAAGTTGTTGTAACTCAGGCATACAATGTCCAATCTGCCTCCAACTTCACATGTTTGATTACAGTCCTGGCCTGAAGACATCTACATGCTCACATTCGGTTATATGTGATAGCGCCACCTACTGACAACAGGAAGTGACATGTTTTACACAGTGATGCACTTTTAGCAACACTGTAAATTATGCCATTGTGTGCTAAACATGCTAGAATAATGGTCAAACATGCTAGCAACACTTACTAAGTACTAAAGCATGTTATTAATACCATGACAAAGGAAGTTGTTGTAACTCATGCATACAATGTCTTATGTGCCCCAAACTTCACACCTTTTATAATAGTCCTGGCCTAAACACATCAAAAGGCCAATATTCAGTTAAAATTATAGCGCCACCTACTGGTGACAGGAAATGACTTGTTTCACACTAACTTAAACACACAATGTCTGATCTGCCCCAAACTTCATATGTTTGATAAATGTGCTGGCCTGAAGACATCTACATGTCAATTTCCAGTTATATACATAGCGCCACCAGCTGGCAGCATGAAATTACTTGTTTCACACTAACTTAAACATGCAATGTCCGATCTGTCCCAAACTTCACACGTTTTATAAGAGTAATGGTCTTAACACATCTTAAGGCCAATATTCAGTTATAAACATACCGCCACCTGCTGGCAATAGGAAATGACTTGTTTTACACTAACTTAAACATGCAATGTCCAATCTGCACAAAACTTCACAAGTTCGATAAGAGTCCGGGCCTGAACACATCTAAAGGCCAAAATCCCATTATAATCATAGCGCCACCTTTTGGCAATAGGAAATGTCATGCTTTATAGTAACTCAAACATACTACTTTCAATCTGCATCAAACTTCATATGTTTGATAAAAGTGCTGCCCTGAAGACATCTACATGCCAATATTCAGTTATAGACATAGCGCCACCAGCTGGCAGCAGGTTTGGCACATATAAATAACTTTGACATATTCCTCTATGTTTGCCTTTTAAATGCATATTGCTCACCGTTCCCTCTCTCCCTGAAGCAACCGGTCGGCGGTGAGCCCGGGTGCGAGGGCCCATTCATCGCTGCTTGCAGCTTTAATACATTTTTATAGTTTTAGCTTTAGCTCAGTTATAGTTATTATTTATTCCCAGTTAATAATTTTATTGCTTCAGTTTAAACTTATTTCAGCTTGTTGCCAAGGCAACATTTCAAATTTTTATTTAATTTGAGTTTTTCCATCTAATATTTTATTTTATTTTATTATTTATTTTAGCCTTCATTTTTCATTTTATTTCTGCTTTTATTTCAATCAACAAACAAATGTTTAATTCTATTTAATGATAATAACCATTGATTTAATATCTGAAAAACAGACAATTAAGACAAAGATCCTAAAACAGCAAAGCTGTAAACAATTTTTTTGGTGACCTCACAATGCGAGGTGAAGTTCAAGCAATATTGTCCATAATCTGGAAGACGTGAGGGGAATAGATGAAAACTGTGATCTCGCATAAGACACTGAGAAAATCAATGCAGCGCTCAGCCGAGAGAAGCAGAAGCTCATAGTGTGAAAAATCAATTAGGAGGTGTAGAGGAGCTCAACGCTCCAGGTATGAGGAATGACAGGAGAAATAACAGACTTATGGAGCAGTGCATCATGGGACAGAACTGATAACAGCATTCGATAGCAGATCGGAGGCAGAATAACCGTAGTATTTGCTGAATGCCCATTTTACTGTGTGAGAGAGCGTCACTGTAATGGAGAGAGAGCCGAATGAGTCTTGTATGCGCTCAGAGGAAGCATGTTCTCACTGCATGGATGGAGAGCGATGGAGCCTTTCAAAACAGACGCCACTGGGGTTTTCCATTAGCTGGGAATTTAATCAAACTCTCCCTCTGAGCTGCAGGGAGAACTCTGTGTTTTTACACTCGGATGAGATCAGAGTTGTGGTTGAACTTGAAGTATTTAGTTGGGTTTGTTTAATCAAAACTCACTATTACTATTGCTCAATTCATTTAACAAACATCCAATTCTATTAAACTTTGGGACCAAATTTTCCCTTGAGAGGGTCTATGAAAATCATGCAAATCTCTTATTATTGGACAATATAGTGTGACGATGGCTTCAGGATATGGCGACGGTTGTAAAGTTAAGCAAGGAACTAGGCCAAGACTAGCTTAACATAATGTAATAATAAAGATACAGATAAGATGAACTGTTGATGTTAAATAATTATAATATTTTTTTTTTTTTTTTTAATGAAATAAAAAAATTGAATTGTTAATTGTTTGTTCATGGTAGTTCACAATACATTAATTAATGTCAACACATCAGGGATATTATTATTAGTTAAAATGACAACTAAAACCATAAACAAATTTAATTACTTCAAAAAATATATATAAAGAAAGGGAAAAAACTAACACACAATACAATACAATACAATACAATACAATAAAACACAAAATACAATAAAAAATACATTAAATAAAATGTAATGCATTAAAATAAAATAAAATCAATGGAAAATTATTTTAAGTTGAAGTATTAAAATAACTACAACTAAATAAAAATTAAACTTAGTAAAACGTAAAAGATCAATAAAAATGACAAAAACACAAGGAAATTGCTAAAACTTTACAATGAACATTATAAATATAATTCACAATATTATCAAATGTAAAAATAAAATAAAATTCCCAATATTAATAAAAACTGTAATAGTATATCAATAATACTAAACTGAAAATATTTTGTAAATGTATTAGTAAATTTACATAGAATTAGGAAAATATTATTTATTGTTAGCTCATGTTAACAAATTAAACCTTTTTGTATTTTTTTCATATTTGAGGAGGTAGAGAGCTTTTTGACTTGAGCCATAAAGTAACCAACTAGCAACCACATTTAACACCTTAGCAACCAAATAACAACACTCTGGCAACCATTCACAACATCCTTGCATCATGGCAGCCTGTTTTATACAGACAAACACCACTCTGGTTAGTCAAAAATCTAGTTAGACATGACTTTAACTGAACTGGCTTTGCAGCAGTGAATTATGGGAAGACTCACCATATGCGATTGGGACAAGGACACAGAATATAGACTGTGCTGAGAGGGCATTTCTGTGACGTGCCTCAAGACGTCCTGAGACTATATTTAGTCAGTTCAGTAATATGGTGTGACTCTTTCCTCATGTGATATAATGAGTGACGCACTGGGCCTTTATCACAGGACTCTTATCACGCTTTATTTATCCCACAAATCAGTAACTTGATTGTGACTTGATTGAGACCTTGTGATGTGGAATAAACACAAATTAAATAGATGTATTATAAAAGCATGGCAGCGGGTCAGACTCAGTAATCTGCACGGGGTTGAAAGGTTAAATATTTTGGCTGATCCGAGACCAGTTCTGGCTCTTGACAAAAGCATTTGTTAGATAATAACATGCATGATATCACAACCAGCATGTCTAATCAAGCGCAATATCATGTTCTTTTTTCTTAGAAGAAATGAATCATCCAGTTATTCTTTACATATTCTGATGTAAGATTCTCTTCTGCCAACAACAGTCTGTCGATAATATTTCATAATGATATACTGAAGCATCGATATCATCACAGTCACAATCTGAGCTCTTTTGACTGGATTTTTTTTAAATGTATTATGTTATTAAGATTAACTGAAATTATTATTAACTGAAAGTGAAGGCACACTTTACCAGTGTTAACAATGTGAAACTGTTAATTAAATTGAAATAATGATAAAACTAATATAAGCTAAATAGATTAAAAAAACTAATGTAAATGACAAAAGATATTAATAAATAACACTGCGCAGTATGCGATCAATTATAGGGCGTATTAGATGTGAACGGCATCTGGAACAGTTGTGCATTCATGTATCACATGACAGGAAGCAGACTGGAGAGATTTAGCCCTGAGTCATTGTGATTCACCTCGACACTATACAAATGTAATATAAAAATAAACAAGGTGAAAAGTGACCAACGTTTACACTTACTTTACCTCAGTAGTGGTTACTAGACAAGTTTGAGGCGGATATGTGGCAATGGCTTATAAACCAGTTAAAAAAAAACACATACATAATAATATAAACTATCACAATAGTTATTTATCACTGATTGAGTGAGTTTCAGGCATTTTGACTTAATTATATTTGAATTAATTTAAATGCATAATAGTTATATAAATACATTTGGATGTCTTATTTATATATTAATTATATTTAAATACAATTTAAATCATAACTCATCATTGTCTCATCATGTCATCAAACTGTTTGATGTGGCCAGACATTCTAAATGAGTTAATTGTCAAGTGAATTTCTATGGATATATATTATACTTAAATATATTTAAATCATAGCTATTAGTTTTTTTTTCTTATGTATGATGTCAACTTTGTTTGATGACGTTTCCACACATTTCAAAAGAACGAATTGTTTCAAGTAAAGTGAAACTTCAACAGATCTGTCCGACTACTGCATAAGACCCAAACACGCACAAAACACACACACACACACACACACACACACACACACACACACAGGCAGACTGTGAAAATCACCCAGGAGATTCTCTTTCTTCACAAAGACAAAGCTGAAGCACAGCAGCCCTCCATCTGTCTCTCTCTCTCTCTCTCTCTCTCTCCACATTCACACCCCTCAAGACGATCTCACTCCCACAACACATTTACCATGATCCTATCTATCTATCTGTCTATCTATACATCTATCTATCTGTCTATCTATCTATCTATCTATCTATCCGTCTATCTATCCGTCTATCTATCTATCCATCTGTCTGTCCGTCTGTCCGTTTGTCTGTCTGTGTGGTTTAAACCATGTCAGTGGGTTTTTGATGTCTGCTGGTGCTGTGAGAGCCGCAGGCAGTAAGCTGAGCCTTACAATTTTCTGGAGAGAGCTCCACACAGACACACGGATCGATATGAAGGCCCGTGGGCCGCAGTGAACCTTTATATGTGACCCGCTCTGCAGCAGCAGCAGAGCTCCAAAGCAGCTCAAAGTCAGTTTATTTCTGTACAGGAATCAGATCAGATGGTGCTGCAACAGAAACATGATGAGATGCGTGTCTGTTTGATGCATGTTACACAGTGTTTGTCAGAGACAGAGCTGGTGAAAACGACGCTTCCATGTCTGACATGGAGTTTCTTGTTGCATAATACAAAATAATCATCATTAATCAGCTACTGACAGCTTTGCCCTTGCCTGAGTTTGTAAAAGTGTGCTTGAGAGATACATACTGTATATATTTACTGGTATGTATATTGAATTCCTGTATATGAGCAACAACGGTTAACATATCTGAATCAGATAGTCAATAAAATAAGAAGTTATGCGTAACAAAAACATGCCAAAATTAAATAATAATAATAATATATATATATATATATATATATATATATATATATATATATATATATATATATATATATATAGATAGATAGATGCAAGAAAATGAAGCATATATTTATACAGTATGCTATTCATGAAGCATAAGCATATTTGACAAATATTAAAAATTAAAAATTAAATTATAAAAGTATAAATTTCATATATTTTAATATACAATAAAGATATATTATTTAAATATATTGTTAATTTTTTAGCATTGCATTACACGTTTGAGCATAAAGATAATACAAAATCATAAAAACATAAAACAAAAATACAAAATGGAGAGTTTAAATGTGATTAAGTCTCATGAAAATAATGTCAAATTTAAATCTTGCAATAAATAAATAAATAATAGACCTAAAATAGACTTCATTTTCTTCATGCAAATTAAGAATTTTTCCTCCCTTTATGATTTTTGCTTAAATCTGACCTGGGTGTTTTAATGAAGTTAAGTGCATGACATCACTTGCCACATGAATTATGCAGCGACTGTTTCTCTGTGTGTATTATACAACCTGACGTTCACATGTCTCCCCCTAAGTGCCTGGATCTGTCCCATCTATAATTCATAACTCAATGTCTCCAAGCTTCGGCCCAAGCACATCAGGAACTCGGCATGAACTCCGAAGAATTATTTCAAAAAGAGAAACCGCAAGCCATTGTTTTAAAGGTCACAAAGTGCTTTTTTGTCTTCATTCTCAACACTATATCTATTGTTTCATCACTTCAAACTCACATATCCATCATGGTTTTTTCCCAGGTTATTTTAGATACCTATTCTGAAATCTGTACACATTCACACTTGAGCTGCATTAAAGCATCTCTGCATATAAGACATGCTGCTCCACCGACTGGTGCTTTTAGCTCTGAGCTGCTGCAACTAATGCACCTCTGCATTTTTCATCTGACGTACATTACCAGCCAACACATGATGCACCGCCAGAAACACCAACCCAGTCAGACAGGAGTGATTTTCTCATCTGGAAACCACTTCAGCAAGTTCTTAACGCATATTACCACCAATCATCAATTAGCAAATGCAGTCCTATGAATCTAAACATCTCATAAACAGTGAATAAGTAAACATTTTTACAGTTAATGTTTAAATGGCCCTAATAATAAGCCATTACAGCAATCAAATTAATTGTATAATCCTCTGAAAACATAGAAATGCACAAGAGGATCACAAGAACCCAATATTTCTCTGATTTGTTGAAAAACTCTCCTTTTTCCACTAGAATAAGGCACAGTCTCAAATATCCCTAGGCATTATCGTTCTGAGACAGATTCAATCCTCAAAGCCTTCAGAAGACTCTCGGTCGGAGAAAAACGCCTCACAAGTCATACTGGGGATTGGCTGTATATCAGAGACGTATGATGACATCTGAGTGTGTTTTGCTTGTATTTGCGATATTAAAGGAACAACTGTTGACGTTGTGTTTGATTGGCAGCTTACAAGCCACAGCAGACACTGCTATATTCTGCCAATATTGCAAATGGAGGTAAACCGGCATCAGCCAATAAACTGTCAGCTCTGCTTGTTCATTATGAAAGACTGTGGGAAACGTGATTGGGAGATTTCGCACTGAATGATGCATGCGCTTGGTGGAATCCAAGTAAACAACTATAAAGCAGCTTTTGAATGAAGGGAAATACTCAATTGTGCACTAACAGCAGCATGAATGGCTGTTTGTAATGAGAATTCTTGGGAAGGACACATGAGGCTCCTGGAAGCTTCTGAGCTCACGGGGTTGTGGTTTTGCCAAGGAAACACAAAAGGACTCTGGGAAAAATGCTTTTGTAACTACAACAACAAAAATAAATAAATTAATATTTAAAAATAAATAATTACATAAAAATGTTTTGGCAATATAATAATATATATATATATATATATATATATATATATATATATATATATATATATATATATATATATAGATAGATGGATGCAAGAAAATGAAGCATATATTTATACAGTATGCTATTCATGAAGCATAAGCATATTTGACAAATATTAAAAATTAAAAATTAAATTATAAAAGTATAAATTTCATATATTTTAATATACAATAAAGATATATTATTTAAATATATTGTTAATTTTTTAGCATTGCATTACACGTTTGAGCATAAAGATAATACAAAATCATAAAAACATAAAACAAAAATACAAAATGGAGAGTTTAAATGTGATTAAGTCTCATGAAAATAATGTCAAATTTAAATCTTGCAATAAATAAATAAATAATAGACCTAAAATAGACTTCATTTTCTTCATGCAAATTAAGAATTTTTCCTCCCTTTATGATTTTTTGCTTAAATCTGACCTGGGTGTTTTAATGAAGTTAAGTGCATGACATCACTTGCCACATGAATTATGCAGCGACTGTTTCTCTGTGTGTATTATACAACCTGACGTTCACATGTCTCCCCCTAAGTGCCTGGATCTGTCCCATCTATAATTCATAACTCAATGTCTCCAAGCTTCGGCCCAAGCACATCAGGAACTCGGCATGAACTCCGAAGAATTATTTCAAAAAGAGAAACCGCAAGCCATTGTTTTAAAGGTCACAAAGTGCTTTTTTGTCTTCATTCTCAACACTATATCTATTGTTTCATCACTTCAAACTCACATATCCATCATGGTTTTTTCCCAGGTTATTTTAGATACCTATTCTGAAATCTGTACACATTCACACTTGAGCTGCATTAAAGCATCTCTGCATATAAGACATGCTGCTCCACCGACTGGTGCTTTTAGCTCTGAGCTGCTGCAACTAATGCACCTCTGCATTTTTCATCTGACGTACATTACCAGCCAACACATGATGCACCGCCAGAAACACCAACCCAGTCAGACAGGAGTGATTTTCTCATCTGGAAACCACTTCAGCAAGTTCTTAACGCATATTACCACCAATCATCAATTAGCAAATGCAGTCCTATGAATCTAAACATCTCATAAACAGTGAATAAGTAAACATTTTTACAGTTAATGTTTAAATGGCCCTAATAATAAGCCATTACAGCAATCAAATTAATTGTATAATCCTCTGAAAACATAGAAATGCACAAGAGGATCACAAGAACCCAATATTTCTCTGATTTGTTGAAAAACTCTCCTTTTTCCACTAGAATAAGGCACAGTCTCAAATATCCCTAGGCATTATCGTTCTGAGACAGATTCAATCCTCAAAGCCTTCAGAAGACTCTCGGTCGGAGAAAAAAACGCTCTCACAAGTCATACTGGGGATTGGCTGTATATCAGAGACGTATGATGACATCTGAGTGTGTTTTGCTTGTATTTGCGATATTAAAGGAACAACTGTTGACGTTGTGTTTGATTGGCAGCTTACAAGCCACAGCAGACACTGCTATATTCTGCCAATATTGCAAATGGAGGTAAACCGGCATCAGCCAATAAACTGTCAGCTCTGCTTGTTCATTATGAAAGACTGTGGGAAACGTGATTGGGAGATTTCGCACTGAATGATGCATGCGCTTGGTGGAATCCAAGTAAACAACTATAAAGCAGCTTTTGAATGAAGGGAAATACTCAATTGTGCACTAACAGCAGCATGAATGGCTGTTTGTAATGAGAATTCTTGGGAAGGACACATGAGGCTCCTGGAAGCTTCTGAGCTCACGGGGTTGTGGTTTTGCCAAGGAAACACAAAAGGACTCTGGGAAAAATGCTTTTGTAACTACAACAACAAAAAATAAATAAATTAATATTTAAAAATAAATAATTACATAAAAATGTTTTGGCAATATAATAATATAGATACTTCTTATTTTAGATATTTTTGTATTTGTCATATTTAAGCATATTATTGCTCTTTTGCAGTTTCAGGTTATAGTAGCAGCCAATCTTAGCAGGCCAATGGGGAGTCTTGAATGTCAGAAATAGACATTTATGAATAATATATCAGCAGATGCCTTCATCATCTGGTATGTCTCCAATTACCATTACTATTGCATACACCGGGAAATACAGATAATTACCAATAAAATGCATATTACAAGAAATTATATGAGCAATATTCATGAATGACAAAAAAAAAAAAAAATCGAATGTGAGCTGCTTACATTTTATTTTAAGGCATCACAGACTGACTTACACTACCTTCTAAGATACCTTCCTATATACTTGCAACAAAAACAATCCATCTAATACAATGGATAAAGATACTGACTATAAATGTCAAAACATGCTTTCAATTTACTTATAATTCATTCAATGCCAAAGATAACCAATAAAATGCAGTTCGACCTGAATAAAAATGAAATATTTTACCCAATAGTTGTGTATTTTTGTGATTATGACATGCAATATTGATGGCTTTTATCCCAGTCCTCTTATTATCTAAAGTCACTGAAGAATATCACTCAATTCCAAATTTGTGACCATTTTCCAGCGCAGAGCTCTGATCTGTTAGTCAACGATCGATACAGTTCATTGAGATTTAATTGAAGAAACGACGCAGCCAATTAAAGATGTGCTGTGTGCATTATCAAAGCCTGCGGTTCTCATTTTTTTATCACGTATTCTTATTATAACCTTATTTACCTCCATCACAAGAAAAGCTAAGATTATAATATGATTCTTTAAAACATAGTTATAAATCAAGCCAGACTTATCAATGCACTCTGGAGTTTCGTTTCGTTTTGGGTTTTTGGGTGGTTTCAGTGACAGTCTTTGTACTCAAGTGCATATGAAGGACTCCTGAAGCAGACGCGTTTCTGTGACTCTGTCAATCTTATTATCCATGAGGGTGTTTGCTGGCAGCCGTCGCCCTGTGCTAACCTTCAGCGCAGTCCACTGCAGTCAGCAAGAGTACACTGCCTCTACTAATGAAGCTATGAATAAACTCAGGCTGTGGGAATATAGACGAGGAGCATCGGTCAAGAACATTATTTACTCTGTGACTCTGTAACGTTAACATGCTGCAAAACTATTATTGCTTACTCAGACCTTTTGAGATAGCTGCTGAGAATTTCAAACTATATAATTAGAACAAAATAATGTTGCAACTTTGTAAATAAATGTTGCAAACAAACAGGTTAGAGCAGACACACAATCTCTGAGCACACTAGACAGGCACAAAACAACATTATTCAGGTCAGAGCACAGACTCCATTGAACACGGAGGATCTTCTTTGGTGTATGGTATTTCTTGTAGTACAAACAAAATCACCAGCACTGGCTGCTTTATTTCTGCTGTTTTAGTCTCTAATTCACCACAGCTGCAGTTTCAGTATAGCATAGTCTCTAGTGTGTATGATTTACAACACATGAATTACACTTGCTTTGCTTTTTTAAGATTCGTGTAGTTAAAAATTGTGGACATGGGGAGAAAAATCTAATTTTGTGACTAGCAATTTTTTTTCCTACTATAATCTGTTCTGTTCTATTCTAACAGTTCTTTCTACTGTTCTACACACATTATATGTCAAACTATCTTTGAGATTTTTGGCAAAATTCTATTCTTTTCTACTCTTTTTCAATGACAACATTTTTGACAATATTCTATTCTACTGTTCTATTCCACTATAACATTCTATTCTTTCCTTTTCAATAACATAATATAACACACATGTTGTCAATATTCTTTTCCAAAACATAACATAACATGAACAGATTTATTTATTTTATTTTATTTTTTATGCATTTATCTAATTTATTCTACTCTTCAATAATAACATTACCGGATTTCTGACAATATTCTATTCTATTGATTTCTATTCTTTTAATAACAACATATATATTGTCAATATTCTATCCAAAACATGACTATAGTTTTTGTATTCTATAGTTTTTGATAATAACATAAGCAGATTTTTGGCAATAGCCTATTCTATTGTTTTCTATTATTTCACATAACATAATATAACATAACAACATTTCTTGCCAATGTTCTATTCCATGACATGAACTGATTTTTGGCAATAATCTGTTCTATTATTTTACATAACATAACTTCTCGCCAATATTCTATTCCATAACATGACATGACCAGATTTTTGGAAATCCTCTATTCTACTTTGTTGTTTTCCATTTAATTCTGTTCTGTTCTATAACATAAAAGCACAACAGGCCTTTTGTTTGAAAAGCATCTTCGGTGATTATAAGAGGAGAATGAGCTGTACCTCGTGCAGCTGCTCCAGCTCCTGTCTGAGGGTCTCCTGCTCGGCCTCGAGCTCCGCATACTGCTGTTTGAGGCTCTGGTTCTCCTCCAACACCGCCAGCCCGCACTCCGCCGCCCGGACCTTCTCCCGGTTCGCCTCCGCGAGCTCGCGGGTCAGCCGCTCCACCTCCGCCCGGTAATGATCCACCGACTCCCCGCATCCTCCTCCACCTCCCCCAGCAGCCATCGGGCCGGCCCGGCCCCTCCACTGCGCTGGATGGACGGATAGATGAACGGATGGATGGAGGCACCTGCGCCTTAACGTTACCCCAGCCTCCAATAGAAAGTCAATGATCCAGACATATCAACAACAAAAGACGAACGAATTGAAGTCCGAAGCAAAAATTAATCATCGCAATCCTGAAAGGGGCCTCACTTTCTTTCTTTCTTTCTTTCTTCCTCCTCTTTTTCTGCTTGCTCATGGGTGTCGGGACGCCATCATCGCTAGGATGGAGAAACGTGGCCCGACTCGTTTCGGCTCTCCTCCTGCTGTGACGTCAGCGCATCTTGCTGCAGCCCTGAGCTCATGGATATGAATCGAGTCGCGCCCCGGCGTTGCTTAGTAACCTTCCGGGAGCGCCCAGGCACGTGACTTAATTAATATTCATAAGCTGCGCTTCCTCAACAGTGAGATCATCAGCGCCTGCATATTATTATTATTATTATTATTATTATTATTATTATTTATTTATTGTATATGCTGAACAATTAACATTCAAGCCATAATTAAATATTACAAACAGGACAATCACATTTTATGAAAGAAAAAGGAAGAAAAAAATAAAAATAAAAACAAGGAGGTATACATCAATAATCACAATAGTGAGAAGGACTTTAGTTCTTTAAGCGTATCCATAGTTCTGGTTGCAAATATGCAATTGATAGAGGGTCAAATGTGTGAGTTTTTTTTTTTTTTTTTAATAAAAAGAAGAGAGATAGATAAAATCGAATTAGAATAGAGAGTGCTAGAGTTAGAGGGTCAAATAAAGATGGAAGAGATGTGTTTTTAGCCGATTCTTGAAGATGGATTGAGTTGGGCAGGTCATTCCATCAGATGGGAACAGTTAATGAAAAAGTGTGTGAAAGTGATTTTGTGCCTCTTTGGGATGGCACAATAATGCGTCGTTCACTTGCAGAATGCAAGCTTCTAGAGGGCACATAAGTCTGAAGTACTGAATTTAGGTAAAGGGGTGCAGAGCCAGACATGAATGCCTTGAATTTACATTTGTGTATGTAAAACTTACCTTATAATATTAGAAGATTTAGTATAAAAATGCGACTCTTATCCATATCATTTTTTAAATAAAATATAACATCTCTTTTCCTTATATTAATTTTACATCCACTCAACATAGTAAATAAACATTTAACATCAATTCAAAATTGTTTAACATGCATACATTCGGAGAGAAAAAAAAAGAAAGAAAGATGCAAAACAGTCTCAACATCCATTCCACAAAAAACGCAAAATTCAGAGAGAACAGTTTTGTATCTCTTGGACAAATTATATGTATAAATTTAAAGCAAACTCCACTAACTTTATTAGTGACACAGAATTTGTTATTATAAGTCCAAATCAATTTCCAGTTGATATTCTCAAAATGGTTATTCCAGAAGTACTTATATCGAAATGTTGCAGGGCCCTCCCGCATAATAATGTATGCCTTTCAACCAATCAGGTAGGCATAGTGGGGAACGTCACATTACGTCATTAATATTCATGAGTTCAAACTTTGCCGTAGGATTGTTAATTTGTTCGCATTTATTTGTTATTTATATCTCGCTCATTTGTCATAGCTATTATGCATTTTAAAGTTAAGATTAAAGATTTAGGGTTTACAGTTATAATCACTGTTGGGAAGGTTACTTTGGAAATGTAACGGGTTACAGATTACAAGTTACCCTATTTGAAATGTAATAAGTAGTGTAACTTTCAATTACAAAGTAATGCAACCGATTACATTTGATTACTTTTCTAATTTTCTAAGGTTTTCAACACTGATTAGCTACTGTCAGACTTTCAAAATCCTTCATCACTTGAATTAAGATGATAATAGTTTAATTTTAAAGCACAAGCCACCACAAAATCAGACTTACTTCGAGATCATTCTGAAGTTAAATACAGATTTAAAACTATAATAAGAAATAGTTTAGTAGCTACGATGCTGTTTTTGAAAGCAAATCTTTGCATAGTTATGACAGGAAACACTGGCTTGGTTAATAACAGTTAATCTAAAAAAAATAAAGCATATACATAAACCCAAACAGGGAATAAAACAGTTATCGAATAAGCATGTGTCCTGTTCTGTGTCCTAAACTCCTGGAACAATGGTGTCTCATAACTGCAGTGCAGTTTATGAAAGAAATCAATTAAATATGTATGTCTGTAATAAAAAAGAAAAAAAGAACAACAAATCAGAATTGGGCTACCCCCTTTTTATTTTATTTTATTTTTTACAGTTTTTCTGGATTGCTTAAACACATTTCTTGACATTATGCCTCTTTTTTGCAAAACTCTAAACACAAATCCATAACTTCTAACTCAATTCCCCAAACGTCCTATATTCAGGTCAAAATGAAGCTCTCCACTCAAAACAACTCAATCTTGCTGAAAAACCAAACTTTGCTCTCAGACATGACACACAAACCCTCAAACACACACACACACACACTATAGTCTTACACACTGATGAGATAAATTCAAAACAATACTACAAAAACCGGTAATAGGTATTGCTTGTGGTACTCCCTATGTGTTTATTCCATAATTTAATGTACTGTAGAGTACAGTACAATACAGCAAACAACAACAAAAATGATTATTCTGCCCCAGCATCCCGTCTTTGGTCTGGGACAAGCCAAAGAACCTTGTCAACATCACAGGCTATATTGGCCCGGCCAGGCAACGGGGGTAAAATCCTCTTGCATGCCTGATCCAACCCTGGCACGCATCAGCTAAAATATATGAGACGGTTTGTCTTCTTTCCCTTGCCCTTGCTTTTTCTCTTCCATGTTGTAGTCCTCCTCCTCCTTCTCTCCTCCTCTTCCTCTTTCTCCTCCTCTTCTTTCTCCTTTTCCTCTTCCTCTCTGTACTCCCTCTCCACCTCCTACTCTTCCTCTTCCTTCATTTCTTTCTCTACTCCCTACCCCTTCTAGCCCTCCTCTGTGGTGTCTTTGACCTCTTCCTTCACATCTCTCTGGATCCATTGTTTCAAACCTGAAAACAGTTTTTTTTTCAGTCACTTTGGTGCATTTCTCAAATCATCCTTACTGTAATATCTGCAAAGTATGTACATTTCTCAAAAAATTTGTACAAACTCCACCACGCAATGCATTTCCTGCAAAAGCCTGAAACTTACTCGTAAGTATTTGTCAATGAACATATCAGTGCCATCAGAATGAAAAGTCATTGTGTCATTGTTCACAAACAAGTCAAATTGCTTAGTCATGTTGTCAATATAACACTAAATTCTTAGTATTACCTGCTGTAAACTATGTCAGCAATTTGGATGACAGTTACTGTACTGAAAGGCAGAAGGCTGCACTTCTTATCTATGCCATATATCCATTTCAAAAGTACAAATCTAGGGGTGAGAACCAGAAAGGAGAGCCAAAACAAACATTTTACCATAGTTTGATCTGACTTTGTGCACTGATTTCAATTGTTTATAATAAAAATTTGTACACTCATGGATGACAGTACTTTTGCCAGTAGAAAGTGCTCATTAAGAGCTTTCATTTGATATATATATATATATATATATATATATATATATATATATATATATATATATATATGAGACGACAACTACAGAATGTCACATTTTATTATTGGGTGATTCAACACATAGATGTTTTACCAGCTAAGAAGTTCAGCACTTTTAGAGTTTCATCCTTCTATCTTATGTGAGCATAAGTATTGGAACAGTTGCCTCGCAGGTCTTTCTAAGTGATCAGCTGTGTCCTGTTGCATTAATTCTTCAGATATTAAAAGCAGGGAATGTGTCGTATCAGTTATATCCATTACTTCTGCATTCTGAATCTTGCATTCGATGATGACACACACAAACCAGGATGAAGATGAGGGAGCTGACTTTGAGAGAAAAGCAAGCAATTTGGATGCTAAAAGAAAAGAGGAAGTCAATTAGAGCTCTAGCAAAAACAAAGGGCATAGAGAAATCAAGAGTTTGGAAACCACCAGCAACCAACAACGACCTGATCGGCTGAGAAAACAACAGTAGTTGATGACAGACAAATCATAAAAGCTGTGAAAATGAACCCTAAAAGACGTGTCTGTAAAATCACCAACAACTTCCAGAAAGCTGGGGTGATGCTCTGACAATTTACTGTCCTCAGGAGACTTTGACACAGAATTACAGATGCTACACAGCAAGATACAAAACTCTGACCAGCTCCAAAAATAGAAAGGCAAGATAAGAGTTTGCAAAAAAGCACAAAGGTGAGCCAGAAGAGTTTTGGAACTGTGTTTATGGACCGATGAGACAAAGATGAACCTTTATCTAAGTGATGGGAAAGCAAAGATGTGGAGAAAAAAAAGGGAACTGCAATGATCCCAAGCACACAGCCTCATCTGTAAAGCATGGTGGAGGTGGTGTCATGGCTGCCTCTGGAACAGGCCTCTCAACTTTACTGATGACTTAATGTATGATGACAGTAGCAGAATGAATTTGGAAGGGTACAAAACCATCTTGCCTACCAATATTCAAGAAAATGCCACCAGATTCATTGGGAAGTGCTTCATATTGCATCAGGACAATGAAGCACCCTGCCAGTTCAGTCAAGGAGTTTATCAGGGCAAAGAAATGGAAAGTCTTAGATTGCCCAAATCAATCTCCAGATTTAAATCCAATTGAACATGAATTTCAGCAGCTGAAGAGGAGAGTAAAGGCAAAAACTCCCCAAAACAAGCAACAATTGGAATTGGCTGCATTAAAGGCTGGGAAAAGTATCTGAAAGGATGAGAGCAAGAGTCTGGTGATGTCTATGGGTCACAGACTCACTGCTGTGATTGTGCACAAGGGATCTGCAACTAAATAATAGCTTTTAATCTTTTATATCTGCCTTATGTTCAACTGTCCCAATACTTATGCTCACATCAATGAGTGGGATGAACTCTAAAAGTGCTGTTTTTTTTATTTGGTAAAACATGTATGTGTTGAAACAGCTAATAATAAAATGTGACATTCTGTAGTTTTGTCTCATATTCATCTTTTCATCATATTTGCAAATGTCTCGACTCCACAGCCAACAGAGCAATTTTGTCTTCACTGTTCCAATACTTTCGTAGGGCACTGTGTATATGTGTGTATATGTATATATATCTCCATTTCACCAAAAATTTCACTTACGCCCTTCTGGTTCTCACCCCTCAAATTTTACACATTACTGTATGTGGGATATTGATGGAAAAAGTCTGTATACTGATTCACAGTCTATATATGCTTTCCAAATGAAGGTTCATGAGATGTACCTTTCAGCTGTTTCAGAGAACTGGTTTGTCATTGGTTGATCTATAGTCTCTTCATTAATGAATGTCAAGATTCACTTGAACAATTCATGGCAAATTTATGAAAAGTCTAATAGAAGTGTGTGGAAAATATACTTGACAGTTTATGACAACTAGATGGACCATTTTGCATTTAACGACTTATACGATGATTGATTAGATGTTTTGAGGGGTGAGACTATAGCACAGAGAACTATATAACACATTTTCAGCAACATGACAATTGTAAATGATGTAGGAAACCACAGACAAATGTACATAATCAGTTGCGTGAATGTACCAAAGCAATCGCAACTTGTTCAAAAGAATGAGAAGCTTTTTATGATGTGCACAAATGACTAGACGATGAGGAGGTTGAAGTAGTTTTGAGAATTTTATTTCTGATCTGAGAATTGCACCAAAACGACTGAGAAAAACTGTAAGCTGACTTTGGCCCTTTTATCTGTCAGTCAAAGGTTCTGATTGGTGTGTAATAAATTTTGACTCCTGTGTCTACTTTGGTAATTGTGCGCTAATTGAGCTCAAACTTTGCAGACTTGAATGAACAATATTGAATGCTATTGCTTTCTAAATGACCACATTGTGTAGGGATTTGTGCAGAAACAGTTCACCAAATCTGACTCCTAGTTTAGGGAAATGGGTGTGCTTTATTAAAAATGGCGTTATTTTTTAAAATTTTAGTTCAAAAGCCTGATTATAGTGTTTTGGCAATCGAGAAAAAACTGTAGGCTAATCATTAACATTTTCAGAAATAACTGTAATTTAATTAGGCTACAATTATTTTCTCATTAACTGTAACTGATTACAATTACATCAATTTTGTAATTAAATTACGTCGGTAATTACATGTAACTACTTCCCAAAACTGGTTATAATCATCAATAGGTCATTTAGTTTGATGTAAACAATGCATATTGCAGTCTGTTTGAGGAGTGATTCGCTAAAAATGCCACAAGAGGGCAGAAGTCTACCGAATATTGATGATAATGCCAACAAGATTGCATGCTAATTATATTACACCAAAGACTATACAAATCCTTGAAAGGAACTTTGATTATACGCATTCACGTATATGCTTGTCGAATGCAAGACTACTTACGTCACTGTTCAGCATGTGAACGTGCTTTACTCCACAGAAATCCCTGATCCAACATTTGCGTATCACTCAGCAAATATTGATTAATCCTCATCTATTGACCAATTAAATACCGGATTTTCTGCCGTAGTCAGAACGGTGCGCTGATAACACCGAGATAGTGGGATTTTGCTTCATTGCTTAGAGGCTATAAACACAGATAAACACAAAGGTGAAAAGTTGAACTTTTGGAAGAGTAATGATGTCAAGGTAAGGCCGCGGCAGTAAAATAACCACAAGTGTGTGAAGGTGCAGAAAAAAAAAAAAAAGTAAACGCCCCACAACACAATATGAATCAGTTGCCATTTCTATAGGGACAGTATTTTTCCGTTTTTAACGTGAGCGTTTTATTACAATATATGAACAAAAGCAACGTTGAACCAAAGCAGCTTTAATAATATGACAGTCTCTGGTTAAACAGAGATTTCCTTGATTTTTGCGAACACCATTTTGCAAATGTCAACAACATAGCGATGCCCAATTCGCAAATGAATCATTCCTTCGAGTCGGATCTTTGCAATGATTTGTTATTATTATTATTATTATTATTATTATTATTATTATTATTATTATTTTATTTTTTTGAGATCCCAGCAAATTGTACAAAAAAACAAAAACAAATAAACATACAATCATTGCACATATTAAACCACTGAATAATTCGCGTTACTTTCAAGTTTTTACTTTTAGATATTGTTTCCAAATATATTTAATGCAATTTTTTTAATATTTCAGGCCTTTTCAAAGACTATAGAACACCTAAAGGAACTTTGCCTTTTTCCATTAGATTTCACTTTCTGTATATAACAGCAAGCAATTATAATAATTAAATCAAACATAAATGCTACTACTAGGAGGTTCACAAAATAAGTTACTAATATAGTATCAGGGATCTTCAATTCATTGTTTGATCCGGTTCACAGAACCAGTCTCTATTACGAATAGGATTGAAGGATTCGTTCACTAATCGAATCGAATCATTTGAGTCAACAACCGACTCACTGAAGAATGAACGATTCGTAAAGAGCCAAGCCATGAAGCATTTAAGCATTAAATGAGCTGAATCATCGCTAAAACAAAATGCACATTAAATGACAATAAATACCCTTATTAAAAACGATTTAAAAACTCATCTCACTGTAAAAAGTGATGTTGACTTAACTTAAAAAAAATTGAGGAAACCCCTTGCCTTAAAATTAAGTAAATGATAATTAAAAAAATAAGTGAATTGTAAAGTTCGCTTAACTTAACTTTTAAAAAAATATATTATTTACTTAATAATTTTAAGGCAACGGGTTTACTAATTTTTTTTTTTAAGTTAAGTCAACTTATCACTTTTTACAGTGTATGCCATCAGGCAATTTACCAAACCATAATGTCAAGACCACGTGATAAAAGAATCAATGAATCATTTTTGTGACCAAAATTTTTTGTTGAAAAAAGTCTCTCTACTCTTTCTACTTTTACCAAATCTAAGTGTAGTATGCTAGTTCTCACATAGCTTTGTTGATTTACTGTGGTAATTGTCATCTTTACTGTCAGACTCCCACAAAATTCACGTAATGTATACAAATACATGTGTAAATTGTACATACAGAAAATATTCCAGCTCAGACAGATTTTCATGTTCACCGTTTAGTGCAAAGTCACTTTGAATCAGCATGTCATAAACAATGACACACAAATCTCATCCATCTCATTTACCACTGTTTACCACAAGTTCACTGTTCTATGACATTTTGGATTTATGTGTCAAAAAAATTAACTTTACAAGAAACTAAGTCAGAACAGTTTTTAAAATTAAACCCCAATATCAGATAATACAGGAGGCCTGGGCATGTTGTCACATAATAATTGTCACTATAAGAATTTGAGTGAAATATTCTTATTCACAAAAGCCTGTTTTCACTAGGAGTGGTTTTCTATGTTGGTTTCAAGCAAAACATTTTGTGATTTCTGTCCTCCAGCCTGAAAACACGTGGATTTATTTCATGAATCGGCCCCATTGCCCTCAGATAACTCGAGACTGATTTTTGCTGTTATCTCTTGTCTGTTTTCCTTCAGTATTCAGCATGCAGTCACCCTTGCGTTTGCCCTCTCCACCCGTCCTGACCTGCCTGTGAACTCAGTCAAATTAAGATAAGACCGAACTTTATGGCTTAAGAGCCAATAAACTAATTCAGTGATAATTAGAAATTTCGACAACAAAATTCATTTATGGCACCATATCCATTCAAGTTTACAAGTTCATCTCTTGGAGGGCGGCGATAACATCATGATGCCTCTTAATAGAACACTTGTTCTAAACAATTAGTTAAATACATATGTAGGTTGTTTAATTAACCACAGACACATGCACACATATATAATCTACAGTTTCATGCCACTGGATGTGAAATTGAATTATAGATGTCATATTTGTCAGAAAATACATTGATTTATTTGCATGAGCCAGAATTTATTATTTTTCTCTTTTTTTAATGATGAAAATATCATCTTCAAAGGACTGGAAATGGTATTTCATCATTTGTCTTGTATGATTCTGGGAATCCATCCGTTTAGTTGGTGAGTGCTGTGTCACAAATGATTGTATTCACTTGCTGGTTTTATCAGGGCTTTATTGCCACACATTCATCACTTCACGTATGATTTCTGGTTTAAAATAAAAATAAGGCGGTTCTTAAATACAAAACACATGATACAGTGATGTTTATGTACACCAGTGTGGAAAAGCTGTTAACAATCGATATAATACAAGACATGATATGTCCTTTTATTCTTAGAATAGATCCCTGATCTTCATTAGAATGAAGCTGAAAATGTCTCTTTTGCAGTGGCCCATGAAAGCGCTGAGGTCAGAAGTATGAACGGTGTTGAAGTGTGGCACGTTCAGGAGAACCAATGGGAGGACAGATTGACTCCGGCAGCCAGAGCTTCTGGTGGAAATTTAGGTACTGGAATTGAAAACAGCCAATCAGAAACAGGATATTTAAATTCAGACACTTTTAAATTCATTTTTCATGATGAAATAGAAATAGCGACAGAGCTTTTCTTTCGTATTCTGATATACATTTGAGTGGAAAAGATTAGCATTTAGCAAAAAATTAGAAATGGAGGGTGGGACTTGGTTCTATGAAGTGGTAGCTGATTGGGCGTTGAGATGTAGGCGTTGCTTGCACAGGCGGAGTTTAAGCACACTAAATGATTGGAGAATTTTTAAGTACAGTCAGCTTAGCTGTTTAAGTCATTTCAACTTAAATTACATTAAACTGGCTTAGAAAAATGAGTTGAACCATGCACATGCAAATTAAAGTTGAAAATTGCTTAACTTATTTTGATGAGTTAAAGTAATGTAAAAACACATGTTGTCATAATTTATTGGTCATATACTTTTTTACAGTGTATACATCTGATGTTTTCACCGGAAGATCCAGTTGTCTGATTAAACATTATGAGGTCATTAAAAAAATAACAAAATAAAATGAAGCAAATGTACAACTGAATTGTTGCCACTAAGATCCATAACATGCATTTACAAAATAAAAATAAAACAAAATAAAATCTTCGTTTTATACCGGCTTTATTAATACACAGTATGGGATGCTAGTTAGATTTTAAAATAAATTAGCGTGAATGATTTAGCAAGTCTTTTTATATTATATTATATTATATTATATTATATTATATTATATTATATTATATTATATTATATTATATTATATTATATTATTAACTTGTCAATATGTGTCTTTATATAAATTCATTTATCACACCACAGAACTATTTAAACCATTCCAAAAAGCTTTTTGTAGATCTGGATTAAAAAAAATCTAAATGAAACTTTGCTTTTTCATCACAGTGTTTTTGGGAAGATTAGTCCAGTCACTGTGCTCAAGATCTCAGCAGAGGATGCAGTGATTGTATTTACCGGAACACAGAGGACAGGAGTCAGGAGGTGAGTGTGTTTGGCGTCTCTCAGCGCTATTAGCGGTCTGTGTGCTGCTTTTGCTTCACTGCGCCTCCACTTCGCCCGCCGGTTCTGGAACCAGATCTAAACAAATATGATACACAACTGGACATGTAGGCAAACTTTATGAAGCACACACATAAACTTTCATTATATATATGATAGATAGATAGATCATTTTCATTTCGTAAACATTTCGTGTATATATATATATATATATATATATATATATATATATATATATATATATATATATATATAATATTAATGAATAATATTATAAATATATTAATATTATAAATATACAAATATTTGCATATTATATTATATTTTGTCAAAATTTGTACCTTCATGTAAATTCATTAATCACACTACAGAAAGATTTAAACACATCCAAAAAGCTAAGATATTAAAATTAAGAATAATCTTTTTTAGTTACAACTCATTAACTATACACTTTTTACTTACATGCCTGCATAATAAAATTTAAACTACCCATATTTTACAAAATGATACCCTGGTCATTGAAAACAAGATTATCCAGTGTCAGTTCATATGTTTGAAGTAGTGTGTTTTCAGCAGACAGTGTATTGTACCTGAACTCTTCCCTCAGACAGCTGCGTTCGACAGGCGAGCTGGTCTCTGGTGTGAACGTCAGGATAGTGTGTGTCCTGAAAAACTCTCTCCAGCTCCTCCAGCTGGCTCACGGTGAACGTGGTCCGTACCCGTCTGTGACCGGACCGATGAGCTACCGTCAGAAATACGGTCAATATAACAGATCTCATAACTTCAGTAAATACATTCAAATAGGTTCAAAAGATAAGAAATAGTATATTTTTCTTAAACCTATTCAAAAAATACAACGAAAGAGAAAACTAAAAAGAACACACCTGTGTATGGATTGATTTTTGTAGTGTCCGTCTTTATCTTGGTCTGTATACATCCAGATGTTTTAAGCTTCTTGTCTGTTCTGTCAGGTCGGACACCCAC